>NC_088677.1:38337554-38962554 GCF_950023065.1 Planococcus citri
TATCCATGTTTACAAAATACCAATGAGACATTTCACCCATGCGACATTAGACCCACAGTAAAATATAAAAATAAATCGACATTTCACCCATAGGACATTTGACCCACAGAAATTTAAAATAGAGACATTTGACCCATGGGACATTTCGCCCACAATTTGAAACGAAGTAGGACATTTGACCCATGCGACATTAGACCCACAATAAAATATAAAAATAAAATGACATTTGACCCATGCGACATTTGACCCATGGTAATTAATGTCAGTGTTGCAATATGCCGCGGCAAAAATTCTTTTTTCTTATTGAATATTGAAAATCAAAACAATTTTTCTCCTTTGAATCATCCAGCGGCAACTAAATTAATTTTTTCAGGGTTTGTTGGGGGGGGGGGTTTGAACAGTCTTGTTTTTTACCGATGGGTCTTTGTAGTCTTCCTGAAGTCCTGCTTTCATCAATTTTATACAAAAGTCGAAGTCCTTTAGTTATTTTTCTTTTCAATGAGACTTTTTCAAATTTTCAATTTTCCTCTGCTTTCTGGAATTTGAACCAAATTTTGTGGAAAACGGAAAAGGCTCATTTGTCGACCTTCCTAGAACTTAAATTACACATTTCTGAGAGCTTTTGCCCTTGCTCCCATATAGAACACTTGTTGTTCAAATTCAAGAAACATTCAAAGTTAAAATCAAAAAATAAACTCCTCCGTCCCTCAGTGGGCTGTGAGCACTCTCAAAACGCCTGTAATTCAAAAACTTACAATGAATCCTAAAACAATGGCACAATAATATCCTCCCTTATGTTTTTGGGGTCGCAGAATACGAATTTGACAATATTTATTTTGTAGCCGGGGTGAAAGGGGTGAAAAATTCAAAATTTGACAATAATGACGTGTGATTTGTCAAAATGTATGTTTTTGAAGGTGAAGATCACGAATCTGATAATATTTTTTTCGTGGGGGTGAAT
The DNA here is from genome assembly GCF_950023065.1 of Planococcus citri. Lineage (NCBI taxonomy): Eukaryota > Metazoa > Arthropoda > Insecta > Hemiptera > Pseudococcidae > Planococcus > Planococcus citri. The sequence goes on from NC_088677.1 coordinate 38,338,516, forward strand.
GGTGGGGGAGGGGATGAAGGGGGTATAAAAAGTGAAAATTCAAAATTTGACTATAATGATGTGTGATATGTCGAAATGTATGTTTTTGAGGTCGCAGAATACGAATTTGACATTATTTTTTCGTAGGGATGATTAGTGGGGGATGAAGGGGGTGAAAAATTCAAAATTTGACCATAATAATGTGTGATATGTCGAAATGTATGTTTTTGAGGGCGTAGATCACGAATATGACAATATTTTTTTCGTGGGGGTAAATGGTGGGGAATGAAGGGGGTGAAAACGGTAAAAAATTCAAAATTTGACCAGAACGATAAGTGATATGTCAAAATGTACGTTTTCGAAGGTGAAGGAAGGGTGAAGGGTGGGGAATGAAGAAATTTATGTTGGGGAGTCGTCAAAGTCCCAGTAAGAAAAAATTTGTAACATTTAAACAATAGTCACCATGATTTTTCACTACAATTGACTATGGAGGTCGTTGGGTCACTTTTGGTCAAAAATGGCAATTGACATCTTGAAATACACTATCTCAAGTATTACCAGCCACTGGAATTTCTCGTGCATCTACGTGCGAAAATTTTTTTCTATTCCAATTTATGCAGCCAAGTAGGCAAAAAACGGAGTTTTAAGGTGAATTTTATCTCTATAATCACTTTATAAAAACTAAAATCCAGTAAATTGATGAAAAGAACTTACTTTCATTTGAATTATTCATACTTGGTACATTTTGACATATCACACATCATTATAGTCAAATTTTGACTTTTTCACCGTTTTTACCCCCTTCATCCCCCACCTTTCACCCCTATGAAAAAAATATTGTCAGATTCGTCATCTACACCCTCAAAAACATAAATTTCGACATATCAAACATCATTATTGTCAAATTTTGAATTTTTCACCCTCCTTCACCTCCTCACCCCTCGCCCTTACAAAAAAAATTGTCAAATTAGTATTCTGCGACCCCAAGGAAGGATATTATTGTACCATTGTTTTAGAATTCATTGTAAGTTTTTGAATTACAGGCGTTTTGAGGGTGCTCACAGCCCATTGTGCGTATCCTCCCACCATGAAAAAACTTTATTTTTACTTACTCAAGTTCTCAAAACACGAATTTTTGAGTTGACAGCTTTTGACCTAGCTACATTTGGAATTGTTTTTCTTTTTCCAATTCTGACTTCTTTTTAAATCATCATTCAAATGAAGCAAAAATAGCTAACTTCCTTCATTTATCACACAAGAATTAAGAAAACGATCGTTTTCATACCCCTCAATATGCTAATTTACGAAAGCTTTTGTCTTCTCTTCACTTGGGCCCCTTTGCTTTTATTTTTAAATTTTGAATTTTTGAATTTAAAACAAAAAGAAAAAAATCATTCGAAAACTGTTGCTTTGTTTCTCAGAAGGCTGATTTCCGTCAAGAGTTTTCGCCCTCGCTTAGCCAGGGTCCAGTTTGTTTCGCTTTTCCATAGTTGAAAAATTTCAAAATTGAAAAAAAAAAATGTAAAAACGACTAACTACCTTCAATGATTTTTTAGTATCCTGCTCGAAATTTTCAAAAATCTGCATAATTTTTTCCAAGTTTGGTGAAAATACTTGCAATGGAACGTTTCAAGTCATTGCCAGTTGGTACCAATTTTGCCCTCTTTTCACCATAGCATGAGTATTCATAAAATAACTTCCAATGAAGGCCTGTGAAGTTTTGAATTATTTCCCAAAAATGTTGACAAATACCCAAAAATTCATTTTTTTTCAATCATTCTGGAAGTTGACATTTATCATGCGAGAACGCTGATTCTAAGAGTTGTAGCAGGTTAGGTAATTGAACATTTCAGAATTTTGAGCCTTTCTTCAGAAAAATTTGGACACTCAAAACTATAACACTGTTGTCCTGTCTTATTGAACCCAATATAAACGACAAATGGGTTTTCAATGTTTTTCGAATAATTCTCTTTACACATAGGCATATACCATACCGCATTGTAATTTCATAATATGATACGAACCAGAAAAATTGTTTTGTTACTTTTTTTCACTTGTATTGAAGAACAAAATATTTACCTATTTGAAAATAGTTACTTTTTTTTGTTTTGTTTTTTGTTTTATTTTTGTTTGTTATTTTTTCTTTTCCTACCATTTTCATGAGGTGTTGACGTTGTCCATGTGTGCGTTATTCTCTCAGTCTCACTGTCTCAGATCAGAAATCTAAATAACTTTTTGGCCAAGTTGAAAAATTACAAATTTTGAAAAAATTGTCTGATGCGGCTCAAATTTGGCAAAGAGGTAGTGAAGGGAGAAGACTGAAATGACATCCTAATTTTTTTCAGCCCCCGACGAAATTTTTTGTGCCTCAAAATCCAAATTTTGGGTACAGCCCCACCTTTTGGTGCCTGAATGGTCCGAGCATCCGTAAAAAAATGGGAAATATATGATCGCACGACAGAAAAGGGTGTTTGAACGACACCAGCAAACGACAATAAATGCTGTGGTAGCGACAAATTAGGTCTTTACAACGACAGGTTTTCAACGACAAAATAATGAGTCAGAGCGACTATTTTTAATTATTGATCACGACAAGTCCTCCCGACAAAAAAGGATGTCTAAGCGACAGAATAAAATTTTAAACGACAGAACAATTTATCCAATTGCAAATCTGAAAACACACGAAAAAGCGATAAATAAAATGTTGGTTTGGGAAGCTAGCAAAAATACTTACTTAAAAATTGCTCTGAAATTAGTGCAAAAACTGTGTGACAATTTTCAAACGTAAACTGTGAGGTTCCTATGGACTTATTGAGATTGCAATTCGCACAATAATACAGTAGGTACCTTTGCGTTCTATGATAATGAGAATTCGTCAATTTTTTCAACGAAAAAAAATGAAGATCATTACACTTTATATATCATTCATTTTCAAAAACATGGCGCTTGACACACAAGTCGAAGGACATTTTGGGGTATAAACCCGAATGTACACTAATGAAAGAAGGGCTAAAAATCTCTAAAATAAAATAAAAATAATTACCTAGGCCAAAACCGTTGAGAAATTTGCTGTGTACACAAAATTTATCACTGTTTGAGAATTACCCTCCTATCATTTTATGAAAATTTCTATTTTTTTTTTTTTCATTTTATTCGATTTGTAACTTTTTTGGTAAAAATAGGCGTGTTGATGGATTAAAAAAAAAAATTAAAAATAGACGTGTTAATGGATATTTCTGTCGTGATTTTTTTTTACTATTGTCGTTGAATTTTTTTTAACTGTCGTTCAATTTTTTATTTGTCGTGGACATTTTTTATCTGTCGTGCAAACATTTGATTGTCGTTCAACTTTTTTTTCTGTCGTTCAATTTCTTTTTTGGTCGGGCATTTCTTTTATTTGTCGGGCCTGTCGTTTAGACCACCTTTTCTGTCGTGCGATTCACCTATTCTGTCGTAACGATAAATCATACCCTAAAAAAATGAGCGTCTTTTTGGGTGATCTGGAGGCCGTCTATTGATATTTAAAATTTTTCTTCAATTTTTCGAGAAAATTGATTTCAGGTGGGCCTGTACTTTGATTTTTGATATACCTCACTGGCAATAATTTTTTAATTGAACCCCTCCTCCCATAAAGACGTCCTCGAGGGGTTTCAAGTGGGTCGGACACCTATTTGGGTCACAGGATCGTAACCATGCACCGCCTACAAAAACGTACATTTTCTGATATGAAGATAGATTTCAAACAAGACTCGAGACTTCAAGATTTGAATACCCCCCCCCCTCCCCGGCACAAACACATTTAAATACCCAAATTTGGGTAAGAGAGTTTCATATTACAAGAGAGATATGAAAATACTAAGTACCTATATAAATAGAGAACTGCCAATGAAGCACAACATTTAATTTACTTATTGTTGTGCTTCCTCATCCTTTTTAGTTTTATTTTTTATTGAAGGCAATTCGCCTCCAGCTCCAGCTCCGGCTCCGGAGATTTTTTTGTGAGTGCCTCCGCTCCAGAATCCAGAAATTTGTGGCTCCACTAGAAAAATTTTAAGTAGCTCTTTACTACAATACAACATGACAAGTACCGGTGTCGTTGAAGTTGCCGCTAAATGATTCAAACAATACAAATTGTTATTATAGTCCAGTCAAATTAGCTCATATTTTTCTGCTACTGGGGGGGGGGGGTTAATTGGTCAGCCCTTGCATCCAATGGAGGCAGTTGAATGTGCGAGTGTAGCAGAAAATCTGACGTCATATTCGTGCTCAGCAGTATCAAATCGTAAGAAAACTACACGAAAATCATCAAAGTAAATTTATTTTAAAAATCTTAAAAATTGAGGGGTGAGACTGAGGGGTCCGGAGGGGCTGTGTAGGTGTAAAACAAAATCTGAGGTCATATTCGTGCTCAGCGGTATCGAATCATAAGAAAACGACACCCTACTCATTGATATTCATGTTTCTCAAAATTTCAAAATCACGCCCACCCCCCTAAGACACATTTTTTCAACTTTTCAGCACGGCGCACCAAAGCAAAAATTTTGAAAGAACTACATGATTTTTGGGGGTCGAAAATACATCCAAAAAACGTGTTTTTAAAATTGTACCTCGCAATCTTGATTGTTAATAGGCATAAAAAAATGAAAAAAACGCCGTTTTGAGGGGTAAATGTAAATATGAGGGGAGGGGGTTGAAAATTTTTGTGGGAGTACCTACTAAGGATATACATAACTCCCAGAAAAATTTTCAAAATCAGTTAAAATGGGACTGAGAAAAGTGTTATTGAAGTTTCAGAAAAGGGGGGTCACCAAAAAGGGGAGGGGATGTGAATCTGAAATTTCCCACGCGCAAGTTCCTCCATCGTACCCACCTTCCATGCTGATATCAACTCGAACACTTTCGGGGACCATTTCACCCCTCTTAGGCGCCTATAGCCTTTATGTATTTTTCAGGAAACCCCCCTTTTTTGAATGGTTCCAGCCCCACCCCCCTTGGGGGTAGAAGGACAATTGATACATCACTAGATCGGAAATTTGACGTAGAACGCAAAAATAAGATTATTTTCGACGTAAAATCAACTGCTCGCGAGAAAATCGCGAAAAACGGTGCTGGGGGGCACAAATGTGGGTCTGGGGGGGAGAAGCTCCAGGCGGATTTAGGGTGGGTTTTAGTATGTCATTTAGGACACCATCCTGAGCATTTTGGTGCAAAAAAATTTTCCCCCCAATTTATTCCAGGTGAAATTCCTATTTGACTGTATTATTAATATTTCAAAAAGAATTTTCTCCATGGCATATTGGTTGCAACACTGACATTATACCGTGGGTCAAATGTCGCATGGGTCAAATGTCATTTTATTTTTATATTTTATTGTGGGTCTAATGTCGCATGGGTCAAATGTCCTACTTCGTTTCAAATTGTGGGCGAAATGTCCCATGGGTCAAATGTCTCTATTTTAAATTTCTGTGGGTCAAATGTCCTATGGGTGAAATGTCGATTTATTTTTATATTTTACTGTGGGTCTAATGTCGCATGGGTGAAATGTCTCATTGGTATTTTGTAAACATGGATAAAAACATGGGTCAAATGTCGCATGGGTCAAATGTCGTTTTTCAAAAATGGCGGATTGCTGAAATCGTGGGTCAAATGTCGCATGGGTCAAATGCACAGGGGTCAAATGTCCCACTGCCTTTCATAGCAATAATTATTACGTGTGTAGGCTATCATTGAAAATTTTCGAGTCTATAAAATAAAATAATTAATAATTTCGCACGCAAGTTGCTGTAAAGTAAAAATAATTTGTGTTATGATTTATGAATTATGAAGTTATGATAAGAACTTGAATCACGTTTCTGAACGTTCGTTCAGTGAAGGTGCTCTAATGTGTGAGGGTTTGGATATATGCATTATGCACGTGTTTGACCCGGCATTAGGTCGCTCATAATGACGTACATTTTGCATCTAGCGACAGAGGTGTAATGATGAGATTACGAGTGTGTATTACGTAAAGAAAATTATTGTAGTAATCTCTTGTTTCTCCGCTAGATAGCAGAAGAATGCAGACGACCATCAATAACAAACAACAAAACGTCATGAGTCCACTGATTGGTAGATAAGTAGGCCGTGACGTCATTACTCAAACGGAAACTTTCTTCTCAGTGAAACGAGAAAGCAATGAACGAATCGCCTATGCTATGCCATATTTGCGTACGGTCCGCCATTTGTAATTTGTTTACAAAGCAGGAGCACTGTGTATATGCGCGTTTTCGTATGATTCTGTGTACTTCTGAGTGCAATAATTAATTTTGTTAATGAATTCAAATATTTTGTGATAATCGTGCAGTGCTCTTTTTATTTTGATAGTATTTATCGTTTGTGAAGTGCATTTATCGTCACTAGTGCATTTATTTACGTTTTAAACGAAAAGTTTAGGCGGGAAACGCAGTTCCTTGATATGGTGGCTAATTTGGTATTGAAACATTGATGTTCGTGATTGAAATATTTGTTTGCCGTTTGACTGTATTTTTATCGGTTGATTGGTTGTGACTGAATTATTCTTTCAGTAATTATTTTTTCGTGTTAATGAGAACGTAATACTTCAATTTGTTTGCATTTCGAAAGAAAACTATGATGGCAACGGATACTCAGTTAGAAGCTCAGCGATTAGTGAGTATTTCTTTGTCAAAGATGGCTCAGTCTCGAACTCAAAGAACTGGCATTAGTCTGCATAAGAGTTTATTGGTAGCCACAGTCTTACAAAAAGCTAGATTTCTGTGTATGGAGGAAGTGTTTCGAATGGTTCATTCAACGGCTCCGTATCAAAACAACTACAACAATGATAATATCGAAGAACCGTCTTATGATTTCGATGATGAAGAAAGTCTAATCGGTTTAACTCCTGAGGAAGCTGGCATCACGAATCAGGATTCTGTTATTCTAGGATATTCTGAACTAAGCGGTGAAGATGAAACCGATGCCAGCACACAAAATGACTCTAAACAAAATGCAGCGTCTATATGTGATAAAGAAAATTTGGCACCAGAAGGTCCTACTTATTTTGATCTAGATAAATCACCAAAAGATCAAGTTTTTCGCGATAGATCTTCTAGCATTACGTATTCGCAATCATCTTCGTATTGTAAAAGCCTAAAACGAAGAAGAGCGGTGTGTGATTCCGAAACTGAAGAAGCGGTGCAGTCCATCTTACCTAAGAAAACTAGAATCCATAGTTTCGATTCCGATTGCGAAGATTTAGTGTTCAGTGATGATGATCAGTTCTCAAATGATGATAATTGTTCTGTCGATGACGATTTAAGCGGTGCCAAGTCCATGGATATCGATAGGATTACCAGTTTAGTATCGATATTTAGCTTTGGTGGAATATCATCGTCGTCATCTACCATTAATTCCAATGAGTGCTCTTCGTCCAATTCTAACAGTAATTCGTTCGGTGGTCTTACCAGATCTTCTTCTACACCAGACTTATGCTCAGCTCAAGCTAAAGAAAGTGGCACAATTCAACAAAGTCCATTTATTGCTATGACAGTATAATGAAAAGTTGAACGTGAAATTTAATTTTTTTGAGTGTTTTTCCTTTTTGTTTCTTAGGTCTTGTTTCTTTCTTTTAAATATTCGTACTTTTTGTACCTCGGAATTCAGATAATTTCTGTACGTTTTAATTTGTTGAATACGAATGTCTGTCTGGTAATTTCATGGGCGATATTAGTTTAGGTAAAGTGCCAAAGGTGTTGTAATGTTAGAAGCCTTCATCGATATGATTCGATCAAATGATCATTTCTCATATTATAAATCTCAAGTACATATTTGAATTTCTGGTTTCTGTATTTGGAAAATTCGTTTCAGTTTTTTTTTTCAATTTATAATTTTTGTATGGAATTTACTTGAAGGAAATTTTACACAAGTAAAAGCGAATTATGAAACTCGACACAGCATTCGCCTATACTTCAAAGTTACCATGAAAGGCCTTTTAATATATTTTTTTATTATTAATTTAGTGTTATCGTGTAATCATATTTTTATGTTGTTTCAAATGCTCGCGAAATTTTGTCTCAAGGACAAATTTTAATTTAGTAAATTATTTGCTTAGATACATATTTTGATTTTTGATCTTGAATGAAATGAATATTATTTCATGTTGAGATAGGAATTTTGTTTTCATTGTAAATACTGTCCTCTTTTTTCGTCGTTTATTTCACAATTTCTGAAGTGTCAATGTGTTTTTCATCTTCCACGTTGATTGCATTTATGAGCGTTTTGTGGAATTTTATAATTTTTTAAAAATGTTGTCAATGAAATTAGAAGATAGTTTTGTTAGTGATGATTGAGTTGATTATTATTTCATCATCGACATTTGTTTTGTGAATTTATCGCTATCTTGAAGCGTTTACGATGTAAAAATGACTGCTCTTTCGATCGAAGACGGTTATTATGAAGGTGCTTTAATCTATTAGGTTATTGGTTTATATTCTTCTGTCTTCTTTTTGTTCATTTCTGTATTCGATGTTTCGTTTTATTGCGTACGTTAATTGTTATCTGATCTCATCAAATTTGAAATTTCATACTTCGTTTAAACGAAACCATATTCAAAATTCTCATGGCTGTCTAATTCAGAGTTTCATAAGGAGAAGGGACCACTATTACAAAATTAACAGTACAAATTCGAAGACCTTTAAAGCATTTTTTGTTTAAAAAATTTTGTGACATGGAAATTTTTGACTTTTGTATTTCATAGGAAATTATTTTGTCCTCTTTATTCAGTATGATATTTCGTTTTATATGTATTTGTAGATAAGCGGTTTTATATATTGCGCGTTCATAAATGAAATTTGTCAATTTTTGATGAAAAGAACATCATTTTTACAATTATTGTGTTCCTTGTAATTTGAATTTTGTATAGTAATTTACGTTACGTGTTCGTTGTGAATTTGTCAACCATAAAACAAGCAGAATGTAGATTAAGTTCTGTATATTTGGTAAAAAATATAAAAATTATGATGAAATTAAAAACAAAAAAAAATTGTTTTTTTGTTCATTCAACATAATCAACAATTTTAAGGAACGAAAGTATTTAACAATCTTAAAAAATAGAAATGCTACCTTCTGTGTACCTTCTTTCCCAGATTTACATGATGCGATTGATGAGTTCGTCGATAACAGCAAATAAGGTCCACGTCAATTCGTTCGCTTAGTAATGTGGAATTTCCCTAAATTTCAGGAAAGTGAGATGTTGAAATGGGTGTAGTAGTGTTATGACGTTCAAAATTGATTTTATCCAGAATGTTTGGTTAAAAAAAAAAAAAAAAAACAAACAAACAGGGCTACCTACATTTGTTGAGTTACTTCTGATGTAGATCAGATTCAACTTAAACCAAATTCAAAATCAAGAAATTCCCATTTGTACATACTCACGGATATTCCTCAAAAAGTTTTTCATTCAACTGTATCCTTCCCTCATCTTAGGTGAGCAGTCTGTAGTACATCAGTCTACGTTGATAAATCGCGGAAATGGTAAGAAAATTACTGTAGCCTTGAATATGAAGTGGACGAGATGGAACCTGTAATGTAATGCTCGAATACCTACGGTCCTGCACCGGTAAAATACTCTTATACTGAATGCTTGACGTAACTTCATATACTGCCAGTTGTTACTTGTTAGTGCCTAAAGTAACGCCCATCACATTCATTTTCTGATCTTTCTCGTGATCGAAATATATTGTAATGTAATAAAAACATACCAGTAGATTCATCTTTTTACTTTTCTTCAATGTCTATATGAAATTATTAATAAAAAAGTGCAGTGAATCTGGTGAATATGCAACAAACCATTTAGAAGTGAAAACCTCATTGAGAGAATTCGAGGGAGGATAATTTTTCTCAGATTTGAAACGTCAGTTTTCGAATGCTTGAGAAATCAATGGAACTAGTAGAAAAAATTCATTGTTTTATTGATTTTTGAAAACTAAAAAAGAATCATACCGATTACCGCGGGTCTCCATTTGAGTGCGGGCCCCTCCGCTCTCGGAAAATGTTCACCAAAAAAAATGTAGATTTGCAACATGTAATAGCAATGCTTTGTTTATGGAGTGCAGGGCCACCAACCTGCATTTTTGGTAAAAATTCAAATATACAGACGCGGTATGAAAAACCATGAAACCTATATCATGCAATAATGTAGGTAGCTACTAGCTAGGTACTAAATAGTTGAGCACGAATTTATATTTCGATGCATTATTAAATAAACTTCGAATAATGAATTTGAGTAACACGAAAGGTGATGGAAAGAATTTTGAAGAAAAAGGGTGGAAAAAATAAAAAATATTGTGCCGAAACCCGGGATCGAACCAGGGACCTTTAGATCTTCAGTCTAACGCTCTCCCAACTGAGCTATTTCGGCAGTTGGTAGAAAGAGTCGTTTTGGCGCGTTACATTCAGATACCTGTTTGTTGTCTGCATTTCTGAAGGAAATATAATTGTTTTAATATTATTTTTTTTTGAAATTTGAATTACCATAATGTAATTCAAGAATAATTGAAGCGGAATATTTCGAAAAATAGTCATTCGATTCGTTAAGTGAAAAATGAACCTAATGGTTACGTAACAACTGAACAACACCAACCAAAGGAATAATAAGTACATAGGTACTAGGTAGGTATAATGAATAATTTTATAACAGATAACATATAGATCATTATATTAAGGTTTTTTGGATTTTGTTTTATAAAACTTAATCCTAGATAGGTTCCTTATAACCTTTCCTATCATTTTTCTATCGTTTCATTTCATATAAAACTCTTTACAAAAATCTATAAACCGAAAAATGATATTTCCCATTAGGTATCTTTCAAAATCAGACATTTTTCCTGATGCATTTACCTAGTTACCTACCACCTTTTGAAGTTGATTATCCATAAGTGCGGAATCGTGGATACCACTATACCAGGGAGGAGAAAAGGGAAACCTTTTTTCTAATAATAATTACGTTTTTTTTAAAGCACCTGCGTACTATACCTGATTGTAGAGATTTTTAAAAAAATTACTGTAAACTGTTTCGCAGCTAACCTATGTTTGAAAAATCGATAAAATGAATTTAGAGACTGGGCTCGTCAAATTCCCTTAGGCTATGGCCTTTTGGGCTTTTGAAAAACCTTCATGAAATTTCTATACATTTAGCGTCGGAGGGCATGGGGCTGAAACAAATTTATTATAGCCATATGTATGTATTTAAAGAATAGTCCAACATTAGGAATTTTTTTAATTCACCCATCCAAAAGTAAAATTTCACGAATACGACGATGAATATACCTATAATAGTTTTAAAATTAAATGTAGACTTCATTGTTTTTTTTTTTTGCTATTCAATTATTGCAAATTTTGAGACTTTTGTTTAAAAAACAGTCATGGTCCATATTTTCAAAGGCAAACATGCAATGTCTTTCAAAATACTTGACTTTTTTTTTTAATTTTAAGAAAAATTAACATCAACTGAATATAGTTATTACTGTTATTAGTTTCTACCCCCCCCCCCCAATGCGATTTCATCGTAATTCGTAGGCTAATATATAATCCCCCTCTCCCGCCTCGCGTTAAATTGAAATCGCATTTGGGAGGTGAAAATAAGATTGGCTTGAATAAATAAATCGTTTTCAAAATTTGAAATTAAAAAAAAATTAAATTATAAAAAATATTGCATGTTTGCCTTTGAAAATGTAAACTTATGGCGTCTATCTACAGATCTTTTTTGATAAATTGCCTCGACTTTGTGGATACCTATTACCTACATGAAAAGAACGTACAATAATATGTTATATGTAAGTACTGTATGTACTTTATGTAGGTAGTTTCTCAATCAAGCGTCTCATTACAAATTATTATTTTATGAAAAAAATCTATTTTTTTAAAAATCGGTAGGTATTTCTCTTCCTTATTTATTGGTGATAGAAGCACTGTTTCCGTGCATTTACCTCACTCTTCCAAACTCTCCCATGCACCCCTAGTGTTTTTATTTAAATACAAGTATGTAGGTATTTATAAACTCAAGTCACTTCCTATATATTCAGTTTCTTCGACGCCGGTGTAAATTTGAAATCCGTCGACTAAAAACCGTAGATCACTTTTATGTTCATCTGTATACGAAGATTCGAAGTATTAACACCACATCTAAATATAGTTCGCGTATTAATAAAACCAAGAAATTCTGACTCACTCTTCTGTTCATGAATGAGATCACAATAATAAGTCGATAACAGTAACAGCTCCATCCATAGCTATAAGGTAGATACGAGTATTAGACACTTACGGTCTACATTACAATGAACATAAAGAATGATTTTTATACACCACTTCCACCTCATCTTAAATATTCTCGTACAAATGCTCGAAAGTTAAGGTGGATACTATTTTTTCAAAGTCGATTTTCAAAGCTAAAAAACAAAGAAACACCCACGCAACAGAATGCTTTTTTAAATCGATTCTTCAGATGTAAATACTAAATTAAATACGATTTAAATTATTTTATTGCAATGTTTCAAATGTTGGATTGAACTCTGATTATTGAGTAGCAAGTACCCACTCAAACGTCACTATCATTAGGCTAGTAATAAAATTGCTTACCTATACTCTACTACAAACGACAAATTTTATTTCGTATCTAGCGAGTAAGTTATGAAGGTCATGTTAAATAGAGAATCCTATGTGCATATGTATGACGTCATAAAGCTTCGAATTTACGTTTCAAGATAGACGAATATACTACAATCCTCGTACGCGCCTCACTTAGTTTTTAAATTTCATCGAAATTTTCAAAAAATACGAACTCAAGTACCTATATGTTAATTGCGCAATCGCGTTCAATATAAAATTTTTATACCAATTACCTACGCACAGTGGTGAGTGGGTACTTACTACTTACCTAATACCTATATGCTATTTTTCTGGAGAAAAATATGTTCAAGCAGTATTACAGCTTTATAATATGTTTTAGGCCTATATATACTTTCAATCATACATACATACATGATTCTTAGTAATTTATGTAGGTATGAGATACTAGGTACCTACTTAATTTTTTGTTTTCTACTATCTACATGAGAATAATTTTTAAAATGTACATGTATAGTATAGTCTTGGGAATGTTTTCATTTCCTTCATTTTAATTCCAACGCACAATGATGCGTTAGTGACTTGATGTAATTATAATATGTATAGGTACCTATACCTACGTAAAATCGAATATGGTAATGAAAATCGAATCAGTGATCAGTTGATCACCGATCACGATCAGTAAAATAATCACCGCGACCATGGATCACCAACATGAGAAGAACGAACATACGTGTGTGTGACTTGATATCGCAGTCTGAGTGTGTGAGGGAGGGAGCAATAAATATTTTTTCTTTTTAAAACTGATTAGGGTACCTCACCTACCTATACTTACGTATGTGTACTTGGACATTTATGAAAACTGCAATTTTATCCAGAAAATGGCGGCTTTCCTCATTATATTTATTATCTAATAATATTATTATTTTTTGAGTTTTGCTTTATCAATACTCATTTCTCAATGGTATGAGGCGGAGGAGAAATAGGCAACAAAAAATTGAAATCCTCATGAAAACTCCTCGGGGAATGAGATGAAATGCAAGTTTTTGCCTTCGAATCTTTCATCTAAGTAATTGGTTATTTTACCAAGTACCCATGACTAACCAATCAGGAGTGAGTTGACATCTTCATCCACATCCGACGTCCACAACTTACATCGTCAGTGTAACCTCCGTCTTAGGCCCCCTCAGAGACTTTTTCCCAAGATGTGGGTTGATTACTGCTTTGTTAATGGCATATAGGACTACCAACCCACTTTTGAGAAAAAAATTTCGAGAGGGAGTCTAAATCAAATGGATGGAAATTCGGTATCTGGTGTAAAGGATGTGTATGCAGTGTGACGAAGATGTACAAAGAACATAGGTGCTTGAAAACAAAAACTCAAAGTTTTGAAAAAGTTTTCATTTAAAAAAAAAATTACGGATTTGAAAAATCTAAAAATTTTAATAGAGCTACAGCTATACATACGTATGTATAGTAAGTAATGTACCTAGACCTACCCAACTTACTGGGTTGACGATGAGCGATTGGTAGAGTTGTGACAGGGTCCTGATATTTTAATGTGATAAGTACATATAAGTATGTATAGGTTGGTGGATAGGTAGTAGGTACTTGGTAGTACCTACTCAATGAATGTAAACAACAATTCGTATTACATGTTACATGAATGTTACACCGTGAGAGAAAACTGAAACTAGAATTATTTCAGTTTTTTTTATTGAAGGATTGGGATACAGATTCACAGTGTCAGTGAAAATAATTTGATTCTCTGACGAAAACAGAATCAAAGAATCACTCCATCTCGCATCTCAGCCTCAAAGGTTAAACCACTATTCAAAGTACAAGATAGGTATCTTATCAACATTTTTTGGCACAGTTACTTCAAACTTCGTTGTAATCATGGTATCAGAATCATTATATGTACAGTCTACTTCACTTGCATCTCAATTTTCAACAGGGTTGACTTGACTGTGCCATACTACTACTGTGGAAACCTCTCCAAATGTAACCCGGAGATTCATAGGTTGTCTTGTTCGCATAATATTCTCAATCAATGAAATTCAATAAAGCGATAACATCGTTTTCAGAATTGTTTTCTTTTCAATTTTTTGTTCAATTGTATTAATTTTACCTAATACCGGATTGTTTTCATGAAAAATCGTGTTTTATTGTTTTCAAATAAATTCCGTCGATCATCAACCAATTTAGAGGAAAACTGCGGAAAGGGGATTCCATCAAAGAAACATTCTCATTACAAAGCGTTTATTGCGAATTGATAAGGAATTTCGTTTCCAATAATTATTTCGCAATAGAATCGAAGTTCAGAACGCTAGGCTAAACATTGCAGGTAGGTTAAATAAGTTTACGAGCAATGATAATTAATAATTTTGCTTTGTTTAGTGTAGGACATAGGTACCTATATGCGTAGTGAGTACTCAATAGGTAGTAGGTACTAGGTACTAGATAGGTACATCTACATACAAACAGAGTGCCAAAAAATATCGAGTAGGTACCCAAATTAACTACCTACCCCAAAGAAAGTTTTTTTAAAAAAATAATAATATATAGGTAGTAGGGTGGAGCGGAAAAAATTTATAGTCTTCGATTTCGCTGAAATTGAAGTATGTTGGAGATTTTGAGTTGAAATGACCCCCAAAAAATTTTCAGCCCCCCACGTGCCCCTGCGGTGGAACTGTGGCCCCCCAAAGTAGGGTCATTTTGGAAAAAAACGCTGTTTTTCGAATTTAAAAGTAGCAATAACCATTTTTTTCGAAAACGGGTAGCACTCAAAAGTTGCGATTTGAGATGACGAATCGAATGACGTAATTGGTTTTTTGATTTGACTCCCGCTAACCCCACCCAGTTTCGTTTGAAAAGTCGCGAATCGGCGTTTTTTGCTATTTTAATTGAAAATACAGTCGATTTAGGATTCGAATGCGATTTTATGATTGATTATTGCTTTTCACATTGAAACAAGTGAATCTAGCTCGTATTCCAATCTCTACCCCTCCCCCTTTCTTGAGCCCCCCCCCCCACATCAAAAACTCCCCTGCCACCTTGAATATCGTTCCAACAAGAAAAATAACGTGATAAAAGTTGTTTCTTGAACATTTTTCTACATTTTGGTTCTAACAAAAATTTTATTTGGGGCCACCCTTGGGCCCCAAATTCCCAAAAACCATTTCCAAAAAAATTCAAAATCGCGTTTTTAACGTTTTTATGAAAAATTTGACGTGCTCAGAACTAAGTATTAGGTACTTATTCATTTCTCTTTTTCCCATGCCTCGCTTATGCAGCCCTCTTCACGCATATCACATCAACATTTTCAACTGTTCATTTCAAAATTACTTCTAAATCCTCATTATCTTCTGAAAATCAGCAAAATTGTAAATGGGAAATATTTTTTTATGGCGAAGCACCTTCAATACACGACTAAAATAATGAAGAATAAAAAACAGAATTCGGAGCTAAACATCATGGATCGGAATTAATGCATACGAGAAGTTTGAAATTAAATTATAATTATAATACAAAACTGAGTAAAGGAAGTGTGAGGATTCAAATTCCTAAAACGGGAAATGTCTGTAATAGGCCACTATTATTTGTATCTTGAACGTAATTTACAACGTACTCCCATTTTTTTGCGATCAATCAGTAAGGTACGTAATTAAAAATTCTCTTTATGAAAACTGAAAAAAAAATAACATCTTCATTCATTCATTCAAAATTTTAAACATAAACGAGTATGTAAAATCTAACAGGGGTAGTCTGTAATGAAAACTTTTGAAATTGAAAATTTTTACTCTTCATTGATTACAAATTCTTCGTAAAAACGTTAAAAACGCGATTTTGAATTTTTTTGGAAATGGTTTTTGGGAATTTGGGGCCCAAGGATGGCCCCAAATAAAATTTTTGTTAGAACCAAAATGTAGAAAAATGTTCAAGAAACAACTTTTATCACGTTATTTTTCTTGTTGGAACGATATTCAAGGTGGCAGGGGAGTTTTTGATGTGGGGGGGGGCTCAAGAATGGGGGAGGGGTAGAGATTGGAATACGAGCTAGATTCACTTGTTTCAATGTGAAAAGCAATAATCAATCATAAAATCGCATTCGAATCCTAAATCGACTGTATTTTCAATTAAAATAGCAAAAAACGCCGATTCGCGACTTTTCAAACGAAACTGGGTGGGGTTAGCGGGAGTCAAATCAAAAAACCAATTACGTCATTCGATTCGTCATCTCAAATCGCAACTTTTGAGTGCTACCCGTTTTCGAAAAAAATGGTTATTGCTACTTTTAAATTCGAAAAACAGCGTTTTTTTCCAAAATGACCCTACTTTGGGGGGCCACAGTTCCACCGCAGGGGCACGTGGGGGGCTGAAAATTTTTTGGGGGTCATTTCAACTCAAAATCTCCAACATACTTCAATTTCAGCGAAATCGAAGACTATAAATTTTTTCCGCTCCGCCCTAATAGGTAGGCAACGTGAAATAGATGCATATGATTGGTGGAATGTTATCAGTCAGTCCAACAATCAATCATGTGCTATACGGTATGCCTTGTATATGTATTTACAGGGTGCCCAGAAATATCGTGAACCCCACAGAAAGTTTTTTATTAAAAATATAGGTTGGCAAAGTGGAATAGGTGCATATGATTGGTGCAATGTTATCGCCTTAGTCTAACAACCAATCATGTGCTATCATTATTATCATTCAGTGTGATCAACCGAAACATTTAGCAGAAAGCTTTTTTAGGGGTTCACGATATTTCTGGGAACCCTGTATCATCATTCACTGGGACCAGCCGAAACGTTTGGCAAAAAACCACCCTTTACCTACCTATGTATTACCTACTTACCAACCTACCTATCCACCAAGCAATTACAGCGATGCTGAATTGCTGAGGCTAACAAAATATGTAATGTACATCCAGATTAGTAAGCGATAAACGCGTAAGTAATTACTGCAGGAACAGATAAAAAAGTTTATAATCGAATCTCATCAATACCTATACCGAACGAAGTACAAGATATTATCTAATATCTTTCAATTCAATACGTGTTTTTAAAATTTTTCCGCAGCCTAGTGCTAACGGCCTTGAATTTTTTTCAAATTTAACCAAATAAGGTAAATTCTTAATCTATTGTGGAAGCCAAATCCTACGTAAATACCTAAAGCAAACCAGCAGTAATAGCAATAAATTTTCAAATTTTCATTATGATCGATAGTATGAATTTCGTGTCCCTCTGGCCTCTACACACACCATCTAAAATGACTCACGAAAGACAAAACATACCTACATATGTACATTTTACGCAGAAAAAAAATGCAATAAGCTCGGTTGCACTGATTAAATCGAACGAAGGCGAGTATAACTTTAATTTTTACTCCATGGTACATACAAAAATATTGTTTCGTTAAATTGTACCAAACAGTGATCATATCCTCAAAAAGATAATAATTATACAACGCAATAACGAATAGTCGAGTAGGCGGCAATAATCTCGCTTGCCTTGAATCGGATTGGAATACCCAACGATGAGAAAGTTGTTAATCGACGTTGCCATGTATACGCGCAGAGTGATTTTCTATGTATTGGCGCAAATATACTACACGACGTACACTACACGAGACATGATCCAGTCGTGTTTTGGTTTTACCATGTTCGCAATTCACATACAATATGTATACTTACCTGGGTATATTTGAACGTAAATATTATAAAATAAATTACGATTTACGACGTGTTTCCCATTCTAAAAAACGTAATCGTTTTCCCAATCGAGCTCTGAAAACTTTTATGAATGGGTTTAAAGTTCGATGAATGGGCTCAATTGAAAATTTTTAGCATAGGCAGATGAATGGGTCGATGGGGTCGATGCATCGTGTGTAAGTGCGTATTCAAGTGTAATGCGTAACTGTGTAAACCTAATCACAGTTATGGGGAATTGTGAAGCAATGCATGAGCTCTGAGCCTATCTATCGTGTTTTGAATAGGTCATCAAGGGAATAAGAGAGTTACCTACCTATTGATTTTTTTTTTAATGCCATTTTATACTCAAAAACGAATTTTGAAGGACCTTCAGTACTTACTCCAGTAGACACGAGTCACAAAATGAAGCTATAGTTCGGTGATGAAGGGAAGTGATTTTATTTGTACCGAGGTGGTCGAAAGTGCCAAACGCTGATTGTTTGTTTTCAGGTGCTGGTGCATCTTGCTTGATTCAATGTTCCAGCAAGGTGCGCCAAGAAAAGTTTTTGAGGTATTTTGATACTTTTTACCAATAAGTGTACCAAAAACCATTAATTTAAATTTTGGTACTTCGTCAAAGCAATGCGTTGAAAAAGTATGGTTTCACAATTGAAACATTTGAATTTTGATCAACGTCTGCAAAAATGGTAAGCGAGTAATCTAGAATCAAAGAACCAAATTTTGGTTCATTTGAAATCATTATAAGCCAAAATTTCGTTGGTGTCGAGTTAGATAATTCGTATGTGAATTTTTTTTCAAAAATGAAATTTTCACACCATTAGACTCGTCAATCTCGTCACTTAGACAAATCTAATGATGCAAAAAAAAGTCGCATAATATACGAGTACCTATACTTACAAGGTTTCGATGACTTTTTCAATTCTTTGAAACTTTTTCGAGACGTTTTCGCTCAAAATTTTTTAAAATCCAGTCATTATGGATGTGTTTACAATTTACATGTTTGTAATTCGCCATGTACCTATTGGGAAAGTATTCCTGATTTTTTCAAGTTTCAATTTATAATTTATCCCATCATGTCATCAAAAAGAAACTTATTTGGATATTTGTAGATAAAAAAAATTCGAAATATAATGTTTTAAAAAAGTAATTTTTGCAGATCAGATTTTAATTAAGCATAAGTATGAATTTTTGTGTTGCATTTTTTCATTCGTGCATTTCATCCGATGTCAGGGTCCTTCGCAAGAAGTGCAAAAGCAAAATCCGTGTATGTTTTTTACCCTGTATTACTCGCATCACTGAAGAACCCTCCGGGTCGCATTCCTAGAGGAAACCTCCTACCTTTCAAGTTTCAACTTGGATTATTTTTTTGAACTGAAAAAAAAATGCCGATCACTAAACTTTTTATTTACTGTAAATTTTCCATGAATGAGTACAATTTCCCCGCAATAACAAAAATTTAGGAAACAAAATTGTAAACCCGGAGCCCCGGAGGTTTCCTCCATGATGCGACCTACCCGGAGCTTTTTCTCTATGATGCGAGTAACGCAATGTGAAATCCCTAGCCTCACTTTATCTTCATTTTCGGTCTCTATGAGCTCACAAAATATTTGTCCATTCGATGGAAAAAAATGAACGAACCTCGTGTCTATTTATATTATTTCTAAAAATCAGTACTTTTACATAATCTGCAAGCAGTTTCGTCATTACAGAACGAAATGAAGAACTTGAACCATGCATTTGATAAGATACGTAAGTATGTACCTACCTGTACTCCAATATGAGTAGGTATCAACATCGATGATTTTAAAACAACTTACGAAGCAATTCTATAGAATGCTCAGATCTGGTTGCATCAAATTTATTCTTCAAAACTGATCATAAACAACTCTCCTATAATAATCTTCGAATTAAAATTTATAATGGCAATTGAAAGATCATTTTTTCTGCTGCTATGCAATTGCAAGGTTTAATATTGGCCTATTCAATTTGACAACGTTGCATCAACGGACCGGCGTGTGCGCGTGCGGTGCGCTCGAATTCGAGCACCCAATGCGACAATATTATTGCTTATGAATATGTAGACGTTTGCTGCGTTTTCTTTAATACTTACTCACCTACCTATACAAATTATTTTATTTTAACTGTACTTTATCACGGAGTAATGAAATACACCCCAAAAATTGAAAACAAGCACTGTGGAGCATGTGGAGGTAGGTATGGTAAAACTAAAACTCGAATGATTAACATGTTGCCTATCATTCAAATTAGGTACATATAGGGACATTGAGATCGCTGAAAAAATTAGGTACCTACTTTAGTCGTAGGTAATTTTTATTTAAATGCTGGCATAATATTTGACTTGGTGAATCAGAATTGGTAATTCACTTACCCTTAAATTCAAAATCGCAAAATTTTCAACTGAAAAGTTAACGGAAGGATTTAGTTTGCAATTCGCAGCTACCCTCGATTTTCAGGTTCTTATACTCGTAATTTCGATATTGGACTTAGATTTTCCCCTTTTTTCAAAAAACCATACACATTACCTACCTAACTCAAAATTTGGTTATGAGAATTGGTTTAGATGATAGATAAGTTCTTTCTTCCAACCAAATTTTCAGCCCAGTTGGTATTGATGAGTTGTAAGAGTTTGCACAAACTTTTTGTAAAATTCAAAATTGAGAAGGTGAGTAATCATTATTGATAGGTACCTACTACCTAGGACCTTTATTACCTAACACTATTTATTGATATTACATCGGAGTCATTAATCTAAAAACATTCCATCACTTCGTTGTACGAATTTAAAAGATTCTGAGAGCAAATTGATTAAGAAGTGTAAGCACTGTGTAAATTATCAGATGGAAAGGTAAATTTCATGATTATATTAACCTAGGTACTGCTAGTTAAGTACGTGTGTTTCTATCTTCTTCTACACACTCCTCGTTTTCACCACATCCTATATACAGGTGAAACTATAGAAAGGGTGGTTTTGCTGGAAAACGTACGTTTCTGCCGTGAATACGAGTAGTTCGGAAACAATTCCACCCTGTCCTCGTAGGTATATTTAGAAACTCATTTCTCTTTTTTTTTGTATGTATACAACGATACACTCGAATTTAAGGTGCAGTTGGTAAGTAGGTACTTGCTACTTGAGCAACTACGCAAATTAATATTTTTGAAATTTAATATGGAATTTCCGTCACTCGTTCAATAAATTATTTTGTACATACATAGTACATATATACCTACCTACCTAAAGCTACCTCTACCATGTTATCTATCGTAAATGAAAAACGATTACAAATTTTGCGGAAAGAATAATAATATAGTTTTTTTGTGTGGTCTTATATTCAAACTTCATAATGACCAGTACATACAGACTACAGAATAAAAGTAGGCCTGCCTTACCGTTAGCAAAAAGGCGAAGGCGCGTGCGTTTTAGGTCATGTACGATAGACGTTATAGTCTTTTCTTTCATTGCAACCAACGGACTTTACACACTTCGTAAAATTTAATTACTCTTGTTCTTATGTTGTTTTATTCATCAATTTTTCTACCAGATGATCGACAACTGAAAAAATTGGAATAGTTATATGAATGCAGATCAATATTCACCTACATACGTCTGAAGAAGAGGTTTTTTTACGGATAGAACATTGCGTTAGACAAGATTTGGCATTTGGGCATTTGGTTTCAAGAAACAAATTGGAAATTTTACGATGGTCGGAAGTACGGAAATTATCACACTCGTGGAATGCAATTGATGATTATACATATAAGAACGTGCTACTGTGAATAAGATAACTTACTCGTAACATTGCACTTTTTTCAAAATGGTGTTTTTCAAGAAAGACAAAAGAGTACCTATCGCGTGGAATGGTTCTAATGTTTTGTTTTGACCTAGATTCGTGGAGGTGTATACCGTGTACGATAGGTACCTATCTACAGCGTAGGTGGGTACATTTTATTCTGGACTCCTCACCCGATCTTATAATATATTAACAAATGGGAATATTAAAATAAGTTCTATTTAAAATTTTTCAAAATTTCAAAAGTAACTCGCGCTTGGGTCATTGGTTTACCAATTCCTTCAACTTATTTACTTCGGCACATTGTATTTTGTATAAATTCATGTTAGCTATCTCTAATAGTAAATAGTTTTTAAGGGTAGGTATAGTTTATATGCATAATTGATATGTATGTAAATTTGAGTATCCTATTAAACAAGTAAGGTGGATGCAACAGCTTTTTCTCCCTTTCAAATTATGAATCAAGACTTACGGGGAAGTTGACTGACTTTTATTTAATTATCACCTTTAATAAGGCAACTGAATTCTTCAATTTTTTTTTTTTTGCTCTTATGTGATTAATGCGATTTATAAAACAATTCTTTCAACTGATAGTGAATCGTGACACCGGGTCGAAATGAAACTTTTTTTTCCAATCAGACGCAACGAATCATGGCAACGAGGTCATTATGTAGGAAGGTTTCTAATATGATCGGCGTAGAAGAGGTAAGAGATGAACTGGTATCTATAAGAAGTGTAAAGTTCGATCGAACGGTATCACCTGACCACTCCAGTCTTGCTTACTACATATTTACTAAAAAATTAAATCTACGTTCTGAACATACTACAGTGTAAGGCTAGGAAACAAACATTTTATGAATACATAGGCTACGTATAGATCTGTATGAATAATAATCATATGTAATAAAATTACGAGCTACCGAAATAATTGATATTCATTTGTCACCTATTCGTTTATTTTATTTTTATGATCTCCATTCTCCCCCTATGAAGTACGCATATAGGTAATACTTCTTGATATAGGTATTTTTACAAAAATTGTACAATAAAACGTACACCTATAGTTAACGCTGATGATTTAAAATTTAAAAATTTATTTATGTCAATTTTTACATCATAGATAGGTACTACAATAAAATTCTTGAAACATTAGATGGGTAGGTAGCTAGGTACCTTTTTCATTTCGCGGAGGTGGCTCACTATACCGCTACAATCCACTTCGGAACGAGTTTTTGATCTTGTTTGGAAGTTGAGGGGTTCAACTACCTGTATAATGTGTGCATTGTGTCATTAGCATCACCTCGCGGGTATTTTCGTGGGTATAACATGAAATGCGAAAACAAGGAATCGTTTCATAGAAAATTATCGATTCGTGATTGGGTATTCAAATCGCAGGTCATCCCTCCTTCCCTTCAAAAAGAAGATTTTAAATGCATACTATAGGTACCTATCTAAATCGCGAGATGGCTAATTCGAATTATTGATATCTTACTCTTCGCTAAATCATATTTTCACGTAGGCATGTACGTAGCAGAGAATGGTGATGGCCATCACAATTCTGAAAATTTGAACGAAAATAAAGCAGTTAGAAATTATATCCTCGCATGCATTTTTTGTTTTTATTTTATAAGGTATGTCTATGTACATATAAGGACTTAGTTTAATCAGAAAATAAAACTTACACAGGTACAAAAATTAAAAGGTAACTTTCAATTATAAAGACAAAAAAGAAAAAAAATACGTAAATAAACGATTGACAAATGAAAAAAAATAAAATAAAATAAAATAAACGAACAAAAAACAAAACTTGAGATGAATCTTCTGTAAAATAAATCTGAAGTTTATTTAAAGAAAAAAAATTTATACAAAAATTGAGCTACGTCATCCAGGTTGAAACAGAAATAAAATTATTTCTTTGAAAAATATCACATAAAAACGCATCAAAAAGGATGCAGTTGTACGGTTAACATAATGTGTAAAGCATAATATGTATTTACATAGAAAATTCTCCTTTTCAGTAACATAACAACACAGCAATTTAATTACAAATTGAAATATTCATAATCAACTTATTCAATACATACTACTATATTAGGCCTACGTAAGAACATCAGAAAAGCATTACTTAAGCTAGAGAAGAATAAACGAAACGAAAATTCGAAATGAAGCCATAGCGATAAATTGATTTTGAAAATAGGTATAGATCTAAATATGTGATTAAAATGAGAATAGAACAATAAAAATATTTTAAATAAAAATAATATGAATTCATTTCCTGAGAAATGTCATTCAACAAACTATATAAGTAAGATGATCACAGACTAGAAATGAAACTTACATACATTTTCATAAAAAGCAAAAGTATTTCAAAAACGTCGCATTTTTACACTATGCTCAACTTTCTGATAAATGAGTTGTTCGCAAAATTGGTTTGTACTTGTACGCAGGCCATCTGCAAATGGGACAATGATGATTATCGCGTTCTAACCACGTAACTATGCAATCCTTATGAAAACTATGACGACATGGCAAGCTGCATAATACCATGCCAGATTCGTACAACTCCAAACAAATCGCACATTCCGGAGAAAGTATAGCAGTTTCGATACCATCCTTCTGCTTGGACCTTAAGCATTTTGAACAATAATTCACTTTACCATTACGTATCAATTTACAATCGTAACTATAGGGGCAGAATGCCGTTGAAGGTGACGTGAATTTGCTAGACGAGCTCCTATCTTCAGGTTCAGAGGTATCGCATTTTTCGCTGATACCATCCATGAGGTTTTTAATCGCATCCATTTCGTCTTCACGATCTGAACGAAAGATCCACACTGGTAGGTCCTTTATGTAATCATTCGGAATCGCCGGTTGTAACCAGAAATTAGGTAATGTCAATCTCGCCACGATGGAGTCCATACGTTCGTCCATTTCCATTTGTATTCTGTCGTCGTTGCCTGTCTGAGAGTATCGACGAGAAAACATGGGACGTCTAAATAACGAATCCAAAAACAACGTATCCAACTGAAGTCTTTCCACCCAACTATTCGCAGCGATGGTTGGAACATTACGAGAACGTAACGGTTCGTAATATTTTTTCAACATTTTAGTCGCTATGTAGCAGTAAACCAGAAAAGAAGTAAAAAATAACGACGGCGCGTTATAGCATCCTTGATAGTCCGATATAGCGAGAGTTCCTATGTTGGTGAGAGCGAAAAATCGCAAAAGCGTGGTGCCAGCTTCCGCGAAAATACTTATGAACTGCCACTGAATAATGTTCACAAGCAATAACCATACAGCTAGAGCACGAAAATTGTAATTCATTAGCGTCCATATAACACGTCCGATTTCCCACCACCATGAATTCATTTCTTTCGACATCTAAAACACGAATAAATGAGGAAAAAATCATCATTTTTGAATAATCGGAGAATTCAACCAGCAGATTAGTCAAAATTGGTACCTGAAATATATCGAGTATTGCCAGCATATTAACGATGATCAAACTGAATACAAATATATCATTCACTTCTGGTTGTAAAACTTTCAAAAATATATTCATAGAATTGAAATTACACCGCTGAGATTTCTTCTGACCGTATATCACGGTATTATTTTGCGTAATGATTACGTAAGAAGGGACGTGATTGAAATTTTTAATATTAGTTGATAAGTCTTCCATATCGGTTTTCTTTACCGAAAAAATACCAAATTTAACACGGCCTGTAGACAAGAATATAGAAATGATATGTACATAATGTTACAACGATCACATACATTTTCTACTGTACACTGAAAAACAAGTCTACCTGTGAATTTAATGCTTAAAGCAGCTAAAAACAACGGTGGATTCAGTAAATGAGTCAGTAGTAATATTTTAATATCCTGCGAAGAATAAGGTGATGTACTCAGCCATTCTTTCTCCAGTTCTTCAAAACTGTGGAATTTACGAACACGTACGGAGAGTTCTTCACGAATCCACTGAATAATTGCCTATGAAAATGATTTAAGATATAGGAAGCATTAATTGGGAACGATTTGAATAATATTAAATATTGAGTTGGGACCAACTTGTTGTTTATACGAATAAAACGTTTTCACCACCATTTTATCTTTAGCTTTAGTTCCTTTTGGTAAAGCTAATAAGAGAAGTGGTTCATTCCATGATTTCGATTTGCACAAACTATCGAGAAACACTCCACGAAATTAGTTCACGAAATAAATCGATATTGTAATGGAAAAAACTGTTACTTACCCAGGATCTAATGCACAATTGAACACTCCGGTACGTATAGCAAATGGAGTCAGGTAATTACGAACGTTTTCCCAACTAGCATCGTTGAGCAATTTATGATCATGTTTATTTTGTGGTATAACATGGACTAACCAAACACTATCTTTAGAATCTTCAACTTGTTCGTAGAAATCAGCAGCTCCTTTGAAATACGACGATGGGAAAGCTTGACTCGTTTGAACACTGCGTGTTTTCAATTCTTTAACTTCCTCGGCGACAATATCAGCTATTTGAAAATTAACAAGATAGATGAATTCATAGGTAGGCTGCGAAACACACGAAATACAAAATAACAAAGTAAATATTTACCAGAATCCTTGACCAACTGCACTAGCTCGTTTTTCTCCAAGTAACCAATGTAACTGATTCCTCTATTATCCAAGATCTGCTTTAAATGACGAACGCTCAGAACAATTGGATCAACCAACTCCATCGAAGAAACACCATGATGATACCAAAAGACGAAATCAAGTAATCGTGAAAACACGAATATTAATAGCATATAAATAAACAGCAAAAGGAAATGCATCCAGCAAGATCGTATTTCCATTTTCAATCTTTTACAAAGCACGATTCGAAAATATGAAAACTCTACATTCATAAATTTCCAAAAAATGTAAGGATCGAGATCGAGACATTTATTTATCACACCAAAAACCAAACCAAAAGCTATTTAAGCTACACTTCATTAGAGGAATAGGTCCTACTTTCCAGGGATAGTCAGTGACGTCATAACTACAGATGTAATCGAAGCAGAGCTTTGACATCACTCCTTTATCACTTCGTGGAAGTTTTATCAATTATCTTCAGCTCATAACATTTTGAATAAGTAAAGAAACAGTATTTTGGTTCGGTTTTCTATTAAAATTAAAAGGAAAAAAATCGTATTAGATACGTAAAAGGTAGTTAACATATATGTAAAAGTAAAACAATAAAACGATGAAAAGAAATTTGAGACTTTAAACTTTATCATATCTATACAAGCTAAATCAATACATATGATCATCCAGTCTGTGAATTAGCATTGATTGATCGGCAATTAAGCTTTTCTCTCATCTCTTTTTCAGCAGCGCTAGATAAAAGAGTATTGTTTTTTTTCCGTTTTGACTTACGACTATGATGAGGTACCATTCAAAAAGTACCTTTTTCAGAATCAAAATTCAAAGTTTCAATAGGAGTGGAAATTTGATGTACGTTAGAGTCGTTAGATAAGTGCGAATGGTATTGTTTCATCGAAGCCGACGGATATTTACAGACAGCACATAAAATGTGATTTCGATTTTTTCTGGTTTTCATCTCTGTAAGAAAATAGCATAGTAAGACAAGAACTTATGATGACTATGATGAGTTTTTCCCATCCTACATGGTTTTTTGAAGTACCTCTACCTATTATCGCTTACCGTTACCATTACTATCTTTTTGTTCACTCATACAGATACAGAGCTGTAAATGCTTGATCAAGTTTTTTTTATGCTTAAATGTATGACCACAGCGGTCACACGTTATTGAACTTGGTTCCATCTTACAAATTGTTTACTACGACTTACGAGCTTAATTTATTTAATTAGCTGAAAAACATGAAGAGAAAATACAATACTAATAAAACACAAGATGAAGATAATGAAAGATAATAAGTTTATTTACATCACGAAAATCTATGCTATGACGTCATGAACACTAAAATTACGACAGCCATTTTGCAGGACCTATTCCTCTAATGAAGTGTAGCTAGCAATTTATTGGGTAATGATAAAAAATAAATTGTTGTTGATGTTGTTGTTGATCAAGTTTTTCAGTGCTACAATTTTAAATGCAAAAATTACACCGAAAATCATTGACTTATGTAATAAATCACAAAATCAAAAAGCATGAGACTAATTTGAGATGATTAATCAATTTGGTAATTTTTGATTAAATTTATTTCAAATTTTAAACATTTCGGTCGTATTTTTGCAAATTATTAATTGTGTTTTGTTTTAAATTCAACTGTAATAAAAACACGTTCAAACGCGTTTTTTGTTGCAAATGTGGCAACTCCGTTGAACGAATATAGTTTTTTTACTAATTACTAGAGACTAAGGATACTTTTCGGCATCGTGTGATTTCGAGTGCTTTCGGCTACGCTCGTTTGACTTTATTCTTTGTAATGATTCAAGTTCCCTGTTCCTGTTGATAGTGTTGATGAGATTTTTAATTTTAATTAAAAATTAATTATAACATTCGAATATTATATTGTCTTTTACGTATTCTTCATTGTATTTCTTGTAGAATGCAATTTTTTGTTGCTCAATAATATACACATAATTTGGGTTAAATGCCTTGTGAGCAGTTGGAAATCTGATAAGATTTTTTCGATTTTGACTTTGACTGATGTGATATCAATCTTTTTTTGAAAAACTTCCAAGTTCCAAATGTTTGTACAACAACGTCACTTCTGTTAACGTTTTACATTTTCTTCAAATTGAATTCGAAAGACTAGTATCATCACAGCTGTTTTTTCTTTATATTTGCCATTTGGTAATGTTCGGATCGGAAACCAAGTTGTCTAACAAGAGTACAAGACTGTCGACGAAATTATGAAACAGATTAAAATTCAAAAGAAACAGGACTAACACGAGTTTTATCATTAAAATACGTACAATATTCGTATGAAATAATATGATTATGAAAAAGAAAGATTTGAACAAAAAGGAAACAGGAGTTTCATCTTTGATAAGGAGAATATTTCATAAGGCTTTTGACGTATTGCGGGTTGCATATCGGTTTGCCTGAACTTTATCGGTTTGGTGGGCATTCTTATCAGTGAGTATCAAAATTTCATTATTTTGAGCAACTTTCGCAAGGTGTTTTTGAAATGTATAGCTTTTATTTAGTTTTTTCTTCAGTTTTAAACATTGTTAAACCCTGTAATGGAAAAAGATCCTCTCTTCGTCGAGTTTTAAAGAACTTGACAAAACGTCGTTGAACCTCGACAAAGAGCGGATCTTTTTCCATCACAAGATTTAACAGTGTTTAAAATTGAAGGAAAAACTAAATAAAAGCTATAAATTTCAAAAACACCTTGTGAAAATTGCTCAAAATATGAAATTTTGATACTCACTGATAAGAATGCCCACCAAACCGATAAAGTTCAGGCAAACCGATATGCAACCCGCAATACGTCAAAAGCCTTATTTTCATGGAGACAAGTCAAACGAGCGTAGCCGAAAGCACTCGACAGCACACGATGCCGAAAAGTATCCTTAGTCTCTAGTAATTAGTAATTTTTTTGGCGATCATGACCAAAGTACTGATAGTCTGATAGTGTTCACCGTTCGATTCGATTTCGGATTTACTTGATTTGCCATTTTCTCATGAACTCAGTTATTTAGAAAAGAGTAAATGCTTGAAAAGTTGAAATTTTCACGAAGCGGTGAAATAATTATTATACGTACACATATTTTATTCTTGAAGTTTGTTTACAGTTTTCTTATTTTTTTCAATTCCATAAGTGATAACTTTAAGCAGTTTGATTGAAACAAAAATGCGGATTTGGCGATTCTGAAATTTTGCTCGGCAATTTTTTTGCAAAATGTTCAGCTATTTAAAATGTGGTTCTTATATTGCCTTACGTGGTTGTCTTTCTTAATTCAGATATGTTTTGGAACTATATCTATAGGTAATTATTATTTTACTCTTGTTTTTTCAGAGCATTCTAGGAAACCTCGATTTTCAATCTGCATGTAAGAAAGAAAAATAAAATATCATTTTCGATAAAAAAATACGTTTTTAAGATGCTTGTGTAAATAAATTATACCCTAAGGAAATTTTGGAAGTGAAATTTTCAGATGAAGATCTGGTTAATTGACAATTTAGTAACGTGAAGTGAAACTTGCCGGTTTTTGTTAGTACTAAATCGTAATGTCTTATAGTTTCAGGGTTGTATTATTTAGCTGAGTTAGTTGAAGAATATACTGTTATTGCGAAGAAAGTTATAACATGGATTACAGTTGTAAGTTCTAACTTTGAATGAATGCAAAAATTCAATCAACTGTTGTGTGTTTTAACGAGCCTAATGTTTCAGTTCGTCTTCTTGTGTTTCTGCGGACTTTGGCTATTCGAAGAACTTCCGCTGACCATGTCAATATGCGGAATAATCGGACAGATGATGTATTTTCTAATCCTTAGAACGTTCCCTTATGTTTCATTGAAATCTCCTTCTTTCGTGCTGTCTATTATAGTATTAATAGTCAACCATTACTTCGCATTTCATTATTTTGGAACTGAATTTCATTCTTTTTCCGAGGTGGGTAAATTTCATTTTCGCCTCATCTCTGAAGTATTATTGTTGTAATTTGGATCAATTTTCAACAGGTGATAGCATATTTCACCATTTGCGTATGGATGGTGCCATTTGTTCTTTTCATTTCTTTGTCTGCCAACGATCACGTTTTACCAACTACGGTGAATTCATCCAGTTCGTTACTAGGCAAGTACTATTTTCTTTCATTTCCGAAACGTAAATATGTAATGTACAATTTGGATTCATTTGTTTCTTGCTTGAATTTTTACAGATGACAGCGACGTCGTTACAAAATATTTTTCCAAGAAAAACAAAAAGTACGGTTTATTACCACTTTTTCATTACTTGAAAGATTCTGTTCTACCTGAGAGGAATAAGAAAGTATTCTAATTTTTTTTGATATCATTTGTGAATATTTTTACTAAACTATTTAATCATGTGAATTTAAGATCTTCTGTTATGCGTTAATAATATACTTTTCGTGTTCGGTTTCACAGAATTTATAGTCATTTAACATTCTGACAATAAAAAAGCGAAAAAATGAGAACGGTCAATGATAAATAGGTATTTAATGAGCTTTGAAATGAAAAAAAAATATATATATTTCCTTCAAAAAGGTACAGATTTCAAATACATAATAATACAGCGGAATAAGTAATGGAACGGTGACCAATGTTTTTCGCACATGATACGATGATAAAATTATAAAAGTTTTAGTTGAAAAAAGCAAATAACGCTCTTATAATATGGGTAAATAATTGACAAATGACAGTAACAAAAATGATGAGTCTAATAACATAACAAAACCGTGAAAAATTCGGAAATGAAGTTTTACTTCAGCGATAACTAACAAATCTTGAGAGGGGATAGATACACCGCATTTTATTACTCGTGAATCGAAATCATCCGCTTGGTGTAAATGATACTTAAATCAATTGATATTGGCCAACGGACGAAGTTGCTTCAAAACTGTATCGAGTAACTTTCTTTTATCCCTTTCGCTCTTCTTCAAAGCCATAAAAACACTTTTCTTATCAGCCTCTCTCAATCTGAAATCATGAGCACGGGAATGAAATGATTTTCGGCTATGTAACTAATGCACGCTTTAATAAAAGAAAACTCTCTAACTTTTCTAAAATTATGATAGCTGTCAGCGGATTAACATGTTCATATTTATTATTCTCTTGTCCATAATCATGAAAATAGGCGGACCAATCCCAAGACATGAGCAGATCTAATAATTGCCTCAGATCATTAAAATAATGCAATAAAGCTCCTTCCTCTAGTCCTGATACAGGTTCAGATGCAGCAAATTCTGTTGAAAAAAAAAATCAATCTATGTACTAATAAGCCATATTATGCTAATTTCTCACAAAAAAAAAGTAGTATACATACGTTCGCATTGAATTGTATCCAAATTAATTTGCTGCAAAGCACCCATGGATATTTGTTTAACATCTTCGCTCGTCATGAAACGCAGTAAAGACTTGGCAATATGTTCACACGCTGAATGGCACGCTTTTTGCGCAACTTCGGCCTACATTAAACGAACATATATTATAAATCGAACACAACCTCCCTGGAATGATGAGATTCTCTCAAAAATACACTTACCGGTAAATCGGTGAAAGATTCGAATGTACTTTTTAAGAATGCAATCAGGTCTGTGATGAAACTTGATGCGTGACCCTGTGGTTCAACAAGTATCCAATCGTAATTCTCCAATTCTAAAAATTCGTCCAGTTTGTTTTTTAATTTTTCACAAATTTGCCTTTCAGCATCATCTCTAGCAACTTTGAATAAATAAATGTCGGTTTCAGAATACAGCTGGGCATCTCTAGAAGATCTGAAATCAAATTATACAAAATAAAACTTTTCCAATTTAATTCAAATTGAATCCAGAAATAAAGTGATTCACCCCGTAATATTGGAAATAAATTCTTCCAAGTAAACTGATGATTTTTCCAAGTAATTGGTATCAATTATGATTTGGGTAGTTTGATATAATGTTAGATTTGACTTTTGAAATAAAGATGATAAACAACTGCTAAATATTTGAGTTAATAATTTATTCGTCGATTTTCGGATCATATCATCAACTTCTGCTTGCCTGAAATGGTAGGAAAAGTTCGAATAAGCATAATTTATTATTTTTGCTAGATTTAAAAACATGCTATTATTCTTTCTCATAATACACGTATTGTATACAAACTTTAAATTTAAATCTTCAGTAAATTTCAATACTGCGTAAATAAATTCTTTGACTTCATGATATACATTCGGAACCATGGCCGAAAATGGAAATTTTTTAGGAAATTCAGCCTTCTCCAGGACGTTATTCTTGAAAGGAAACATTTCGACAATATCTTCGTATTCTCCAGGATTTGAAACCTAGAACATTAATATCAAAGGTTGAATATTTTTACAGTTATCAGTGCATCTTCAATTTTTTTCCATGAATATGATCATTGAAAAAATAATTTTTATTCATATTACATAATGATGAATTTATGATAAATATTGGATCAAGTCATACGCACTTGAATAGGTAGAAATCTTCCTTCTTCTAAAATTCTCATAAAAACTTGAACCCATCGCTGCATTAAAATATCGTTGTACTTATCTTTCATTTCATGCAGAAAATCGATTAGTGGTTCAACTTTATAACCGTAATTCTGTCAAAACATAAAATACAGTACTTCTGAATGAAAATTTTTAAAGTCAAGTTCGAATGAGTAGTAACCTTACTCTCAAAGTGGCCGCAAATAACAATATCAAATCTTTAATTCGCAATAATAAATTGGCATCTGAACAGATCACCTGGAATAAACGGAAATTAAATTTTATTACCACAACATTGCTAAAAATAAAATAAAACATTCACAGTCTGGCTCTTCAAAGTTGATATTATTTTTGACAAAGAAGAATCCCACAATTCATTCAGATATTTTCTGTCAATTAATCCGCTACTGGTATTCAAAATATGATCTTCTTGAACAAAAAACCCAACGATACTCTGCAAATACTGCTTGTAATGTACAATCGTTTCCAACTAAAAACAAGAAAAAAAAACTATCACAATAATGTTCAAAAGGATTGCTACATATAATATTAATAACATCGGCAAACTTTGCTATATGGTGGTTGTACAACGAGTCCAGCTTGTTTTTCACGTTGGGTTCTGTAATAATTTTCAAAAACATCCCTGGATGATAACACAGTATATATGTGTAGACAACGGTATATAGGAGAAAAATCAATTAAATGCTGTGCACTCAGATCTTCATCACTTTCCAACATCACATCTGGAGAATTATCTCCTGAAAAACAATAATGAATCAAGTTTCATGTAAGAAATACGTGCAAACATTGAATAAAGTTTCTACTGAACCTGGTACGTGTTTCTTCTTCTTGGATTTTATTCCTACCACATCTAAATCACTACCAAGTTGTTCAGCAGTCTGCAGAAGAAAAAAGTTCAATCAGAACTCGAGACTGCATACATTTTTAAATACATATGATGACTGTTATACTGTTATAAAAACTCACATGTCTCATAGCAACTTCACCAATTTTTGAAGATAGCCGACGAATATTCTCTAAGAAATCTTTCAAATCTGACATGGATACTTTTTTCACATTTTCTCTAATTCTACACAAATGAAATGAGAGGTTGATTTTAAATGACAGGTTCCGTAGTTTAAAGGTTGAGACAAAAACAAGTACATACTCAGGAATATTTTCAATCATTTGCTGAAAAAATTTCAAATTCGAAACTCTCGGCAGGTACAAATGTTCCAATTGTTCCAAAGTTTTCAAAGCTGGATAATATCTACAAAAAAGTATCATTAATTTTTGCGCGCACGAAAGTATACACACAGTATTCTACATATAGAGATTCTACAAATCAAAAATGCGTAATCGATCACCTTTTGTCGGATATCTGTTTTTGTAGTTTACTGTATGTGGCTAATACCGGTACACAACTGGACAAGGTTGAAATCGCTGCGGTTGTATTATACTCTATTCTGCGCGCTTCCACCAAACCTTCACATTTCTCTTCGAAATTTTTCGAAGATTTTTGAATTGCTTTATCAATTTCGACAACTTTATTCTGTAATGTTACAACGTTAGTTACAAAACAAATATTTTTGAAAGTGAGGTAGATATTGAAAGAATATAATTAATGTTTTCAAAGCTATACTCACTTTCAGATTTTTTGCTTGATTTCGAACTTGCTGAAGATCTTTAATCGAGTCGATGAATCCTTGATAATAATTATTACACATCCGTTCTATTTCTTTATCATGATACTTGATTCTTTTATCAAGTTGTTCCATAAATTTAGGATGATCGTCACATTCGTAAATAGCTCTACAATGATAAGCATCATTTTTGGATGAATATAATTATTTCTAAAGTAAACAAACACCGGGATAACATAATACAATGAAATACCTGAAAGTTGGGCCCCAATAATCATCGACTCCTTCGATTTCTTGCAAAAATAGTTCATAATTCAGGCCACCGCTTTCCATTTTGGATTAAAATGAATTACTTCATCAATCAACTGCAATCAACCTGCGGCCAGCACTATCAACCAGCAGTTATATCAATTTGCATTAATACAAATTAATACATTATGTGAGGGCATCATTTCGTTTGTTGGTATTTAGTATGAAAATTGAAATGCAGAAGATAAGTAACAAATTGACAATGACTGAATGACAACTCCTAGACAACTTATCAGTATTAGTGCGCAATACGCATGCGCACGTTCACTTATCACTTGAAAGTTGAATGTTGTGGGTATGCGGAGTGAACCACAAACACACAATGACACAAACCTTCGTGGTCGGTTCGCCGATTGCATTTCAAATTTCAATTCAAAAACTCAACGCAGTCAAAACTGACATATCATGTAACCTAGATTCAATGTTCTTCATTGTTCATAGAAAATAAATGATTCGAATAGCAAACACAATTGTAGTTATAACTGCACTTCACAAGAAAACTTTATTTTTTATGCATACGCAGACTTCAACATATCCAGAAATTCTTTTTTATTCTGTTTAGCATGTATTTCTAGAAGAGAATGCAAAAAATCATCAAAATAATCGTTCCCTTCAAAATATCTCTCTAAATTATAAACACTTAAATTAAATCGATGGTCAGTTATACGACCTTGGCTGAAATTATATGTTCGTACTTTTTCATTGCGAGATTTTGTACCAATCTGTGAAAGGAAACAAATTTAAGAATGACAAAAGCTCTATTCACTTTATTTTGTATGGTTCGAAAATTCGAATGGAATAACATACTTGACATTTTCGCAGATTTCGTACTTCGCAACCGGTTTTCTCCAATTCTATACTATACAACTTGGAACGCAATTTTTGCATAGCGATTTTCTTATTTTGATATTGCGATTTATGAACTTGACAATCAACAATAATACCTAAACAACAAAAATCAGAACGTAGCACGTACGTATGTAGTTCTAAATTCTACGTAGCGAGTACCTATATAGAGAAATGTAATGATCTGCAGCTGAGCAGTCTGGTTAACGATGTCACCGCACTACCAACCTGTAGGTATATGATGAATGCGAACAGCTGTTTCAATTTTATTGACATGTTGACCTCCAGGACCTCGTGCAGTTTTAGTCTCAATTTTCAAATCTTTGTCATCTATAACTATATCTATCTACTCATAAACATAAACAATGGAAGTTTAATATCAAAACTGTCCAGAAATTCATCATGGAGTACTATGAAAAGTAGTAATACTTCGGATGGCTGAGGAAGAATAGCAACTGTAGCTGTGCTGGTATGCATTCTGCTATTTTTTTCAGTTTTCGGGATCCTTTGTACTCTATGAACGCCTCCTTCTAAGCGAAAAAATTTATAACATTCGGGGCCTGATACCAACAAAGATGAGTGCCTTACCCCTCCTAGAAAATGAAATGCGTACATGTAAAATGTGAACTATGAAAATAAAGAACATACAATTTGAAATAATTTTTCACCCAGATCTGTTCTCTCTAGATCAGTCAATTCGCAATTCCATTTTTTAAATTCTACGTAAGAACAATATAGTTCGTACAAATTCTGAGCAAATAACATGGCTTCTTGTCCACCAACACCAGCAGTCACTTCAACGATTACTTCATTACAAGATTCGTTTTCATCTTCAGGTATTAGCTCCGTGAGCATCTAAAGTCCAGTGGAAATATTTTAATTTCATTTCAAAACCTATAACTATGTATTTGAAAATAAGTACTAGGTATATGCATTTACCGCATCTTCAGCATTCTCCATAATTTGTTTCTGTTGCTCGAGTTCTTTGTCCAAAGATTTCAGAAAAGCTTCATCCTTCACATTATCTGTAAAGAGAATCACCAACGATCATCCAATTGAAATCATCTTTTTTCAAATGATTTGAAAAAATTTATTTGAACATACCTGAATGCAATTCTTGCAATGAATTGATATTATCGTAGGCTGAACTCCATTCGCTCATCAATGAATTAACAATTTCAACTTTCCTCTGCGCAACATTTCTCTTCATTCCTCGAAACTTTCCTCCTTGATGGGCTTCAAAATCTTTTCTGAATTCGTCGACATACCTGGCCAAGGCACTATTTCTCAAAATTATCGGATGCGGAGTACAATAAGTCTTACCATAAGAGAAATTGTAAGGTTTGAAATATGTTTCCGTGCACTTATTTGTACCATCATTAGTAAGAAAAAATCGTGTTCTGAGAAAATCAAAACACACTCGTTTGTTTTTTACAAAACGCATGTTTTTCCTCATAAACTTGGGTCTTCAAAAAACATTTTTTTCACGAATACGAACACTTGAAACATAAAAAATTCAAAATTCAAAATTTATCGGCGTATCAAATTGATTAAAGTTCTAGATTAGGGAAGTATACGCATACGCCATTTTGGTTCGACACAACGGATGTAAACAACATCAGAGCGTATGTATGTATACAATCTTACGAGTAAAAAATGCAATTTTTTCGATTGTTCGCGGGTTCAGGTGAATTTTTAAGTAGTTTCAAGCTAAAGACAATGAAATTTCCTATCGATTGATGTTAAATTTTTGTTATTTCGCGAAAAATTGACGATTTTATGAATACTTCTATTACCCGATTTTTTCATACTATATGTGTCAATTTTAAACTAAAAATACTCAAAATCTTCAGTGAACACACAGGTATTTTAATGTATCAAAATGTTCGTAATTTCATCGTCTTTAAAATGGGCGTTTATCGAAAGCTCTACATGCAACCGTTCAAAAGTTGTAGAAGTTTAAAGTTGCGAAAACAATGCAAAAACCAACCGCGGATGGTAAGTATTGAACTTTGAACTAGAATTACTCAAAATTTTCAACGAACACATAGGTATATTAATACAGCAAAACGTTCGTTATTTTATCCTTTTTTAAATGGGTCTTTACCGAAAGCTCTACCTTCTACCGTTCAAAAATTCTTGAAGATCAAAGTTGCGGAAAATGTTCTACAATCAACACTAAGTGACTGATAACAGTGATAACACAATTTGAACACTTTCCGCAACTTTGATCTTCAAGAATTTTTGAACGGTAGAAGGTAGAGCTTTCGGTAAAGACCCATTTAAAAAAGGATAAAATAACGAACGTTTTGCTGTATTAATATACCTATGTGTTCGTTGAAAATTTTGAGTAATTCTAGTTCAAAGTTCAATACTTACCATCCGCGGTTGGTTTTTGCATTGTTTTCGCAACTTTAAACTTCTACAACTTTTGAACGGTTGCATGTAGAGCTTTCGATAAACGCCCATTTTAAAGACGATGAAATTACGAACATTTTGATATAATAAAATACCTGTGTGTTCACTGAAGATTTTGAGTATTTTTAGTTTAAAATTGACACATATAGTATGAAAAAATCGGTTAATAGAAGTATTCATAAAATCGTCAATTTTTCGCGAAATAACAAAAATTTAACATCAATCGATAGGAAATTTCATTGTCTTTAGCTTGAAACTACTTAAAAATTCACCTGAACCCGCGAACAATCGAAAAAATTGCATTTTTTACTCGTAAGGTTGTATACATACATACGCTTTGATGTTGTTTACATCCGTTGTGTCGAACCAAAATGGCGTATGCGTATACTTCCCTAATCTAGAACTTTAAAATTGATAACAACGAAACTGATAAAAATAAAAATAAACTACCTACGCCTTCGCGTCCCCCCAACATCGCATTCGCAATTCGCATCCTTTCAGTTTCATCCCTAGTCCATTCCTTCAATTCAAAGCATTCAAACGCTTTTCAGTTTTCCTCTTCAACCAATTTGATTTTCCAACTTTCCAGTTTTCAGTTGTCAGTTCAATTCATAAGACAGAAATTGAGACGTTGAGAGGTGTAATTTTTAAAAAAAAGTATGAATGAAATTAAAATTTTATCAGTGTTGTGTTGGTGGCATACCGTGTACTTTCATACTTTCATGATCTGTTTGCTTGTAGTTGTTATCAGCCGAGTTGTTTTGTGACGATCGAATAATTGGGGTGGAGAGGGAAAGAAAATTTTACTTTTTGTTGGCTCTCGACATTTTAACAGAGTAAATCAGCTGATTACTAAATTTTTGTAAAAAATTCTGTTCTCCATAATCGTCTCATTTTCATTAGTCAGTACACCCATGGAACAGTGTTCGATGTTAAATTAAATTAAATCAAGTTGTGGTGATATATTATGTCAAATAATTATCGTGTAATTATGCAGTGGAAACTGTTTTGTGAGATTCGGCGATTCTAAAATATCAATTTTCCTTTCTTTTTATTCCTTGTTAAAAAATATCAGTCCGATGTTGAAAATGGATACGTTGTATTCCAATACTTGTAGTATTTTATACAATCGAGAAATTTTGAAAAATTCCACGTCTTGTAACCAGTTGATATCTGACAGATTGAGCAGGAAAAATGACTTGTTATTCAAACGAGATCTTGTTTCCCATTATGGTTGTGTTAATGCTGTTGAATTCTCCAGTAACGGCCAATATTTAGTATCAGGTATAGATATATAATATTTTGTGGTTGGACGCAGTTTTTTTTTCATATAAATTTATATTTAGGTTAGTTAATGCGATAAAGTTGCACTTTTTAGGGCATAATGATATCTTGGATTACTTATAATTATCATTATTATCATGTCATCTTACGTGCCCAAATTTCTGAAACTTTGAGCTACTTATGAGTATAACAGTACTATTCTATGTTGAAAGTTTGGAATAAGTGTGCTAAAAGTTCAGAATTTAATTTTCCCGTAAAATTTTATATTTTAAATACATTCCTATTTTATTTAGTTTTTTATGTACACGTAACTGCTTCAATTTATTAGAACGACTAGTAGGTTACAGAACAATATTTTATTTTTTAAAAAAAGGAAATTTGTGATTTTTCAATTCCAAGTTTCATGATCAATCGTTATACATTGATTTTGTTTCAGGTGGAGATGATCGACGAGTGTTACTGTGGAACGTTCAAAAAGCGTTGCACAATTGCGGAAAACCTACAGTTATGCGGTCAGAACATCACAGCAATATTTTTTGCTTGTCTTTCGATAATAGTGTAACTCATATATATTCAGCTGGAAACGACGATCAAGTTATTCTTCACGACATGGAAACGTTAGTATCTTATGATTTTTATTACCAAGACGACACACTAAGTATTAAATTATAATCAGTAAATTTTGAATGGTATGAAAAATATTCCAAACTAATCTAAAATTTTGTTTAAAATGCAAAATCAAGGTGATCGTCATCAAGTTTATTGTATATCAATGTCGAGTTATAAATTTAAATTGCTATAGTTTTTATTAGGTATCGTTACTCAGAAATTTGACGTGTAAGCTTGTTATCATATTCTATGTTTTTCAAATTTATGATGATGTTGCATGAGTAATATTTAATGATGGTTATCTTCTTTATGAATTTTTATTTCAATGTAAGAAAGAGCTAATGGTATAATCGAGATGATATGTACCATCGTATCATTACCACATGTTTTGGAAACTTTTCATGGGATAACACTCGTAAGTTGTGCACTCGTTATTGTTTAATAAACATTTTTCTTCTGCAGACGGAAAGTGTGTGATGTTTTCAACTTGGAACATCCTATTTATGGAATTTCTGTTGATCCTTGCAACGATAATATATTTGCCAGCGCAGGAGAAGATGGTCGCATTTTGATTTTCGATACTAGGTTAAACGCCAGCAGTGGTAAGAGTGAAGCGCTATGCAAAATTTTTTCCATATTTTCATTTTTGACTCCGAATTAAAATATTGGTGTTTTTTATGATAGATCCGTATAAGTTGGCACAATTTGAATCACCTTTTCACGCTGTCATGTTCAACCCTGTTGACCCCAGATTGATCACCACTGCCAATTCTAAAGAAGGTGCTGCCTTGTGGGACATACGTGTCTCTAATAAGTATGTTTTAATAAAATAATGTATAATGCTGGTTTCGTGTACCAAATTGATGATGTCGTTGAATTTACAGAGTTTTGTTACAATACGGTCGTCGAGGAAGTTGCATGAATGTACGGTGGGATCAAACTGGTACCAGAATTTTGGCTCTTAGAAGACGACAAATACCGATATTATACGAGATCAATAATTCGAAACATATAGCTCAATTCTTCCACGAAAATTATTATAACTCGTGCACGATGAAATCTTGTTGCTTTGCTGGATTAAATGATGAATACGTGTTATCTGGTTCCGATGACTTCAACTTATACATGTGGAAAATCTCAGACGCGATGAAAAATGGTATGTTTAACACAATATAAATACCAAGTATTTTAATTGTCTTCGGAATGTAAAATTTATGCATACATATTTGTGCCACGGTTTAGAAAACCCCAAAAGTAACGCGCATTTAGTGCTGAAAGGTCATCGCTCTATAGTGAATCAAGTTCGCTTCGATCCTTATAACTGCGTTATAGCGTCTTCGGGAGTAGAAAAAATAATTAAAGTAATATTTATTCGTTGATAAATACAAATTTGTAATGTCTTCAGCAAATTGATTACGTGTGTTATTGATTTTATTGTAGATGTGGAGTCCTATGCCTTTACCCGATGGAACTCAAAATACATCCGACTGGATTCGCAAACGATATACTCATGACGAATATGTATCATTACTTTTAAGATCAGGACAAGTAACGCAATTTGTTTTCAAGTAATCAATTTCATGAAAATGTGTATCCTTGTATTAATTTTATTTGGTTTGCGCAGTTCATGTCACATGACTACAGCGAACAATCCACTGCTGAAGATCCACAAATGATGGCCTTCTTTGATTCTTTGGTGCAACGAGAACGTGATGGATTAGCTTCAGAGTCTGATGACGATTCATCAGAAACTTCTTTGTACACAAGCATTGAATGCTTTGAAGATGATACTGATTACTCTAGTCTGTCAGAAGAATTAAGTGAGTTTATTTCAATTTTACATCAATAAATGAAACATCAATCATTTCAACGTCATCTTCACACTGTTTTAGATGTACCGCCTAGCCGAACAGTTGTGCATACAATTTCTTTAGGTGTTGATAATGGTATGAAAAATCTATCTGTGGAATATTATGAAATATATTTTGTTCTGATACTTATAATTTTGGTGTATTATTTCAGAGAATTCGTCTAGTTCTTCCGAAGAAAATTTGAATTCAGAAGAAGAAAATCCCGAAACAACTGAACCCGTTGAATGCACCATTCGTAGAAGATCGAAATCATCATCCACACGTCCGTTAGGACTGTATTTTCGTGCCACTGAAAACGAAGACCATTCAACATTGTCTTCGTCCTCATCGTCGTCATCTTCGTCCTTATCATCCTCATCATCCTCGTCGTCGTCGTCGTCTTCATCCTCT
The DNA here is from genome assembly GCF_950023065.1 of Planococcus citri. NCBI lineage: Eukaryota > Metazoa > Arthropoda > Insecta > Hemiptera > Pseudococcidae > Planococcus > Planococcus citri. Next base: position 38,381,146 of record NC_088677.1, read on the forward strand.
TCGACTTCTTCCGCATCACCCGCGTTGCTGAAAAAAGCTGCTCAGTCCTCAAAATCGGAAGAAGAATCAACTACCAGTAAATTAACTCGAAAACGAAAATCGAAATCTAGCGTAAAGGAAGCACTTCAGCGTTTAAAACGCGTTCGTTCAGAAGCACTTCAATCGCTTCCCTCGGATCCAGTAGATCCGGTTGTTTCTTCTGACCGTTCTAGCGGAAGTAGTAGTGGATTAGAAGTTTGTGCTAGCAACGGGGGAACGTCCACCGATACCCTCGACAGCGGAGTATATGTGTACTCCTCACCACCCCGTCCTAAGTATAAATTCACTTTATTTAAAAAGAATCAAAAACGCAAATATCGAACTCGTCAACCTTCTTATTCTTCGTCGTCGTCATCAACAGATAGCGAATAAAACCGAATTTTTTTTTCGGCTAAGCGATTTTTTTTTGTAAATTTTTTCTTTGCATCAAGTTTGAATTTTGACTTATAAGTTATTTTAGAGCGTGCTTTCGAAAGATCGCTAAAAAATTGTGGCAAAATTTTAGCTGATCAATAGAGTCAAGCTGACGCATCGAATTACCTCTTGTTCGACTATTTTCTTTATTCTTATAAAATTAAATCACTTGCAATTTTTGATTTGGTTGTCTCTGTACTTTCCAAGTCATTCATCGTGTTTTATGCTGTTCGTGATTTTTTAAGTATATCGTGTGAATGTGAAACAATTATATAGGAGTGTTTTACCTAGTATATTAAGTACTAAGCCCTTATATCTGTAACATAACTATGCTGCATTGACTGCGAAATCGTTCAAACTCGATATTAAGAATACCTCGGAAACCAGCTGGCGTTTTCTTATTAAATCGAGGTATGGGAAAAGTACCATAATTCATCTTACGAGTATAACCATCTTCTGTACATCATTTATATATAACGTGATTGTATTTAAGAATTATTTATTGTTTATTATAGACGTGCTTTCATCTATTTATTTATTTTTTTCTTTTGAATTTACGTTTCAATCTATACATTATTATTTAGTCAATATTGTATTTTGAAACTTTGTACATACTCGAATAATTCATACCGTTGAATAAAATATTATGAAAATGCTATTTTGTATTTCAATACTTCTTTTCTGAAAAAACATAAATTGGCGTCTTATAAAATAGTTCTTTTAAAAAATTGTATTTTTAAAAATAAAGGCAGTCATTGTCAAGTGATAAACACAATAACTTCACTTCCGCGAAATGTCTGAGGTAGTTTCCGCAGCAGCCATCTCTCTAGTTTCGTAACTCCAAAAGCCGTGCAAATCTATCAGTATGCTAACGACGGTATCTCCTTGTTCGCTGAAACAAAAGAAGTTTTATATTGTAATTGTAATCAATTTCGAAACATTTGAAATTTCATATTCACCAGTGCAACAAATCTTTCAAAGTGATACGATCCGGTTGTTCAGGCTTCACCATGTCAAAGATTTCATTTTGAATGTTTTCAAATGGAACAAGTTCTTGACCATTCATTTTGAGTAAATCTTGAATAGCCTAAAATTTATAATTCATTTGTTTTATTACCAATTCATTCCAAAATTTAAAAGCGAAATGAACGAATGTATACTTTGAAAAAATAGTTCAAACAAAATATGTCCAGATAACCCTGTCCATTAATATCTAGAATACGAAAAAGGTAATGCAACGATTGAGGTTCGTGCCGATTTTCTAAAGCTAGAACAAAATCCAAGTATGTTTTATAATCGATTTCTCCATCGTAAGTGATGCATTCTTGAAATACTCGATCAATGAAAACTTTTGTCAACGAGCCGGTTCCATAACTAAAAATGATTAGGTAAGAAAACATAAGTACCTGTATAATATTATACGTAAGTACATACATTCATAAACAAATATTGAATTATTCAAAATTTAACAATTTTACCAAGCAAGTTCTTCTTTACTCAACATGCCATTGTGGTCTTTATCTAAATTTAAATAATCACCATACACTCGCAGCGCAGAAGACGCAGAGAACCAATTGTTAACTTGAGATTCTTTGGATAATTCCTCATCTCTCAACTATTGTGAAATGTTAACAAAAAAACTTGCAATTAATAAATACACAAGCACACATGAAATTAAAAAGTGAAACTTACCTCAATCAATTCATCAAGGAAACCGCACGCCAAAATATCTTGTATTCGAATGCGACCTGTATGTAGGGGATCCAAAAAAAACATAAACCTTCTGACAGCAGTACAGATATAAAATTTATGAAATGAAGTTTCTAAGCCATCCAACTGCGGCAATGTGGGTATAAGTTCTGAAATATAGTTTTCCAAATCCTTCAAACATAGAATAAACGATAAAATTGATTCAAAGTATAGGTAATTAAGAAACATTTTGTAGAATTAGCAATTACTTCCTGTCTCAAATATCCTTCTCCGGTGTTATCATATATCGATAAACCAATTCTTGTTTGATGCAACCATACTTTCCTCATAATGTAATTAAATAAACAGGTTGTATTAACTTTTCCATATGATTCTGGTTGTTGTAATTTCGCAAATATACTCGGGGAAAAGTATTTCCTATAAGCATATTAATCTCTTTAGAATTGATTCTGAAAGGCCTCATAGAAATTCATGTAATCTGCGATTTTCGTATCATCTTACTTGTATTTATTTTCAGCTAAGGAAGCCACTCTTAAAAAGTTTTCGTAACTCAGAAAACCTTCTTCGCCATTCACATGAATTTGATGTTCATCCAGAAGTGACCACAGATCCTAAAATTTCAAAATTACAAATATCAGTGTAGATCAAACCGAATAAGAAAATATTAGCGTTCTTCGGATATCATTTGTCATACTTTGAGCTCATCATTTTTCAATAATTCTTTGTTTCGACGTTGTAAAAAATTGGACCGTGCTTCTTCACGGAGACGCTGTTGCATAACATCATTTTCCGTTGGAACCTTGAAATATATACATTCAAATTATTACTGTACCTTTGAACTACAAAATTATTGACAATTGACATGAACAGGATCACACTTTACTTTGAAATAGAACCTCGGGATTTGGAAAGGTAGTTTAACACTTCTATTCTCACATTGAAATTTGAAATGATTGACTTCTTTGGCCAAATATTCAGCCGCATCTGTAAAAAAGACTACGTTAAAAATTTTACTGTAAGCTACAGTAAAAAAAAAAGAAACTGAAGCTTCAATCTGATGAATAGCACTACCGTATTTCGTATTCTGAACGTATTTTTCAAGAGCTTCTTTCAAATTCATATCTCACGGGTGACTGGAAAGCATCTCTTCGAAGCAAGCTGTACAGATCTGTTTTCCAAAGTTCAATTCAACTAAGTTCCATAATGACTTTTAAGCATGTAAAAATATTCTTCGTGCGAATAAAGTAAAACACATTTTGGATTTTGAAAAAGAAATTATCCGGATTCCGAACCGCTGTTTTTGTGTGTTTCCGCCTGCCGACGCCGTGTATGTTATCATTTTGTTATCACATGAATTTCGGAGGTAACTGAACAGATGAAATAAAACAAATCCCTCCAAATCCGAATCGCGTTTGACGTTTTGTGGTGTGGTGTTTGAAGTTTCCAAATTCCGTTTTAATAAGTTTAAATTCGGAGGATTTCATTTCTTATTATACTCAGATAAATTAAATCATGTAATCATAGTAAATTATTATAAACGTGTGTTTTAGTTATATAGGTATTTTTTCTATCGCAATATAATTTGAACTTTTGTGTTTGAATGAAATGAGTGAACCCATAGAAGATTATGATGAAGATGAGCGGATTGTTTGCAAATATGGTTCTGCTTGTTACCAAAAGAATCAAGCTCATCGGAATCAATACAAGCACCCTAGTGCTTCTACTACAAAGGAAGTAAGTTGAAATGAATCAGAATCAATTTGATTGAAAATCAACAAACTTCATTAAATCTTTTTTCAGAAGAAACCCGAAACACGTGTGAAAAAATCGCCCCTAAAAACTGGCCGTTTAATGCAATCGAAATTGGACTTTTTCGTTTCAAAATCAAAAAGAAAAATTGATCAGGTCATGGCGGAAGATAGTCATGAGCAAGACGACACTGCACACCGCAGAGATGATAATTCTGAAGAAAATGAATCTAATGACGTGAAAAAACTCGCATCCGAAGTAAGCAGCCCTGAAAAAACTGTAAAAAATGAAACTGGAAAGGCTATTTCTGAGAAAATTGAAGCTGAAGGTAGCGAAAAAACGACAATTTCGGAAGAAGACGTGGAAGAAGTAACGGAAGGTAAGTTTTGCAAAACATTAGCGAAAAAGGAAAAATATCGGTTCTTCTTGCATATTTTATTACAGAAAGATTTCCGTTACGATTTACAGGTGTTTCCGAAGAAGATGGCGAAATAATTATTAAAAAATTATTTCTGGTAGAAATGCCTAGAGACTTTTATAGCTTTTGGGAGTTTTGCACAACTTTATCTTCACGAAATCCAAAAGGTCATTGTTTGAACTTTATTCACTGCTATAATCTCGTAAACACTTATAAAAATAATCGAATTTGAATCATCTTCAATTTTTAGATGCGTTGAGCTCGATTGATTTAACACTGGTTGGACCATTTGATGTCCTCGCTGGGACTTTAAAAGAAGATTCCGTGTCACCATCACAAGCTGTTTTACATTGGCGATATTATTACGACCCTCCAGAGTTTCAGGTGTTTTTATTTTCACATTGCTCACAACTCACTTTATTGGGTGATGTTGATAATTAGTTCAGTGTCTAACATAGGCTACATGTTGTATATTTTTTTAGACAATTCTAAAAAGTGATAAAGATATGTTTCATTTGGGATATTTTCGTGACGATCCCAATTTACCCCCGGTATTCGTAGCGTACAACTCGGCGAAACGAAATTCTCTTATAACGCACGTTGCTGAAAATATTTTCGGCGCGGTCGAGTAAGTATGCAAATTATTGTTACGAATTATTAGACTCGCCAGATCATCGTTAACCTTTTCGATTTTCATCCTAGTTGGTACATTAGTCAGTCAGAAAAATCCTGTGATCCTTTCAAAAAGAAAAAATTGTCAAATTTAAAAACATCCCTGCAGAAATGGGCCAAAGAACACGACTTTACTCTGGAGAAATATACTAAAAGTATGCAAGATCGCAATAAGTCAGTTGCCAGTAAAACATTTCATCAAGCCGGAATAGTTGTGCCATATGATAAAAATACGAAAGTTGGCTACCGACCTTTATCTGAAAATCCAAGTAAAATAGTTTTACTTTCCTCTTCGCATGTATCTATTCCGGGTATTACGTATTATAATTCATTTCGCAGATAACTTGAAGAAATTATTGAAAAAAATCGAAGACTCCACCACCGCTGAAGAACGAACTGCTCATCTTAATTCTCTGCATACAGTTGTGAATTGGGCAAATATTGCTATGGACGAATGTGACTTCGGAACCAATTTAGAACTAGGACTAGATTTATTCAGTTATGGAACAGATCATTTCAATTCCATCATTCGTTCATCGTTGAGAAACGCGTACAACTTTCTTGGTCGACGAGAATTTGCTACTATAATTGAGGTTAGTAGTTGTCAGTTTCATTGGAAAATGCTAATTTCTACCATTCGGTTCATTTACTAATTGATACTTTATTTTTGATTTTTTTAGGCTCACTTGGACAAAAGAAAACGAGGAGCTGATCTGGATATTTTACTGAAGAAATAATATAAAATTACAGTATTTATTACTTTCATTTTTTTTCACAATCTTGAAATAACTTTAAAAAATGTATAATTAACCAAATTATAAATAGAATATTTCGGATTTCATTTTATAAATATTCTTTATTCGGTAGTACCACCTCAAAACACAAAATCTACAAACTGAGCGGTTTATACATCCTTTGAAGATAACATTGTTCATTCATTATCATCTTTTACAAACGGAGCCACATTTTCCAAAGCCTGAAAATGAATTTTAATCGGAAATTAATACGTAAGATGGCATATTTTTTGAAAATCGGAAATGGTCATATAACTTACTTGTTCTAATTCTGGTTTAGTAAACATATGGAATAATTTATCGGGAGTAACGGTGACGACTTCAACGTTGTTGGAACTAAGTTTTTCTTCCATTACTTGTTTGAGAATATTCAAAGTCAATGTAATTGCTTCTTTCAAGCTCATGGACTGTAATACACAAAAACTTGATAAAATGATACGACTCGTTTAAGAAAAAGATGCCTAAATGAATATCATTGAAACGTACTTTATTATAACCTTCTTGTAAACTTTGTTGAGCGCCTTCACTGCCGGAACCTATAGCTTTAGCATCATACTGAAAGCATGTGCCCGACGGATCCATGTGGTACAGTTGTGGTCCTTTCTCATCACAGCCGGCAAATAAAATTGCAACTCCGAAAGGCCGACTCTGAAGTTGAAAAATACTCGTAATACAAAAGAAATAAACGATTGTTTGTATAGTAAATTGAAACACAATTTGAAAACATACCATAGCGGCACCATCGTCGTCGGAATCACCGAATTGAATAGCTAAATTAGACACAGCTTGTGCACAAGATTCGACGGTCATCCGTTCATCGTAAGTAAACCAATGATTCTGGCATTCAACACGAGCTCTATCGATCATCGTTCTCGAATCCGCCATCAATCCACTGACCGCGCATCCTAACACACACATTTCCGTTGTAAAATCTGGATTACAGGTAGAACATTTAAAGTTATGGTAGGTTACACCAAAAATACCTATGTGTTTATCAACTTCGACGATTTTCTCGATAGTAGTAGATTCCATGAGAGGAGATGTAATACGTTTCTCAACTGCTAAGACGACGCCTTCAGAAGTACAGACACCGATAGCAGTGGATCCCAATTTGATTGCTTCAATGGCATATTCAATCTGCACATTTGAAAAGTAATACGACTGATTACAACAGATCTATGTGGTATAAATGCAGGTAATATAAGAAATTCATCTTACTTGAAACAATCTACCTTCAGGAGAAAATGTATTGACACCTCTGTCGTATTCTGAACGTGTTAGGAACATCTGTAAATATATGCACGTAATCATAAATACGAGCGAAATTCTACATTCATCAAACATTGTCAAGCTACGAATTTACTTGATTCTATTCTAGTTTTTAGCGAATATAGTGATTACTTACTTTTATAGCTTAAAAATTCTCCAAAATTCGCCGATATCAAAATAGAGCTGATAACGAAGTAAGAAACACTGCAGTATTAAACCAAATAGCTCAGAGTACGAATATCATCTTTCAAATGAAAATTACTGCAAGAAGATTTGAAACTCAAATATAATCGAAATAAATAATGGAGTGAAACTGAAAATTAAATGATTTTACCAAGTCATTCCAGTCATTCGGCATCGCAAAAATTTGTTGATTCTTTTCTTTATTTTTCTTTCTGATGCAAATTGGGTATACCGAAGATGATAAAATTTTGTCAACACTAACACTGTTTGCATTTTGCAATATTAAAATAAAATAGTTTTTTCATTTTTTTGAAGTTTCGATTTTGTCGAACTTAAACTTACCGCAAACTATTTGTTCCTTTCATTGATAATATATATTAATTCTAAATGATAAAATTTAACCAACTGTTGGCGAAAATAGATGGATCAATTACTTTTAAAAAAAACAAACAAAGAAAAAACCATCTAGTTAGTAGCTATTTTAGAAAAAATGTTTGATGAGTTGGTAGTAACTAACTACCTGTTGAAACACCTTCCTCCTCACCTCTTCATCATTCACCATGTTACCATGCATCCTCCCTCACCCTGCTTGTTCGTTGAACTATCTTCACAGTTCACTAAGTGCACTGCTACATAAGCGGCAACTCGGCAACTTAGCAACTTCGTTTCGCGTCAGTGGAACGAAAATGATAAGAAGTTGCTCGGTTATTGGCTGGAACTAGCAACCAAATCAAAATTTTTTGATTTGGTTGCCAAGTTGCCAGTTGCTGGTTGCTAGTTGCTGCTTATGTAGCAGTCGACTAACACTAACGCAAAGTACAATGCATTTCAATTCTAAACATATGATAAATACGCAGACACACAAGTATAGTACACAACTACGGACGAACACAAACGCCTTTCTTTTTTCTTCTCCCATGAAATTTAAACCCATCGCCCATCGGTTCTTGTGCTGTTCTACATCTGCGGAATTTTGTTTTGTTATGGAATTCATTTCGAGTAAGTTTCCCAAAGTTTATTAAGTAATGGATTGCAAGTCGCCAAGTCCTCAACTTTTCCATCAAATTTGTTTTCACTACAGACAGTATAGTTTTTACAAAATTACAACTAAGTACTTACCTTACATCTCTCTATTTCTCTAACTGATAGCATTGTTTTCATTTTCAGTGGGACGATAGTGCTTTAAAATATAAACATCAAAGAATGGTTTCATTTTGCATTTATTCAATCAAAATAAATGGGTTCGAAAATTGAATATGTTGAATCATCTCAGATTTACGCTGCGAAATATGTACGCAATTCCAAAGCCGTTGGTGTTCTGTGGGGAATATTTACAATCTGTTATGCCATTATTAGTACTGTTGCCTTCTTGACACCAGAATGGATTAGTGGATCCTCGGAGTCTGATAATCCTGCGAGGTTTGGATTATGGAATACTTGCTATTTGGATTCAAATACTGAAGGAACTCAAGATTGTTACAAGCATATTGATAGTTTTTTGACGTTTCCTTTATCGCCACTCAAGATAGCTGCTATCTTCGGTGCTATTTCAGTATTACTTTCTATTTTTACAGTATTAACTTTATTGTTATTTTCTTTTTGTACTTCCACGACTGTTTACCGTATTTGCGGATGGATGCAAATTGTATCTGGTTAGTACGGTTTCATATATTCTTAAATTCTTTGGGAGGTGATAACATGGGTATGAATGTTTCCTTCTCTATAAATTCGCACCTAATGAAACTTTTCTTTCTTTCAGCATTTTCATTCGTTACTTCGGTAACAGTATATCCTTTAGGATGGAATTTGGATATCATTCGTAAGACTTGTGGTTCATTTTCTGATGCGTATAATGCTGGTGATTGTAGAATAGGATGGGCGTATTATTTGGCCGTAATAAGTTGTTTAGATGCTATAGTACTTGCTACGTTGGCCTTTATTTTAGCTGCCCGTCATATAAAACTTCAACCCGAGCCGTTATACGGAAATAATGGATCTTTGTATAAAGGTTAGTGTCAAGTGGCAAATAATTGTTCAAAATCAGCGATGTACTGTCATTACTTTTGATTTAATGAATCATTTTTGTACAATTGTGATCGCAGGAGAAATCAACAGTGCTTACATTGGTGATACAGGTTCGATTGCTGGTTCAAGAAAGTCTTTGAATTTGCATCAGGTCTTACGTATGCCACAACCGATGACTGAAATTGATCGTTTCTCAGAAATATCAGCTAGAACTGGTCGTTCTAAAATCTCAACCTATAGACCTGATTATATGTCTAATGTACAAAATTTTCAATTGTAAAATGATTTAAGTTTTTGTTATTTTGTATCTGTTTTCATTATTTTATTTGTATCAAGTTTTATACTATTTCGTGACATGTTTATATACCAAAGGTATAATATTTAAACGCATTCGAATAAAAACCTGTAGTTTAATAGTATATTATAGTTTTTCATTTTCACTTCACTTAAAGATGAAATGAGATAAAGTTATTTGATTTTAGGAACTCTACGTAATATTTTATATTTAAAAGTGCTAGGAATCGTCGGATGAAAATCCATCAGCCAACAGCCTTGCGCCACTTATGACCTATGCGAGTAATGATAACCTTTACGAGAAATGTTTTGGTAATGTCAAGACTTCGAAAATGGATTTCAACCACCCTAAAACAGAAATTACGCGAAGTTCTGAATTTATCAGTTTCTTCAACCAGTTTCATTTTGTACGTATTTTTGTGGCAAATGAAATCTGTTCTTTCGATTTTCATTTCAATCAATAATTCAATATCAATCCGCTACAGATTGGGGCGCCGACACTATCGTGCATTTCAATCGACAATTATACTTACAAATAAACTTCAGTCATTCACTAAATAATATACTTTTTTTAAAACGAAGTACGCAAATCGCAATACGCCTTTACAAGCTCAAAGCAATGATTTAATATCAATTAGTATTACTATTCATGATTGGCTCATTACGCAAACTTCATCCGCAATTGCAAATGTCACAGAAAACATTGAGCAAATAAATAAAAGTGAATTTCACTCAGAATTATTTTGAGTACTTACATAAAAGCATAACTTTGAGATAATGAAAGAAATAATATAGAAATATGTAATAAATTTACAAGATACTCGGAACGCCTTCAAAACGAAATTAATTTGTAATACTCAATCTTAACCTGCGATCAACTCCTACATCAGACTTCATTCGTACTCAGACTCACACCATGAAATGAAATCTTAGGAGTTTCATTACTCGTGGTGTATTGTCACGTACGCAAATTCATCATTTATTTCGTAGACTTGAGTTTAGTAAATATAAAATTTACTAATTTACATTTTTATGGATGTAGAACACTATAGATAAGTTTTCTGATGTTCGTATTTTTTAATATTAAAAAAACAAGTTAAAGAGCAAAGTGTAGTATACCTAATACCATTGTTATGCAGTTGCTACTTTTTATGCATGTATTTTGTAGAAAGATGACATTTTTTTCTCGTGGATAACGTTGAATGTAAGTTTCTTTCTCATAAAAATGTCCTTCTAAAATTTTTAGAACTATTTTTTCGCGTTAAAATTCGCGTTTTATGAAGATGAAAAAAATTAAGTGTTTTTTTCTCGAGAATAGAAATGTAAGGTGCTTCTCGCGTAATGTTGATTTGAGTTTCACCAATTCACCGTGTAGTAGCTATTCAATGTATGGGGTTACATCATGTTGAAATTATTACTCATCTCTACGCTTCTCGTTTTACTACGTGTGAATTTCGAATAAAATAAAATCGTTCTGTAATCTGTAATTCAACCTGCCATTTGATGTTTTTCTTATGGTAAGGTAATTGTTATTAATCGTAAACGCACGAATACGATCATTCATAAACTTGTTAGCGAATCAATGTCGCGATTAGAATTGTCTTTTCGGTATAGTTTTCATTTTTGACTGAGTGGAAGCACCTTACTCGCAATATGTATCTCGTTAATAATGTCAGTATTTTTCATATTTCAGAATAGGTTCCCGATTATGGAGCAAAGTTTCATTGGAATTTGAAGTTAGGCCCACGGTAAACCAATTTCTAACTGGAGTGTTCCTTTGAAGAAATTCGATTTCCTTAAATTTACTTCAAGTAATTATTACGATGATTCACATTACATTGGTAACGCAAGATGCTTGGCTTACATTAATCGCCTTTTCTGGATGATTATTCAGATTTACGTGATTAAAAAGAATCTTTAAAAGGAGTTAACGTAGATATAAGATGGCTGCTTTGTTTACTTACACTCATCTGTTTCTTACGATTTTAAATTATGTCTTTTCTTCATTTTTTTCCTTTTCAGATGAACATTCAAGTGCGTCGTAAATATGCAGAAATGAAATTCTCTACTTACCCTTATTGGTAAGAGACACTTTTTCTCACAAAACATCTGTATTTATATTGTCTTTTTTCAAAATTAACCATTTTCATTATTCCTGATTAATGTTACACTTTGCTGGTCCTTGATGTAATTACCTCTCAAATCAACATCAAACCTTTGATTATTTCATACATGAAACTTCAAACGAAAAATGTTATAAAGTACAAATTGAAGGTTCAAGAAGGAATCGATTTTGAAATCTTACGTAGTTCGAGAGTTTGAGGTGACGTTTATGTCACCGATTTACTTTAGGATAGCCTCACCTTATTCTCTTTATTACTATAGAATAAATACCTAATGAGCTATCTGTTTTTTAAACGAAATTATTCTCGAATGACTATGAACGCTATTTTTGAAAACTGATATTCGCTGATGAACAGTAGTAATATTGTTTTTGATTATTGATGGAGCGGAACAGCATGTTCTTGGGTTTCACTACTGATTCATCGAAATACCTCAAAACAAAATATATCCCTAAAGCGGTTACACGATCAAAAATAATTTCCAATTTTCCCAGACTAGATTTTTATGAATCGTGGTTTTCTGATAGTGGATCACATATTTTATTGATAAAACAAAACTCAATTTTTAAATAATTTATTGTTCATTTCGTTTGAAATACACGTACAGTTGTGGAGTATTTCAGAAATGTAAGTACATGAGCGCTGAGTGTGATATTCTGGAATCTTGAATTCAATTTAGAAAATATTTACGTTTAAAAATGATTAACGCGAGTATTTTCTGAAAATTATAATCTTTTTGTGAGGATGTACAATTTTTCTACCTTCAAATTTCTTGATGTTGAGGTAAGACTATCTATTTTGAATTGTTTGACACAAATGGATGGTACATTCAGTTTTTACTCACTAAAGAATCGAATTTTTGATGGCTTTCTTAAGATTTTGGTCACGCCGAAGTTCAAATTGTGACAAGAATAAGTTAAATTTGTTCGCTTAAGTACTGACGTGTGTTACATATTTCATTTAATATTGATAGAAAAATCACTGAGGTGAATCCTGTGCTCGATTGAAAGTTCGGAGATTGATTAGGTACCCTTGCAAAGCCCGTTTTCATTTCGTAAAGGTGGCAATCGCTTCGTTTCCTATTGGATTTAGTTATCAGTTTTTCCTGTGGAGAAGTTAATATGTAACGTAAGCATTCAGTACATCATTTGGAGACAATTTTAACTCGAAATTTTCGCAAACGATGACGTTATGTGAGAATTTGAAATATGTATTAATTTGAATGGAACAGTTCTCGGAATTACTACTGCCTGCGTAAAAAACTCACAAATAACATGTGTTGTTACAGCTGTACGATATTTTCGTTATTTTGATAAATCTTTTTGTTTATCAATTTTTTTTTTTTTGCGAATACAGGATCGTATCGCTTTGTAGGGAATTAGGTTATTTTTTTATAAAAGCAGTCAAATAATGCTGTAAATTTTTTTAATTTCCACCAAAAAATGTTTTCCTGCGCCTTAACATTGCTTTAATTTCCAATGAGTAAATCATGCAATCATTATGATTTACTGGTAGAATTTAATTTTCTTGCAATTTTTGAGAATTGTAAAAAATTCAACGAGTTAGTTGAAATTGAGTGATTTGTACAATTCAGCTAATTAATTCGGTAACTTTTTTTCTTTTTGCAGACGCTTTCTTTGCAAAGAAACTGCGGAATCTCTTGTTGCAATACAGAATTCGTAAATAAAAGACAATGAAGAGCACATTCAAGAAACAAATGTTCGTCGAGGCCAAGAACCGTGATCCCAATACAGGTCAAACTTCGTCGTCAAATTTGTCAAATCCGCATTCATTCATAGATCCTGCCGCGTACATGTCGAATGGAGAATTCTTATTTAGAGTACCAACAGAAGCTCCCGTATTCGAGCCAACTGTAGAAGAGTTCCTCGATCCGTTGGCTTATATTAATAAAATTAGACCAATAGCCGAGAAAACGGGAATCTGCAAAGTAAAACCGCCACCGGAATGGCATCCTCCGTTCGCCGTCGATGTAGATCATTTCAAGTTTACTCCTCGTATTCAAAAGTTGAACGAATTAGACGCTAACACGAGAGTAAAACTATACTTTTTGGATCGTCTGGCGACTTATTGGAACTACAGCGGCGTTCAAATACGCATTCCCGCGATTGAAGATAAAACGGTCGATATGTATTCGCTTTACAAAATAGTCGAATTGGAAGGCGGTTTTGATAAAGTAAATACGGAGAAAAAATGGCCCAAGGTAGCTCTTCGAATGGGTTACACCAGCGATAAAAATGTTGGTTCGTTGCTGCGATCACACTATAAACGTCTTCTTCTACCGTACGAAAAGTTCGAAAAAAGTAAATTGCAGAGCGCTCAAGAACAAGAAGAAGCTAAGAAAACGTCCACTTCGTCCGGTGTTGCCGTCAAAAAAGAATCATTAGGCGAAACAATTAAAGTGAAACATGAACCTGGTGTTCAAGATGTCGGCAGCAAAAATTGCGCCGGTAGTAGACGCTGTACACGCTCAAATTGTGACGAAAACGGCACTGAGATCTTGGTCAGCGATACTTTCAAAAATCCCACCATCCAAGATAAAAATAAGGAATTGCAAAGGTTAACGTTCTACGGCCCTGGACCAAAAATATTAGGGTCCAACAAGAAACCGCATTCATTGAATAAAAAGAGATCTGACCCTAATCAACCGGAAGATATGTTAGCTGATTCGGCCTGTATGGTTTGCGGTAACGGTGAATCCGAGGAATGTATTCTGCTATGCGATGGGTGTGACGACGGTTACCATACATTTTGTCTTGTCCCGCCCTTAACTTCGGTACCGAAAGGTGAATGGCGATGCCCTAAGTGTATCGCAGCTGTGGTGAGTAAAGCCACCGATACTACGTTTGGTTTCGAGCAGGCTGAGCGAGAGTATTCTCTGCAGCAATTTGGTGAAATGGCTGATCAGTTTAAATCCAACTATTTCAACATGCCCGTACACCTAGTACCCACGGAGAAAGTCGAACAAGAATATTGGAAAATATTATCGTCGATGGATTCCAGCGTCACGGTTGAATATGGCGCAGATTTACACAGTATGGACCACGGCTCCGGTTTCCCTACTCAAATGGCGCTAAAAAATTCCGGCGACGAAAATCACTACTATAAATCGTACGTGGAATCCAGCTGGAACTTGAACAATATTCCGGTGCTCGAAGGCTCGGTGTTAGGCTACATTAACGCCGACATTTCCGGTATGAAAATACCGTGGATGTACGTTGGTATGTGTTTTTCCACGTTTTGTTGGCATAACGAAGATCACTGGAGTTATTCGATCAATTATCTTCATTGGGGTGAACCGAAAACCTGGTACGGTGTACCCGGTTCGCAAGCCGAACAATTCGAAAAAGTCATGCAAGAAACGACGCCAGATTTATTCCGCAATCAGCCCGATTTGTTGCATCAGCTCGTTACTATACTGAACCCGAATATATTGATGGATCGAGGCGTACCGGTCTACCATATCGATCAAGCCGCCGGTGAATTCGTTCTCACGTTTCCTAGAGCCTATCATGCCGGGTTCAATCACGGTTACAATTTCGCCGAAGCGGTAAATTTTGCTCCAGTCGATTGGATACCGCTGGGCCGAGACTGCGTTGAGCACTATTCTAGCCTGCACAGGTATTGCGTATTTTCTCACGACGAGCTTATTTGTAAAATGGCTTCGGTACCGGAAAATTTGAATTCCAAACTAGCCCTGGCTACTCATCAGGATATGTTGAAGATGCTCGACGTTGAAAATAAACAAAGAAAAGCGCTTCTAGAATGGGGTGTCGTTAACGCCGAACGCGAAGCTTTTGAATTGCTGGCTGACGACGAACGTCAGTGCGCCGAATGCAACACTACCTGTTTCTTATCGGCGGTCACCTGTAAATGTAGTCCGAAAAAAGTAACCTGCTTGCGCCATTTCAAAGATCACTGCGGATGTCCTGCCATCGATCACACGCTACGGTACCGGTATACCTTGGACGAATTACCTGTCATGTTGGAAAAATTGAAAGAGAAGGCGGATTCGGTTGCATCGTGGGCTGCCAAAGTTCACGACGCGTTAGACGTGAATACACCCAGAACCATTACGTTGACTGGTCTCAAAGAATTACTAAACGAAGCTCGCGAAAAACATTTCCCCGACGATTTATCGCTGGGTTTACTATCGAAAGCGATCAAATCCGTACAAGACGCTTTGGCCGTCGATTTCAAAAATATCCTGTCGCGAAAACAAACGTTAAACAAAAAAGTCACCATGACTGAAATTCGAAGTTATCAAGAAGAATTGCAACGTATACCGTGCGTCCTACCTCAAGAAAATACCGTCAGACATTTCTTGAAATTTTTAGATGAATTACAAAAGAGTACCGACGATATACTGCGTAAAGAGAACGCTACAGTTAGCGAAGTTGAAAGCCTTCTCAAAAAAGGTAATTTTCCCAACGTCGAAATACCTTGCATAGATGTGTTGAAAAATCACAAAAAAGTCATCTATTTGATCGAAGAATTCAAAGAGAAGAAAAAAAATTCGTCTTTATTGACTCCCGACGTTATAAATAAATTGATTGCTTGCAGCAATAGTATACCGACTGCGAACGTTAACGAACGCGCTACCTCCATTACCAAAGACTTGATGTCAATCAAGGAAAAAGTAGATGCTTGGGAGAAAAAAGCAGCTAATTATATAACTATCAACGTTACCTCTAAACAATTGACCAACAGTGCGAAGTATCCGCTAAATAAATTGGAAAAGTTACTCGACGAAGCCAACACGGTAGATGCGTTTTTACCCAGCAAAGAAAAATTACAATCAATCGTTAGAAAAGCCGGCGTGTGGAAAGAACGCGTTAACAGTCTCTTTGGACCGAAAAAAGCTGCCCCGTTTTTAGAAGTTATTGAAAGTCTCGTCGATGAAGGTGAAAATATGGGCATCGAATTAGAAGAAATAGTCAAATTGAAAGACGTCCTGGGCAAAGCGTTGCAGTGGAAAGATGAAATTTACAATTTATTTTTGGGCGATAGCAAATTATTCAACTTGTTGGAAGTCTTGATGCCTCGTAGAAATTTACAACGAATTTGCAAGTACAAGAAAAACGAAAAACCAAATGCCGTCGAACCGTCTCCAACGTTCGGCGCTTTCGATTTCAGTATCAAAGAAAATAGCGATCAAGAAAAAATTGTATCGTCATTTAAAGTCGCCGAAAAAAGAGAATTCGAATTGATGCGCGCTCTACGAGTGAAAAACACGTACAAGAAGAAACAAGGCGACGGAACTTTTTGCATTTGCAATGTCCCTTCCACGGTGTACATGAAAGAGTGTATTTTATGTAAAGATCTTTTTCACGAGCAGTGCTTGAAACAGCTGGCAAATTACTGGGAAGATATGAAATCTAATTTTCGTGTATTTTTATGCCCGTTCTGTCAAAGATCCAGAAGACCTAATTCCAAAGCTGTGATGAGCGCGTTAATTAAACTGCAAAAAATACAAATTCGTACGTTAGAAGGTATCGCTATGCAATGTCTTCTCGATCGCGAAGCGAAATGGAGGGAATCGGTCAACGAACTGCTGAGTACGCCCGAATTGAGCGTATTAACCAAGAATACATCGGATCCTATATCCAAACTCGCCAAACACACCGGTCCAGTCGCATTGAGCAACGAGAATAGAAACAGTTTAGAATCTTTATTATTCCGAGGATTTCTACTGGAATTAGAACTGCCCGAAAATGAAATAATTTACATGATATTGCATAGATTAGATTCGAATGGTGATACAACCAATCAAAACTCCAATTCTAACACGTTCAAACCATTCAGTCAACTCGCCAGCTTCGATAAATCCAAAGTTGAACTCGAATTAACGAACGAAACGTCATCTTTGAAGAATGAACTAACCTCGGTCGCTCTATCTACCAAAGACCGTAAACGTAAGCATATAACGCAGGAAAATAACGAAAACGAGATCAACTTGAGCAAACATTACGCTCCAGCTGCGGTGACCAAAGTTAAAAGAAAAGAAAACACAGTTCGTAAACGAGTCCGTAAACAGAACATGTCTCCGTATAAAAAAGCCTCGCAACGAGAAATAATCGAGAAAAATATTGCGTCCATCATCTGCATCTCGTCGCCGGAGAGAAGCGATAAAACCGACGATGAAGTTGAAGATGAAGAAGAAAGCGAATGCGTGGCAACCAGGTGTCTGAAGCCGACCGGAGAACTGGTCGAATGGGTGCAATGCGATTATTGTAAAAATTGGCTTCACATGGTTTGCATAGGTGTTACGAAGATCGAAATCGATAACCAAACCGAATTCATGTGCACGTTATGTAAAAATGTGGAGAAGGCTAAAAATGAAGAACAAGACGATGACGAGGAAGATGACGATGTCGTGTTTGTGGAATACGCTCCGAACAGTACGACTTTATGTTCCTCGTAGTGTAATCACGCTAATGTCATTTTGAAATTTATTTTTATCGGTGTTTTGACAACTATTCCATAGTTTTTCTGATTTCTTTTCTTGTGTTTATATTTCTCTCTTTATCTTCTGTGTTTTGTAACTTACACGAGTTGAATATTTATATTCAATGCTTCTAACACTTTTTACGTTTATACGCGCCGGCTTTATTTTTGACGACAAAAATTAATGGTATTTTTAATTTTTGATCGGTTTATAATTTGCATGAATTTAAATCGAAGTAATGTTTATATTTACTTAGGTATTTTGCTATCGTGTATATTTTTTCCTTTTTTAATGGTTATCCCTACTTTTGTTCTATCATTCGTAAATATTTAAGACGTAGTCATTTCATTTGTATTTTGATCTCCGATGTACCGTAGAATATTTATTTATTTTTTTAATTGTGCGTGTTTATGAATTAATAGTGTAATTGAAATCGATCGTAGGACGGCATGTTGTTACGCTCGTGACGAAAAATCAATTAGGTATTTTTGCCGGTCTGAATCTGAAAATCTGCCACTCGATTACAAAATTGCTTACGAATAAAACAAGTTTAAAACATTTCGATATTCATTAAAAATAAGAACGTACCTATCTCAACTCTTATTGCAAATCTCTTGTAATATTTGTTGTTTGTTTTTCAATTTTTCGCTGTATTCTTCAGGAGAAAGCAAATCAAGTTTCGTACAGTGTTGAATAAATTAGTTGAGCGCTATGCAAGTCATTGCTTTCATTTTCCCGTATTTATTGTGTAGTTTTTTATACTTAAAAAATTTATGAATTTGGTGTTCGTTGATTTTATTTTATTATATAATCGTTATTTTTGTTTGGTTCCTTTTTAGAAAATTCTATGGATGGTTTTAAAAGTTGACTAAATTTTCATCGAGGAATAAGATTTCTGTGTTTTGTAATTGTATGTTGCGTAATTTTTATTTTTCATTTTATTTCGGAGTTGAAAGTTCGAATTAATGAGAATTACAATGTTTCCCAGATCAAAAGATTTTTCTATTAGCTTTATGTTACACCCATTATTATTTTTTCACGTTGAACGTAGAATATTAAACGCCTGGATACTTTTTCAATACAAGATTTTATTTGTTCCTCGTATTGCGAATAATTCTATTACCTTACGTTGACGTAAAATCTCCGATTATTTTAATACTTTCCATTATGTACCTATTCGTATTTTTATATTTCGTTTGATAACATTTCAGATTTAGTTCGTCGTATATCGTGTTAAGAATTTATGTGTATTTTCAATACTAATGCGTCGAAAGAATTGATTAATTTGAAAAATTTACCATACATTTTTTTGGTTTGTATCTAATAAGAATTTTATTTGTTAGTTGCTAAGGATTAACTTATCTACATTTATATAGGTGTGTACTGTGTAATTATAAAATTGAAAAAAGTTGAAAAAAAATTTAAGCGTTTAATGTGAAATATATGTACCTTGCATCCATTTTAGTTTAATTATGCTTTAAATTAGAGTATGTGTTCCTCTCGTAATTACATAGTGTACAATGTAATGTTTTAAATGTTTATGTTATAGATTCACCAGCCTTGTGTTTCGTTCTACGTATTATAAATTGTAAAATGTACCTTACTGAAGTATGTAAATAATCTCCTGGAATAAATTTTACGAGAAAAATTGTTTGTAATTTATATTGATACCTACCTACGATTATACACTAAACGTGTGAAGTGAGTGATTTCGAATCAAAGAATATTTTGAAAATATGTAGGTACTTATAATTATTTAAAATAATTCAGCGAGTTCTAATAAATTTTTCAGATGAAAAAACAGCTGTTCTCGATTGTCAAAATGTAATTTTTTCCGTTATATTTGCGATGAAGCTTTCATTTGTTTGATTTTGTAATTTCTCCAATAAGGGCCATCCTTGTTTCTGAGTCGTGAGCACGTATGTATTCGAAGGACATGAATGATACGCATATAGTCCTAAAATTAAACTCTGAGCGATACGAGCACATATGCAAGTCTGAAATTCAAATTAGGTAAGTACATAGTTACGGTAGATTTGTCTCGAATTTCAAGTCTGCAATAAGTAATTCAGATCGATCAAAATTCTAACTCGTCGACTTACTTTCATTAAATTCAATTCCAAGTCGCTCATTTTTCTAGAATATCCTGAGAGAACGGAGGCAGTGAAACTCTCTATATTATCTGGCTGGTCCATTGATAAATATAATATGGTTATTGCCAAATCAAATAGGTAGCATGAATGTGATATGTCGCTGAAGTCGATGATTCCGTATAATTCTGGCTCACTTCCAGCACTCCTCTCAAATATTACTAAATTTGCTTTGTTCAAATCACCGTGAATTATTCCTGAAAAACAATAGGTAGTTGGATAATTAGGTACCTATGTACTTATTGTACTTGTAAGTTGTATTTTTCAGAAATCTTCCTCCGAGATTCGCAGTAAAAATTTCATCATACTTACGAGTTTTGAGTTTATCTTCTATACAAATGAAAGAAATTTATGAAACGTGGGACGATTAATTTTCCAAAATAATACTATTTACTTTTCATCAAAAGTGTTAGAAATCATGACACAGCGTATCTTTACCTTACCTACAATCTCAGTTATTTGTTTATCATTATTTCATATTCTGGTTAGTGATTTGCTATCGCCATAAGCAACGTTTTAATTTTAAATAGTGCACGAAAGTAAAAATGGTATTTGAAAATTTGATTTACCTTACACTTATTACCTATCGTATCTATATCCTACCTACCCGCCCACTTAACTATTGTAGTATTGTACAATGTACTTATATGTATAGTGCACGTTATGTTCATTGTACACACACATACCTTGTTCTAGTTCATTCATATGCGGCAGTACTTCGTTTTGAAAATCTACTATTGCTTTAGTAACCATCGAACGTTTCACTTCTTCTTCCACAAATTTCGTGTATTTCAGCGTATCAGTGACATACTTCAAACTCCACACGAAGTGTGGTCTTTGTAGTACTTTAGAATTGGAAAACGGCTGCACAGAAAAATATAAAAAATAGGTACTACATACAGGCGCGCAGAAATATCGAGTATTCCCACAAAAGTTTTTGTTTTATTTCAGTGGGAGTCTCAGTAAATAACAATATAATGTTAGCACATGATTGGTCGTTTGATTGGAGTGATAACATTCTACTAATCATATGCATCTATTTCACGTTGCCAATCCTGTATTTTTAACAGAAAACTGAAAACTTTCTTTTCGCCTTTCGGTAGGTCTAGGTACCTACTACCTACTCGATATTTCTGCGCACCCTGTACGTCAACGCTTACCGCTCAGTCACTCACCATGGCTAACAAAGGAATTGAGAAAGAAACACAACACACAATTTTGATAAGAAGACCGCTTGGAGGATAATTTTCCGAAATACGTATATATATATGTAGGCTATAGGTATACCTAGTACAAAGTACATACTACCTAGGTATATTTTCTTCGAATAAAAAAATAAATGAAGAATTATTTTTAAGAGGTGGTCGTATCATGGCTCGTGGTAACGATCAACGATAACAGAATAATGTTTGAAATTGTATTGTCGACGGCTATTCCAAGAAATTTCGGATTTCCTGAAATAATGTCTCAAATTATCTGAGTAATTTTCAGCTTTTCTGGATCCTATGTACCACCTCCATCATCATTGTCATTCCGCCTGGAAAGGAAATTCTTTTCCGAAAAACCCAGCAAGCTTTAAATTCTGATTGAATTAAAAATTGACCAAATAAATATACTCTTATCGACTGTGGATGTATACTTTACTATGGGAGTCCACCGGCAGAAATTTAAGGATAAGCGTGAGATTCTTGGTTACTCTTCATGAAGGTACCTACTTTCATAGCATGATGAAGTCTACCAATGATTTGTCCCAATGAAAAACAGAATTTCTTTCCAAAAGATACATCATTCAATAATTTTCCTGGAATGTACTCAAGAAGCAGCACAACGTGAATTCGTTCTAGTGACTGTAAGGCGCTTGGATCGAGACCTGTTGCAATGATATTAGTGCAAAATAAATGTATAATTATGATACGTTAGATTTGTTAGGTAATGACATTTACTTGAGTACCTGTACCTACTGCTAGCGTGCAAGGCAAGTACCTACCTAAGTAAATCAATCTCGTATCAACTAGAATATGTAGGACGTAGGTAGTAAGTACCTCTACCTAGACGTATACATGTACATACATAGGTACATACAGGGTGCCCAGAAATATCGTGAACCCCTAGAAAAGTTTTCTGCTAAGTATTTCGGTTGGTCACTGTGAATGATAATAATGAGCACATGATTGGTTGTTGGACTGGAGAGATAACATTCCACCAATCATATATGCATATATTTCACGTTGCCAACCTATATTTTTAATGAAAAACTTTCTTTGGGGTTCACGATATTTCTGGGCACCCTGTATGTACAACTACGATGGGTACCTATACCTAGTACCTCTACCTACCTTCATTAGCACTGGTTACATCTTTTTTCCTCCAATAAGTTTTATATTCAGCCTTATTATTCTGTATTGGATAAGGGCTTTTGATGTCATGCTCCCCTAGAGCACAGATATAATTGTGTGATCATTTCTCCAACTGATAATTACGAACATGACTATAGGTAATTGACACTTTGGCGCTTATGGTCTGCGTCACTGGTTTACATTTGAATTTGAATGACTTTTGGACTATGAAAACTTGAATTTTTGGGAAAAATCGCATTACGCCCGCGAGTAAGAAGAACGAAATTTCAAACAAAAATATTTTATTTTTCAACATTAACCAGACAATCTTTCGCGCTAAGTTCTTCCCGGAGGAAAATTTTTCCCCTCAAAAAATTAATCTTTTGCATCAAAGCAGTGTCTGAATGCAGGAATTGACGTGGAAGTGTATGTCAATTTTTTTTATAGAAGGCGTACAAAATAGCTGTCACGTCACTTTCAAAGAAGAAAAAACGCATTTTTTGCCCGTTCACCCGAATCCTAACAAATTCTTGCTGAAAATGGCACACTCCCTATAAAAACATCAGTTCTAAGTTACATGCAAGGAAAAAAATTTTTAATAAAAATTACTACCTATTTCAGTATACTTAGTAACCGGATCCCATTCAAAAATAATAGTGATTTTTACTCAGCCAAAAAATACATTTTACCTGGAAATTAGGTAAAATTTATTACGCTCATAGTAAAATTTACTAATCTCATAGTAAAAATCACGATATTTTTGAATGGGATCCGGTTACTGTGTGAAATAGTAAAAATTATCCATAATTTTTTTTTCGTGTGATCTGCACTTCTCTGATGCAAAAAGATCCAAATCCGCGACCATTCTTAAAACTGAAAAACGATGGGTGAAAAGTTTCAGATCGCAAAAATTCAATATTTCCCATCTATCTTTTCCAATTTTTTACTCGAGGAGTCAAATAACTTCGGCCCAAACGATGCACTTCACTTAAATTTTCAGATTTCAGTTTTTTTTAATTATTACTATTTTTTTTTTAAACTTGGGCATGTACTTTTTCGAGGAAGAATTTTCCTCCAGGAACACAGGAAGAATTGGCTTTGGAGAATGATTTCAAACAAAGAATTGTACACAACTCCTAAATATCCACATGGTGCTCAATGAAAACTTTGAGTAGGATATTAACTATGTACCAATTCGATAGGCGCGAAAGTGTCTATAATAGGTACTATACCCGTACTTGATTTTCTTACTTAAATGAAGCAACAAATTGATGTATTCACTTATGAATTCAATATTGGTTGAATTTTCCCAGCTAAATATCTTCAATACGTAACCATGAACACACACTTGAGTGTGATTATTGACGTTGCTCGTTTTCTCTATCTTGAAATGCAAACAAGTTGAGTTGACTTGTTAATAAACATTACACACATCGCACATAGTATGTCTATATATGTATCTACTATCTATCTTAATTGTGAGCTAAATTTAAAATAAAATACCGAAATATAAATTGCACATTTTCCTTGGTTTTGATTAAGAATTCGAAACTATAAAGTTATTATTAGTAGGTAAGGTACCGATCTAGAGTTCATACGTATGATATACATATAGAAACTTACTCACAAGTGGTATTATTTGAAAATTAAGATCATCGTAGCCATCCAATCGTTTCATTGTTTTCACAACTATATCGTAATTTTCTTGGAGCATATTTTTAACCTCATTCGCGATAACATCGTTGGAGACATTTTCAAAAAGCGTTGCATTTCCTTCCATATTTTTCAAACGAAAGTACAATCACACACGCGGATACTTTACATGAATCAAGACGCGCCGAATCACTATTCGGTTATCTTTATAAATTATAATCGTAACAATCGTTAGTCTAAACGCTCACGCTATTTATAAACAGACATGAGATCGGTGCGGTGTGGCTATTTTACTCTTATCTCTTATCTATCACTCTTTCTAACGGTGAACGTTGCGGTGAACCTGTTCGTTGGGGCCCATGCATTGTATTATGAACAAGTGAGTGAGTCATCTAAGAAGATAATTCAATTTTCAGCTGTTATCCCTAGTACCTAGTACCTACGACCTAGTAGGTAAAGGTATTACCATCCAGGACAACGGCGACCTTATGAGAACGTGATTCTATGTATTTGTAGTATTGTACCTTACCTACTTACAGCGATATTTTTTGTGCTTATTTTTTCAATTGTATTGGTGGATACAATAATAAAAATTTTATAAAAAATAAAAACAAACACCAACGTTGGTAAATTGTTTACAATAGGTTGGTAATTAAATAAGGTAAGTAATGTATCCGTCTTTGGTTTAAAACGTATGTAGCCTACTATGTATAACTAGGCTGGATACGTAATTTTTTAATTAAAAATACTTAGATCTTATTTCATTATTATGAGATCAGACAATAACCGTAATAATACTGTACGTGCAGAATGCTGTGGACAAAAGCTTTTTTACTCTTGAATCTTGGATATGTAAGTACTAAGTAGGTAGGTACCCTCATTTCAACAGTTGCAGAGTGTAAAAAAATTGTGTTTACTTTACCAATAGATATGTGTAATGCATCTAGTCCAATTATTACTAAAATGTAATTCGATTTAAATGAGTGCCTCCTGTAGAAGTTTGGTAATGCATAATAGTGTACATACTACATACACGAAATACTAACCCTCGTACTTCCCTCCCATTGAATGCCTCTCTTTCTGTCTTTTTATTTCTAACTTGAGAGAAAAAAAAGGTAAAAACTAAACAAAATAAACACCTTTATTGTTTATTACAAAATCACATTTATTAAAATTATTCTTTAATAGATTTGTTGATTAATAATCGTAAAAAATTTAGTATCAAAGTTTAATCGCTTAAAAAAACGTAAAACAATATTAAGGATATGAATTTTATTAACAAATAGAGTAACAATTTGCTTCATACCTTTTTAAAAAAAATAGTCATTTAACATAACATGTACATGTTTTTAAAATTAATGGTATCAGTTATCAAAAAATTAAAAGAGGAACCAACACAAAAGGAGGGTACATTCATATCAGCTAACCTTTTTAAACGTTCCATTTATCCGAAAGAATTCCTTTTACCGTATCGTTAACGGGCATTACTCGATGCAACGTTAATTTAAAAATCAAGTATTCAAAACAATAAATCGATGAGAATGGCAAAAAAAAAGAACAAAAAACAAAAAAAAATACACTGAAACTATAAATTTCACAACAAATAACGGCTGAGCAGTTCCTACATGAGCCGTATTTACTAAATCGAACTAAACAAATAAAATTCTATGATTTTCACCTGGGAAAAATTATTAAGGAAGGGGGCCCTAATGAGGCCACGTTCCTAATAAGGCCACCACCCGGCCGGTTTATCTGCTGCTAGGCGCGCAAACCGGAAAATAGCGCTAGTTGGTATGTACCTTACCTATTCAAAAAACGCGACTATCGACTGTCGAGTTGAGCGATGTGGTTTTTCATAATAAAAAAAAGTTATCTGAAGTTGATGCAAAAATTTTATCAGTAAGTGAGTTTGTTAGCAAATTTTATCCTCTTTCGTATGGTGTATTCAGTTTTCGAAAAAAATTTCCATTTACTTGTAACTGTTTTTGAAGGAATAAATAATACCTATTCATTATAGCAAGTGTTTCTAATAAGGCAACTGTAAACAAACAGTGAAATTCTTGCAAGAAATCACCAGCACAGTGCTCTAAAGGAGCAAAAAAAAAAGTGTTTGAAGTCTTTCAAGTCTCAAACAGAGAAATTATTGGTATTTGGTATTTGTATATTTTGCAAAGAAGATTACCAAAAGCTAGTATACGAGCTCGTAGTCTAATGACGACAATGATGATCATCTGTAAGTAATTAAAAATAATTCCAATGCGTTTTTCGCTTCAAAAATTAGAAGTGGTCTTATTAGGAACTTGGTGTTTTTGAGTTCCTGAGAAGGCCACTACATTAAAATTAGAAGGGGAGGCGGTAAATACAACTACAATCTGAGGAAAAAACCAACTACGCCGCTGTGAAGTAGAGAAACTGAAGTTACTTCCATGAAATTTTGGAAAATTTTCGTAAATATTAAGAGCCTCAAAAATTTGCTTAAAATTAAGGTGGCCTTATCAGGACCATCTACCTTACTAATTATTGTGAATTTAATTGATAACCCCGTTTTAATACGCTAAATGAGCAACAGCGTAACCTGGGTTGGGCTTCCTAAATAATTTTACTTTAAAAATATAGGTAAAGGCAAAAACATAAGGGTTGATCAATTCACTAACATAGGTATATAACTTATTGAAAGTCCTTCTGGTTACGCTAATGCTGTTTTCATTCAGTAGGTAAAATGTATTTCTATGTACAACGCGTTCAATTTCGCTACTATCGAATTGATGCGGGTAGGTATTTAACGAAATAAAGTAGGTAGGTACGTAATACAACGAGCCAATCAAAATAACAAAAAAACAAACCTAAATCCTTCAGACTAGGTTTATTCGTAAAAATCGTGATTTAAGCTTGTGAACGAATATATACCCACGTAGAAAAAACTTACAGGGGGCAGTGGTAATTCACTACTTAACAGTAATGCTAAGTAGTAATTCACACCACATCAGTAGTGCTTTCAGTACTTGATTCATTACTGGACAGTAGTGTTGCACTGCAGGGCAGTATGACTTCTGCAGTAATTCACTATAGCTCAGTAGTAGAGTAGTAGTTTCTAACTACTACTCAATAATACTTCACCATTCAATACACCACTCAACAGTGGTGTTTACCTATTCAGTAGTAGTGGTTCAGTAGTTATTTACTACAACTCAGTGGTAGATTAGTAGTTTTAAACTACACATTGGTAATATTTCACCATTCAATGCACCACTCAACAATGGTGTTCACCTACAGAGTAGTATGGCTCAGTAGTTACTTACTACAAATCAGTAGATGTGTTGTAGTTTTTTACTACACATCAATAATTATTTACCACACAATGCACCACTCCGCAGTCATGTTTGCCTACTGAACAGTAATGGCCCAATAGTTATTTACCAGTAAACGTACACCTTACCAGTAATGTCATCAACCAATTGCCCTATTAACTAAAAATACCCCATTTAGGGTGGGAGAAGAGGAAAACAATTCAAAAGTTTTGAAGAATGCTATGCAGATATCAGATTAGGTATGTATATACGATTTTGAATATGAGGACTGCAGATTCAAATTTAGGGTCTAATGATCTTAAACAAAAAATTCTATGCCATTGAAAATCCAGATTTTGATACCAATATTGTACTTTTTTTTTTGAGAAGTTTTGCAATTTTACACCTTTCTGAGGGTCATTTTGGGTTTTGGTGTCACATGATCTTCAAACATTATTTCTAGGCATTGAAAATCCCGATTTTGATACATACCAATATTGTACTATTTTTGTATCTTTTTGGAAAATTTTCGACTTCGTACCTCCCCTTTGAAGTCCATTTTGGGAAGTTAGAATCAAATCGTCCTCAAAAATGAATTCGGTGTCCAAATATATAAGAAAATTTAATTTTTGGTTTTGAATCTCTGCTGTGGATATTGGTTTGGGGTTTATGATCAAATGATTTTCAAAAATTAAGTCTGATCTACACCATTGAAAATCCAAATTTTCAATTCACACCAATATTGCACTTTTTTTTGGAAAATTTTCTATTTTTGTACCTCCCTAGCTTTGGAGCCCATTTCCGGTTTTGGGATTGAATGGTCTTCAAAAATTGATTCTGGGCCATTGAAAACTCAAATTTGGATATCAATAACATACTTTTTCAAAATTTTTTCAAAATTTTGGTTTTGTACCTCCCTTTTTGAAGCCCATTTTGGGATAGGGTAGAATGGTCTTCAAAAATGGATTCTGTGCCATTGAAAACTCAAATTTTGATATCAATAATGTACTTGTCTTCTTTAAAAAGTTTAAAATTTTGTACCTCTCCTAATGGTGCCCATTTTGGGGTTTGAGGTCAAATTGTCTTGAAAAATGAATTCTGAACCCATAAATTTGAGATTTTGATACCCATATATATTTTTTTTGATAATTTTTGGTTTTGTACTTTTGTATACCTCCCCTTCTGGAGCCCATTTTGGGGTTTGGGGTCAAATGGTCTTTAAAAATTGATTCAGCGCCATTAAAATTTCAAATTTTGAAAAATTTGTAATTTTGTGCCTCCCCTCCTCTTTGGAGTTCATTTTGGGTTTGGGATCAAATAGTTTTCAAAAATGAAATCGACACTCTTGAGAACTTCACCAATTATTCATAGTTTCAAGTTTCAACATTCAAATTCACGAACTGTTGAAATTAAGTGTTTGCAAACAAATATATTCTTTAAATGCCCTATCTACTGTAGTGCACTAGTAGTCAGGTGGTTAGGGTTGTATAGTCAGACATCCGTAGGTCCCCGGTTCGAATCCCCGTGAGGTATAGGTGTAGGAATTTTCTAAAAATGTTATAGGCAGGAAAAATCATACATGACGTGAGCATCTCAATGATGATAGGGAAATTCAAAATAAAATTCCCCAACCCTATTTTTTTGATTTTTGAAAATTATTGCACCCCACTGATACTGATAGCATGTAGTGAAACACTTCTGACACACACTTGGAAATGAGTAGTGTTTCCTAGTAAGGAATTGCCAGTGGTGATTTACTACACACATACTAGACAGTAGTGAAATACCATTGATTTGCGTATGTGGATCAGTAGTGCTACTCTACTGAGAAATCAGCAGTAATTCATCACTCATAATTTTGAGTAGGAGAAGTAAATCACTAGTGGCAATTCCTTACTAAGAAACACTGCTGATTTTCCAATAGACACCAGTGTACTTTTTCTACGTGGGTAAATATAGTAGGTAGGTATGTTCATTTTTCAGTATATAGGTATTTTATTATTTATCATCTACCATTTGCTTTAAAATCATCGTCTGGTTTTTATTGGAAAAAATCAATTACTTATGGAATGAATTAAGTAGGTACATACAATAAATACGTTTGATATGTTTCATCGGAAAATGTTTGGTTTTCGCAACGTACATAGGTACATTAACTTATTATTTATAATCACACTTTCATTAAATTAGGAATTTTTAAATATCTTTACGCGATCGATGACGATAAATTGTATGCGAAATTTTGCGTCTTGAATTCGCGTAGGTAGGTAAACGAATTATTCGATATAATTAAAAATAGGTAATGGGTATGTATATTTCTACAATGATCTGGTAAAATAATGCTAGTGGGATAGTGTTGCGGGCATTTGATTATTAAAATGAGGCGCAGATAATCAGGTATTAAAAAAAAATTGGATTCATATTGCGAGGTATAAAAATAAAAATATACATGAGGTGAGTTTTGTCATTCGCATTTTCGGATCGGTCGGTAGGTATGATATAAATGTTTGGTATGTAATAGGAACTAGCTCCACACCGTACATTTAAAAGTTTGACAAAAAATAATGTAAGGACCTACAAACACTATACACGAAATACAGGTGATGAAATCATGATGGTTTCACGTTAAAACACACACATTTTTAAAAATTTTTTTTTTTAGAAGGACTAACAATAAACGGGTATAATGTAATTGTACCTAATCAGTTCAAAACTGATTGTTTTTTTCCTTCGTTTCGCGCGACGAACAAGGCTTATGAATAAAAATATAATTACTGAACAATTATATGAGGAGCTGAACACAAAACCACTAAAGTAGCGATTATAGTAAACAAGGTGAATACAATCAAGCAGAATCTATCCATTACTATTGCAGCAAATTTCCAATCGCTAATTATATCCGCTTCTTCGTCAGCTTTCCTCATTCTGTTCGTGATGAACTGTATCTCTTTCAGTATGAGCTGAAGTTCTTTTGACGCTATAGAACATGTCCCAGAATCGTCGAGAGTTATAGCAGCAGCGCTACTGCTGCTGTGTTGGTGAGCATGATGGCTGGATGACGTGCCAGTTCTAATATAAGTGCTGTTTAAGGTAGCTGAGGCGCCTCCAGGCCCAACGCTACAGTGCCTAAAATCGTCTTCGATATCCAATACGTTGGCTAGGAGACTTTTGGATGATCTTTCTTTCAGTTCCATTTGTTTTACTCTGTTACTCATTCGAATGGTTTTCAATGTTATTTTTCTTCCTGGTCTGCTCATTCGTAAAATCCAAGGTAACCACTGCAGAAGTATGGTACGAGTCTGTAAGGGAGAAAATGGCGCACATTATAAAGGGAACGTGGCTTTACTTTGCACCAAAATTGTGTACCTAGATTTATTCGATGCAGAAATTGCACATCGATCAAAGCAATTTACCTAACCACATTTTTACGTAGAGTGTTTCGATGCAGCTGGAGTTGAACTACATGTAATTGCAGATGCGGAACATGGGTATACTTAATAGCAAATCGTCGAAAAATTTTTTTTTTTGAGGATATGACAAAATAAGACAATAAATCAAAGCGAACCTCTTCAGAAGATAGGTACATTTCCAGGTATTACGCGGGCAGGCGTGGAAAAGATGTTAATAGATTTGCATAACCAGTTCGCCGTAAATTCACAATGAGATCTACTCCTCACTACCTTACAGCATATTAAATAAGATCGAGTCAATCCATCAATATTCAGCTTTTTTTGCGCGAATTCCTCTCGATGGTGTTGCAAAATTGGAGTCATTTCCGTTTTGAAGTCCATTGGGTGAGAGATATTCGCGCAATTTTTCCACATTTGTAATTCCTCGAGAAACGCCTCTCTCAGAATTGCGTTTTAGAGAAAATCTGCAGTTTGCTGGGCTTTAAAAAGAATAGATGGCAGACTTGAAATTAATTAAAATTTAAAAAGCACAAATTTGAAGTTCCAAAGTGAAAACTCAACTTTTATATGTAAATGTAATTAGCATAAGAGTTATAAGCTGCCGACTGCCGTTAAAAAAATTGAAACATTACATCCAGTAAAAACTCTTTTTCATTCTCTTTTCAACGAACCAATCTTAAAAATAGGATTTTATCCACGTCTCACACCCTTAAAGCGCATAAAAGTTTACAGTTTCCATTGAAATTTTTAAAAAATCTATTTCCAAGTTTATTGAGTTCCATTATTAGATTTTAATCAAAATCTAGAACACTTACAGGTTTTGTCCCTTTTTCGGTTACTTTTTCAAGCTTTTTTGGTTCTTGAAGTTATTTTTTTGGATTTTTTTCAGTGTGGTGCTTATTATTTTATCAGTGGATCATTCTAGACAAATATACTTGTATATTGATTGATTGGCTAATTTTAAAACGCAGAGTTCGAATATTGACTCATTTTTTTCATCTGCCTCTTTTCAATTCGTGCCCTTAAACATACTCAAAACGTTTAGAAATTGAAACTTAAGCACCTATCTATTTACATACCTACGTGAAACGCCTTGTTTGATAAGTTTTCTAGGGTGCAACAACCACGATGTGTCCCTTCAGTCAACCAATTTTGAAAAAAAAAAATGATTTAAATGTGGTTTCATAAATCGATTTCCACTAATTCGAAATCGAAATGATTTTGAAACGATTAAAACTATGTACATATGTACGTATACGTACTCAGTTTGGAATATTTACATGTACCTACCATACCTATTTGTATTTGAGACAACATTTCAAAAATTCAAAATGTTTGGTTTTTCAATTGGCATTTTTTTACTAAAAATAATGGAATGAATTTTAGAATCTCTGCCATAAAAAATCAAATATCATTCGATGAGAACACTTCACTATGTTGAAGTCAATGTAGACTTTACAGCAAGTACGAGTACGAGTAGGTACATAGGTGGTTTTTTGTTTTCGTAAAATGACCTAGTTTCTTCAATTCTAAAAATCTGTGCGGCGCCACAACTTTCGTTACCTGAGATCGTTTAAAGCACCACGCTACGAAAAGGTAAGCATAGGAAGACACATCAAAAGATATAGACGGATAATAGAGGGATAAACAGTCCCCTTGTGTAGTTTAATATGATGATGTAGGTATCACAAAGCGGAAGATGAACATCTGCGACCGAAACACTCGACTGTAATAGTGGGTGTGTTATCAGAGTAAAAACAATATTAATAAGATGATAATTAATACCCAAAATGTAACGAAATGATAAATTAAATACGCGAATTTATCACTATAAAGTTGTAAGAAAATATGGTGCTAGTTACCACAGGCGGCATTCGATAATTATCTGATGTTCTGTGATGGTAATTCAATACAACAACCGTTAGAACTACCGATGAAGCCACCATGAACATGATACAATTGAAATACGTTCCTGATAAAATATTCAGTTACACAATTAGTCATAATGTAGATCATTAAACATAGGTATATAATAATGTAATATGATACAAAAATCGATAGCCAATTGATTTATAAAAATTCAGTAACGAAATTTTTTTTCTTCAATTTAACGTTGTTTTAATGATTATGTATGCTAGAGAGTTGATCAAATCTTTTATCCACGAAGGCCAATCTACAATAGCTTTTAGCTGAAGAAAAGGTGCCAAAATAATGAAGTGTTTTTGAAATAATAATGCCTAATAGAATGAAAATGAAAGGTTTCTAATGGTGATTGCGTCATCTTTCAGAAAAGGTTCATTTCTTGCCAAAGAATTCCTGAAATATGTAAATACCTACATGGTTTCTATGGTGCTTTGAAAGAAGAACATAGGTACTTGGTTAATTGGGAAATTTGGACATGGGAAGGAGTTTAGACAGGACATTGCGAAAGTTTAGTGGTTTGCTGGTGAAGATAAAATTTAGGTAAGTACGTAATTGAGGACTTTCACAACTGGATTATGGAACAGGTTTATAGGATAAGCTATTATTATACCGTAGGTAGGTACCTATTGGAAAATAGTGCTGACAGCCGAATGAATTAAGCAATTGGAACAGTGAAATTACAATTAGGTACAAGATGTAGTGATGGCAGATAATTTTTTCAAGTTAGAAGATAGCGCAAAGTGGTTAACTACCAAAATCGCCTATAGGTATGTGGTTTTATTCTTTATATGTACGTAGCCTATTGCTGAAGTAAAGCTGCAATTATAATATGTAGAAGAAAATTTCTGTGCTGTGAAAGTGTTATTCTAATGAAGGAGTTTTCCGAAGTTGGAATATTTTCAGCTGGCACCCTCTAAATGTGAACCGATTCCGAAAATTTGGCCGTAATTAAAATGTTTATGAAAATTAGATTGGATCGGTTATAAAGTGAAAATATAGCTACTCGATTTCAATTTGGCTGATGATTTTGAATAATAAAATCGAAGCGAAAGGTTATAAGTAACTATACAATTGTACTTACGTGATAACAGTGACAATTAAGTATTTATTTCTATCAATTTAGAATTTATATTGAAATAATGTACGCTGTAAATAATTCGAAATACAAAATAATTGAAATGAATATTAGATTTTGTATGTATGACAAAATAGTAGGTAGGTACTCAGTTGAAAAATGCCTGAAGTACACTTTTCATTAGGTACCTACCTAGGTAAGTACTTTTTTTTTGTTTTCGTTTTTACCTAAAATGGAAACTTTAAACTTGACTTAGAATTTTCAAAAACAACAAACGTACATTATGTATTATCAGACGAAAATGTTCCATAAGAATGGGTGATGTATTACCACTTTCATTTTACTTTCCATGCACAATATTCTACAAAATGTACATTATCCAATTCGATTTATTAAAAAAAAAACAAAAAAATCAAACCTAAAGAATCTAATTAAGTACTTATACACCACCAATTCTATGTTTCTTCTTCTGCTTTCAAATGCATTGATTTTTCTACTGGTATTACTATGCTTTCTACCTGTACAACCTACGACAAAACAAGCATCTATTTTCACTCAATATACAAATACCCTTAATCAAGATAGAACACTGCAGCATCTACTAAAGTTGTTTCATAAGGCGCGCTAAACTGTCATGATAACAGTTCAAACTTTATAATAGGTTGGTCGAAAACTCGAAATTAATTCGATTAAGTCAGTTCGTTTCAATTTTTAAATCAGTAATATGTACATAGTAAATTTCAGTTTGTATAATTCACGTTACTGGGACTCGTTTGCAGACACATAGGGTTTCAAAATTTTTCCAGCAAATTACAATTCAAACATTAAATATTTTCAGATGTGAGAAAGTTGGTCATCATCATTATTACTTCAGTGAGGAGAAGAGGTAACCTAAACTTAAAGAACGTAAAAAAGAAACAAGGTTACAGATCAAAAATTTGAAGTAAAAATAATTTTATTGATATAGTCTAATTGAATTTGTTCACTTTACTAGATAGGTACCTACCTAAAATGCATTATTATCTTCCCTTTGTACTGCTCATCTCATATGTCTATCCGCTTTGCGAATGAAATAATCAAGATTAGAAGAAATACAAATTTGAATGAAGAATTGTCAAAAACAAAAATATGGAATTGAATAGCAAATTCAAAGTTTTTCATTTCATTTGACGTTCAAATTGAAAAAAAAAATTGAAAATCGAAATTTTTCAAACGAAAATGAAAATTATTTATTCCATTAGGAAAATTGATCACAAATCTTGAAATTGAAGAAAACTCAAGAATGAAAGTCGCTCGAGTAAGGCGGTCGTCGATGGCAGATATGTACGTTAGAATTTCGTTTTTTAAAAGATAAGTTGATAGAAAGAAAGTACTAGATAGATAGGTATACCTACGTAAGTAAGTACCTATGAAATTTGAAAGGTAAGTAATTAAGGTAATCTTAAGAGAGGGTACTAGTTTACTGCAACGTTCAGTCAAGTGGGTAGGTAGTTGAAAGTTACGTAAATTTCAAGCCAGCACTTTTTTGTCGAATTATCCGAGTTTTTTCGAGTTGAGAAATTGGAAAATAATTACATACGAGTAGGTAGGAGTTTTTGGAGCATGCATGTCTACGAAATTGAAAGCTTAAGCTAAATGAAAATAAGCTAAGAAGTAAATAACGTAACTGTTGGCTCGCAAAATAAAGTAGTTTGAAAAGCTGTTTCATAATGGCAGTTGACAGAACGATAATTGGTATATGTGTGGTAGAAATATATGATTATTATATTGCAGTCGATGCCTGGTGATGTGTGCGGTGTTGCTTGTGCACTCGTTATAAATTATTTTATTTTTTATGAAAAAAATAATCGAATTTTATTTATTATGCGCATTTAAGTGCCTATTCGATTTCTTTTATATTCTCGTACTTACGGTAGGTAATAGGTATAACATGTCTCGAAATTCGGACGCGAACTCAATTTCACGAATATTTCACGATAGGTAGTGATTAAATCAACGTTATACTTAATTAATTTTGCGATAAATATAAATTTGTGAATGTTCCCTTGTTTTGATTACATTAGGCTATAAGTGATTCTTTGTGATTGATTTAGGCTGATATGGTGTAGTTCAGGAGAACAAAAGAACAATGGTAAATACCTATTTATTTGGATTCGTATTTTATAAAAGGCACATCTATAGATTTTGAATGACCACTCAAATTTAGGCACCTAATTGAACCACTACTTGTATGATTTCTAACTGGAGAAAAAATTATCTATCAGAGATTCATTAGGTACTAAAAGATACCTTAGGTAGGTAGGTAGGTAGGTAGGTAGGTACTTGGTACCTATTTCATAAGTAATAGGTACCACTGCATCGTGAATACGAGAAATAAAAGTTGATCGATGGCCAAAATTAAGTTATTATTTATATACACGGTATATGTATCAGTATGTTTTATTTATTCGTAATATTTATTTAGATATCGCATTTAGTTACCTTTTTTTTCTTACCAGCATACATCTCCATCTTGTTTTAATGAAAAACGATCGTAGCAACACACGCTACATCACGAATCAGCTTTTTCCTGCGTCAATAACATAATTACATGTATACCGTAGTTTACTCTATAGCGCTTATTTAGTTTACAATCGTTTACATTTTCTATAATTGATGAAAAAACGAAAGCATCTTTAAAACTTTGCTCGATTTAGCTTCGACTTTTAATATGTAGGTACGTTTTAACGATTTCAGTTTTTTTTTATTATTTTGCGCTCAAATGATATTTAACAACAGTTAACAATCTGAATTTCGTACACTTTTCTCTATATGGGTAGGTAAATGTACATAAAAAAAGTTGTAGTAAACGGGAAAACAAAACAAAACTATAACAAAATAAAACCAATGAAAACTCATTTCAATTCAAATCAAACTGAAAACAAAAAGTAAATCGAAAAAGAAAACCAAAAGACAAAAAATAAATGCAACGGCGACAATTCGTCATAACAGAAAGGATAAGTAAATAATAAAGTAGTGCCACTTGATACTTGGAGGTGAATGATCTCTGTAACCTATAAAATGTTGTTTGGTAAGCATTTTATTTCCATAAAAATATGTACGTTATTAACAACGTGTTGTTACAAATATTAATTAATTGATTTATGTCGAATAAATTAATAATGGTAGTCAGTGGCGGCTGGTGTGTGTAATCGGTGTAATCGGCAATTACTGTCAAAAAATTGGAAAATAAAAAAAATTACCTACAATAAGAATTTATTTTTTCTTACGAGTATTTCGATTTAGGTTCAAGGCAGGCGTCAATTAGATGAGAATTCATGATAGTGAAATCGTCAATAGGGTGCGACTGTGTGATACTATGTAGTTGTGCTGTGCCTACCCAATCCAAATGAACCATTTGTTTGGGTGAGGCACTAGGTAGCAAAATGATTAGATTACCATAAGTCTCAGCGACCCATTAGAATGCAAATAGTAAATTGGTCTCCGGAATTTCTTTAGTCAGATGAGATTTACCTGTGTAGTAAATTGGTCTTGGGAATTTCTTTAGTCAAAGAAGATTTAGACACCTATACAAAGTTTTCAACATTATCATCAGTGATGTTGTTGATACCTAGGATAGTGGAACTGCTGCTAGTGCCTGAGGTTTTCTCTTTCATCTTGAAGAATTCAATTTCAATTTTTCACTTGCAACATTCAAGAAAATGTTTGCCCAGTCAGCGCTTCTTTTTCATTTATTTCAGCTGAAAATTTTCAACATCCAAGCAGCAACTTGATGGCATTTGTAGCAAAGTTTCAAATAATGTGACCAAGTGAGAGACGAACCAAAAAGATGAACGAAAAAGATGACGTAATAGTGCGGTAAACTGCCAGAAGTCGTTGAATGCAGACAAGTATTCTATCAAATTAT
Organism: Planococcus citri; assembly: GCF_950023065.1. Classification (NCBI taxonomy): domain Eukaryota; kingdom Metazoa; phylum Arthropoda; class Insecta; order Hemiptera; family Pseudococcidae; genus Planococcus; species Planococcus citri. The sequence goes on from NC_088677.1 coordinate 38,419,043, forward strand.
AGATGAAGATGCTAAAAAGTTTGAAAAACATGACCAGATCGAGCTTTAATGGTTCATCACTATTGCAAAAACTTTGATTCAGCCCATTTGAGATCTAATGATCTAAGGGCATTGTAGCCTATAATTTCACAGATATGTGGATTGACTATTCAGTTTATAATGTAGGTAAGTAGGCACTTGAAATCATCTAGCCTTTCTGTGATCACCCTATCTGAAGCAATAAAACTGTGTGATTTTACAATCAATTAATCATTAATCACTGCTTCAAGATCAATGCAAGGAGAAGAACGCTGTCACACTGTCCGGATTAACACTGCTCTAAATTGAAAAACAAAGTTGATGCATCAACTGAAAGAAAAACCTGACTTTTATAATCAAACAATAAATCTTCATGTTTCAGTGAATTTTTGTCATATTGTGAACTCTGCATACTTTTATATTGTTTTTAACGATTTGTTTTTTTTCTTTCCAATTTTTTTTAAAAATTACTTATTAGATGGAAACATTGGAAACCAATAAAATTGGCATGTGCACTAATTGTTTTTCTTTATTGAGAAATTTAAATTTTGATTTTTACAGTTGCTAAAAGTTCTACCTCCTTCCCATCCCGGACTTAAAAACCCACCATTTACCCCACATGACCTTTGGTTAAGATGTGATTACAGATTACAACCCAATTACTACACACATGAGCCACCACTGCATTTATAATTGCACATATTGTTAAAGACAGTGTGCTTTGTTAGATCACTTATGTATACAAAGAGTTAAGTATTAATTATACCTAAGGTTAGGTTTTTTAAATTATCATTTTTAAATGTTAATCTGAATATTTGACAGAATGCATACATTTTATATTTTATGGCTTCAAAGAAGTAAAAATATTTTGTTTTAAATAGGCCTGAGGTGTTCAGAAGCTGTTGATACTGGGTGTCCAAATAATTCTGTTGTTGCCTATTCCATAACATTGTGCAATGTTATCTAGCATGAAGGAAATTTTCATATTTTGGTCACACAACACTATCAAACAAGTTCAACACTCCCTAAGTAGGTACCTACTATTAACAACCCAGGAATATAAAATGTGGGTAGTGTGATCAATCATTTCTTCAAGTAAATCTCATAGGAAATTTACTTGAAAGGTAACCAATGGCAACATAGGTATACTTTGCATTTAATTTTTTTGTTGAAATAAGCTGGGATAAGCTTGATTTGAAAATCGAAGAGGGCAGTAGTTAAAACAAATAAATTTGTTTATTATGGTTCTTACAATTTTATTTCATTTTTAAAATCACTGAAATAGGTCCAGTCACCAGTGGCATAATGACCTATCTTTCAAAATGCTATGGACATTTGGTGACTGGTCAGAGGTTTCCAGCCAATCATCAGTTGGCTTTTGGCAATCAGCTATTAGCTCAATTTCCATTAGTTGAAATAGAGCTGGCTATTGGCCGATATAAAACAAAAAAACCACGTGACCCATCAAAATACTCATTATGATTTTGTAGATGATATTGGAAATGGAAACACTAAATAGGTTAGTAAAGGTTAAAAAAACAGAAGAGAATCAAAACCATCACCCGAAAATAATGTGAAAATAGTTACTAATTTTCATTTCAGTGTTATCAGTGGAAAATAGAATCAGTTCATTCATTGCCTTTTAGCTATCAGTTATGGAGAATATGCTCGAGAATATGCAAGCATTTGCGGGCATATTCTTTCCGATGTGCGCGCATAATCTTTCTCAAGGGCACTTGCACTTGAAAAAAATATGTCAAGTACCACATCAGAATACTCGTCCAGTAAGTCTGGTTCATAATTTGTGCATAAGGCACCTGTGTGAACCTAAAATCGATCCAAAACGAGCACCGAAGCACCTGTTTTCATCAATAAATGTTGAAATTCCAGAGATTTCCTATAAATTTGGCAAAAAAATTTCAAAAAATGTGGGAGAATAATAATATGCTCGAATATGCCCGCATATTCTCGTCATTGCGCATGAAAAGATTATGAGCGCATTTTCCCAACTATGGTATATGGGGAAATTGTTGTTTTTGAATTTTTACACAAAAACAAGAGGGTTTTGAATGATTTATGAAGAATTTAATTTTCTATTCTTTGGCATAAAAAAATTATTCCAACCAGTTTTGAGGTTATGAAAGGTCATTACTTTTTCATTTTAAGCTGTTTTTAGTGTTTTGCAACTTTGGATTGAAATCCCTTCAAAAACTGAATTATGATTTATGAACTTTAGTTTTCTGTGAATCTAATATTTTCACTTTCACTTTTCAGAATTGTTTCCTCTTTCCAATAATATAATAACCATAACCTTGATGTTTTGTTGCTGTTGTGTTTTTTTTTTTTTTGTGGAAATAGGTATTCACTTCTAAGTTCTGTATAAATGGTGTTGATGAATGACACACACAAATCAAAGATCAATTTTTAAGATCAATTTTTAAACTATGAATTAATAAGTTATTATAATAAATAAAATAAAATGAAAATGAATGCAGGAAGAAACGATTAGAATAGAACAGATAGTAATTTTTTGAAAAAAAAAACAAAGAACTTTTATTCTAAAACTGATGATGAATAGCCATATTGATTCACCAGCTAAAATATTTCACTCTCGCTTTTCTCTGGCAGAATTTTTTTTCTTTTTTTGACATTTTTTAAATTTTGAGTGGCTGAGGCAGACTACAGTTGACTCATCTACCTACACCAAAAATGATGTTAAAACCCACCGACCTCAATATGGTGACAATTGTCACAAACCAGTTTCTTCCTGCAATTGCTCCGCAGGAACAAGTGATAGGGGTAGTAACGATTCCTGGTACACATGTGTGAATGCTCTGCCGTTCATTTGCCATGTGGAGAAGGTTGCCTACTTCTTTATTTTAAGGGGCAGCATTTTTTTATAAAATTTTGTACAGGTCAGAAGCTTGAAATTTTTGGTCCCTCAAATAAGTTTAATTAAAAGGATAGGCAAATTGCTGTGCATGAGCAAGTTGGACATGGATACACAATTGTCAGTGAGGAGTCAAAATGATTTCACCTGTTTTTAATTTTATTATAAAAAATGTTTTAAACAATAAAGAATCGATAAATGTGGAAATTACAAATTTGTAAAACAATGTCTGCCCCTTGAAATAAAAAAGTACACAACATGCTTACCCACTTGACAAGAGATTTGCCGTTTAAGCCGAAATGCTGGTTGATTTTTGTAAATTTGCTGTTTAATAGGTGTGCAAAAATGACAGTAAATTTGCCGTAGAACAAAAGGCCAGTTAGAAAAATCTACTTTTTTATAAAAACAGCCATTAAAGCAGCCGTTTTTGACCAGTGAATGGCAGAATTTTTTATTTGCCAAACTGCCAGTTCTCGCAAGTGAAAAGTTGTGGGCTCGAATCGGTTACTTTATTAAAAACAGTTGTTTTAATCAGCTGTTTTTTATTCACCTATTATAGTGCACATGCGCAATGGGTATTCACAACTTCTTTTTAAAAAATTGAATAAAAGTAAGAAGTGCGGTACCATGTATACTGCTTGAAAACGGAGTGGTTAGAGCATTGGATCGTCAAGCGGGAGTCCTGGGTTTGATCCCTGCTCGGGCGAGAAATTTTTTGTAGATTTCAGGTTTTTATTCAGCGATTTAATGCATTAGGTATTTAAACAGCTGTTTTAAACAGCCGATTTTTTCCTGGCGTTTTTTTAATGGCAAATTTACTGTCATATTTGAGCCGGCTTTTTCACTGGCTTTTTTTTATCGGTGAATCTATTGTCAAGTGGGCAACATAAGAAATTAATAGTGCAACCTCTATGCACTCCCTCTGGATATCCCAATGCCACATCATATTTTGTTCTGGCACTGGAAAATTTATTAGTCAATGACATTTTTGAATGTTGGGGGAGGCAGGTTGGGTTAAGGTTCTTCTTAGAATATGGATTTGCAAAGGCTTTTGTGCCAATTGTTCTTATGCAATTTCTAAAAAAAATTTATTGCAAACCAAAAAGTACTGAATACAAAAAAAATTATTTCATATACCAAAAATGAGTTTTTGAACCTTTTGATTAGAAAATTTTGAAAACTTTTGCACTTGCATAGTTCTGATTATTTATAGTAGACTCCCAATTATCCGACATAATCAAGGGTGTAAGGTGGGTTGGATATCAAAAAAGTTGGATAATCCAAAATGGATGTTTTATTTAAGCGCAGGAATGAAGTGCATAAGCTTGAGACAACAATCTTTCATTTAGAAAATCAAGTTATGGCCAAAAATAATGTACTTTTGTACATAAAAGACAATGAAATACTGACTCAAATTATAATTTATTAGATAAGTTGAATCGATTTCAAGGAAAATAACACTGTTGGAATACAAAATGCTGCATACTGCATTATTATTTACACTCCAAAATCAAAAATTAGGTGTTTTTTGAATCATCTGACATTGGTGGGTCGGTCGGATAAATTTGTACTAGATAACCTAAAAGTCGGATAATTTGGAGTGGGATAATTGGGAGTCTACTATACTTTCTTTCTTGGAGCAGTTTTCAAATTCAAATCAGAAAAGTATTGAATCCAGGAGAAAATTTCACACACCAAAAATGTGTTTTTTAACCTTTTGGTTACACTTCTGCCCTTGCTGTGTTTGGACCAATTTGATTTGTTGCCACAATGTAGTTACATAGAATTTTCTCAAAAAGGGGTAAAATCAGATGGTAGTGAGGGCAAGAGAGTGACAATGTTTTTAAAAAATGGGGCCAAAAAATGAAATAAGTCCATTTTTTTGCATTTTCATTTCAAATTTTCGCTAGCAAGGGGTGTGATGGCCCCTTTTCACTCCCTTCATCTCCCTTGGCTACGTCACTGATTTGCTTGGTGAATAATTTGCAAGGGAAATTTCTGAAATCTTCCTCAAAAGGTACATAATACACATCTTTTCAAATTTTAGATGTCAGTGGTTGATTGCAATTCAATATGGAATTTTTTTATACTTGGAAATTTTTAGATGATTCAGTTGGGAATCTTGTGATTTCTTTCTTCCCAAAAATAACACTTTGCTACATCCTAGGTAGGCTAGGTGTACTGCATTTACAGTAAGTTAACCCACTTTACTAGGTTGAAGAAGGTTGCTCATCACATCATAAACACACTGGATCTTTATAATCACTGATTAAGAGGAATAGGGTTAACTACTACGTAATGAGTAGAGCATAAAATTGTATTAATTTTGCTTCATATAAAATTTGTACATATCTGTGTATACAAGTAGGTACTCTGCACCTTAAAATGTTTAGTGAAAAATAAGTAGGTAGGTGTAGGAACTTTGATAAATAATGAATGATTGTGTTTGTGGGTACCTAGTTTTCATCTTGAACAGAAACTGATTGTACCAGAACATTATACCTATTTCCAAGATTTGAATAGGTAGGCGGGTATACTACTTCTTCATGAAAATGAATGAAGAAGTGTTTCTTCAAGTTATAAGTGAACAGTACCTACATTATGTATTATGCAATAGGAATATCTACTTGAAAACTGAAAAGTCTGGTTTAGTGTTGGTAAAATGTATTCAATTTCATTATGCATGCATCTGCCAGCTTTTGCACACACAAGCAAAAAAATGTAAACACCGAGGTAAAACATGATCTGCTGAAGTGAAAAATGATGGAAATTTCATAAAAAATCCAACATTCTCAATTTGAATTTAGTCTTGAAATTATTCAATACTCAATCATTTGAGACAAACAAAAAAAAAACATCTGCAAGTTTATAGAAATTCTGCCAAAAAAAAAACAAAGAAAGAAACAACTTCAAAATACATTATCCTTTTGATTTTGAACAAATACCATCCCTATGGCCAACATTCAGCATCTATATTGATCAGTGTTACAAGACCAGTAGGTACTTCTTTAGAGATGTTACATTAGCATCGAGTCCAGGTATGTGTTCAATTCTACATATAAATCAGAGAATTCTACATATTATAAAGTTGAAGGATGAAAAAAATGCAAAATTCCAAATTTTGTTGAGATTTCATCACTTTTTGATGTTTTTTGAAGTTAATTTTAATACTTTTTCAGTTTTTTACTTACCTATAGTTTTAGTCTTTGAATATGTTTTGAATATGTACTTTTTGTACCATTTTTATAGAATTTTACAAAAATTTCATCATCTTTTGTCAATTATCACGAATCTAAAATCTTTATTTTGTGTTCTTTTGCCATTTTTACATGTTTTCAACAAGTTTTAATTCAATTTTTGTCAAATTTTGCTGAAATTTGTGATTTTTTCCAATTTTTGAAGACCATTTAATTCTACTTATTATCCAAATTAAATACTCTTTTATAATCTAGTAAGCGGGAAAATGTGCATGTACCTACCTAAGAATATGCAAATGTTTTGTTTCATTGCATTGCATTCCATTCCATTAACCAAATTATTATTCTATTATCTGCCATTCTAATAAGTGGGACTTACTATACAATTTCTTATTTTTGGCTAGGCAGATATGGGTGTTTGCTTAAGATCAAGAATGACTGATGACAAATTCATTGAATTCTCATAAACTGAAGAAAATGATAACAGTTTTGAAAAGAAGATGAGAAAATTTTCTAGATTTGTGTTTCAAGTATACCAACAGCCAGTAATAAAAACTTTGGTAAGTAAGTTTGGTCATGTTAGACATATTTTACACTAAAATCCATTCAGTTCTCAAGAGACTCATAATGTAGGCTACATATACAGGGTGGCCAGAAATATCGGGTACCCCTAAAAAAGTTTTCTAACTAAATACTTCGGTTGGTCACAGTGAATGATAATAATGATAACACATGATTGGTTGTTGGACTGGAGAGATAACATTCCACCAATCATATGCATCTATTTCACGTTGCCAACCTATATTTTTAATGAAAAATTTTCTTAGGGGTACGGTACCCGATATTTCTGGCCACCCTGTACATATGTACTTACTTACCTAGTTTATGAAATGTAATGTAAAATACAGTATGTACAGAAAGTGTGTTCATAGGAGCATAGATGCTCATTATTATACAAATTTAAGTGTGATGATTGATTACTAAACATACTTATGAAAGCACCTAATTTTCAACTTGATCATTTAAAATGAAAAATGAGTTTTTCTAAAAGTTTTACCTGAATAGAAAAACATGAACTACCTAGTTGGAATTTGGTGCAAAATGAAATAGGTATGTATTATACAAATACAGAAGAAGAAGAAGAAGAAGAAGAAGGAGAAGAAAGTGTAAATTGCATGCACAATTCAAGATTTTTTCAGATTTAACTAACATGATTAACAACCTAGAAAGTATCAGTTTGGAGTGATTCAACAATGATTTAAAACGTTTGAGTTTATATATTATATCTTTTTTTTTTTAAATAATCAACGAGTATGTAAATGTATAGGCAAATATATTCCAGTGTAAATCCTTGATAAACTCAATTTTTAAATCAATTTCTTCAAAACGTTCAACTTATTCTTTTGTTTCATTTTTTTTTAGCCCTGGTAGACAATTAAACATGTGTTGGTGGGAAAAAGCAGTAGGGATCTAAATAAGATATTTATTTTTTCAATGAAAATTTGATTTTTCCAATCTTTCAAGAAGATGGAAACATTTTTGGACATTGTTGAAAATGACAAGTAGGTACTGGATGCAAAAAAAAAGATTCAAGTAACAACACTCAACAATCAATATGCTTCATTTTACAGAAATAGCCCACCCTCCCATTGAAAAATAGTGATGAAATAAGCAATTATTCTTGGTAGGTACAAATTTCTGAAGGTAGGTATATCTACCTATTTTTTTTTAGCCAATACACTTGCCTAAGACTAAGAGTCAAACAAATCAATTATTAATCAAAAAAAAATTGTCCATAGTAATATTCAGATTGGCAGAGAATTGATAACAGGGAATCTCATTTAAATACTCGTTTTCATTGTATTATCTTAATATGCTCAGCAAACAAGCTAAATGTAAATTATTTATCATTTTATAGTGAATTACCTATATTAATTTTTTTTTTAAATCTCGCAAGTGCGTTCTTTTGTTAAATTAGTCACAGGGTAAAATTACTTAAAACCATTTACCAAATCCTCATTATTTAATTTAAAATTTAAAAAAGTAAAGGAAGGAAAGAAATTGATTAAGTGAAAATCATTTGAAAAATTTAATCCTGACCTAGAATGGGGACTGCATCTGAGGATTGGGGTAAAACCTGGGCAAGCCGAAGAAGAAATACTGTCTGAGATAACAAAATAGTTACACCTGAAACATATGTAGTACATGTGTATTCAGAAAAGATGTTAAAAAATTGAAAATGTTCTTGGATGGAACAAAAAATTTTCATTAGCCTTCATTTTTTTTGCCATGGAGAGAGGAAAAGTGTGAATTCTGTGAGTACCTGCTGATTCAGTGAGCCCCATAGTAAAGAATGAGTGAAGTAAGTGATTGAGAAATTCCTCTCATAAAGTAATTTCCTATGAGAAAAAAATGATGAAAAAATTCCCCCATCACTCAACAATACTTCAAAAAGTTGTGAAAACACAAGCTACATAATTAAAGAAAAATTACCTAATGGTACTTTAATTTGAACCATAGTATTTTTCTGTCACTCATAAGTCATAACTCTGACAAATAAGCACATAGTAATATTGGCAAGGTTGTTATATCTTGCATAATATTCCATACAAAGCTCTACTGAAGGGGGGGGGGTCTCAATATTTCTGCTCACCCCCCCCCCCCCCATCATAAATTTGGTATGCCTATTCATTTTTATGTTCAATGTTCCAATTTTTTTCTAACTAGTAAACATAATTATTTGAAAATTATTTAAAATGATGTAACACATAGTAGGTATACTACTATAATTATCCATAAAAGTAAGATGTCCACTTTTTCAATATGTAAATGTGAAGCATTCACATTCAGCACTCAGCACTGGTAGTAAATAGGCAGTACCTATTTATTTTATTTGTCTTCAGTTTGCATGTAGTCAAGCCCATAAATTCTCATTATTATTGCTCTTTGTTTAGTAAGGAATCATTTAATCATTCTCATTCATTTGTTAATAAAATAGCTTTTATGTACAAATCATTTAAATCTATTATTTATCACAGTTATCCTCCAAGTATCACAATATTCATTTTTAATTCTTAACCAGTCCAATTCCTTTGATAAGATGAAAAACTGCAACAATGTATGTAGAAGAGGAATGCAATCCTCTGATGAAAAATCAAATAAAATGAAAAATAAAACAATTGAGAAGTTCATAATCAAAAATTATCCGTCATTAAATCATTTCAGTCTTAATAATATTCACTGCCGAGTCTTGAGACCCAATCTCATACTCTGTCCACAGGAAGGGTATAAGTATAGGGTACCCCAAGAACCTACTAAACAAAAGCATAGCAGAGTTTTGTGTGTGAAATGTAAGTTGGACACTAAACCCATAAGCAAACGTGGAAGTTATGTTATCAACCTTCGTTTTACTCACACAATTCATTTTGTAGTGTTTTTGTTAAGTAAACAAGGACACCCAATATTTCTACCCTCCCTGAAATGCCATTTTTTTTATCACAGGTAGGTATCAAAGAAAAGACTGATGAGCAAGAGAGACTAGCAAGAGTGCCTACTTTATGTATAGGGAGTTCCATTTGGAGTCAAATTGCATATTTGCCTGGTAATAGACCTACAGTAAGAAGTAACCAAAATGACAAGGGTAAATTGGTTTGCCCTTTGCAACTGTAGTCATTGCATATAAAAGGTAGGAACTGTAGGAAGTACTACTTGGCTACGAGGTAAAAATTTTATGGTAGAAGTAGATCATTCAAAATTTTGCATGTACTATAAACATTTGAGAACTTACATTTTCCCGCTTTATAGGTAAGTACACACATGCATATGTTACACCTGCAAATGTGTGCGGTAGGTTTGTAGAATTCATGCACCTTTTCCATTAAAAGTGAAACATTTTTTTATTTATGTTTTTATGAATAGTAAAAAAAAAACATGGAAATATTTTTGTTTCAACTTTACTGTAAGCTTAGAACTACACTTGAAAACAAAATGTCATGGATTTGTGAACAGAAATCATTTCAGAAAGACATTGAGCCACTATTAATGTTCTACAAAGGTAAGGAGTTATTTGTTTTTCAATTATATGTACCTAGTAGGTATTGTAGTTCTAACCTAACACAGTTTAAACAAAAACAAAAACAGTTTGAAATGTTGTTTGACCATCCATGGAATTGGAAATAAAACATGTGTTTTAATGGGAAAAGTGCCCAAATTCAGCAACCCTTCTGCTTTGCAACGCTGCATTGATGCAATTTTTGCAGACTGCACCAATTGGCATAGGTACTACATATGTACATACAATCCATCACTATCATCAGAAATGCTTTGATCATTGCATAAGCTTTTTCTATAGACAGTACAGGGAAGAAGACTACTCACTGTTGTTATAAAAATGTACATCTTCCGTGTGCAAGGTTTTTGTAATCGCAAAGTTGCATGCGGGAGTGCCCTCTATAATTCATAGCGCGAGAAATGTAATGTACGAACTACGTAGATTCAAGAGCATTGCTATAGAATCACAAAGTTATATGTGCGGCACCCTCTACAAATTCTTCAAAACCCGGCATCAGAAACGCGACTGGTTTTGATTTAGTCCCGCTTTGAGTGCGTAGTCTTCCCTGTACTGTCTGTAGCCTTTTCACATTCTCATAATCAATAAGTATAAACTTCATTATAATTTTTTTAGGAACATATCTACATCTTTTTTTTGCACTCCATTTTCATTCCTTGTGAAAATCGCATGGAATTTTCAGGGTTACCATCCATTTCCCTGAATCTATCAACCAGAAAACCAAATGACAAGAAGTTTCACAAAATATCCAAGCATTTTTATTATAAAAAACGTATCAAAAATTTTTAAAGTTTTTTGTACAATTAGGTAAGGGTAGGTAGTTTTTTATGTTGATTTTTTGGATCATTAATAAATGATTGAGCTGACAATGTTACCCTCTTCCTCCACCCCCTCACCCTAATTTTGTTTCTCCAGTAGATTTATTGAATTGAAAAAAAATTGGAGTTGGAGAAAAACCATGTTCTTGGGTTTTGTCACTCTATTGTTTTTTATAATACATACTACTTGAATGGAATTTTTATAGAAAAAAAAATTTTTTTAGTCATCTCAATTATTTTCAAATTTGAGTGCATTTTTTCAATTTTTTGGAACTCACATTTTCTTGTTTAAAAATTGCTAGGACTTTTTTTCTCAAATTTTGGACAATTTTTCAATGCTTTTCAAAATTTTCCCAACTCTGATCAAAACTAATCTTAGCATGGATAGAAAAGATGAAAAACATCTGTCATTTTCCATAACAGCGAGAAAAATAAAAAAATTATAATCTGTTCACTGCATTTGGGATTTTTAAATTTGGGAATTCATAATGTGGGATTATAAAACAGCATAAAAGTCATTTGGGATAATTGATGTGGGAATTTGGGGGAAGTGATTCTGGAATCAATTTTCAGTTATGTTGAATTTTTTTTTTACTAATTTTGCTAATCTAGAATGAAATATCACAAAACTGTTATACCCACGGATAATTTCTGATTATGTACCTATAATAACTAATATGTAGACTACATGTCTGGATCTGATAAAATAAGTAGAATCTTCTCTTTTTTTGCAATAAAGATTCAGTGTGTTACTGATACCAAATTAGATAAATTAGTATTTAAAAAAAAATGAAAGAACAATTAATATTTAAAAAATAAAATGATATTGAAGCTAAAAATTGAAAAGAGTGAAACATATTTTGAAAAAAACAAACAAACAAAAAACAAAGTAGTGAAAAATGGGAAATTGGGGGCCAATGTTCATTTCTATACTACATTCATTCCATAAAAAAATCATTATTAAGGAAGGTATAAGAGTAGTAATTACATTATTGATATGTACTTTATACCTGGTACATATATCAAGTTTGATTATAGGTAAGTACACTGACGTAATTCTAATGATAGTTAAGTACCTAATTGTAATACCTGATTTAAAATGTCAAATAAAAATGCGTTAAACTCCTACAAGGTATATGTAAGTGATTTTTTAAAAAGATAATAACAATAGCTATAGGTAAGACATATAACATAATAAATGGTAAAAATAGTGATATCAATAAAAAAAGCAAGAAGAAATTATCTCTTAAAAAAATGTCAACAAAATGAAAACAATAAAGAAATAAAAATTGAACAAACCAAACAACATTCAAAACTTCCTAATTTTCATTCGGATACGAATATAGCGTGAAACAAAAAAATTAACGGAGATAAGCCTGGCTTTTATCACGCCGTAAGAATAAAAAATTCAAACCAAACAAAAAACATTAAGGATAGAGGGATATGGAAAAATTGAGAGCTACCTAGCAAAGGGATTGCATCAGATACTTGGGGTAAAGTTTCTGCAACCAAATTCAGGAACACGGTCAGCGATAGTAATATTGTAACTCCTGCAACAATCAGTCATAAAACTGTTGCTTATATAATCGAATATTTTTTTCATACCATTAATAATGATGACGTTATATGCACTATCGCTTAATGATTGTCCATTACCATAACACAACCTAATTAGCTTAGGAATATACTTCCAGGTACTTCATAGGTATGTACATAGGTACATTTGAAATGCATTACGTTTACAATTACTCCATATTATACTTATTTTTAATTGGCACAGGTATTCTAAAATAACTGACAATAGAATGGGAAAAAGGGAAGGAATTGATCTGAAATTTCATTAATCACTTTTTTTGCCAATGAGAATCCTCCAAATATCAAAGATGGCACCAAAAACAAAAAACGACCAACAGCGAAACGCAAAACGAAAAAATGATGATTTTGTAGCCGTCATGACACACCTAGCCTAACTACGATGTCTGATATAAAAAATATGTATGTGTGTTTATGCATAGATATTTATGAATTTTTTGGTCGTACCTATTAATGGGACGGCATCCGATGTAGTAGGCATAGATTCAGCAACCAAATTCAGAAACACCGTTAAGGATAATAAGATGGTTACGCCTGTAAATGTATAAAACAAAACTACCATGCACCATTTTTTCAAGAAATTTTTTCAAATTTTCATCTTTATTGTCTATGAAAAAGAATAAGAACTACAAATAAACCTTCTCTTATCTTCAAATTTAATTAATAAGCTATTATAATAGATATGCGTTTCACTAGTCGTTTTACAGGAACTAAGTTTGTCTAACTGAGGCACTATAGCTTTGGAGTATTAGGAGTGAAAGATCAGCAATTTAATGTAGATCTAAGTAGATATAATTATTAATAAGTAGGTAGATAAATAAATATTGAAAATTCAATTGGTAACTCTATAATTGTAGGTAGGAGTACAAATTCCACTCATTTTACTTTTTTATACCAATGAAAGTCACATTTATTAGTGATTTCAAAGGTAGGTAATTGAATAATTATGAATGCTTTCAAGGAGTAATTGTAAATGAAATGTATGAGTAAAATAGTTAGGCATCTACCATTCTAAAATTGTCCTGAGATCATATGAGGAGTATAAAAAAAGGACATTGTAACTTATTTTTTTCAATTTAAAAAAAAAATGTAGTTTTGTTCAAAGGAAAGCTCTTTTATGTAGTTTATGTGAAGAATACCTATCTGATACTGTTTTGCTCAAAGAACAATGAATTGTAAGAGGTTAAAAATGAAAAGTTTGAGGCAAATGAAAATTATATGTACCATGTACCTAACAGACATTTTTTATTTTTTCCCCTGGTGGTAATTTGTTCATCAAGCTGTACTTTTCCATTCACTTTTTGCAAAAAATACTCATCAGCTCTACTTCAAAATAATGACTTAAAACCCGTATAAAACAATATGAATTCAAGGAAATAATGTAACTTGGCTGTGTACAGCAAAAGAACATTGTAACTTGGTGATTTTTGGAGCAAAATGTTTTTTGTGTGCTTGCTTAAATATGTTATGGAGGTATTCCATTCACTTCTGAGAGGTATTTTTATGCTTAGAATTGTGCCAGTAGACTTTTGGAATACATTTAAAGAAAAAAAATTGAAGCCATGAAGCCAAATAATGATTACTAACAAGTTTCAAGTGAACAACAATTCAATTTTTAAAACCATCTCCTGAGAAATTTATAGAAAATTGGTAATGTTCTTTTCTGATGCTCCTCATATGCCACTTGAACTTGGGTATGCAATTATGGGCATTACCCTTTCACTATGTATACACGGACTGCTATGTAGCATCACATCAAGAAAGTGAGGCAAACATGTCCACTTCTACAAAAGAGTAAGACACTGATCACACCTGTCTTATCAGCATATTGTAAGAAACTCTTGGAAATCAGAATCTATGTTTGTCTTACAAATTCATCTGAAATTGTTGTCATCTGTAGTCCATGTATACATAGTCACAACATTATACCTACTACTTATTATTATTATTGATACGAATAAAAATCAGTTGAAAATTATAGTCAGTGCCAAATAGGAAACTCAAACCCCAACCAACAATACACCATGAAGCATCATGTTCTGGGGAATTGATGGAGAGGTAAACAACACTAAGGTAAGCAGCAATGAAAAGCTGAAGAATATGATTTTTTGGCTTAATGTAGTGTTCAACCTTGCTTGTTAGTATGGAGGCCATGTTTATCCCCTTAAAAAGTTGCATTTCTCATTTGGAAAATTGGAAAAGACTATAAGTAGTGTAGCAAATGAAAACTTGAAAATGATGAGAACACTGCAGTTGAATTAAGGACAGCCTATGATGGGCTTACCCAAACATAGCCTAATTATAGTAATAGTAATAATTATAGGTACCTAATAATTTTAAAAAATGAGCAAATAATGAGCTGATATGGAAATTAATACTTCATTGAAGCTAGCCAGCTTGAACACATTTCAACACAAGTATAACATAACACTACATAAATAAGTGCTCAAGTATTGATGTTTTTATCAAAACAACTGTTCTCTTTGGGTCAATTGTGTCTATTAATTATTGTCTCTTCCCCCTTGTTCCCTACCATATTTATTTTGGATTCACCAATGGGGTTTTTGTATTTGTACATATATTATATAGGTACCTATACCAGATAAAGTGATCAAGTAGATAGGCACATGATAGATTTTACAAAAAATTACAAACTCATTAATTTCTGTACCGAAATGTTACATTCAAAATAGGTTGATAAGTGGTATTACTGGTATTTGAGATGTTAGGTACCTACTCTGAAATTGCAACTTGAAAATAGTAAGACTAATTTGTAAACAGTGTTCAAAAAAAAGGGACTGAACATTATCATGAAATCCCATTACAACATGATTGAAGCAAAGGTGAAGACAAGTCTTTTGAAATTAGGATGAGTCATCAAGAGTCTTCATTAGAGAATGACTCTGAGTCTCATGCGAGCCCAAGTCTCAATCATAAAATTATGAAAATATACATAATAACATAACAAACCATCAATAAAACTAGGTATTCATATTCAATCTGCTAATTTGATAAAGTTGAGATGAGAACTTGCAAAGTTGAAATGCAATTTCAATGAAAATAATGATTTTTATGGATCAAAATTTTAAAACGTAATTTGGAAACAGAAATCAGCATCACAAGCACAAGGTTCCGGGCTAAAAGTTAGGGAAATGAAAATTTCAAAGGGTTCCAGTTCAAATTTTTTAAATTTCAGTTAAAGGTTATTGGATACAAATTTGAAAATATTTCCCCAAAATTTTTTGGGTTAGTTCCAGTTTGCATCCCTGAGAACATTGTAGGTAAGTCAGAAGTTGGTGTATCATAGTCCAGCTCTCTGAGATAATTTTCATATGGCCGTTTTGGCAAAAGCAATTTTTTAGCACTAGTATGCCCTTTGTAGATCCTCAAAAAAATCCATGCCTGGGAGAAATCTCTCAATTTCCTTCTCTCTACACAGGCCTGCGCCCATTCTACGTTTTTAGGACCCTACTGCATGAATTTTTTGTTTTTATTTTGACAGCTGGCCACAAGAATATGCTGATAACAAAGTGGTAATACCTAGGTACATTTTGGTGTACCTACCTAAATAAAGAACCTTGTTGTGAGAAGTGTGGGTAGTTGATATAAGAAAAAGAACTCTTGCTACTCAAAGGTTCAAAGCTATTTTTATTAGTAGCAAAGTTTTTCAAATTACCAAGTGTTTATCATCAGGCTTAAATCACTACTGCACAACTGCACAAGATAACAAAGATTGCAAGCTCATATGTACATGTGCTAGGTATAGAAGGTGAGGTTGTTCAACAGTGAAAGAATGTTGTCACCATGGTAGGAGAACGAGAGTTGTTAAAATTTAACCACACCCTTTCTCCTGCAATAGTGAACACACCCTCGTGATTATGATGACTCTTGTAAATTTTATGTAAATTATATTATTAGAATTTCTTAGGATAATTTATAAACCTAAGGTAGAAATTATTCTAAGATGTCAATTCTATTCCCAAATATACATAGGTACAATTTGAAAAAAAAAAAAAAAAAAAGGTACACATTTACCTACACATGATAAATAAAGGTAAACTTTGTTATCTTGTGCAGTAGTGATATAAGCCCAGGGCTGTTTAATTACCGTAATTTATTCGCTGGTAAAATACGGTGGTAAAATATTGTATTTTACTGTATTTTACCAATTTGGATACGAAGAATTATTTGTAGTTTGTCTTCAAAGTTCTGTGTTCTGAGCTTCTGACCTGCACCTGAAGTAAATTTTCATCAGTTAGGTGTTATTAGAGATTATAGAAAATTTTCCATGGACATTTTTTGGAAATTTGTAGGGAAAGTTTTTGGTGACTTTCAAATCATAAATTTCTGTGGAAATTTGGAAATTTATGAAGGAAAGTTGAAAAAAAGTGTTCAATTTTGCTTTTTGGTAAATTATGGTAAAATACTGCCGTAATTTACCAACATAAATTACCTTACAGTCCTGTATAAGCCTGATGATGAACACTTGGTGTTTGAAAAGTTTTGCTACTAATATACATACAGGGTGCCCAGAAATATCATGGACCCCTAACAAAGTTTTCTGATATATATTTTGGTTGGTCACAGTGAATGATAATGATAGCACATGTTGTTAGACTGAGACGATAACATTCTACCAATCATATGCATCTACATATTTCACGTTGCCAACCTATATTTTTAATAAAAAACTTTCTTCGGGGTTCACGATATTTCTGGGCACCCTGTATAGTTACCTAGGCTATATTGAGAAGCACGAGTTCTTTTTTCTATATCAAGTATATTTTGTTTCATTTGTAAAATTTGATCAGGTACCTACTTCAGAATAATGCGCCATTTTTTTGGTCCCATGAGTACAACCTTACCTAATAAATATTGTGACTGTGAGTATAAGTATAGAAGAAAATAGGTAGTTAGGTACCTATGTAGTTTTTTTTGCCACTGTTTCAATAAAGCAAGTTATGCAACTTTAAGTTTAAAATAAGCGTAATTACAGTAAACCTCTTTTTACCTAAAGTTAGTTTTTCTCCGGAATCCGGTGGCAGTGTGAAACCGAGCAATGCCATAGAAGAGATTAAAACGCAAGGCACTATCAAATTGAAAAAGTAATACAATGTTCTTCGTCGAATTTGCACAATGAATGTGATGTCAACATAAGGTTCCGGGCAACATGCATAGACAACTGTATTCTTTTTACCAGGCATACCTGAAAATGTATTCAAAATTAGGTAGGCAGAGGTACGTAGTTGTTATGCACAAGAAAAATGTTGGCAAAAAGGCATATATGTATGTAGGTATTAGGTAAATAAATAAACATTATAAAGTTGTGTGGAAAGAGTTATAAGATATAATGTGGCTGGTGGAAATATTTTCATTAAAATCGGTTATGCGTTAAGAAAAATCATCAACTTAAAATATTCACTTAGGCTACATAAATTATTCAAGGTGTCAAGTAACAGGTACACAATTACACATGTATTTTATGAATTAACTTACCTAACAAGTACCATTCGCCATTCGTTATAAAATTAGACAAATCACCCCCGTCCTCTGATTTCATCTCCAGATCCAGCTGAAATAAAAAGAAAAATGGGGATGAAATCTCATAAGCTATAAGGAAAGTTTAAACTAAAATCATGGATGATACTATATTCTTTGCTTGAAAGCTTGAAATTAATTAATGAAACATAATTAATTATGAGAACTCTCCAGAATTTTTATTTTAATATTAAGTATTATTTTTTTTTACCAAGTTGTCAAAAGTCTGACAGAAACCCCAAATGTGACTTTTGAAAATTTGACAAAATTGATTTCCTTCAAGTTCTGAAAAATCAGACTTCCAGCACAAAAACATGTCCATAGGCCATTACCGATATATCTAGAAATT
Organism: Planococcus citri; assembly: GCF_950023065.1. Lineage (NCBI taxonomy): Eukaryota > Metazoa > Arthropoda > Insecta > Hemiptera > Pseudococcidae > Planococcus > Planococcus citri. The sequence continues at coordinate 38,437,515 of NC_088677.1, forward strand.
AATTAACTTTTTATAGCCCATAGGTACCAGAAACTTATTTAAATTTTTTCCAAATTTTCAGATGACTGACAAAATACGAGTAGATATAGGTACTAGGTCTCCTTTCCATTTGAATACGGGCCCCGCTCAAAGCTCAAGAATTTTTTTCTCAGAGCAGTACGTTGGTAGTCCTGCATATCATAAACATTACATTTTGCCAACTTAAATTTTTTGTAAAAATTCTCTGAGAGGGCCACCTTCAAACAGAGATCCAGTACCTATCAGAAACTTCACAATATTTTTGCCAAGTTGTAAGAACTGAACATCCAGTGAACAAGTCGCACTTTCGGAGTAATAAGGTTATAAACCTTTGTACTTTTGCTTTGATGCACCAACTTGAATAAAGATGACAAAATAAACATGAAATGATGACGTACACCATCACTTCAATTATACGTTAAAAGGAAATCTATTTTTTTTTACTTAATTCAAATTTTACAATTTAATTTTACTCCGGTGGCTTGGTTTCAATTTTTTACTGCGGCATACGTATGTATTTTATGTTCTGTTTTGAAACTCAGACTGTGGTGTGTTACGTGTGTCGTGTACATCTATGTTTAAATATTGTCTTCTTGCATTCTAACTTTTTATGGGTAGGTAGGTGGGTGGGTAGGTAGGTAGGTAGGTAGTACATAGGTACATACATACATAACTATATTTTATAAAAATATTCGTTCATACATGCCTGCACATGATTTGTTTTTTTATACGTTTGTTCTTTTTCTTTTATGAAGCAGAAACGTTACGTGTTGGTTAGATTAACTAATTGTAAGTACTTTGTTGTGTTTGAAAATTATACTTGAAATTGGCGTTTAAAAAACAGTATGTGTTTCTTACAAATTAAAAATGTATTTACCAACCCTACGTAACCGAAATTTTTTTAAAAGTTACAGGTTAACGATTAGGGAAATGAAAATTCTGAATTCGAGTTCCGGTTCCAATTTCTTTGATTTTGGTTAGGTTATTGCGGGTAAAAATTATTTCCCCAAAAATTTTCGCGTCAATTACAGTTACGGTCCCGGTTAAAAATTCTGGTTCGCATCTCAGTAACTTATTAACACATTGTAACCTGAATAATTTTTTTGCAAACTGCAATAAAATGAAAAATACATTTTTTTAAAAATTCATTAGGTACCTAGTAAGTTATAAATTGAAATAGTAGGTACCTACAAAAATTCATTAATTTTTTCAAGGAATGATTTATTTGAAAAATTCGCCTTAAATCTAGGTAGATATTTTTTATTCTAAATCAGTAAGTAGGTACCTACTTATTTAAAAGTTATTTCATGATCAGAGAACAAGTGGTGGTTACATTTTAAAAAATCTGTTCCGTTTTCTTTTTTTTATGTAAGGTAGTATGTATGCTATTTTAATTTAAAACTCACCTGAAAACCATCGTAAGTCCAACTTCCAAATTTCATATCACAATACTGATCATCGAATGGGAACCAGGTAATATCTATTTTGCACGTGCTTTTGAAGATACCTGGTGGAACGTATAAACAACTACCATTGCTTCTAACTACGACGTTTGTATGATATGTTCCATCAAACTTTTCATCCGCACTGTAAATAAACATCGGATTAGTTTCCGGAAATTATCAAAACATACAGTAGAATTAATATATTATACAGGTTGTAGATACTAGAGTTATAATAGAAATGTATACGGAGCAATTTACCTATTATACATCAAAATATCTGGCCTCCATATGTTTTTGGGTGTTATACGTAAATCTCTTACATTGCCATATTCTGAACTATTCCACTTCAAATTATAATCTACCCATTCCTATAATTAACGAATTGAAATATTAATAATTTATATTAACAATATGTAATTTCATGCTGTTTCAATGTAATTAGATAGGTGTATAAGTAATTCGTTGAGAAAATATTCTCTTTGAACTGATAACAGCAGGTACATAGAATAAATTCGAATTCATTTCTGAATTTTTCATCGAATGATAAGAGTATAGGTAGATACGAAGTATGTAGGTTACTATTATGATAAATGAAGAAATTTTTGTTATTTTATTGCCACAGGAATCTAATATTTTCAACGTTAGTAAAGATGAAGCAGTTCGCTTTGATTTTTAATAGTTCTAATACAAGTCGCAACATAGAAAATACTTGGATTTTTCACCAAATTCGAGCAAGGAACAATTCTCTAAAGGAAAGGTAATACCATCAAAACTACACGTACAATAAATCGGCATACAACAGCTCGTACATGATATCTTATTCTCTGTTATTGAAATTAAACCAAAGGTAAGTAGCCAATTTCAGTATTCGCCCGTTTTTAGGATATAAATTTGGATCCTCATGTTTTTCAATAAACAATGATTTGGCTTGTAAAAAACTACCTATTTTAGATTCTTATTATGTTGAACTTTACGCACTCTTATCTATTGAAAAAAATGGGAAATGCTGTGTAAATCGAATTTCGCTTCCCATCTCAATTTGACCCTATTTCAATTATTTCATGAAATTTTGGCATGGATGTGTTTTTTGCGTCGGGAATCTTTCTGAAATGCGTTACGCTGACTTTTGAAAACTTGAAAAAAAAATTCATTTGACTTTCTGACATTATGCCAGATTTTTAAAAACGAAAAAAAATGGGTGTAAAGTTTCATTTCCAAGGAAAGTTTTAAATCATGGATATACATTTTGCTCAAGTGTACTTACTTAATGTTTGGAATTCCAAATAAACAGAAAAGTCTGGCTTAATATTACATAGAAGACAGTTTTTTAGTTTTTGGCATAATTTTAGAAAATTCATCAATTTTTTTCCAAGTTGTTACAAGTCAGACTTGATTCAATGTACAAAAGCAGAAATATCATAAACTGGCCATTTTTTCAAAATTTTGACAGATTCTCTGATACATATATCTACGTATAGGTAGTGTCAAAAATTCAGGAACATTTTCTACATATTTAAAAGTTAGTGAGAATATTTTGAAATCAGATTAAAACTAACAAACTTTTCCCACAATTTTTCAAGATTCTGATAACATCGAAATGTCAAAAATTGTTCCTTGCTTTCAGTTCTTGAAATTCTAACTTGATGCCAAGAATTTATCGACATTATTTTTCAAGTTTCTAAAAGTCTGATATTATAATACCTATAGGTATCAAAACTTTTAAGTAATTTTTTCCAAGTTCATAATCGTAAAAGTCAAACAAAATAATATTGTAATTAACTCGATGCTTTTCAAAATGTATTAAACATTTTTCAAAGTTTTCGGAAGTCTGACAAGATTATGATACCTAATAATTCCATGAATTGATGATTTTAACATGGATATGTTTTTTGCGCCAGAGATCTTTCCAAAATTTGCGTGACGCTGATTTGTGAGACGCTAATTCGCGTCACGTGACCCTGACTTATCAAAACGAAAAAAAAAATCAGTCGACATTCTGACATAATGACAGACTTTCAAACTTTTGGAGAAAATTTGATGGATTTTCAATATGATATCAATACCTATTTTGTCTGACTTTTGAAAACTTGGAAAAAATGTAGACGAATTCTTGACATGATGACTGACTTTTGAAAACTATCAATTTAAGCAAAAAAACGTATCCATGATTTGAAACTTTTCTTGAAGAGGAAATTTTACCCCATTTAAATTGGCCTTGCGTGATTCAGCACGTAACGCTGACTTCGGAAAAAACATTGACAAAAAATTTTCAGGGTTCCTCTCAATAACGTTTCATAATCAAGTCTCATCAAACAAAAAATACACCCATCTTTATACGGAGAGTAAATATACACATTTTTCAGAATTAAACTAGATAGGTAAGCTTCTAAATATTTTCCCAGTTATGTGTTGTGAGGCTTTCCGACCCCGACCCCCTCCCTATGGTGCAAAGATTTCTGTGCGGATTGGTATGCAGCTACCTACTCATTTTTTAATGGAACAATTTTTGAAAATTTCCAGTTAGGCACTTTACTTGAAATTTTAGCATTGCTAAAAACAATTTTTCGTTAATACCAATAAAAAAGTCCGCAAGTGTTTAAAAAAATGCTATCAAAAAAACAAAAGTAGCTAAATGGATTACACCTATTGCAAATAATGAATCCAAAACAACCAATTTTATGAACCGATACGTACGTATTAAGAACGCTCGTAAAACATGTCGAATGTCATGATACGTAGATGTACGTATGTATGTACTTGCAGTGCGCAAATTCGAAGTACATAACATGCATTTAGAATATTAATTTTATATGTACTTGGTGGGTATCTGTACGGTGTAGTAAAGATAGTACCTACCTAGCAGGTACATCAAACAAGATTTGGAATATTACATATGTACCTATTTTATAAGGGTATATCTACTAAATAGGTACCTAGTAGGTAAGTATAAGTACATATACGTAGTTATTTCTTTCATTTACAAGAAAAAATAACCTTATCAATAGGTATTCACTAATAGAAATTTTCAGTGTACAATAACGAATACGAGTAAGTAACGTTCAAAGCTAAATACAATAAAGCAAAGCGCTGAAGCGATGGCGAAGAATGTGATATTATAAATGTTGAAATAATATTACATTAATACGTATTACACTGATACTTATCTTTTGCGAAAAATACATCAGTATTTGTGCTTATTTTCATAAATTTCAGAAACGAATGAGGTTGCAATAATTAATTTAAAAAGTAAATTCAATAAAATGTATGTACATCGTTGAAATAGGTACAACTACAAATCGAGAAAAATCTAACAGAACGTGAAATATTTTCAAGTTGATTAGGTACCAAATTTTTTATTTATTTTAGAAATTTGATGGAATTCGCAGCCAAGTGAAAATGTTGAAAATAATTTTAAAAGACGGCAGTAAAATTTGAGTCCTTTGAGTCAATATCATCAATTCTTTTATACTAAAAAGCTGAATAAGAAGAACTTAACGCAGGTAATATTTTTGTTTTCAGTACTTATTAAAGGGAAGAGAAGAAGAGGAGAGGAGGCATACGAAGAAAAAGTTTATAGTAACCATTCCAGATTTTAAACATGATGAAAAAAAAAAAAACGACGCCAACGCATTTCATTCAAGAGCAACGAATGAGGAATGATGAGTGCCGAAATTATTAACGGCGAATGGAGTACCTATGCAGTATGCAAATTATTTAATAGGTAGGTAAGCACATGTTGAATAATTTGCATATTCAGTTCGCCGCAAATAACTTCGGAATTTTATCCCATCTTTATTTCTCGCACATGTAATGGGTACGCTACTTGTACTTGGGTAGGTATATGCTAGTGTTTTCTGGGCCATTATTTTTAAAGACTGAAAAAATTGTACGTACGTATATATTATGTCTCTACTAGTCTCTACAAGTACGTTTCTGTTCCCCTCCATAATAAATTTTTTTTTTCTAACATTAGAACTTCGTCACCAAAGGCATCTAAATGAGTCAATACAATGGATCACCTACCTACATTATGTCGACATTTATAAATCAAAGAAACAATCTAAATCAACATGCAAATAGGAAACAACTACGAATAAGTATTTGAAAAATTCCAAGACCATATCACAACAACTAAAAGTACGATTGGCATTTCAATTCCTAAATTCGGCATTCCGAACAACGTACTTACTACTTACCAAAGTAAGCCACAAGTTTGCGATCAAAATTTGATTCTTCTCGTCCTATTTGAAGACATACACAAAGGATCACAAAATTAGGATTAACATAAATTGGTCACTTTGACATTATATTAAATTTTTACGCGGGTCGTTTCGTTTTTAAGTGCAATGGAAATCAAGATTTTGAAAAAGTTAATATCATTTTTTTTTTTTTTTGAAAATTCTTCAGTAAATATTTTTTTTTTGTCTCATCGTTGATTTCAATTTTAATGAATTTTTAAACAAATTTAAATTGATAAATTAATTAAGTACATATTTATTAAGGAAATTGGAAATTAATTTACGAGTTAAGCATTATCTGTCTCGTCAAGTAGGCAGGTACAAAAGAATGGCTCCAGAAATTACGTCCTTCAACTTGCACTTAATGTTTATGTAGGTATATCTAGATAAATGGTAGGTAAAAGGACCTATGTGAAAAAATCGTATCGATTTTGAATTTTAATAAAGCACGAATACTACAGCAATTTCATTGTTCATCTGGAGCCTTCCCGAAACCAGTCACTGTATCATTTCAATAATAAAAACGAGGTTTTTTCGTAGAAGAGATTTTCTTTTTTATACGTAGTAGGTACCTAAACCTATATACTCTGAGAGATGCTGCTTCATATAGAGTATACTGATATGTTCGGTTAGTCAAACTCGATAAAATACAATTCTTTACTTATCTCGTTTCACGTTTACATAAACGACTACAAATCAATTCTTCGGCCATTGTAGTAGGTGCCTTAATGATAGCGACAGTAGGTAATGATTTTATCAGTGCTTAGATATACCGAACATTACCAAGCTGAGCACATTTTATTTTTTGGAAAACGTTCAATTTTGGTACTTGGTCGCCTACTTAATATCAAGCCTTATCTATTTTCTCGCGTGGAAATAATAATAATCGATTGGAAATTTTTGTTGAATATTTCATTACGTCTGGAACGTTGTTCCATTTAGAACCATCGGTTTCTGTTAAGAAGCGTTTAAATACAATCATGCACGAGAATAAAATGGAACTGAGAAAGTTATATCACTTAGTGTGAAACAAGAAAATTTGGTAGGTAGGTACCTACTACAATAATTAGCTTAGATATACTTGTAAGATTACCAACTGAAAATTCAAAGCCAAAAAATAGTGGATAAGACAAAAAGTTCTCAACTACATACTTATGCAATTTTGAATTTCATCGGACCCTCTTCAAAAAGTTGCTTCTTAAAGAGCATAGAGCACTAGGTACCAATTTCACTTGAATTTTGCGAAAATTGGGAGATCCAAAAATCTGTTGGAGGCTTAAGAACAGTTTTACCTACACTGATTTTGCATTTTACCAATATACGAGTAGGTAATATATAATTTTCAGTGATGGCTAATTAAACGATTGAAATGAAAAAACCTAAAATGTAATGCAAAACGAAACTAAAACGAAACTCAATATAGAGCAATGAATATAACAAAATGTATTTTTTTAAAAACAACGTTTTGAGACCGTATAGGTTCATTCGATGAGCGCTCTTGATTTTCAGCAAAACTGAAAAATCTGCTGAAAATTCTGTTGAAAAGTAAAGGTGCTGCCACACATGCTGTATGTAATAGCAGCGACTCATTTTTCTATTAGCCGCACATTCCAAATCAATTTTTTAATTTTTTTTCATTTCAATTTAAATTGAAAGATAAAATTGTTTAAAATGAAGGAAAAGTTTGAAAATTTGTAAGTAAATGGAAATTTATGAGTTGTAGACGTTGTAGTTGATAAATGACATTTTCAAATTGGCAATTTTTCAAAATTAGGAGGTTCGCTGTTATCACCAAAAATTTGTGATTTTTATATCTTGGTCAGTGTGGCTGTGGAGGTACCTTTATTTTCAGCAAAACTGAAAATTTTCAGTTTTGCTGAAAATTGAGAGCGCTCGAATGAACCTCGTTTTTTTAAATTTTATAAGTAAAACGCTTTTTTTTATGTTTCATTATTTTCTCGTTTCTTCTAATTTTTTGTTTCACGATTCATTTTTTTTTTCATAAATAATTTAATTTTAGTCTGTTATTACCTAATCTAATATATTAGCGTAAAGTGACTATCATTTACATATAACTGTTTGTATGTATTTATTTGAACTAGGTACTCTCAAAATGGTAAGGATCATCTTAATATGTATAGTTGAAATAAAGTTTCAATGAAAAACTGAAACTTTATTTTAACTGAGCTGAAACATAATTTTTGAAAAAAAAACGGTACCTATTAACGTTGTTATAAGCCAAAACGTTATTTTGAACTGTTAAAGAAACAGAAACAAAAATAAAAAAACTTCATCAAAAGTGAAGTAAACAAATTTTTGAGGAGAAAACGAAAAAATTTAGGGACGAATGTAAAACGCAACGAAAAAAAACAAACAAAGCCATAAGTAACGAAAACGAACCGAAACAAAAAACTTTTTTCCGTTTTGCATCGAAAAAATTTCGGTTTGCCAACACTGATAATTTTATTTTGGGCGGATGCAGCAACATCAGATCATCAGATCATGGATGAAGAAAATCCAACTAGAAGACACGTTGATAAATTCTCTTTAGCAAGAATCAAGAAATCACCCTATCGAGCGCGCATTTTTAGGTTTTTATTTAATATTCATTTCTTATAAGTAAGTATGTGTATTTGAGATACTAGTTCAAATTATTGAACATGTAAGTCACCGCAGTTAGGTACCACTTATATCTTCAGAGATATGTATTCAACTATAGGTTGTGACGATAAACACAATACCTTATGTTACCTACTATTTAAGTTCCTAGATTGAGCTGAAAATAAAATTCAAAAAGAAATCGTTTTACTTCATTAGCTAAGGCAGACCGGAAAAAAATGGAAAACACATTCAAAACGCAAAAAGCACAAATTAATACACAATGAAAATTTGGTAATACGCGCTCAAAATGCTGATCACACGCAAACACACAAATGAAATAACATCACACATCTTTTACTGTAACTGCTTTCACTTACCAAATTTAACCAGGCGTTTGTGGTCAGAATTTGATTCTTTTCGTCCTAGAATAATCACAACAGATGGTGTTTGTTTGTAAAGGTATTTTTTGTTTTGTTCTACGTTATAAGGTCTAAATGGTGAAATTGAAAAAGACCTAGGTATCTGTTTTGGAAAATAAGTTGATCATCTTAGCTATATGTTAACTCCTTACTACCTAACAATCTTTTTTTTCTACAAATCTGATTTATTTTTGCTATCCAGATGTGAATTAACTTTTTGGGTTTTTCATAAATTGTCTATGAAATACGTATAGGTATATCAAACTTCTAATAAGGACATGAAGTAAAAAAAGACACACACTTACAAGGTGTTTCGAAGTAGAATTAACTTAAGGCCCTCCGCCCAAACTATGCAACAATGCCACCCTTTACTGAATCACTGTAAATATAGGTACGTAATTGTCTATCTTGTAGACCTCCAATGCGATTCATACAGGTATTTACAGAAAAAAAAAAAAAAAAAAAAAAAAAAACTCAAAAGTTAACAATTTTAGCTTAATTTTGAAAAGTGAATATAAGCCAAATACATACCTTTGAGTCGAAGATTTAATAAAAAAATTCTTTCTCTAAATTTTTTATAAGTGAGAAGTGGGGTTTGATCCATAAAACAAAACACTCTGCTTCACTCAGTAAATCAGTAGATATAATGCTAAAAGATGACACACTTTTAAGTTTTTTTAAAAATGTACTTAAGGTTTCATGTCTACCGAAAAACACCTTGTATACGTGATTTGGTGATTTTTTTTTTATAGTTGGGTACCTATTCATATTTTACTGATTACGATTTAAATCCATAGGTAGGTATAGGTACCTAGCTTGTAAAATTGAAATTATTCTAACGTGACATGTGACAATGATAAAGGAATTTTATGCGATTAAAATATTTTCTTTTCCTTCGAAAGATTATTTTAAAAAGAAGTGAAGAGCTCACAGAAGTTTCAATGTAATCATTGGGCATGATGTGTTTATTATTAAAGTTTTCGATGAATAAAGGACCGATTTTGTAGCAATTAATAAAAAAGTGAACAGACAGACTTTGATGATGATGATATGAACATTTTTTCATGATTCGATAATCAATGGTTGAAAAAATTTTCTTAATTACATGTTTGAAGTTCATGTTCGTCCCAAATTTAAAAACTTCCACTTCGGAACCTGTATCAAGCATCTTCATCAACACAAGAAACAGAAACTACAGGCAAATTTAAATTTAAAAGTTGGATCGATACCTGGCTGTTCAACATACGGACTGACAATAATTTGTATGAAATTTCGAGAAATAACTTTTTACCATTATTTAAAAATCAAAAGAACGAATTATCGAAAATTACTTCAAATTTTGCGGTTGATGATTTAATCAACTCTTGATCTAAATTTTTTCACAACTGATGTAGTAGGTACATGTATTTTTGCAATACCTATCTACGTATATATACATTTTTTTTAAAAATTTGTTTGCTTTGTTTTTATTCAGGTTGGAGACATGTATCAATTCCTAGATGGCGGGAAAAAACCAAGATATGTACTTACAACATCGATGATTTGTTGTAATGTTAAACCAAATGTAACGTTCAACGGTTCTGATTCTACAGCTACTGGTCTCTCCAAAGGGTTATAATTTCTAAGAAGATTGTTCAATAATCTTTTTTCGTGCATTCCTTCTTCGCTATCTGTAACATAAAGAGAAAAAAATCACTTGTAATGCTAAACAAAACGATTAAAAAATTTTTGCTTGAAGAAAATAGAAATTATAAATTATTGAACGGGTAGACACATTTTTGAAGCTATTTGCTATGCTGAGATACCTAGTAAAAAAAGTTGCAAATGTTTGTCTATTTTCATTAGATAATGGAAAAATACATCAAACATTTTGAAAATTCATAACCATAGGAATAGTATTTCACATTCAGACAATACTGAACTACTGAAAGAAGAAAAAAATTACGAGCCTCGAATGCGCGCAATTTTCTCTATGAAAACGTACAAAAACAGCGAGTCAAAGTGATCAAATTTACAAGACGTTTTTCATTCTGCCATTTTTCAACGAACAAAGTACCTATGCAATTCGTACACAATATTTTGTACGCATCGTTTGAAAAGAACTTTATTTTATTTTATTTTATTCATTTTTTGCACAATGGTAAGAGAACCCTGAATTTCATTTTTCGTTACTCGAATGTGAGAAAAGATAAAGGGGTCAGTCCCAGTTCGGGTTAAATACGACCTAGAGAGATCGATTTTCTTCTGTTAGGCCATTTACACCATGATGGTGAAGTGTATTTTAAGAGGTCATGGGCGGGCGCACTTGCGCATCTCACTGAACCTGTCAAATGGGTCGAGGTATAACAGCGTAAAACTAACGCTGTCACTATGCCTCTTATGTACCATTTGCTTCAAATTAAGCAAACTTACAATATCAAAATTTTAGGTTTAAAATTTTGCAGAACTATGAAAATTGCAACGAATTTTTCTAGTCTGTAGGTTTTCTTAGCTATATTTGAACGGGCGAATTTTTTTCATTCACAAAATATGTATCGATTAAGCTATCCAAGTAGATAAGTTAGAGTTAAACTAGGAACATTTTCTTCGAAAGTAGATGTACGATTCTTAAAATTAAAAGCTGAATTTTTTTTGTCAGTGACGGTTAGGTACCTTTTTTAATAATTTACCATTAAGTGTTAAGACTTTAGGTAGGTACATATATAAATTTTTCAATAAGAAATAGCGGATGTCATTATGTACTCATTATTGAGAACATCACTTTTCATTCGCCTATTTCTAAAATGACCAGAAATTGATTTAAAAATTGATTCGGCAATGCATCGATAGCCTTTAATTTTAAGATCTCAACAAAAATTGAAGTAAATAGAAAGAAATTCTCTTTCAAAATTGGAACTTTCATTGACAAATTTTCTTAAAAATAAAAATGCAGTTTTTTGTAGTTAGGTATATGTATTTTTTTCATTTAAAAATACCATACTTCCAGGAGAAATCTTTACTCGCTTACATTACTTACGATGATAAGCATTCGTTTCAAGTTTTCTTTTCTTTTTTTTTTCTCTCTCTTTTTTTCTATTTTCTTTCAACATCCATCGATAATATAATTTGTGCAAGGTATTATCTTTGCACGATAGGTACCGGTAAGGGCTATATTTCGCTATCTAGATAGATAGGTAGGTATTGAAAATGAAAAACAAGTTTTCTAAAAGTTTCCTCCAGATGTGCATATTATATGTACCTATTAATTTTTTCAGCATTGATGGTGTCTACCCGTTAACATAGATTTTTTCAGCGCATACTATTGTAGTGGGTATAAAGCTCATATTATTCATTCTATTTTACAAAAAAAAAAAAACTTCTTTTTCGTTTCTTTCATAGATAGGTACGGTATTTATGTGCATAAAGAACTGATTTCTACTTCGTTTATTGTATACCTAATGAAGGAGCAAAGACTCAGAGAGCAGTATTTTTGAAAATAAACTTGAGTGCCTTTTTCACCTTTTTCGATAATACTGGTAGGTACCTTCGTATGTAAGATTTTGAAGGCAGAGAAATACATTCTTGCGAAAATTTTGTGAAGTAAGTAATATTTAATTTTCAATACGGAATTCGTAGACCTTAGTGACACAATGCTATCATAGTATCTTCTACCAATTTTTCGTATTGAAAAATCATTTTGGTGTGGAAAATACTGAAATAGCTAGGATTTTGCTTCATATGCAGTACGTTTGGTGTGTAAATTTAAATCCAACTCTGGCACATAAAAATTTTAGATGTTAACACTTTTCACGAATCAAATTTGAAAAGAGTGTACGTATGTACATATAACTATTGCTGAGAATGAATGATTACTTAGGTATTTTCAAATAAATTGTAACAATTATGCTCATGACAAAATTTGATAACCCATAGAAGTACATATGTACTACCTAGTACCTCTACCTACATCCATAAATGAATCATTTTTCTTAAAAAAAAAAAAAAAAGTTTGTAGACTCTATAACCTTCATATTTCATACTTCAAATTTTATAATAGGTAGCTAAGTAAAATGTTGCTAGTTTTTAACGTATTGTCTAAGTATTCAAGTAGGTAAGTACTAAGTAAGTATCATTATTCGCATATTTTTTTGGTTCTTTGTTTTTCTCCCTCCTAAAACATGCTTTATTTACTTCACTCGTCAATTTCAAACATGAGTCATAGTGAAGAATTGTTCGGGGCAGTTATCCAAGCAGTAAGTACTTTTACGCCAGACATACTTACACAGATAAGTATCGGTTAATACGTTATTTTATTTACTGTGAAAAAAAGTGAATTTTGCTACGATAATTTATTCAAAAGATAACAGTACCGTGTATTTAAATATAGGTAATTACCTACTTCAAAAAGTTTTTTCTTAAAGCGAAAAATTTAATTTAGACGAAGAATTTAAATCAGGTACCTACCTAGGTTACCTCTTACAAATTTTACAAAACTCCAACCGAAACTAGTTGTTAAAAATTGAGGGAAAATCATTAACAACTTGGTGCAGAAAACCATTCTGTATTTCACGATGCCGGTGCGGTGCTGTCAAACAAAAAAGTTATACGCGATTTCGGCCTCATAGACGTAAGCTTCATTTTATTGAAGGACTATAACGGGTAATAGGATAGGTAGGTAGGTACCAAAGTTTCACATGGCGCACCACACGACTAATTACCTCTTCGTCATGTGTGAAACATCTGCGTCTACGGTTGCACTCGTTGTACCTGTTTCGATCAAAATTCTGATATTTACTTGGAAATGTTTAATAGTAAGAGAGCCCCCCCCCCCCAATACATATTGATGAAGAGATGATGACCACCTACGATATTTTTTTCATTTTTTGGAAGGATAGGAGGACGTTTAGTATGTACCTATATGTATAGAACAGTGAGTGGAGTGTCCTGTGCTCAAATTTAAAATGAAATAGAGAATGATCATTTTTGTCAGTTTCCTTTATAACTTGAAAAGCAAAAACGACAGTTAGTAGATCAGCCTATTTAAAAAGTACTTAAAGTAATCTGCTTAGGTGTTTAGGAACTTGGATGGAATATTATTAAATCGATAGGTATGATACATCTTGTTGGTTTTTCAGATTAATTTACCTAAAAAATTCACTAAACAGGCTATACCTAGTAAGTATGAGATGCACACAGTCCCTATTTTTTGCACGCCTTCGAAAATCATTCAAAATCAAAAATGTTGATGCTTCTTTTAGAAAGTTCTCGGGATCCTTCTTAGAACAAATTTTAATTGAGAACAAACATTGGAGGTAGCCTACTTTGAAATGTAGGTAGTTTTAAAATAAGACCACGAATCATTAATTTGAGTACCTACCTTGTCGATGAATTAGACAAATACCTACTTTAATATTGTGTTTATGTTTAGCTAGTATTTAACGCAAAACATTTTGGCAAAACACTATAAGACTTACCTTTGACAATAAACACTATTAGTATTATGAAAATGATGATTATTCTGCAGCAGTTGAAAGTGAACGGAGATTTAAGGTGCGTTGAATTTTTCAAGGAGAAAGATTTGGAATAAATTGTACGATGGTATGTACGATGATTATTGAATAAAAGAGAGGAAAACATGCTGAAGTCAGCAACACATGACATACATATGACGGTATCGTTGCAATGGTGGCGAACCGTTTTTGCAACTGCCACAAATTTTCCAACATTTACGGCAGAGTTGTTCCTCCTCCATCTGAATTCGCAGTCATCATTTAAAATTTGTTGTCAGCCGATTCTGTCGTTTTCATTGGTGAAAATTACTTGGATGGATTGAAAAAACGATTAATTCGCACATTTAGCAATTATTCGAAAAAAGAGGATAAATCCTGTCACAGAAAGCGTACGTACAATGTGCGACGGGTACGTTACAACGAACGTAACGTTTTAGAAAATGCGTAATTCTGCGCGATTTCCGTTCTCAGTTGATCACAAAAGGGTAACGAAATGAAATTTTTAAACGAAAAACTCGAAAAAAAAACTAGACACATTCCACCATTACGATTCTAAAAAGATCTTGAGAGAACGAATAAGCCGAGCAAAAAACGCCCCGTTTCCGAAGTTTGCATAACCGAATTTCTCGCGAACTCGATACGTTCTGATTTTGCAGCCTTCGACCAGCTACCTTCGTTACTATATATTTTATCTCGTTTCCACCTCTACCGTTTTCTGCTTGCTACGATCCCAAATTAAATTCAACCCTCAAGTAGAAGCGCAAAATATCTGCTCGCGCTGTTTTCCATTTTGCGTATACATATATTTTTTTTGTACCTATATTTTGGATATATTTATCGCGTAGCCTACCTACATTAATTTATTTTCATTTTTTTCCTCAACAACTCGTTAGACATTAGACAACATTTTTTGGAGTTTTTTTTCTCATTTTTTTAAAGTACATGGTTATTAGTTAACGTTGTGTTTATTAAGAAACATGTAATCAATACATATTATGAAGAATGAAATTGTTGGCTTTTTCGACTACTTCTTCGTTTTATTACATTTTTTTCTCCTTGATAAGTACAAGTGATGATGATTGATGAGCCACGTTATTGGTTTCATTAATTTCGCTTCGTTTTTATCAGTTGTTGAAGCTCAATATTTTGCGATTCGCTTGGAGAGAGTGATGTAGGATGTACATAAAATAGCAATAATACGTAGCTACTAGGTACTACCTTTATTCCTATAAATAATACGCCTATACAGGAATTTGGATAGTTTGAGCCAAGTGAAAATTGTAGACAAATTGTTATCCAAAAATTTCTGAACTTTAGAATGTGGTAGTTTTTGTTTTACTATGTACCTAATTCTTTGAACTAAAAATGGGCAAGAATAACGGTAGCGTGATTAAAAGATGATCGTCAATAGTTGCTCGAGACTAATGAAATTTTGTAAACAAAATTACTGCTCGGCAATCTTAATCTATAGGTAGGTGATCCAAAAAAAAAAAAAAAAAAAAAAAAAATGCGGCCAATGTAGAGATGTGCACTTTTCAGAAAAGTAATTTTGGTGAAATAAAAAGTGAAAAGTTCATTGAAAAGTGTGAAAAGTTGTGAAAAGGGTGAAAAGTAAATCGTGTGATTCTCATTTTAAAGCTCTCTGCAAGAGCTTAAAATTGATGTATTTTTTGCCTATCTAAAACACACAAAAAAACAAAATCATTTTTTTCCACCTAATTAATCGTATAGTGGTAGTTTTGAGCCTTTCTAGAGCCTCTAACATTTTTGGGTTTTTCAGTTTTGAAAAAAATGTAGTGAAAAATATCAAAAATGGGTGTTGAATTGCGAAGGTGGAGGAGTGGAGAGAGTGAAACTTGATATTTGACTTTATCAATGAGGTCAGTGATCTCTTATGAGTAAATTGATTGGTCACTCGATTTTTTTCAGTGAAAAGTAGGAACTTTTCTTTTCAACTTTTCATTGAAAGAAAAGTACTTTTCACTTTTCAGACTGCACATCTCTAGGCCAATGTTTTTGAGCTCTCAACACACAACTGAAATTCAAAATTTAAATAATAATTAATCTGTAACTATTGACCAGAAAAATTTTCTCTGTAGCCTTTTGTAACCCTACCCATCATCAAGACTCATCAACCATAACTAGTTGCTCTCCATAATGTGTTCAGGAATTATGTTTTTTCCCCTTTCTTTCTTTGAAATTGCAAAAGGAAATAGATACTTAGGTACCTACCTATACCTCTACAGAAAAATATACAGGGTGCCCAGAAATATCGAGTACCCCTAAAACAGTTTTTCATTAAAAATATAGGGTGGCAACGTGAAATAGATGCATATGATTGGTGGAATGTTATCTCTCCAGTCCAACAACCAATCATGTGCTATCATTATTATCATTCACTGTGACCAACCAAAGTATTTAGTAGAAAACTTTTTTAGGGGTACTCGATATTTCTGGGCACCCTGTACATATGTGCATGCAGTAATAAAATAATAGGAACTAGGTACTTACCTATACCACTAGACCCACAGGTCACCTTCCACGACCATTACCAATTGGCTTTGTAAGTATGTACATATTAGCTTATTGACTTGAATTTGAATTAAGAACTTAGCACTTTTCTGTAAGGAATTGTTTCAATATGGATTTCGGATTTATAATTTACAGTTTTTAAAAAAATTTTCAAGGGTTTTCTGGAGGATAGGATATCTGGAATTTTTGCGGAAGATCTCTAAATTTAGCATTTTAGCTCGGAAAAAACTTGGAATAAGTAATAACTCGAATTTCTGTGTCAGAATTAAAATTCTACAGTAAAACCTCGATAAGTGCAGCAATTTTTTGACAGTAGAAAGCACTTTCATCTGTATAAGTGCAAAATTACCTAGGCAATGAAAATTGGCAAATTGCAGGAGAATTTAACCTTTGTGAACTTGTTTACCTCGATAAGTGCAAATTGCGGAAAAATAACCTGGCTAAGTGCAAATCTCTTCAAGTGAAAAACTCGATAAGTGCAATCATTTTTCCAGCCCCTAGAGTTTGCACTTATCGAGGTTTTACTGTATTTAAAAAAGACAAACACACAGATACGCACACACAAACCAAATAAATACATAGGTAAGTACCTCAATACAATAATCTGATTATTAGTCTATTTAAAAATTAAAATTACAGTCTACTAGGCTAATTTATGACCGAATTTATAAACGTTTCTCACTTTCACATAAGTAGGGAAGTTATATGTAATACTCATTGCTCAACTTAGGATGAAAAAAAATCACATTTTAGCGATAACGCATCGTTACATCAACATAATTTATTTCACAGTCATTTCTTTATTCCTATATACTCAAGTATTGAGTAGTCTATTACTTATTCATAACAATGTAGAGGCTGTAAAGTTTTTCAAAATTTTGTACCGATGTAATTTCCACTGTTTTGTTGATCAGTTACACGGACTTATAAATACAAAATATAGTGGCTCAATACGAAGTTTTACATTTTTGGATTATAAAATTGATGAAGAATGAGAGTACTTGAAATCCTGTTCTAGCAGTCTAGCACTTCACACTCGGTCCCGTTGACACCTACCTAATGTAATACCCATGTGCTTAGAAATGACTACATATTATGAAACGAAATTTTGTAAGTATTAGCTAGTTGGACACACTTTTCGTCATTTTAACCTGGGTAAAATTTAGGTACTGAGTATAATCGGCCCTTAAAATTTAAAAAAAAAATTGTTCTTTGCACTTCAACCTTCAGCATGTATTTTCGTGATTACCACGCATTCGGTATTTTGAATTTTTCTAATTTTTATCGACATTTATTTTGAGGTTATTCATTTTTTACTCAATAACAAGAACAAAATTTAAATTGACATTGTGGATTTTGTTAAATAAAAAAGATCAGGATACATCTTCTTGAAAATATGAAAGAAAAAAAGAAAAAACACGAGTTAGCGTACGAGTTTTTCAGCAGCTCAGTTCGTCGGTTCTCATGGTTCTCTTTTCCCATAAGATTATCTCTTAGTAGCCAGATGATCCTCAAGTATCATTTCGTTTTGCGCATGTTCCCCTACCCGTACTCCCGTACTTGTAAACTTGAAAGTACATTTTTTCTGAAAGCGTTTTTTTGTGATAAATTATTTAATTTTACAGAAATAAAATAAAATAAAAAATCTCCACCATTAGAAAAATATTTTTATTTGTAATTATTAATTAATCGTATGCTTGGACAATGAGAAACATAAAAACATGGAAAATATCTTAAACCATTGACGTTGGTTAACCTATACCTCTGAGGTACATAAAAATGAAAACACAATACATTACCTATACACAAGGTAAAAAGGCAATTCATGATAATTAGGAAATTAGGGAACACATTTTTCAAGTTGAACTGTAAAAATTTAAAAAAAAACGAATCAACGAAATATTTAAAAATTTGAAATTAAAATCAGCACCTGAATTTTAGAAACTTTAAAGTAGGTATTAAAAATTAAAATTAAAAATATACGTAGACGTAGCCTACATTTCGCACTTGAATTTCGGAATTCGGAACAAACTTTCAAACTAGGTAGGTACCTATAAAAAAATTGCCTTGCCTTGATAGTTGATGTTGATGATAGATTGTTATGTTATGTACTCGTATAATGCTGTACGTTACTTTGTTAACTTTGTATTTTTATTTTTTTTGTTCCCAACTTCAGGCGCTGAGTTCAATTTTTTAATTAAATACGATACCTTGATTTGCTTCTTTAAATTTTACTTTAACTTTGATTCCCAAATTACTATTACTATAAATTTTGCCTTGTTTTTACTTTATGATTAGTTCTCACTTCTCATTGTCCAAACCCCAAGACAAGCATACGATATACGATTAATAATTAGTAATTACAAATAATAAAATATTTTTCAAATGATTGATGGAGCTGTCGAGCTGTTCTGCAAAGTTAAATTTAAATAACTTGGGTATCACGGATCATAGTTCCATGCACGGATCACCGTAAGGAGCATGCGCGAAATGAAAATTAAAATTACGAAATGATTATTTGGGCATTGGGCTGCAAATAGACACTCTTATACTGATAACCTTATCGCATCAGTGCATCACTATCACTCAAAAGATTCAAAGTTTCAAAATTTGTTGAATTTCTAAGGAAGTGTGCAGTTTGATATTTTCTACCTTTGATTTTTAAATACTAGATGAAAGTTTGAATATTAATGATTTGACGTGAACGTCGTTTAAAAACTACTTGTCAAAATGAGATTAACCGCGGTATTGGGGGAGTACAAAAAAGTCGGTGAACTCACCAAGCAGTATTCAAATTTGCCGGATTCGTACATCAAGAAATCTATTGAGCATGTAAATATATTCCTTTTACCATAGAAACTCGCAAATAATTTCATATTAAACTGGCATAATATTATGTAGTTATAGTGCTGTATTGTTTTGAAGAAAGTATTTGTAAATTATTGATATTGATTAGGTATTTTACCGAACTCCGAGGTTGAGAAACTATTTACGACGTACTGTTAAGAAATCAGAAATTGTCTTCACTGAAGATCGGCCGTGGACATTGCAATCTAAAATGGCAAATCCGATTTACAAAAAAGCCCCGACCATTTATGTGGAGCCTATCAAGGAATGGAAAATTTTCAAAGGAGATAGAGTGAGTGATAGTTTTGACTTTATGTTTTTCCCCTTTACAAATGTACTTACAAAGCACATGACTTACATAGGTTGAACTTCTATATGGCAAAGATAAAGGCAAGCAGGGGATCGTAGCTCAAGTGATTCAGGAAAGAAATTGGGTAGTTGTTGAAGGACTTAATAAAGAAATTAAAGTCATGGAGAAAGAATCCACTGGACCTGCCTCTATAAGAGTTGTTGAAAAACCATTGAGAGTGACCGATCAAATATCTTTGGTGGATCCATCAGATTTGTACGTGTAACTTGTGTTGCGAATCTCTGACCGCCGCTTCAATAGTTCAATATCAAATAGCCAATTAGCTATCAATTAATTTTATATTGTATCCTTAGGTTACCGTGCGACGTTGATTGGAGATATACCGAAAAAGGAGAACGAGTTCGAGTTTCGTTACGTTCAGGGCGTATTATTCCAATGCCAATTAAAGCGCAAGAAACTTACGACTACAAAACACCTAAAACATATATCGGTAAGTCAACAAAAAAGTATTTGTGGGCATATTTTCAATAATAATTCGATTAAGATCAAAGTAATGAAACCGAGTTTTCTTTTTGCGTTGTGTTTATAGAGCAACCCAAAGATACGCCCGCCGATGTTGTTCAAAAAGTAACTTTTGAACCTTCTTTGAATACTTTTGAAATGGAGATAATGAAGAAAATGAACATCAAGGAAGATAGGGAACCAGCTCCTGTCTATTGGTACTAAGTAAAATTAGAGTTATTAGTTCTTAATGAAAATATATAGTTTTATCCGTGTGATTCGGGGTTTTATTTCTGTTCTGTATAAAACTATCATATCGAGTAATATTACAATGTTACTATATTAGTGAGGTAAACTTATTAGGTAAAGTATTGTCATTCAACCCAACTTTATATACTTCATATATTTTGAATTTTGATCAAAATCCAAATTTTATGCTATGTACCTACCTAATTAATAAATAAATTTTGAATCCGATTTGAATGTAGTTATGTAAAAGCCGTCCAAGCGACATATTTTTTTTCGTCATTTTGCTAGGTAATATCAGTTCACAGTTGTCACATGACCACATACCTACTTTTAAAAAAAATCACTCCAAAATCCAATCTACAAAACCCAAAAGAATTTTTTGGCTTTGTTGTCAAGTAGGTTGGTATCACGTGACTAGGTAAATTCGATTCGCATGCACTTTTTACACTAGGTTATGAAGTGGTAACGCCCGGTGCTCCGACTCGATCGGCTAAACTACGCTATTTCTGCTACTCGCAGATTAGCTGTGTCGCCGAGTGTTTATATACTCGGTGGCACAGCATCCAAAGCAGCTATCTACCTACAGCTTCAGTTGTATGATTTGTATGTCTTCGACTTCTCTTAAAATTCATCGAATAAAAAATAAAGATAAATCTTTCTCAGCGAAATGTTACCTATTTCTATAGGCTAAAATATTATATGTAAAATACCTGCGAATTAAATTAATGATTAAAATTCCATCGAAGATAAATTGTATATATAATTTTCACGTGTGATATTATATGTATATTATATTTCATCTCCCACGCAAACCCTGAGTTTTATTTGAGTCTCAAAGGTAAAATGAATAAAATCTGTAGCTCTCTGAGTGCAGTACTGGTGTTTTAAACTACTCTCCGACTGAGCTAATACTGGATGTACACTAGCCTAGCACGCTTAAAACGCTGTCAACCGTACACCAGTGCCTGGTACTTCATTGGCGCCTGACTCGTGCTTGAAAAAATTTATCTTCGAAAAATTTGAGCATTATTTTTTCTAAAAAATTGTTCAAAAAATAAACCATCGAATCCAGTATTAAAATAAAAAATAAATGCGACTCGTCAGCCGCTACTACGAATCAAAATAAAATAAAAATAAAATCCACGAACTCTCAGTTGTATTTTTTTCAAAAAATAAAATTACAAAAAATCTTCAAAATACCTAAAACAACAGTAAAATCTTCATCACCAGCGCGAGTATTTCCTCAGGGTATTAAACTTCGTAATCGAATTGCTCCACCACCAATTCCAAAAGTAACCAAACCTAGAAAAAGAAAGATCAAAATGATTACTCAAGAAAATCTCAACGAATTAGAAAATAAATTACAAAATGACTTAGGTCTAGCAAAATCCGAATTAAAAAACGATATAAAATCCGAATTAAAAGAAGAATTAAAAAATCTGGTAAAAGAAGAACTTAAAGAAGCGCTAAAAGAAGAAATAAAAACCGAAATAGTTGCCCTTCTGAATGCAGACGTGAAAAAAGATATTAAAATTTATTTCGATCAATTAAAATTGAATATGGAAGATAGCCTGGATAAAATTGAATCAGATGCACACGACAAATTTATGGGCATAGTCGATGCAAACGTTAAAACAATTGTTGAAGGAGCGAAGATGGCTTTAAATAATACGATGAAGAACGTACAAGTGGCTACAGTTCCAGCTAGCGGATCAGATAAAATTTTCATCGATTTATTCTACAAAAATGTGTCTAATTTTGAGCAAAAAAATAGATTTTTCCCACACAAATTTTTGGCTCAATTTACAACACCGGCGGTAACTCAAAATATCGATCCAGATAATCGAAGAATGCTGCTAGCTTCGTGTGTGAAAATCGAATCAACTGCCTGGAACGAAAAAGTCCAAAAAGCCAAGACTTTTGAAGAATTACAAGAATACTTCTTAGATATTTTTTGGGACGATAATGTGAAAAGTGCAGCTGTAGTGGCTTTTGAAAAAGAAATCCCAAGACACATTACAAAAATTATCGATTTCATCGAATACATCTCTAATTGGTACGACACCTTGTTAAAAACCGATACCAGAGAAAAATTGATTATCTCCAAGGTGTATAAAAAATTCCCTAAGTGCATTAAACAGCAAACCAATAGCGAAGGACTGACCAATAAAGACTCAATTATGGCTAAGTTAGAGACTGTCAAAAACATGGACACGGACGACATGACCATAACTTGGGACGAAGAAGAAGACCAGTCAAAAATAAATATTAATTACCGATACCACGATAGGGAGAATTATCGACGAAACAATTACGAAAGAAGAGATTATCGTCGAGAAGAACCGCATAACAGAGACCGTAGATACCAAGACAATAGGGAAGACAGAAGTAAAAATTATGAAGATAGAAGTAAAAACTATGAACAAAAAGAAGATAGGCAGCAGAATCACGAAGAGGAAAGGAACCCAAGATACCAAGGGAGAAACTATGATCCAAATTATCGCTGGAACCGCAACAGATACTACGATCAAAGAAATCATCAAGGAAACCCCCCGCCACCCCGAGATGAAAAGTCAGAGGGGCAGAAAACTGACCCAAAAAACGCCAAGTGACGATGTGTGCAGAAATATCTGCAACGAGGGGGGAAATCCGGACTATCAAAATCGATAAAAAAATTTATGACATATTGGGAGAAGGCCTAGTAAATGGGCGTTTATATAACAATCGATCGATCACCGAACACTACGACCAAATCAAGAAAATACCGGAATTTAGAGAAAAGGTAATTTTGTCAATTGGAGAAAGTGAGCTCAATGAACGTGACATTGATTTTCACTTTGTTGAGTTTTATCTTCGAAAAACGATTGAATACATAAAAGAAAAAGGAGCAAAACAAATTTGTGTAATTTTCCCGATCCTCCTGCCCTATGTACGAGGTCGAAAAAATGCAAAAAGCCTCCGAAGATATTTAACTTTCATCGAAATTTATAAAAAAATTACAAAAATGACAAATACAAATTTAATCACCCGAATTGCTGATTTATTCATCGACAAAACGAAGTATAGGCAAATTTTAACAGACAGAGGGAACGTTCGAGTCCATTGTGATCGTTTCCAACGATACCACAAGACTAGAAAACCCCCAGTAATCCCTAGTTTCCATAAAACCGCTCTCCGAATGCTTACAAGCGCAGTTCAACGACTAAATTCAGGAGATACCGGCCGTTGGATATTTGAGGAGGTTTATGAATTGAAAAAGTCTGCAAAAAACAACAACAAAAACAGAACATCGAAAAAACAAAACAATTTTTCACCTACTTCTACTCGATACATAGAAAATCGGTTCGACACAAATGATAAGCAAGATCCAAAAACCCTACCTACGACAAATTTAGACACGCATACCAACCCAAAATTGCGCAAAATAAAATGGAAAACTGCCTGGATGGAGAAAAAAAGAGAAGAAATCGCCAGCAATAAAACCAGCTTGGCAAATTCCAAAAATCGAATAAAAAGTAGTATCGACGAAAAAGATAAGCAAATCGCGAGCGATCGAGATACGATAAAAGTGGCGATGCAGATCGATAACAAAGGCTTGAAAAACGATAAAATTAAGTGCATCGATAAAATTGACCCAAAGGCCACTGACTTTTGGTCAAATTGGTACGCGAAATTACGAATATACGAACAACAAGCAAAGCAAAACAGGGATGCAAAAGTACAAGCGAAAAATAATAAAAATAACAACGAAAATTTTTACAAAAATAGTATACCATCCAGCAGTAATGCCTTCGAATCTGCAAAACCAAATTTCTCCTTCGCTGATTGGATGAATTCACTCGATCCGCACCTGAAAAAAGAAGAAAAGCCTATAGCAAAACATCAAGAAATAGGTAGGAACGATAAAATAAATGTCTCACCTCCGGAAATTAAGCAAATCTTCGCCATCGAGTACCCAGCAAAACGTTGGCCAAAAATTGAAGTAAAAAAAGATGTCCATCCAGTAATACCACTGCCGCCACCTGTAAAAGAAAAAAATACATCTTGCATTAATTTCGGGATTGAAAAAGAAGATTACTATGGACTATTGGATAGTGGTGCAGAAATTAATCTAATAAGTGAAAGATTATTGAAAAAAATTGAACGTAGACATAAAAATTCAGTCACCTACGCAACACCAAAAAATAAAATTATCGTTCGAGTCGCCAATGGGATGAGCGAAGGTACCCTCCCATACATTGTAAAAATAAAAATGAAATTTGGAAAAGTAGACATGGAGATTCCATTTTATATCGTTCGAAGATTACCTTGTGGATTTTTGGTAGGAAGAGAAACTATAATGGAGGAGTATATCGATCTGCAGTTCAGAAAACAGCGAGCAAAATGTACAAAAATTCCTGGTCAAAAAGAATATGTGAATTTCCTAAAAGACAACCTCCATTTTATTCACCATGTACGTGTTTGTAAAATTGAAACTGTAATTCAAGAATTAAATGTATTTTATAATAAAACTTTTGAAGATAAATCCATCGATGAAAATTTTTCAGTTATTTTAAATAACCTACGAAAAACAAATTTAGAACCAGAGCAACAATGGAAAGTTATCGACGAAATAATTCCATTTAAACATCTTTGGCGAAGTCAAATTGGGCAGTACAATGGCAAACAATACAAATTCGAATTTTCTATCGATCCTGATGCTGAAGAATGGGTAGCTAGGAATTACAAACCTAGTCAACACCAAAAAGAACAACTCGATAAAGAATTTCAAAAATTAATTAAACTTGGACATGTCAGACCATCAGAGTCCAAATATTTGAATAATATGCTGGCCAGAGAAAAATCAGATGGAAGCCTACGTATATGTTTAGACCCCCCACATTTAAATAAAATTTTAATCGACGACCAAGAAGAAGCCTCCACTATGGAACGAATTGTACACGATAATCATGGAGTGCAATGGGTATCTGTTTTTGATTTTGCAGCAGGATACCACCAAATGCTTTTACACCCTGATTTTTGGAAGTATACCGCTTTCAAATATGAAGGACGTGTCTACGAATGGACTGTAATGCCCTTTGGGGTCAAAACAGCAGCAGCCTGCTTCATACGTATGTTAAGGACAGCTATTCAAGATATCTTGGGGCTAGATATATATGTCGACGATGCTAAAATAAAAAGTAAAACCTTCGAAGATCACTTAAAATCAATAGTACAATTTTTGGAACAAATAGACAAAGCAGGATTGACCCTAAATGCAAAGAAAACGAAATTATTTCAAACAAAAATTGACCATTTAGGTCACGTATTAAATAAAAATAAAATTGGAAAACAACAAGATAAAATAAAAAAATTGGAAAAATTCAAAAACAAACACTGGCAGAAGAAGAAAAATGGAGTCGTATTGAAAAATGTTCGACAGGTACAGCAGTTGATAGGGTTGACCATCCTATATTCCAAATTCATCAAAAATTTCCAAACAATTATTCGACCACTTACAAAATTATTGCTCGATGGAGGAAAAAATTTCGAATGGACTCAAGAACACATCGACACATTTAATATTTTATACGAAGAATATTGTAAAGAATTTGAATTGGTGTCTCCAGACCCCAAGAGAGAATTTTTCATCGAAATTACCAGTGACATGGATACTGTAAATGGTGTAATTTATCAACAAGACGACGACAAAAACGACAATGTAATTTTATTTATAAGTGCAACACTTAAAAAACATCAAAAAAATTACACCTACATCGAAAAAAGGGTTTTAGCCCTAGTTACAGTATTGAAAAAAGCCCAAATGTGGTTAATTGGCAAAAAATTAATGGTTCCAGAATCGATAAAAACTCCTATCGCTAAGTTGCGAGATGTAGCTCAAATCCATTTGAAAGCAGCGTATTGGATTACAATTTTAAATTCGTTCAACATTTTTTACGAAATAAAAAAAGATAAAAAGAAATATTTTGAAGCTATGCCCCCCGAAATTAAAATGGATGTAAATTTCATCGAACACAAACAATTTACAAGAAAAGACCCAAGTGAGCAATTGACAAATGCAATTTTAAATATGGAAACGATGCAAGACAAAGATGACCAGCTTAGAAAAATAAAAAGAATGATTGTATATAAAGAAGTCGACGAAAAAACAAAATTAAGAGGACCAAAAGCAATAGAGAAAAAAATGGCAAATTTAAAATCAAGATACATCGTAGAAAATGGAATTTTGTACAGAAAATTAAAAAATTTAAATTTAATTAGGCTTCCTGATGACCTACTCTTCGAAATTACTACTTACCTACACGAATTTTATGGACATCTTGGGGCAAAGAGGCTTGAAACAATATTCAATCGAACATACTATTATCCAAATTCTGCGAAACATATTCAAAATATCACGAATGCCTGTATTTTGTGTAAGCAAAACAAGGTATATGGGTACAAAAAACATCCTACCTATAATAAAATAACTGCGAAGGAAATAGGTCAATTGGTGACCATGGACATTTTTGGGCCCCTGCCTAGTAAAGAAAATGGTCCAAAGTCCATCATCGTTGGAAAAGAAATTTTTTCTCATTACACCTGGTTCCATATAGCCGACGATTCGACGACCCAACGATGTGTAGACCTACTTATGCGTATCAAAGCAGATTTGGAGAAATGGGGACATAAATTGGAGACCATAACAACCGATAATGGGCCCCAATTTGGTTCGGACAAATGGAAAACTGCCTGTAAAAAATATGGAGTTCGAGCAACTCATATTGCACCATACAATGCTCCTGCAAATTCGTGTGAAAGGACAATGAGAGAGCTAGGTACCCTGCTACGCCTAGCATTAAACCATCCAGAAAAAGAAGGTACCTACACCCATGAAGGTTGGCACCAATACGTGGCTGATGCCGAACGAGCAATGAATAATCGACCAACAGAGTTCAAATTCTCACCGAACGAAATTATGGGCCTCAAAAACGATGAGCCTCCATCAGCTCTCTTTCCTATAAACGAAATAAATATCGACGAAGAATTAATAAAAATAAAAAACAAATTAATTAAAGACAAAGATTACATCACTTTGGAAGAGGCCCAGAAGTCAGAAATAAACCATAAAGATCTATTGCTCGATAAGGAGTTGGTAACCGTGTACGTGGATGGGGCA
This sequence comes from Planococcus citri, assembly GCF_950023065.1. NCBI lineage: Eukaryota > Metazoa > Arthropoda > Insecta > Hemiptera > Pseudococcidae > Planococcus > Planococcus citri. The sequence continues at coordinate 38,465,323 of NC_088677.1, forward strand.
TGCACCAGAAATGGTGAAGATGATGCTGTAGCAGGAATTGGAATAATTCTACGACCTTATGGAAAAAAGAATATTAGTCAAAAATTAAAAAATATGCCTAAATATACGAACAATATTGCTGAGTTGGTGGCAATTCAAGAAACAATGAGATTAATTTTGGAAAAAACAAAATATCGTCGACTCGAAATATACACAGACTCTAAATACGCCATCGAAACGATAAGTAGGGTCCAAAAGTACAAAGAAAAGAACTGGAAAGTGGCTGGAAAAGAAATAGCCAACAGAGACCTACTTGAAATGATATACCTACTTAAAAAAGAATTCGAAGAAATTGAAATCAAATACGTTGAGGGGCATGGCTATGATTATGCAAATTTCCTAGCAGACAGATTAGCCAAGGCGGCTGTGTACGACGATGAATTGGTCGATATATTAGTTGAAGAGCCTGAGGAAAAAATGGAAAAAATTAACAAATTTATTCGATTAAAAAATTTTGAAAAAATTGTTCACGACGAAAAAGAATTTAATAAAAATGATGATCCAGAAAAAAGAGTCCAAATCGGGGACCTAGTCATGCTGCAAAATCACAATCAATCATCTGGACCAAAATATTTAAATAAAAAACTATTTCCAAAAAGAAAAGGTCCATATATAATAACGAAGCAAATTGAGACCAACTGCTACCGACTAGCAGACTACAAGAATTTGAACTCGGATGATAAGCCTATATCAAACATTAGGCAAATGACACCCTACCTATCTAAAGAACAGCTAAGAATTTTGCAAGACGAAGCTAGGTACAAATCCCCATGGGACGATCGACCATTCCACGAACGTATCACAGCCCAAAAGGCAATTTTAGACGAGAAAAAAAGAAAAGGTGACGAAGAGGCAGTATACAAAATGCTAGAAAATGAAGAAAGAAGATTAAAAGAGATAAGCGAAAGATATAGCGAATTGGAAAATCAAGAAATAAAACAGAGACAAGAATTTTTAAAAACTGGCAAATTTACAAAAAAATTACCTACGAAACAGGGCGATGAATGGCTCCAAGACCAACTAAATAGGTTAAGGGAGTCAAGAAAATTAGTCAGAAAGCAGAGACAGCAAGAAAAAGCCAAAATTTTGCAAGAAAATAAAAAGGAAAAAATTTCCAAACAAGTTCAAATGGTATGCATTGCCCTACACATAAAATCTATCGATAAAATGCACCAATTCCAACTCGTAGCAGACAAAATAGGCGAAGAAAAATTATCTGACATTGCCTTCGGGGTAATAGCATCGTCGGAAAAACCAACCAGCGACTTGCTACGTAAAATCGAAGAGCAAGAGCTCACCAGCGAAGATTACCATAAAATATTCCTTTCAATTGCCTAAAAATATCGTTGAAATAATTGATAGCGAAGGTAGAAATAAATTAGACAAAAGAAAAACGCTACAGAAATGAACCAGATAGGTACCTAGCTATCGAAACTTTCCCCCATCAACGACCTACTCGAACAATAACCGAGCAAACGAACGAGGCACGTCTGATATCGAGATGCGGCAACGCATCATTCGTTTAACGTTTCTCGGTTGTGTACGGTCGTACTACCTCCTAGCGTGCATAGCATCGTGTAGCAGAGTGCTTCAGTTTTGGAAATTTTTTTTTTGTTTTTTTTTGTAAGAAAATATATCTCCGAATTAATTTCGACATCGCCGTATAAATTTCTTGTTCGAAATAAACTGCTGTTTTGTGTTACCTGCTTCGAAATAAACCGTCGAATCTTCGAAATATCATACCTATCTTCGAAATATTCGTGAAAGCATGGCTGAGGAACTCGAAGCCTTTATGAGGGCTGAAAGTAACGAACCATTTTTCGAACCTACCGAAGAACAAGAAGAAATGTTATTACTCGCTGAACGTGGCGAATCGATGGATTTTCCAGACAGTCCAGACGAGCTCGACTATGAACCGATGTCATCGCCGAAGCCAAAATCTCCTCGAAAGAATTCGCCGAAACCAAAATCTCCTCGTACTCCACCGCCAAAGTCTCCGGCCAAATCGCCAAGCAAATCCCCAAACTCGACAAAGAAACGCATCGATAAAGCAGTAGGCGAAATCGCCAAAGCGGTGTTATCTCCATCACGAAACATAGAGCCAACTCCATCTGGCTCGGGTTATGTATTTCCCGAACAAGGTCGCAAACCAACGCGACCCGCTAAAGTTACCATCGACCGTACTAGAGCTCGAAAGTCATCGCCGAAAAAGAAGGTGAGTTCGACAATTCAACCCGTCGACAATATCGAAGTGAAAGGCCGCAATAAAAAGCCCCTAAAACCAGCAATAAAATCACCATCGAAGTCGCCAAAATATAAATCGACAACGTACAAGCCACAATCTCCAAAAAAGGCAGTCTCGTTCAAAAGTTCATCGTCATCGTTGTCGTCGTCGGCGTCATCGTTTTCGTCGTCATCAGTATCGACGTCATCGTCGTCGTATTCGTCATCATCGGCGTCGGTGAGCAGTGTCCCTAAGAGAAGAAGCAGGTCCCCAAATCGTTCGCCGAGAAAATCTAAATCTCCGTCTCCTCGCCGATCGGTCTTCGAACGCCTATCGACCAACGAAGAAAATCTAAAGAAGGAGATAAGAGGGAACAAGATCACGATTACCGATCTACGATCTCAATTGAAATCGAGGAAAAATGAGATTCGCAATTTCGAGGAGGCGATTCTGGATGAGAAAAGGCGAAGGGAAGAAGACAGGCGACAAATTCAGAATTTAAATAGAAGAATCACCGAAAAAAACCGGACGATCGACGAAAACCTAATCCAAATTCAACGCCTCAGCGAACAGGTGAACGAACAGACGACGACGATAAACAATCAAGTGGTGACAATATCGAATTTAGAGGCACAGCTATTGAGAGCGCCTCAACAGGATTCCGGACGGGTATTTCTAGTCGCTTCAGATCCGGCCGAATATCAGTACGTGTACTATAAAACCACTACGTTGATGGGCACTGGCCTTTTTGGGGCTATCAATCGGCGTCTTGTAAAAAATCTAGCGTCAGTAGCAGCGCCGAAAACGTATTTAGACAAATATCGCGGGAAATTAATTCATCCTCAGGACGAGTACCTGTACATCGAAATCTGCATGGAGGACGTCCAATGCTTAGCAATACCCGTATTCAAGATTAAGAAAGAAGTCGACAAACTCGTTACATTTTTGATGGAAAATGAAAGGACCACGATTATTTTTTCGTACCTGGCCGACACGAAGAAGCCAGCGGTTGATGGGCGAATTTCGGAAATCAATCATTACTTTAAACGATTATCGGAGCGCGACCAGACAAAAAGAATTCGTGTTTCGAATCAAATCAGAAGACTCACAGAAATGTATGGACCTCGAAGACCATACTTCGTACAAACCGATGGGAAATTAGTACCCGAGTTTGAATATATCTCCTATATCGTCCAGAACCTCGAAGCCGACAAAAACTGGTCACCGGATAGTCCAAACTAAAGGTAAGAGTACAATTTTAGAATTTCTTCGAATTAAAACACCGAAAAGAACGCGAAACTAATAATAAATTTTAAACCATCGAATAAAGTAAAAAACAAACAAAAAATTCGGATTCGTCGCGAAAAATTAGTCCAGAAAATATTTTTCAAAAATTTTTATCGTCAAAAATCGATTTTTAAAAAATAAAACGTCGTTGTTGAATTGGTGTATACCACTATTTAGTTTACTGAAATTTTGAAAAATTTATCACCCCTCCAGCCTATTAAAATGTAATCTCGAAAAAATAAGTTCATCGAACGAGAAAAAATTTCGTCAAAATGCGCAAAAAATCGTCGAAGGATAAAAATCACGCGAAATCACGAAAGTACCTCCGAAAGTTAGGGACAACGATTATCGATTATCGATTATCGACTCGATAGTCGATAAATTTATCGACCACGATACGACGAAAAAATGGACGTTATCGACTCGATAAATTGTCGACTCGATAAATTTGTCGAGGATAAGCCCTACGAAAAATCAACAGCCATACATAGTCGTCGAAATAAAACTGGCAAATTCCAGCAGCCAGAGCACATTCAGCAAATTCGTAGTGGTAGAGGCAATGAATGCCAGTGGTGTCGCCAAAACAAATTCAAAATTCCAAATTGCGCATTCCAAAATTAAGAACACCATCACAGTAAGTGCGAGTAAATTCAAGGGGCAAAAAATCCAAATCCATTATCCGTCAACGTGTATGTCCATCCTTAGTCTAAACCGTCACCAAAGTAGTCAAGGAAAAGTCATTCTTACCTACGATAACAAAACATCGAATTTTTTTAATCAAAAAATAAAAATACAGAATTGAAATTAAAAATTTAAAACACACTTCGGAAAAATAGCATACCTGTTCAGCAAACGCAGGAAGTAAGAAACGAACAAATCGACGAACAAAAATCTATCCAATTTTGAAAAATTCACCGAACACTTGAGACCGAAAGTACCTGTGAAAACAGAAAAATTAAATTACAAATCAAAATTAAAATCAAAAATTTAGTGGATTGAAAATAACGTCACATTTTCAAAATAAGTCAGCAGTATCCATTAAGAAATATGGGGCAAGTGTTCGAAAAAGAGAAATTTTACGTGCAAAAATCCAAATTCAAAATTGATACGACGAAATAGGGAAAATAAAATGAAATATAAAAAATACGACGAAAAGTAATCCGAATTTAAAATTTCACAGATACGTACCACCGAAGATCATCGAAGATACCGAACAGCAAAGCCGAAGAAACCGTTTCCAAAAACACCAACGACAAAGAATAACAATCAACACCGGTCAACGAACGAGCAATTCCATGCGATAAAACACCTACGTAGAACGACAGATTGAAAAATAACGCAACAAAGATGGAAAAAATGAAAAGATAATTACCTGTCATCGAAGTATCCAGCTTCCAACATACTAGCTCGGTAAATCAAAATAAAATTATCGTGTAAAGTCATATTTCATCTGTTCGGATAGTTTTTCCAAAAGCGCCTTCAGCGCAAAAAGTTCTCGTACTACGAAGAATCCAAAATTAAACTCGTCGAATAAAATCAAAATTATAGGAAAACAAATTACCTATTTCGTATTGATGAATCCAAGTAGTAAAAGCATCGAACGATTACGCTGGCAACATGGCCACTCTTTTTCTATCATCCAAATTTGGCGAACGTGTTAAACAAATCATCTCGAACCGAACGGTATCATCGTGGAAATTTATCGAAACAGCCTACGAAGGGCAGAAAAAAATTAATAATGCGAAGACAAATCAGTTTTCAAAAACGGAACTCACCTGTCATGGGTAATTCGCTATCACTGAATAAATACAAAATGCCTCGGGGCAAACTAAACGATATTCTAGTCACAAATTTGGATCTTCATATCTACGAACAAAATTATAAAATAAAAGTAACAACGAAATTTCTTCGAAATTTAATTTATTCATACGCTCATCAAAAATACTTACATCGAAATAAAATCCAAATTTGGAAATGGTGTTGAAATTAAGTACCGGTGAATCACCGAGCAAAAACATGGCGGCCGATTGTTGTATTCTTCGTTCGATCTTCGAAATCTGAAATGTAAATAGAGAAGAAAAATTATTAGTATCTACGAAATAAAATAAAAAGCGTTCAAGCAGTCGAAGCAGTTGTTCGACATTAGTATTTATTAGAAATAAACTAGTAATTATATTGCTCTTACCTTATATTGTTGTTCTTTTTCCTTTGAAATGTAAATGAAGATCGGTGATCGATCATAAAGTAACGGGCTTCTCCCGATAAAAGTATATAAAAACACTACGGTGTTGTTTTAACCGTTTGAAAGTTTTAAACTATTTATATTGTTACGTTTTAATCACGTTTTTAAATTAGTTTTAAGGTCTTAATTAGTTCGTTTTAAACCATTTTTTAATGTAAAGAGAAGTCGAAACACAGAAACAAGCCATTTTGTCAAAAGTAAATATTTTGATCAGCGACAGTGCAGCCAGTCGAACGAAGCCGAAAAAAGCCAGCGTGCTGGAATTTCTTGGGCTTCGTCCGAGGGGCACCGGGCTACCACGAAGTTGTGCTTGTCGATTCGCAGTGTTGCCACACTGTGTTTCGACGGGGCAATGAAGTGGTAACGCCCGGTGCTCCGACTCGATCGGCTAAACTACGCTATTTCTGCTACTCGCAGATTAGCTGTGTCGCCGAGTGTTTATATACTCGGTGGCACAGCATCCAAAGCAGCTATCTACCTACAGCTTCAGTTGTATGATTTGTATGTCTTCGACTTCTCTTAAAATTCATCGAATAAAAAATAAAGATAAATCTTTCTCAGCGAAATGTTACCTATTTCTATAGGCTAAAATATTATATGTAAAATACCTGCGAATTAAATTAATGATTAAAATTCCATCGAAGATAAATTGTATATATAATTTTCACGTGTGATATTATATGTATATTATATTTCATCTCCCACGCAAACCCTGAGTTTTATTTGAGTCTCAAAGGTAAAATGAATAAAATCTGTAGCTCTCTGAGTGCAGTACTGGTGTTTTAAACTACTCTCCGACTGAGCTAATACTGGATGTACACTAGCCTAGCACGCTTAAAACGCTGTCAACCGTACACCAGTGCCTGGTACTTCAGTTACCAAAAATTTTCACCCTGGAGTATCTGGTGCATACTCTCGTCGTGTACTGAGTGTACTGTGGTGTACAGTTGTGAACAGATAACACTTCGACCTATTCGTTCAATACCACCTATAGTAAAAGGCCTGAGCGCTGAATTCTTATCAGCTCTGACGTCACCACAAGTAGATGACTCGATTGTGTTTACCATTTGAATTTTAACGTATGTTTAAATGGCGAATTCGTGAAATTGAGTAAAACTTTCGTTAAAAAAGTTATTTAAATTATGAAATTCAATTATTATTTGTCATAAAATGTGTTCTAGTAATGTAGTACTGATGTTTTCAATCACAGATGGTGTTGGTTTATTTGATTTGTGTACAAAAATGAATTTTTTGCGACTCATTCGTGTTGTGTAATTTGAATGAATAGTGATGTAAACTGTAGATTAAAATGAAAATTAATGTGTACTAGTGTGTTGTACCGGAATGATGTTGTAATGAAATAAGTAGTTAGTGAACAATGCAATCGCATCAAGTTGGAGAAAAATCTACAATACATTTTAATTTTCAAATCTACTTCTTAGACCAGCCATGCTAAAGCTGCTATGATGGATAATGGATATTAAACAAGAAATCATCAGTATCTCAAACCAATTGAAGCAGCTTTAAATTCCAATCCAAAATACTTAGGATGGATTTCAACAGGCATAAATACAATGTTTGCAAAGAATTTCGAATTTTCGAGAGAAATCTCCGTCATGTATGCAATGTTTGGTGATCGTTTTGTATACCTTAGTCTTTGAGTTGGAGATTATGTTCGCGTATATTCGATAATATTTACAATAATTTGTATGTGTTGTACTTCTTTGCTATATTCCTCATTGTCAGCTGTCATCCTCCAGAGTTTTTCTTGATATTCTTTTAGAAATTAGATCATAAACGAGTGTAGTTCTCATCTTTAATGATAAAAACAGTGTTGATTATGAGCTTATATTTACTTATTTTTCCATTCAAATCATTCCCTCTTGATCTCAAATTGATTATTAAGTATCAGAATGTGATTCAAAACGCAAAATAAAATGTTCTCAGTATTTATTTCATTATAGTGCATTAATATTTCATTCATTTCTATAGCGTTATCGGAGTACATACTATCTATTAGTGATGACGTCACAAAACAGCGCTCAGGCCTTTTACTATAGGTGGTATTGATTCGTTTCATTCAGAGCACATTCATTTTCATCATAAGATCATTGATTTAATTGCATTCGAAATGTGTATTAAATGTTCAAGTTGAATCTCCATATGAAATTATCCTTCCAAGAGTCCATTCGGTCTCAGAATTACACGTCTTTTTCAGAGAGCAGTTGACAGTTTTCGTATCAAGTTTTTCCTTGATTGATGATAAAACACACAAACTTGATCAAATAATTCACGATTGAGCATTAAACAAAGTTTTAATTCGAAATCTGTAATGAGATTTACTTGATAACTTGATAAAAGTGATCTGATATGAAAACAAATCATACACTGGATACACTACACCGCCTCACCGATTTCAAAGTCGGTGAGGCGGTGTAGTGTATCCAGTGTATGATTTGTTTTCATATCAGATCACTTTTATCAAGTTATCAAGTAAATCTCATTACAGATTTCGAATTAAAACTTTGTTTAATGCTCAATCGTGAATTATTTGATCAAGTTTGTGTGTTTTATCATCAATCAAGGAAAAACTTGATACGAAAACTGTCAACTGCTCTCTGAAAAAGTGTAATTCTGAGACCGAATGGACTCTTGGAAGGATAATTTCAATATGGAGATTCAACTTGAACATTTAATACACATCGAATGCAATTAAATCAATGATCTTATGATGAAAATGAATGTGCTCTGAATGAAACGAATAGGTCGAAGTGTTATCTGTTCACAACTGTACACCACAGTACACTCAGTACACGACGAGAGTATGCACCAGATACTCCAGGGTGAAAATTTTTGGTAACCTAGTGTAAAAAGTGCATGCGAATCGAATTTACCTACTGTGTTTCCTACGTACCTAAAAAAAAAAGTTGAGAATGTCGCTTGGACGGCTTTTACATAACTACATTCATTTTCAAACTTGAATCAGAATTTCAGAATCAATCAGAATAAGGTACTGTAACCCGGGTATGTCAAACTCCCATTTTGTTCCTCACGAAAAAAAATTGTTATTTTTCGATTCAAGGTTTTTATGACGGAATTTCTGGCATAGAATGAAAATAATCATGAATTAGAGCACATGCTGTGAATTTCACACTATTTCAAACTATTTTTAACCCTAAAATGAAGTGCTGAAAAATGGCTGAAATTCAAAACAAACAAATGTATTTCAATTGATACATGTAGCATACCATTGGAAAGCTCGTTCAATTCTCTTTCAAAGATGTTATTATGAAAAAGTTGTAAAAGTGCACGGTTTTGAAGATATACGCGGTTAAAGTTTGCCGAATTCCCATATACTGCAATGCTAAGTTTGTCAAACCAGGAACAAAATGGCCGTCTGACATACCTGGGTTACAGTTCCCTAATCAGAACCGAGCGGGTGAGCGCTACGTTTTGAAAACACGGTAATTACTGCGAATTACCGACAGAAAATAGTAAACATAGAAGTAAACCAATAATTTTTTCTGTGTGATTTTTTTTTTGTTTTTGTGAAGTCTTCTGATAACAACGATTTTTGATAGCTGCGGAATGACGGAACGAGGCTTCATCATCACTTTAGCTTGATTATCTAAAAAAGTGAGTTACTTGGTAATTATTTTGTTAATTTTTGCGTTTTGAGTACAAAAAATCAACCACTTACATTGTGTGAAATGTTTGGAAGTATCTGAAAATATTAAACGCCCATCGCCCAAGGATTTGAGTAGGGAAGATCTAATTTGTGCGCTCTCAAAGATGGATATTTTATACTCAAAAACGGAGCAATTGATTGCCGAGTTCAAGCGTAATCCTCACACTGATGAAGTAATTATCAGTACGACCGAGCTGTTTCGTGAAATGCGAAATGTGTGTTCTGTTATGTATGCTAACATGGATTATCAATGTGGGATCGTTTACTACGCTGACGGAGCCATTCTTCAGAATGTAATCGACATCATTAGTAATATTCCAATTCTAAACCCACAAACCGAACATCTGGAGAAATGTTTCGCAGTTGGTATGCAACTAATCGGAAATCTAGTCGTTGGTAACATTAAGAATCAAGAAATCATTCTAATGAAGTACTCCTTTTTCTTGAGGTGAGCCGATGGTAATTTTCATTATTGAGATAATATAACTTGTTTCTTATGCAAATTCTTATCATTGCAGGAATATGTTCGCTTATGAAGGAGCTAAAAATTATATTTATATGATCTACTACAACTGCTACTTCGGTTCTCCTCATCTCGAACAATTGATAATTTCTCATACCGAAGCAATGACCGAATTAACAAACAGCAACTTGAATTCTGAGTTTGCGTAAGCTTGTATAATTTCAAAATTCTGTTACGCACATTTCTATCAGCATTTTTTTGCATTTATGTCAATTTTGTAGGGAATTCTTCATTGAACTTTTTCTTGATCGATGCCAGTATTTTGACCATTTCTACGAAAGTGTCGATATTCCGAAAAGACCATGTTTATTGAACATAATCAGACAGAGATACTTGGCCGATAGAGAGAAAAAATTTTCATCCAGTTTTGTTACCTTCCTTCAAAGTAAATTCAAAAGTTATAATCAAGATTCATTGCTGAAATCATTCAAATCGAGAACTCAAACTACAGCAAAAGAAGCAGCTGCTGTTTTAGATTTATTAAGTAATTTTTCCTCCGATGAAAATTATTTAAAGGCTTATCAACAAGATTTCGCTTTGTTTCAACACACAGTTGGTAAATTGAATTTTTATCTTCCAATTGTTATCATTTTGATGATACCTACTGTTACCTTCTACTACATTTTTTTTCTGTTTAGATTTATTCTTGACCATCCACTTCGTGGATATAAAACCCAATAGTGGATTTCATGAAGTCTTCAGTAAATGCGGTACTGATGGATTTAAATTGGGATTAAACAGTTTCTTTGGGAATGTTCAAAAGAATCCGGCTTATTTATTCAAAGTAAATTTAGTTCGATTAATATCAAATTTAGCATGGCATAATCCAAATCTGGATAATAAACAAGTGCGTACTATGTTTCAGTTTTTGTAATGATAAAATCAAGACTCTTGTTTTCATTCTTATCAATTATTTCAGGTTGAAACGAAAAGTCTAATACCGGCGTTAATCGATTGTTGTCGAATCGATGCATGTAATCCTTGTGAGTAGCAGTTTATTTTAATTGTCAAGTTATTGAAAAATGCGTTTTCTTAATGTTTCGATATTTTTTGTAGTCATTTCAGAATGGGCTGTGTTCGCTATTCGTAATTTACGTGAAAACCACATCAACAATCAACGAATCATCGAAGTTTTGCGTCGCCAAGGAACCATCAGCAAACAAATGATGAAGCAGATGAATAAAAATATCGCCACCAGCAATTACAGATTCTGCGTTCCTGGTTATAAAGAAGTCGCCGATAATGGTCTTCCAATCGAATTACTAGACATGTCTCAAAGCGAGAGAAAACGGTACCTGAGAGCCTATTTTTCGAGTGGTGAGCCGGATTTATCACCAAACAATTCGTACAGCAGCGATAGCAGCAGTGGTACCGAGAGTAAAAAAAAAAGCAAAAGTCGCAGAAAGAGACGTAAACCGAAGAGAGAATACCATAAATATTCTTCTTCGTCGTCATCGCCGACTATGTTTGTCAGTGATGTCGAGTACGATGATGATGACGACGAAGATCGAGGAAATGGCAACAATAGTAAAAATTCCGATCAAAGCGCTAGTTCGAATCCGGATGGGAAATGGAGTAATTCTAATGAAGATCCCGCCGCTCATCACAGTTGCGGATATGAAAGTGAAGAAGAGTGCTCTAGCATGTTATCTTCGTTGAATTTGAATACCTCCAATCGTAACAGTAAAAATTCTCGAAACGAGAATGCTTTTTTATATGAAAATTTCGAAAAAGATAAACAACAGCGTCGCTTTACAGAGTGAGTAAAATTTCCCTTTTTGTTATAAGGGAGAAAAAGTGCACTTTCTCTCCCTCATAACGAAACATTTTTTATCCAACCCGGGAGCTAAAGTGATTTTTTACAATTTTGATTTATTTCCCTCGTTTTGCTCGGGCAATAAATCTCAAAATTCGTCAAAAATCATTTTTTTCTCCGTCGGTAGAATAAACTAATAATCTTCATAACTTTTATCTATGTACTCCTATATGGTTCACTTCATTACTTTTTTTTTGTTTATTTATTACAGCCGTTTCTGACCTTAGTGATACTTTGTCGTGTATCAGCGACAGCTAAAAGCTAAAGCTCAATGGAAGATGACGATGTGGTATCAAAACAATTGTTTTTGATGACCAATCTCCTGTGTTTGAAAATTCCAACAGCATGTTAGTGTCAGTGTGCTCGAAGTGTCGAGATAACAAATTTTCGATTAGTTTCTTGTCTTCAAGGTTGCAGATTTTAGCATCTCGAAAATTTCCTGTTTCCTAAAATATTTATTTTGCTGTGTATAAATTTCGAAAAATTAATTTGTAAACATTTTGTATGTAATTTTGAATATTAAGTATTTATTTTGTTAAATTCTGTAAAAAATAATTTCTGTGAATTTTCGTTTGTAACGATCTTTGCTTTTTTTCTAAGCACAATTTTGGTTCATTTATGATATTCACGAAACATTAATAATAATGTATTATATTGTAAAATAATTTAATTTTACAGCTGTTACACTTCAAATCCTCAAAAATTTTATATTATTTTTCCTGGAGCGATTTGTAATTTCTCCAATACCTAAATGTATATAAATTAAATATGGTAATTATCATAAAGTTTTAAAATGCTTGAAAATTATCTTTTAAATCATTTCTTAGATAATGTCAGTTCTTGTAATTCTAAATTAGAATGTTCCGTCGAGGATTGAAATTTTTCAAAGAAACTTAATATCTTTTTTTATTTTGAAAAAAAAAATGCATTTTGTGTATCGCTATCATGTTCTTGGCAAGGTTCAAATTTTTATAGTAGTCTGCGATGATCTAATCAACTCCTAGTGATTTCATTTGAAAAGATTATTCGAGTATATTCAGAATTAATAAATGAAACTCGATTCCGACACATGATTCATTAATAAATGTACCAGTCTTGGCATCCTGCCTTCTTGACTAAAATATTGTAAAGAAACAATCGCAATTTAGCGAATAAACGAAGTATGTATCTGGTGTTACGAAAATGTATTATTAAACATTTTTTGATCCTGGTAGTTCGTCTAGCTCAATTAATATCCATAATGAATAATGATCCTTCGAATATTTTAAAGGGGGGGCAGAGAGATATGCAGTAATTTTTGTCAGTACCGTGAACGGTACGAATTGAAATATATTTCTATAAAAGAGAAGTAACTTTATTCGGCGATGGTAATGGTAACATTGGCATGTGTGACGTCACATCTTTAAAATAAGGGTAGTAGTGAAATGGATGATAGTTTCAGTCGAAAATTATTGTTGAAATGACACTGGTGGTAGTAGGCTCGTTTTAAAGAGTTGGAAGGAAAATTGTAGAAGCAGGCGCAAAAGAAGCAAACTGCACGATTTCATTGATTTGAAGACGGTGGTGTTATTAGAGGCTACTACCACCACAAGCGTGTTGTAACGAGGAAAAAGCACTACCACCGTTGTGAAAGCGTTTGCAATAGTGATTTCCTTTTGACGGAGTTTTAGTTTAGTTTGCGATCAGCTTCGTTGTTATTCGTTCGGTACTTTGCGTTTGTTTGTCGACGGGTGTGTTCGGGAAGGCAGAATAAACTCACACAATAGGTACATAAATGTAAACTGAATAATATCTGGAGACCGGAGAAATACTTGGATTTTTAAACAAAATGAAACCGGATAGACGAATTTAAACCAAACGGTGCTCGAAATTTACGAATCTGCAATCAAAGTTATATACCATGTCGCGCGATATGTACGGACCCGGTTCGTCTTTAGGTAGTGGTATGGGTACCAGATCACCCAGAAGTAATATGAGGATCGGAGAATTGCCCACAGTTGATAGATCGCCATCGAGAAACTATCCAGGTTCTGCAGCCAGACATAGTCCAAATAGACGTAGAGTACGAGGTACTGGCTCGCCTGATCATTACGGGAATTACTATGGCCGAGAAGAAGATTTAGGTAGTCCGATTTTGATAGAGGAACGCGGACGTCCCATGTCCTCCGGAGGCAGTATGCATAGATCCAGAAGTGCAACAAGAGCGATGCCCGAGAGAGGCGGATTAACGACTAGATATCAATCGTTAGATCGCGGTGGAGGTGGCGGTATCCTTAGCGATCACGATAGAGATTTCATTTCTAGAGAAAGATCTTTTGATCGAAGTGGTCGGGAAAGAGTTGCCGATAGAAATCTATATTTAGACGACGAAGATATATACGGTGGCATACATAGCCGATCTATGAGACAATCTCCGACATCGCATTTATATTCTGGCGGCGGCCATCATCTCAGGGACACATCTACTGGCGGCGGTTATTTGGGTGAACTTCAACATCAAAATACCGATTTACATAAAGAACTGACTAATTTGAAACGCGAACTAGAACTGACAAATCAGAAGCTAGGATCTAGCATGCACAGTATAAAAACATTTTGGAGCCCCGAATTGAAAAAGGAACGAGCTTTGAGAAAAGAAGAGTCTGCCAAATATAGTTTGATCAACGATCAGCTCAAATTATTACACGCTGAAAACCAAGTAAGTCTATTTCAATCACATAGGTACATTTATCTACACATTTGCCTACTTATACCTACCTACCTACCTACCTACTTACTATGTACATACTTACGTACCTTGTACTCGTTGCTTGTACACGATGTTACACTGGAGTAATATTGCTTAAAATATCAAGAGTAGGTACCTACCGAAAACACATGCTTCATATACTTAATAACTCGAATTTTTTTGAATTTGTTCATTAACGAGAAATGAAAAAGAGTACGCGCGTTGTATGTAGATTTATCAAAACAAATAGTATTGACATGCCATCGACGCTTTTATGTGTAGGTATGTGTTGTCATTGTTACTACCTGTACCTTTCGTCGATATCAAATTCATACCTAAAATAGATGACGATGACGCTTTCGTCTATTCAGCACATTCGATCGTAATTCCAATTTTTTTTTCAAACTCTCCGCCACGAGTCACGTTTATAATAATCGATACCTATGGAAAAATTGATTTTCGATTGTTACATAGGTACCTACCTACAAAATGATATGTAAATCACGATAAAACTCATTTTAGAGCGGTGGAAGAGAGGGTAGTGTAAGTGAAGGAAGTGAGTATGGGGAATATTTAAATTGAACGAAGATTTTAAATTTGAATTTCGATTCGTTGTCTCGGTATTGTGAAGTTCCAAAAAATTACCATTTTGAATCTTTTGCAGACATTACAAAAGAGAAGCGTACCTACCTATCTGTAAGGTCAATTGGAGTATTGTGAACAGTTTGTCGGCATTTTCATTTCTTGTTCATCTTTTATATACGTATACTATCTCGATTCGATAGTAACTTCTTTTGCCGACTGTATACCTATTCAAATTAGGTATCTAAATATAGAATGTTCGAGCTATCGAATCATGAATTTGGAAAGCATTTTTATGCAAACGAGTTCCAAATAATTGAGTTTTTGCGATTGGCTAAGCTATGTTTACATTTACTATTACATACGTGACAAGAAGTGGGTTATTGGTAAACAAAATTATGTGAATATTATTCTCAGAAATGATGGAGTTTCAAAACATTATTGAAGTTAGCATCTGTAAATTTGATTTTGGGTACGCTTCGAAGGGAAATATGGCGCAAAAATACTCCTACCCAAAAAAATCAAAAAGACTGCTTGAGCACATTTTTGAAAAATTGGAAGGAGGTTTCGGAAAAATGTTGATTTTGAATTAAAGGATAAAGTTGCAGTTTGTTCTGCTAAATTAAAAGTTTCAGGAATCTATGTAAGTATCTTTGATGATCAATTTTTAAAATTGATTAATTGCAGGAAGGGTAATAAATCGAATATGGATGAAAAAATGTACCTACGATTGCAGAATTTAAAGTCATCATTTTCCCAAAAAGGTATACTCGTGCATTCTGCGCCATTTCATTTCTCCAGGTCAATGTTTCATAATAAAAATTGGAATGCACGAATGAGCACTCAAAATTACGTATTACCTACACGTATAATAATTATTTTTCCGTATTATTTCTGTATTAGTAGATTGAATGAAATGTCTATAAAATTGACAACCAATTTTATTATGCGAGTACCTACCTACATTGGTATTTCAGGGTACTTAAAAGTACTTAAAATGATCAATTTCATCGATCCAGTAGGTAATCATGCAACCCATATTGAGTAGGTAGGTACACATAAATCTCAAGGTTTGCATAATCTCCAGACTACTTAGAGACACGGATATAGTTGCGAAAAAAAAATTCATTTTCAATTTATTGGCAAGTTCGCCCGGTTATGAGTGGGATTTGGGCCGAAAACAAAAGTACTTAGGGACAATTTTTTAGTGGACCATGATATGAATATTCATCACAATCATCACCGTCGGTCATATCAGGAAAGAATATAAGCATTTACATTAAAATTTTGAGGACTTGTTCATTCAATATTAGACAGGTATTATTAACGATGGCCGGTGCTATAATTGAGTAACTTTTTTCACTTTTTTTGGGGTATCAAATAGTCTTATTATTTATTCCAATCAGTAAACAGCCGATAAAATGTAAACGCGTTTTATTTGTCAAAGTTTTCCAAATTGAAATGATCACAATTTTTTGAGAACACGTCGTCATCGTATGAAGGAAAAATTGTACTTTTTGAATTCGGGTTTAGTTCCTCCTTCAGATGAAAATTCAGTTTAAGTTTGCAAATTTTTAGATGAAATACGTACCTCTGCTTATCGATAATGACTTAATGACTCAAAGGTGCAGATTTTCCAGCTCAGTTGCGTTGAAACAATATGAACATCAGAAGATGAACATTTTATTGTTTGATGAACGTAGAATTCATCTTACAGTCTGGAGGTCAGGCAATCATTACTACGCAGACATTATAACTTTTGCATAGTTACTGCTTGGAAGGCGTGATTTCAGCTCGAAAAATATTCTTGAAAATGACTAAATTTAAAATTTGGACGCGTAGAATTTTCATGAATAAACAATCAGTTATTACAATCTTTGAATGTTTAACTAGACCGTATAAAGTACATAACTTATATTATGAAGATTAATCTATCTTTATTACAAAACCTCTGGTCTCGCAATATTTTTCTTCAGCAAAAGAGTCATGTTTTTAAAAAAAAAATGAGAAAAAGAAGTAGTGTGAGTAAAAAAGAGGGTAAAAATCAAAGAAAATAGTAATGTTTAATGTAACGATGAAAATAACAAATGAAGAGGAAAAAGTCATTGCTCGAGCGAAACCACAATGAAAATTTTTTACAAAATGCACATGTGATCACGTTGAATAGAAAGTAATAAAAATTCAATGTTCGTTTAAAAAATGCATCAAAAAACGATTTTTCTTGGAACTTCGACACCAGAGTAAAAGAGTATTTGTACTGTGCGCCGTCCTACGAGTATATCCTTTCGTCATTCGATACCCCTATATTTTTTGTCTTTCGCTTAGTTTTTACGCTGCGAGTTCGCATTTACTGTCTGATTTGTAAAACAACGTTTTGTAATGACACGTTTCTTACTTAATTTTTTTTGTTTTTTGTTTTGTTTTTTCGAAATGAAAAAGAAAAATATCAAAAAATGTTCATTCATCTGTCATCACAAAGTGGGACTACGCCCGACATCAGACATGAAAAAAACTGTGTAGGAACCATCGTGGTCATATGATATGACCTACATTTTATGCAGTGTTGCATTTAAACAAACTTCTCTCTTACTTTCTCACCCCTTGTTACGTTCTGTTGGCATTTGATTTTCAAGCGTAGCTGTTCTTTAATTTATTCATTAGGTAAACATTAGTCAAATTATATAATTCGAGACTAGATAATTTGAAAAATGTAATGTTCGGCAACCGATGTTTTTAAAAATCTCAATAAATTAATGGTGTGAAACCGAAGTACCCACTTTTCGGCCGTAATCGATAATTCGGTGAAAACGCTTTTTTCGCAGTGTCTGACACACGTTCCATGGGTTTGCAAAATGCGGCGGGCGATGTATTTCAATTAGAAAACCTGTTGACATTAGTCAGTGGCCAGAACTTGGCTAAACAACTAAACGCAAAATAAAAAAGCACGAAAAATTCAAATTAAATTACTATACTTGTCAACTTTTTTCTCCGTTGCAAACATGCAAACCTTTTTAAAAAGCGCAAATATACAGATTTGCAGCAACCTTCTCAAATTACAATTTTTAAAATAATTTTTCCCAGTTGTATTTTCCCCCGGCCTTTTTAGAAAGAGGGTGTTGATTGGATGAAAATGACAAAACAATTACATTTATTGGCTCAGGTGGCTAGATCTACAGCTACCTACTAAAAACTCGTCGGTGTAAGTTTTCATTTTGGAAAAAAGTGTGCTACCTAGTACCTACCCACTACCTACGCCTTTAATTTATCGACTTGTTAAGGTTGGTAATTATGAAAAAATTTCGCCAAGTTTTAACATGGAATTTAAACAGACCCGTTATACAATATATAACACCCATTTTCCCCTTTTGTTGCGCATCTGCTCGAAAGCTCCGTATTTAATTAAAGTCTAGATTACTACACATACTAAGTGAAAGTTTTCTACGATCATCGTCGTACGTGAATTTGGTATTTTATGAATTAATGAAGCGTAGTATAAAAGATGATACTTTTGCGAAATCATCACGCTCGGCGTAAAGATAATGCAATTTCATTGTTTTGTTCAAGTTCAGCCAACAAAAGAAACCTCTAGATCTAGATGACTGCTTAATACTTAGGCTCCATTTTTTAAGTGAAAAAAAAATTGAAAGATTAACCGTGTTAGGGTAATTTTTGTTTTTCAGAAACAAGCAATGATGGTTCGTCAGCTAGAAGAAGAATTACGACTGCGTTCCAGAGAGTCTGCATTGGGTAACCACAAGCAAATGGAAGCTTTAATTTCAGAAAACGAACATTTAACCCGAGAAGTAGCAATTTTAAGAGAAACTATTAAGGTGAGTTGAGTCGTCATCAAATCTACGCATTGGATATAAGATTACGATTAGGTACGATGATTCGAAATTTCTTCTCAAATCTATTAACACGATTTTATTCGTAGGAACTGGAATTAAGGATAGAAACTCAAAAACAAACATTATTAGCTCGAGACGATAGTATAAAAAAATTATTAGAAATGTTACAAAATAAAGGAATTGGTGAGTACTTCATATTTCATAATACCTATGTACTAAAAAAAAAAAAAAAAATGATTTACAATTTGTGACTGTGATATATCCTGATGGTTGAAACTAAATTTTTTTTATCAAAAATACCTACATAAAATTGGACATTAGTTTATTCAAAATTCTCATTTTAGGAGCAAGGGATGGTCAAAGTTGTATACTTGAGAAATTTGTTTTAATATATCATTAACCACGAATTACTTAATATTGAAGTCGATTTTGAATTATTTTTCGATTATGGATCTTGAGTTTTTTTAGTGAAAATTATTTATTTATCGACTGAAACCTATGGTCACTCAATACCTCTCGGGTGCCGAGAGAGCTCATTAATCAGTTGAAAATACTTACCTAATTGTAAAAATATTCTGAGATTTCAAAATTTAAGCGTCCCTTAGTTTTCACCATAGGATAATGAAAAATCCGTTGTAAAAAATCATGGTTTACCGTAAATGCGTGTTTGAAAAAAAAATCTCAGTTAAAAATGATGAAAAATGATGGTAAGTTGCATACCATATTTGCTGTAAGCAAATACTTGCTGTTATGTTGAATTATTGACAGAGAATATCCCCCCTCACCTCCGCTCTCGGTCTTCTTCCTCCATTTCCTCTTCAGATTTTTTGTTTCATCAAATTCCATTTTAGTTTTTAAAGTGTAAACAACAACAACTTAATCAAAAATAGTCATAAAATTCTCCTTAACTACATATAGGTACCTACTTTGTACTTTACTTCTTACTTACTACAGAATCCCGAATTAAGTTTAGTATTCTCATGAGTACCTAGCTACCTACCTACCTACCTTACTTACACCATTCAGTAATTCAAAACAGTTTTTTTTTGTAGATAAACCAACCAATGTCCAACTCTGTAACTTATTTTTGACGGTGAAATTTCTATTCTTAGCATTGATTTCGTAAATTGTTTGCAATGAAGTGAAGAATTGTTTTGTATAAAGATACGTTTAGAAACCATTGTCTCAAGCCATACCCCCATCTCACCCCTCATAGTAACAAAATTTCATTATTAGGAATGATTATCACAGTTCACAATGATTTTTAAAACAATTTTGTGGCAGACGATACGAAAAACAAGTAATTTTATACGTATAAATAATGAGATAAATTATGCATGTATGTATGTACCTTTTAAAAATTACACTATGCTGTATTTTAATCTTTTTGTACCTAGTGGTTTTCAATTACCTTTGATGTTTTTAATGTTTCGTTTTTTATTTCTATTGAAATGTTTGCTATTCGGTGGATTGCAGATTAAACGACTGAATTTAGGATACCTAATTATGATATCAATATCATATTTCCCTTTTGACTTCAAAGTTCACCGTTAAGTTAAATCCTAGGTTGCTAAAGTGCTCACGACGAGCGTTTCGTTTGCAGTTCTCCGCCCTTTGTGTCTAATGATACAGACACTCAAGCCACACAAGTGTTAATAGGCGGACTATCTCTTTGATAATAATAACCGATTAAAAGCTACGTATTTACAAATCAGGTTATGTCCTTAACAAATAGAAAAATTGAAAATAGGTAATGAGAGATTTTATTGTTTTGTTGTTGTTGTTGTTTTTTTTTTAAATTTAATTTTCAAGATTGAATATCTCAAGCAACAAATTTAGAAATCAAGACATGGTCTGAAAGGAACTTTCTGCAAAAAATACCTACATAAATAATTTAATTTTGATTTTTTTAAAATAAATTTTTCAATTGCCGGGACTTAAGTAGGTAGGTATTGTTTCATATACCTACCTCAATAAGTTCTCGTTTTTTGATATTAATTATTCATTTCAATAAGCATGAGGTTTTGGGACAATTAATGATTTTGTTCTAAGAAAGGAATAAGATTTGATCAAGTTATCTATATTTCAATCCCTCAAAATTACTTATTGTTTACTTCTGAGCCGTTATATTCGGAATCGCTGCAGAAACCTCGGAATTGAGCTCATGTGTAAATGTTTTAATTTACGTATCAGTTTTGTGTTTCCTATTTATAAGTAGGTACCTACAGATTTTGACACCCAAATGTTTCAAAACTCCCTGTCCCTTTCCTATTATAAATTCAAAAAATGACTCTCCACAAGTTGTAAAAAACCGACTCTTTTTCAATTTGACGTGAGAACATTTTTATGAGAGAATAATCAGAAATACATATCCAGCAAAAAGGAATCGGATTTTTAAAACGCTCCTCATAGCTGATAATGCCCAAACCTTGAGATAGGTAGGTATTCATTGAAAATTGCATTCCGAATTCGATCGTATTACCTAATTTTGGAATCATTTTTAGCACAAAAAAATAATATGTGTGTCGGTGTGTCCATTTCTTTAAATTACGGTAAATTCGGTTTCATTCAATTTCTTAATACCCTTCTGACTGTTCCCTTATTATTTTAGATGCTCAAATTTTTATTACACATTTAACCCAAGTCATTAACGAAAGTATGTACTGTATCCATTGATACTGAGAAATAAAATAATGAATTTGAATAACCTCTATAATTATGTTTTTCAGTTTAGTCACATACTTAAGTTTACTTTTTGTTTTTAATTCAAGTATATACCCATTATTATTAATTTTTAAATAAAGGTTGTCCTTTTACTCTAAAAAATTATCCTACCATGTCAACCTATTGGTAACCTTCCATTTCGATTAGGTACCTACTACCTACCTCTGCCTATACAGATAAAGGATTTCATTTTCGAAAAGAAATGATAAATAAAATACCTATCGCAATCACACGTGGCGAAAATAAGAATTGAATGCGATTTTCTATAACACTGATATATTTACTATACCTATTTCTTCTTGGTACTATGATTTTTGAAACTGAAACTTATTGCGAGATAATAAACGTTTTGTAGTATGGCCTATCGTATGTTGTAGGCAAGGAGGAAGAAAGAATGATGTTTCAACAAATGCAAGCAATGGCTCAGAAACAGGTGCTGATGCTTTTTATTTTATTTTTCCTGTAAATGGAAGATTTTTTTGTATTCTTGTCTTTTCACTATCATTAATGAGATATTGCGATCAAAGTTATGTGTGTAATTCGTAAACTCTTACAAATGCGTTTCTGTAATATTTACATCCTGCGTTTTCATTTATTTTCTCCATTTTTGAGTAGGTATAAGTAATACATATGCCCTCTTATTTATTTTTCTAAAATACATAATTTTTTCAATTGCTGAAAAATACGCCGTCGTGTATAATTACGTCCTTAGCTGCTTATTTCAATAGGTATTATAATTATGTAGAATATAAATACATAACATTACGTGTAGGTATATTTACTTAAGCTAATTCGTAATTTCAACTTGAAACATATCCGATGCCCAAAAGTTTCAAAGAAATTAAAAATGAAATTAAGAAAACTTGTCATAGATTAATAGGTAAAGTGTTCATTGTGGCGATAGCGTACTCAAATCAGCGTGTGTTGTAGGTGGTATTGATGGATTTGGAGGTGAACATAAAAAAAGTGATAAATCGTACATTGATAAACAATCCTGGCAAATGACGGATTTTGGGAATAAATCATTGGATCAGGATTGTTTAATAGAGCAATACAAATTAGCATTGAACAATCGTGATAATGAAGTAGAACGCACTAAACGCGTGAGTACTGAAAAATGTTCATATTTTCCGGCCTTTCCAAATAAAATATTTTTTTTTTATCCTTTATGTAGGTATAATTGTGTAGTGCAACTAGATAAACCATAGTAGGTACCTATAATTAAAGCTTAGTACCTATTCGAAAACGGGATAGAAAATCTTCGAGTACAGTATAGCCCAGTGAAATTTATACACACGTATAGGTACAGCGTAATGCAGGCATTTCAAAAATCGATAGTCTATTGTTTAGAAGAGCAGAATCATATTTTTAGTTTTTTGTTTTATTCCTCGAATGTACCGTCTACTCGGACATTATTTGAACTAGATTTTTTCTTCTTCGCTCCTTCATGACTTTAAATTTTCAGAATTAATATCAGCCTATCACTTTTACGTCAAGAACAGGGAGGGGACTTTCTCATTTCTTATTACATAGTACTCTCTAAATTTGAAACAGTCAAATTTCACTACTTAGCAGTCACGGCATTTTGCCTTTTTAAAAGCAATAGTTTTTTACTGGAAAATAGTACCTAAAAAAAATTACTGACTTGGTCAGTAAAATATCATTTTGACTGACCAATTCAGTAGATTTTTCACTGTTTTGCAGTAAAAACCTGCTGATTTTAAAAAGGCAAAATGTCGTGACTGCTAAGCAGTATAAGCAGTGAAATTTGACTGTTTCAAATTTAGAGAGTAGATAATTATCAAAATTTTGAAGTTTCTCTGATCTACCTGTGCCCTTGAAATAAATTGTACCTATACATACAAATACATATATGATTTTTTTCTTCTGTTATTTTCAAATAGCTTTGAAATTTAAAAATTCGGGTCCATCAAATTATTATAGGTACTCGAGTATTTTTCACCTAATTTCATTTCATTATGATTTTGAAAAATTTAGTTGCATTAAACATTTTATAGTAGTAGAGTAATTTTAACATAGCGAGTTTCCTTTGTAGAAGATGAGTCGCAACCAATTAAATTATTTCTAGCATGATTTCAATCATCCTTATCAATTTATTCATTTTCATAAGGAAGAGGAGAGGTGACCACCTATACGGAGTGTCTCGTGAGGAGATGTCACGGCATAAAATAACCTGCGATTACGAATAAAGGAAAAAGTATGACACAAACTAACAGATTGGATTTATTAATAACCTTTCGGAGCATTATCTGTAGATTGAGGATTTTTTGGACTAAATAGATACCTAATATCTATCTAATTCGTTTTTGAATTAGTAAGCAAAAAATACCATGTTAGTAATTCAAGAATTGATTAAATCGTCGAGAAATTAATTAGTAGCTAGAACAATATATCGTCATACAACTTTTGAGAACTGACAACTGACTGCTACATTATTTTCTGCACAGATATACGTACATATTTTATCTATGAGCGAAATTCGTAAAGTTTCATCGTATTGTTTGAAGAAATCATACACAAACTGTCATAAAAGTTTACATTTCTGTTTCCGTTTTATTATCACCGTTAGTATAGGTTTTACAGCTATTTAAACGCGTTCAGTGATTTTATTCACTTTATTAAACCCACTTCCGAAGATATTGCTTCATTAGAAAACAATTTACAGCCTTTAAAGGTGTAAAAAAACGAAAGTCAATAAAGTCCAATGTAGCGTAGCTCCCCCCCCGCCCGAACGTTGCAATTATGCAATAAAGAATACCCTCTCGTATCAGGGTTGCTCATTTCACGTATCACCTTAACAGCTTTGTTCTAAAATGAAAAACGGTATTTTAAAATGAGCACGAGAATGTAAGCTCCATTTATGTGTGTATTAAGAACCATTTTCGAGGTTTCCTAGACATGTAGGTATACTTACCTATATTCGGCTCCATTGTCTGGGAAGGGGAGAAGGAAACGAGCTTCGATCATTTCGATCCTACGAAATGTATCATGGGAGAAAATGTTTATAACGTCTTCGAAATATTTTTTTCATCTTCTTCACGTTTTGTTGTGGCAGATGCAAATGAAGAAAAATTAACACGAATTCAGCTTCGGTAAAACGAGAGCAAAAATTATAATCAAAACTACCTTTTCTCACTAAGGGAATAAAATAAACTGCTTATTATTTCCTCTTTGTTAGTCGCTCGAATGGTCAAAAATATGCGTCTTATTATTCAACTGGCAAAATAAACAATTTCCAATGATTTTGTGTTATCTCCTTTTCTTTGATCGAAAAAAAACTGAAAATTCTTCGAAAATCTCATTATTTTTATAGGTACCTACGTACTAGGTAGTTACTTAAATAATGTACCAAATGTTGGTATTTATTACAGCTGCGGAGATGGTCATTTTTTTGGCGAGCTACATAGCTAGGGGGTCCCATCAAAAGTTGGGGAGCCTATTACTATGGGATTCAAGAAATATTGCTTTTGAAAATTTTAAAGAAGACATGTTCCATTCGAGGTGTCGAATAATTTCTTGTGGTAAGTAAATCAGCAACTCAAACCACACTATATACATATAGTGAATATTGGTATGAAACAAGGATTTTCTCATTTTGCTCCTTGTGTCCATATTTGGAACAAAAATCGAAGAATTTTTAAATTTTAGGCGTGAGTGATCACACATATGTACATATATTAAGGTGCAATACACCGAGTTGAAAGGCAATGAGGACCCATTTATCGCTCCTAACGTCATCGCAGCAATGCTGGTCTTCCACGCATTTACCTACCAATGAATTTTCAGATATCAGAATACTACTAGGTACTAGCATCAGAAATACATACCTACCTAAATATTGGTGAGTGATGACAGAATGTCGTATGTAATGTACATATGTTGTAGGTATGTACCTACGTAAAAAAAGTACATACTTACGATCTGCAAATTCATATGTAGGTACGTATTTCTAAATTGACATAATGTAGGAGTAGTAGGTATTACTACTATTTTAATCCATGAGGCTTTTCAAAAACGACTATCCGCGTTTTCTGGAAGTTTTAAAAATGTCTTCATTCAGATAAAGCGCGTGTCTCATAATTTCATGTCGCTGTAAAAAAAAAATATAAACGAATAAAAAAAATAAAAGATGCGAAGAAGCAGAAGCAGATGTTTAAAATCCACTCCAAATGGGCTCGATGGATTAAAAAAGCCAGCCAGTTTTTTTTTACTCCCCTTACTAAATTGACTAAAAATCAAATTACCACCCACCTTGAACCTATTAACTTTACTAACTGCCTATCTAATTAAGAATATTAGATTAATTTATAGGTACCTACCTACCTACCTACTTACCATGTTGTCGAAATTATGAAAAAGGTTATCAAAATAATAGTTTAGAAACATCGTACCTATACGTAGTATTTTTTTCCTTTTCTCTCTTCAACTCGGCAAATATACCGAAGTATTCATATACGTATATGTACTTAGCTACGTATTTCGATTGTAAATTAAAACAACATGTTAAACTTTGTCGGTCTAACACGTTCAGAATTCATTGTCAATAAACTCAGCTTCTGATGAGATTAGCGAAAACATAGGTACCTTACCTACCACTTTATCTAATTTCAACTCATTGAACTTGAACGTAATTTGCGAAGCTACTGAAAAGGAAACTCGCTATTCTTAGCAGGCTCCAGGCTGCTATAATATTACCTTTTTTCTTATTTTTACCTTGTTTATTTACTTTTTTTACAGTAGAACTTTTTTTTTTTATATTGTGAGTAGGAATGCGTTAATTTTAATTCCTCATACGCTTATCCTCATAATGAAAGAACCTACTACCTACTTACATTATGTACGTGTTAAAGAAAAATATAAAATTTTCTTATTCAATACTGTCGTGTGTAGGAATTGGAAATTGCGAACGAAATGTTAAAAACTTTGCAAAAACAAATTGAAAAGAATATGCGGTATGAAAATTTGATAGATGACTCGGTTTATTTGAGCGATTTCGGTAACGTATCTTTAACTAAAGCCTTAACAGAAGTCTTGGAGGCTAAAGATAGTCAAATCGAAATTTTGGAAAAAAATCTCGCCGTCTTGGATTACGAAATGAAGAATTTAAAATTTGGCCATTATTCTCTCGTAGACTATGATCGTTTTGCAAAAGATAGGCAACAAGTAAGTTTGAATTAATTTGAAGTTTCTTTGAATGCGCGTCTCATGGCATATCGTAGTTTTTAATCTACCTATTTAGATGACGAAATTTTAGCAGGAATCTTTGAATAGATATAATTCGCTTGGCTGAATTGCTGATTCGACATGCTTATTTGTTTTAACTTTGAAACCTGTCATTTGGTACGTTGAAGTAGACATAAAAGATTGTACATACCTGTACCTACCTTTACCTTCCTTGCCCACAGTGTGCTCAGAAATATCGAACACCTTCGAAAAATGTTTGCGTTAAATTTCTCAATTGATCACAGTGATGATACACGTGACAGGTTCTTGGATTTAGATGATAACAGTCCATCAATCATGTATGCACGAAAAAAAAAAATTATGGATAATTTTTACTATTTCACACAGTAACCGGATCCAATTCAAAAATATGTATTGTGATTTTTACTATGAGAATAGTAATTTTTACTATGAGGGCAATAAATTTTTACCTAATTCCAGGTAAAATGGATTTTTTGGCTGAGTAAATATCACTATTATTTTTGAATGGGATCCGGTTACTATAATGAAATAGTAATTTTTATTAAAATTTTTTTCCGTGTGTACATATGTATCTATAGAGCTATATGTACCTAACGAAAATTCGGTACTTACAGTTTTATACGTGAGATGTAAGTTGGTAACACCAATTCAACATTCGCGTTACGCATTTAGTCTAATTTTCACCAAAAAATTTTTTGGGGTGCTCAGAAATATCGAGCATCCCAAACGAAGTTTTACATTAAAAACATAAATTTGGCAACGTGCAATAGGAGCATATGATAGGTGAAAATGTTATCTCCGCCAATCCAACAACCAATCATGTTTTATCATTCTCGTTATTCACTATGTGACCTACTGAAATATTTAATACAATAATTTTTTGGGGGTGCTCGATATTTCTGTGCACGCTGTGCGTACCAACCTACTTATCTAAGTACCCCAAGTAAAAAGTTGATATTTCATCATCGCGAAATTGATTTGTTGCTCTCTTTGCGATGATTTTAATAGCGAAAAAATGTTTGCGCTTAGTGACTTTGGAGTATCAAGATTATTATTGAACTTGCTGTATTTTACTTATAATAAAGGCACCAGCTTTAAAATGCTATTATGTATTTCTTCTGATACACTTATGAGGCTTTTTATGATATGGTACGATGTATGGCGGCGTATTTTAATCGAAGCGACGACCTCAGAATTTAAAATACATGTACTAAATTCTCGAATTCATATTTATCGTTCCAATTTAAAATGAATAAAAATTATATCTTCTTTGCGTTGCGTTATTTGCTCGTAAAATAATGTTATGAAGAGTCTCGTGAAAATTATAGATATCATTATTTGGGTTATTAGCCTTGCTTGAACTGTTAGCAATATTAGTTAATCGTAAAATTTCTCATCTTAGTTGTTTCATTTTCAAATTTTTAGCATATTTCTTTGATCGCATTAACTTACATAGAATAATAAGTACCTATTTTAATACATTTTCCATACTCTCAAGAAGTATTAAATCTCATCTATAAATTAAAGAAAACATTAGAAAAATTCGATGCATAACTTATGAAGTATATTACGTTCTAGGTACCTCTATCTACCTATTGGTAAAATATGTACAAAACTAGAAAAAATTGACCGAGCGTCACATGAAGTTTAAAATAATCTCTCAATCCGCAAAATATTTGATACCTACGTCTAGGTCGCTCGTGAAATATTATGTGAATGTGAATAGAAATTTCTGCTGGGGTTTTTGTGCGGGATAATTTGTAGGTGAGATATCTGTGTGATTCCACTTTCAACACATGATTCATTTGGAATCATTTAGAAGGATTTTCAAATAGGTAAGTACGTATGTACTTACTCTATATGTATGTAATGTACATAATATGACTCAAGTTTTTTCAAAGAAAAATTGGGAGGCGGACGTACTCACATATTTTGAAGTAGATAGGTACCTATTCAAAAAATCGGGGCATTTTTTTTACAAAATGTTTGAAATCCACGTTCTGCTACCATATTTTAAGAAATTACAAATATGTTTACCAGCGATAATCTTTCCAAAGTACTGAGTTCTTATTGAATGGAATTCATTGTACGTAATATGAATCTTGAGTCTGCATTTCAAGATGAATGTGATATGTTTTACGCATATTTCAAGAAAACCAAAATAAAAGAATTTTTTAAATTTAGATATTTGATTCCAATTCCCTATCCTCTTTTGAAATTAAAGAAGAAGCTGGCTATTTTTAGGATAGAAATACATATAAATGAAAATTCTTCAAAATGATAGCAGAACGTGATTTTTGAATATTTTATTTAAAAATGTTTCATTTTCTCAACTTTTTGAATAAGTGAATAATGAAAACATGGCTCGAAACCTACACACTCGTATATCTATCTGCATCTTGTTTCTTTTTGGTTAAATAAGCAGAAATAAATAACGATTGATCTTGCCAAGTTAAAATAATGTAGCGGATATGAGATTTCATTTTTAAAAAAAAACTTTCCTCAAAAAAAAAATGAAATGAAATAAAGAACGCGGTTTGTGTGTTCCTTGAAAAAGAGTGCTTTCATGCTACATATTGAAGAAAAATCATTCATCAAAACCTAGAGAATGAATGTAGGTAGGTATCTTCCAATTCTACTTGATTATGTAGGTAGAGCCGGTAGAGGTATACTGAGCTACTTTGATAAAAATCAGGAATTTTGAAATATCGTCAGTATCATAAGCTACATTTTCACACAAGTACATAGGTATTAGGTACCAAAAAGTTGAAAAATATAAACACAGGTATTGATTTTTTTGTATTCTTGACTTCAGTGAATCATCAAATTTTGATACTCACATGGATTTATAGATGAGATTTTCTCAATTTTTAATATTATATTAATGCGGTAAAGATTTTCTTCAAGCTTGAAAACTTTGTTGCTTGTGTTGAAAAAGTTTTCTTTTCTCATTTTTTTACTACGAAGAACTTCTCGTAAAACTTTAAAAAATACATTTTCGAACACAAGCAATAAATTTTGCAGTTACGGATTTTAAATATGACGAAATTAACATCTGATTTGATTTTGATATGCGGTTCAATATAGTTGGAAGATTTTCGTTTAGAAGTACAACGAAGAGACCAAGAGATAGTAGCGATGAGTGCAAAAATAAAGACATTGGAGGAGCAGCATGCCGACTACCAGAGACACATAGCTGTGCTAAAAGAAGCTATTGTAGCAAAAGAAGAACATTGCAATCTTTTACAAGCTGACGTAATAATCGTACCTATTTTTTTAAAAATATTTACCATTTTTTACTACTCGTAAGAAGCAGATGAACAGTTTTGATCATTTCAATGAATTATACTGCAGTCGAAGCGATACCTATACTTAGCATTGTCATTTTATTTATCTCGTTATGCTCGGTTTTTATCGTAAAATTGTTACTTCCAACTTCTGAATTAAAATTAATTAACGAATTATTCTGCCCCAGAAAAGAGAATTAAACTAGGAACGTCTAATTTTCAGAAATAAAATTCTGTTTTTTTTTCTCTCTTCTCGTGAACAATAATTAAATAAAATCGAGTTTGTATCCAGTGAGAAAAAATATCTCGTTGACCCAAGTTTATTCGATTTGAAGTACGCGAATAAAATATTTTCAGTGTTAACGAGTTTTGAGAATACGAGTACGTCATTCATGTTTAAATTTTGTGAGATTATTCATGTTTTCTCCATCTAGGTGAAAATACTTGATAATTCTACTCGTTGAATTAAATATAGGTACTGTGTACCTACCGATTGCTTTGGAAACCGCGCAAATTTTTTAAAAACCACGTTATGTGAATATACAGGTACCTAGCAAAACTAAAGATTTTTTTACATGTTCGAAAAAATTAGCCGCCTAAATTGATTCGATTATAATAATTTCCATTTTTTTTTCAATCACGGACGAGCAAAAAAGTTGTATTTCCTCCAAACTTTTTCCCTTATTTTTTTCTACCTACTTTGAAATATTAATCTTCGATTCTTTACAGGCAGAAGAACTGAGAGCACGTTTAGAGGAACGAAACAAAGTAATAGAAAAGAAAACTCAGACCGCTTTACAGGCGAATCAAGAACGTAATCGTGTTAGCAGCGAATTAAACGAAATCAGAGATCACATGGACATCAAAGACAGGAAAATAAGCGTACTTCAAAGAAAGGTAAATTGAATTTAAATCGAACGAGTGCTATTTAGTTGGTACCTACTTATACTTACAATTTTATAATTTGAAGACACGTACATACATCATTAACATTGTAGGTACTTCAAATAAAAACAGCGTACCTATAGGTACATTATTCTAGTTTGCTTTTCTCCACTGCTCTTTCTATAGTTGAATGAAATTTTTCATTCCCTCAAAGCTAAGTCTCCTGTGGCAAGTTGTCTCAAAGTTTTCCACTTACGTCGTTTTTTTTGTTTTGTTTTTCAATAATAAGTACAGCCTGAAAAACAAACTTCGTTCAATAATTTTTTTAAAATAATAATACAAGAAAACGGCGCATGCAAAAGGATATTAATCATTTTTACGTTCTATAAATGTAATGAAAAACAAAAATAGAGGTGAAAGAGAAGAAACAGCAGGAAACTTTGATAACAGCTCTTAAGAATGACTTGCTAGTGAGAGAAAAGGATAATATAATACAACAACGAAGGTTTTTTGCTGCTATCTTTTTGAAATTATTGTCTGCTAGTAGGTACTATCGTAAAAATCAAAGCAAACAGAAGCGTACAAAAACATTCTTCGATCAATTCTCGAGGTGTGAAACGATTGAAAAAAATTTCAAAGAGTAAAATTATTAACTAGGGGTAAGTAATTTGTGGATTGTGAAGATAATATGCAAACACTACCTACTCTAAATTTTGAGACCAACTAGAAAAAAAATTAGCAGTTCTTAAGCATGCTCAGTTTGAAGATACATTCGAAACAAATGCAGTAGTTAAGTAGGTGAGTAAGTAGGTAGGTAGTTGATTAATTATTCCATATTATCAACATCAAAATTTATGTACCTTGTTTAAAATTTTAAAATGAACGCAATCGATAATTTTTATTTATTTAAAAAACAAAAATTTCAGTTTTTGAAAATGAATTTAAAAGTATGTTTTCAATCAAATTTGCCTATGATACTGAAAAAAAATCAAAAAAATCTATGTACATTATAAGTGTTCAATTAAAATCCTTGAGAATCCCATAGGAAAAAATGGCGTGAAATAAGTTGCCTACCTAGTTTGCCGTAAATACAATGTGTTATGTTTGTGATGAAAAAATGGCTGTAAAATAAGTTGCCTAATTAATCTGCCGTAAATACGTATTACTTAATGTTCCATCATACGACAGCTCGAAAAGACGTTTAAAACGTAAACTTCTGCAATTTATTTGAGAAACTACGATGTCTTTCTCCACACCATACTTCCTACGCCACCCCTCTTCATAGCCATTCTCTTCTTCTTTGCTTGCTTCCTAGAAAAAAAAAATGTTACATCGTTGGTAGGTGTAATATGTTCAATTTTAGTTTTCAAGGTACGTAGGTACCTACCTACTTATCACAAGTGAAGCAAATAATTGCTTCTATGCTTTAGATTTCTGAGGCTTTTGGAACTGGAGTAAAATTAGGTACTAGAAATTTTATTTTATGTTGTTGAGAAGGGACAGGCACGCATAAAAAAATGTTGTTTTGAGATCTCTTCTTCCTTAAGTCCTAAAATATGGAGATTTTTTTTAAAAAACCTCTCATTTTGCTAACAATACTTATCTAAGAGCAGCTATTAAGAATTCCCAAAAATATTATGTAGTTTTTGAATACTTAGTATAGTTTCTCAGTAGTAGTTTTTTTACGCAGTAAAAAAATACTACTTAAGAACCAGTACTCTTGAAGTACTCTCGAAGTACTTCTCCTCAAGAATTACACCAACTAGTACTTTATGCCAGAACTGATACTTTTGATGCACTAATTGTCTGTATTAGAGGAATACAGAACTCCTTATAAGTACACTTATTCAAAACAGTTTACCTGCACTACTTAGAATTGAAATATTGTAGGTACTCTGAAAGAAAGTTTTTTCTTTGCATAGAATTTCTGACATACAAATATTTTATCTAAGAGTAGGAAAGTATACTATTTTAGAACTTTAGAAGTATTACTTACTTTGGAAGTACATACTACTTTTTGGAAGTGAAAATTTCTATACTTACACACTTGACACTACTACTTCAAAACTACTACTTACAAAGTAGTAATTTCAACTAGCTTTTAGACAAAGTATGTACATTGTACTTAGTCATTTTTTTAAAAAACTACCAATATTTTTCCCTGAGGGTTGGCAAAAAATTACAAATTCGTGTTTTTAAAGGAGTGTAGGATGAGATGGTAGGTATAACAAGCGAATGATGGTAGTGTTTTTGGAATGACATTTTTTGTAAATACGTCTTAATGTATTTTACCTTATTTTACAGTTCCAATGTGCCTAAACTGACTTCTTTTTTTTCTCCAAATTTCAGATAGAAAATCTGGAAGATTTACTGAAAGAAAAAGATAACCAAGTGGAGATGGCTAGAGCTCGTATGAACGCCATGCAACAGCATCGTTGTTCTTCTGAAGGAGCTTTGAACAGTTTAGAAGAAGCGATCGGCGATAAAGAAAAACAAATGAACCAGCTGAGAGAACAACGAGATCGTGCCGAGCAGGAAAAACAAGAAGAGCGCAGCTTACATGAACGTGACATAGCCGAATACAAGTTGAAATTACACGCGTTAGAAAGCGAGGTGGAAAAACTCACTACCCGACTAGATCGTACAATAATCGAAAAAGATCGTTTGGAATCCAGATTAGAGAGTTCGCAATCCGAGTTGGGAAAATCGAAAGCCGAACTCGATAAAGCAGCAAGTGAAGTAGGCAGAAGTGGTGCAGACTGGGAACATGCTAGGCAACGTCTGGCACGTTTAGAAATGGAAAATGAACGCCTAAGACATGAATTAGAAAGATCGCAAACCACATTCGGTCGAAACACATTGAACACATCTCAGGAACTAGAACGTCTACAAGAGAAAGCCGATAAATCGGCGGCCGAATTAAGGAAAACATTAGCTGAATTACGAGTTACCCAAGCCGACAGTGATAGAACAAAAACTGAAGCGGCAGCATTGCAAGAAAAACTTGAAAAATCTCAAGGTGAAGTTTACAGGCTGAAAGCTCGACTCGAAAATACCCAAGGTGAAATGGAGAATTTAAAAGAAGAATATGAAAAAATGCAGTCCACAGTAAACAGGCTTCATATTGACAAAGATAGAGCCTGCACGGAGTTGGAAAAAACTAAAGAAGAATTAGAACGAACACAGGCCACTCTGGGTAAAGCTCAATTACAACAAGAAAAACTCGAGAATGATTTAATGAAAGCTCAAAATGAATTGGATCGAACCCAAGAACTCTTGGAAAAAGCTAACGTCGAAAATAGAAAGGTGAGATAGACTTACGTTTTTAATGATTTTCACCAATATTCTTTACAAATTTTATTCGGTGATAGTCCTACACACCTTTTTCTTTCTTTTGCAAATTTTCACAGTTTTTATTACATATCAAACAAATACTTTTGAAATTAATAACGCAGCTGTCTGCCTCTGAATTTTATGTTTCACTTTTTCTACAATCCATACAATTGCGTATGCGGCAAATTTTTATTTATGTTTTGTAATATGTCTGTGTACATTAGTCACGTTTGGTGCAAACATCGTGTGTACCTATACATTTTTTAAACATTTTATTTGAAGTCTCTCGAAAAAAAAAAAACTTAATTTTTTTGATGTAGGCGAATCATAGGTACCTAGTTCCTTTCGAACTTAATTAGGTATTGTTATAAGATTGATTGTTGTATTCTGAAAACAAAAACATAATTTTAGTTGCAATTAGAGAAGGAAAAGTACAAGTTTGATTATGAAGACATACAATCTGAGTTAGATAAAGCTTTGGGTCAAGCTACGAGAGTACAAAAAGAAAAAGACCATATCAAACTCGAAGCTGAACGTTATCAAGAGAAATATGAAAAAACTCAGGTTAGTTTTTTTTTTGAAAGACAAAATTCCCCAATTACATACCCTGTTCAATGATAGCTTCAAAAAAGGTGTCACAAATTTAACAGGATAGTAAATGTTTATACCTAAAGGAAATTGTTTTCAGGGTTTATTATATGGCGGATACAACTTTTTTTAATAAGTACAAATTTCGAAACATGGGAATATTATATCTATTGAGAGAAAGTTTTTCAATTTTTTTCTTCTGTATTTCAAATTTAAATTGAATCATTTGGTAACTTTTTGGAAATTTATTGCAATTCTGTTTTGTAAGAAATGGGACGTATGATACAAGATACTTTAATGGTTGATTGTGAATTTAAAAGATTCATTTGTGTTTTGTCATAATGGAAATATGTATCGTAAAAATTATTGTCTTCGTTCTACTTTTTTGGGCCTTACCTGTAGTTCATATTCATTATACTAAAAGTTGAAATAAACATCTATAATCGTATTTTTACTCACGTACTCCTATGCACTGGAGTGAATTGAAAAGTCTGAATGGTATAAGCCAATACTTCTAAAAGTTTTCTTTTCATTGAAGCAAGTGTTGAGAAATTCCGAGTAAGGCCTACTAATCTAAACATTTGAAAGTTTTAAAAGTTGGTACTATCCTGAGTTTTTGAGACATCTG
Organism: Planococcus citri; assembly: GCF_950023065.1. Taxonomy (NCBI): domain Eukaryota; kingdom Metazoa; phylum Arthropoda; class Insecta; order Hemiptera; family Pseudococcidae; genus Planococcus; species Planococcus citri. The sequence continues at coordinate 38,500,971 of NC_088677.1, forward strand.
CATTTTCATTTATTAACACGTAGAAATTCGATTGCTCATTTGCACGTAGGTAATGTTTGAAAATGTGAACAAAGTGTACTTGCAGTTGAAATGTACCTACTAGAAGTGGATACCTACCTATAATGTGTATTCATAATTCGTATATTGATATTGGTACTTATTATAAGTTGACATGTACATTAAGATTTACACCTACGAAGCCATTCAGCTTATATGTACTTAGGTGTATTTTTATAATCAACACTTTTATCTTTTAGTTTTTTTTTTATTGCATGCACGTTTTCACATTTGTAGGTATGTTGTATGGTAAATGTATATTTCCATTACTCATACTCAATACCAGCAGTAACGTGTTTTGTTAGAAAAACGTCAATTGGAAAGAAAAACATTTCAAATTGCCTACGTACCTAGACCTATACGTATGTTTACATTATTCTGATAAATTTATAAATTTATAGCAAAAAGAACTCTCATTACAATTCTGCCTAATCATCTGTTATTAGTAAAGATAGTGTACGTTCAGTTTCACAGCTGTTCTACAGTGACTAGAAATTTATAGGTTCTTTAACAAAATGCATGTTGGTACTACCTACCTGTCACTTTGACGATAGCAGTTTGCAATAAATTAAAGTCAAGGAATAAAGCACCGCACCTCTGTAATACCTAATTTTAAAAGTTACATGTATAAATATTCGACTCGTTTTTAAAATAGGCAGCTTCCTATTCTAAAATTGCAAAAAAGAACTTGAAAAATATGGCTGGTTTCAACTAGAGAGGAAAAACTTTCAAATTGTGGATACGTGTATGTAATTTTGAAATTTAGATTGAAAAATTCGTAGGTAGGTACTTCATTTACCTATAAAAATTTGACTTTCTATTTAGTTCTCGATTTTCGATCATTATGACTTATTATAGTAGATCTTACCTTCAGTCCTTCCAACAGGTCGAAGGGCGTAACCGTGAATTATACTAGAAATAAAGTTTATAGTGGTTCAAAAAAAAGTGATCCTCAGATTCATGTTTCTGAAATTTTGTGCAGTATACCTACATAAATAAAACCTATTTAGCCAATACATCAAGTACCTACATACGTATGTAGTTTGAATTGCAGAATTGAATTTAAATAAGTACCTATACACATATGTATATGAGTAATTGCATATTTTTTTTTAGTTGACAATCATTTAAACCATGAGCGAATCCCTATATAATTAATTAATACATACCCATTGCCTATGTATGTACTTTACTTAATCATCTCAATTTTTAAAAAAATATGTATGTAAACTAAATCGCAAATAGTTGCTCAAAACAATTGTTTCACATTTTGTCTTAGATACTCGTCGGAAGACTTCAAAAGGAAAGAGATGAAGCTAAGAGTGAAATAAAAGATCTGCACGATAGAATAGAATTACAACAATCTCAACTCTTAAAGACGCAGAGAGAAAAGGAAATTTTACATACGGAATTAGAAGTGTATAAAGAACGTATGGAAAAGTTGCAATCATCTGTGCAAAAGATTCACGTAAGTTTATTGAACTGTAGCAATTTAAAAGTACCTAGGTCGAAATTCAATCCAAACAAATATGCACATATGTACTTGATTAGATAAGTACCTACCTATTTTTAATAATCATAGCGTGTGCTTATTAAATCTAATTCGTTTCTTCTAAATGTTCATTAATTCGGATAGCGCATTTATTCGACTGAAACATTATTTCTAGGTTGAAAGAGACGATGCCAAAGAAAAATTAGATGAGTATCAAACATCGCTGAAAAAAGCCATAGAAGAAAAAGAAAACGCAAATAAGAATTTCGAAAGCATGATTGATCGCTATGAACGGTAATTTTTTAAATCTAAAATTTATTGAAAAGTTGTATGTATATAGCATGTCAGTCAGTCTACGCCTAATATACATACCTACCTACCTATATCGAAAAAGTAATATTTCAATTTAGAACAATTCTCACGCTACCATTTCTGAAAATGGAAGTATCTATTTTCCACTTCTCACATCATTATTCCCGGGTTTTTTATGTCGATTGCGCTCAAGAGAGTATAGAAAAACACCAACTGCGCGCAAGCGAACTTAGCCACGGCGCGGCGCCTCTGTGCCAGGAGCCGTAGTGTATATTAAAATGAAAAATGTTCTTCTGCTCTTCTTTCTTCCATTTTGATTGCACGCCAGAGTGTGAGTGAAAACGTGTTTTTTAATCATCTTATGCTAAAATTTAGTCGAAGGATACATAGTTACCTTACCTACTTATATTTTTCAAAACTTGAGTGGTTTAAAACTGAAAATTGTTTTGATAATTTCATTTATAAAAATTTCCAAGAATTTTAGAAAATTTGCCTTTTAGTTTCAAAAATATAATATGTATTGTATTGTATTCATGTTTAAAAAATTCAAACATAACTTCCAACTTAATCCTTATGCCGCCTACTAATACATTGCCAGTGTTAATATAATTGCATAACCTGCTACATGTAGGCAAAGCATGCCACAAGTTGAAATTGACAGCTTTTTGTTCAAGTTCAAGCACATTCCTTGGGGATAAAATATTGTTCCAAACTTTTCAATAGCCTACATATTTTCCCATGTTGGTAATACATACCTAATTTACTTCTTAAAATGAACTAAGTATGCATGTGTATGTTCTGTTATAGGTGTAAAACTGAGTTACATCGATTACAAACAAAACAAGAAACTAGTGAAACTGATAAAATTCATCTTGAAATGGAATTAAACAAAAGTCAATTATTAGTCTCAAAATGTCGCGAGGAACAGTATAAATTAGAAGAAGAGCTGAAAAGTCTACAAGAAGTGTATGACCGAACAGTACTGCAACTTGGCAGGGTGAAAGAAAATGAAGAGAAATATAAAAAAGAAATGGATAATATGGCCGATGACATGGCATTAATCAAAGAACAACAGAATAACATGCAAATGGAAACGAAATGGTTACAAACAGAACGAGATAAACTTCAGGAGCAACTAGATAGATTACAATTTGAACTGCACAGATCTAGTATGCAGATAACCAAGTATGAAACAACAATAGCGAAAAATCAGGATGAACTGGCTCATACAAAAATTGAGCTGGAAAAAATGTATGATAAGTATGAAAAGCTGCAAAAAGATTTGAAAAAAGCACAAATGGAATCTGATCGGTTTGAAGTTAGCAAACGAGACGACTCAAAATACTCCAGTCGTGATAGTTTCTATTTTTCATCTCAAGATGCACAAACAAAAGACGACACAAGACTGAGAGAAAGCTATGAGATGACTAAAAGCAAATTGGAATTCGAACGAGAGAAGAATGAGAAATTACAACAAAATAATGCCAAGTTGGAGAATAAATTATTTGAAACAAAGCTTGAATTAGAGCGATGTGAAAGCGAGGTGAGTCGTTTAACAAAATGTCAAGAAAGATTTGAAAATGAAATAGAACGTTTGAGAATTGAACACGAAAAGTTACAAGATCAAAATGAAAAACTATTGAAAGAAAATGGTAAACTAAAGAGTGAACTGAACAGCAAAATGGAAAGTGAAGGTGAATCTGAAAGGTACAAAGATAAAATGGAAAGGACATACAGACAAAAGTTGGAAACTGAAGTTGATGACTTGAGGCAAAACATTAGGAAATTAGAAGAAGAAAACATCACACTGAAAAACTCCAAGCCAAAAGTTGATGATAAGTTGATATCTAGTTATGAAGAAAAACTGGACAAGTGTTTCAAAGAGAAAGAAAAAGCAGAGCATGAGGTTAAACAGCTGATGAAAGATATAGAGAAGCTCAGCAGCCAAGTGATAAAGTTGAAAGAATCTAATGATGCAGCAAATAGAGATTATGAAAAAGCATTTACCGAAATTGGTATTTTGCAGGAAAAACTAGAGAAGGCTCAGTCTGAGAATAATAAGATATTAGATGAAAAGTTCAAATTGGAGACAGACCTACACCAAGCTAAACGAGCTTTAGAACAAATTTCATTGAAACAAGGTTCTGACCGCACTAAAGAAGCCTATGCCAAAATGCAACAAGATTTAAATAAAGTAATAGAAGAACGAGATGCAGCTGCAACTTTGCTGGAAAAGCAGAACATGCAATGTAATGCATTAGACAAAGAACTGAAAAAAGTTATCAATGAACGAGATCAGTTGATAATTCAATTAGAAAAATCGCAGGGTATGCTAGTAGAATTCCAGAAAAATCTGCAGCAAGTGCAGCAGCAATTGAATTATGAAAAAATGGAAGCCAATCGCTTGAGAGAGGAGCAGAAACGAATTGGCAAACAAGCTGAGTCACGTGAATCACTTGATTCTGAAATTTACAAATTGCAGCAAGTCATTCAAAGTAAAGACGAATGTATTGCATCTTTGCAGCAGCATTTACAGCAAAAAGATGGTGAAGTTTTGAATGTACAAAAGCAATTACAGCAACTTGTGAAAGACAAACAACAGGTAGAAACTGATCAAGGATCACACGTCAAAGCAATTGAATCCCAAAAGAGGAGAGCTGATGAGCTACAAAAGCAGCTACAAGCTGCTCAACAACAATATGCTTCCACTAAAGATGAATTGCAAAAGAAAGTACAAGCTTTAGAAAAACAACTGCAGAGTTCTCATAATGAATTTAGGCAACAGAAAGAATCATTGCAGAAGAAAATCATTACTTTGGAAGAATCACTCCATTCACAAAAATCTGGCGCTTCCGGTGCAAAAGAAGACGTACAACGACTATTAAATGAGCTGGATAAATGCCATGAAGAGTTGAAACTCATTACCACTGAAAGAGATAGGTTAATTTCTCAACTAGAGCAAGTTATGCAAGAATTCCAAAGAACACAGGTACCTACAGACTTTTTTGAATGTTTACTATTACTTTTACTTACTTACTTACTTACGCCCCCCCCCATCATCCAAGCTAATATTCATTAATCATTACTCATCAAAAAAAAAATGAGGCTTATATTTTCATTTTTCAAAAAATAAGCTGAGGATTTGCATTTTGCAGTTCTCAAGCTGGGAATTTTATCAAGCATTCAAAATTACAGTACCTAGCTAATTAGTAATTATCCTTGAGAATCCTTAAAAATTTTTCCAAATTTGATCAAAATTCAGGAAATAAAAATCGTCCTCGCGTTATGTGTCTCTTCTAGTAGGTACCTCACTTCGAAACAGAAGTGATAGCATAGCGTGCTCCAAGGTACCTACACCTAGCTACCAACCTACAGGGTGCGCAAAAATATCGTGAACCCCATAGAAAGTTTTTCATTAAAAATATAGGTTGGCAACGCGAAATATGTTGATGCATATGATTGGTGGAATGTTATCATCTCAGTCCAACAACCAATCATGTGCTATCATTATTATCATTCACTGTGACCAACCGAAATATTTATTGGCAGAAAACTTTCTTAGGGGTACACGATATTTCTGCGCACCCTATACCCTATACCTATGTATTACCTAACACACTATTGCTATTAGTAAACTACCAGCCTATGTAACTACAACTTCAGGAATTAACAAGTCTCTGGTCATCTGGTGGAAAAACTACCAGCAAATGCACGAATTGTAAGAACTATTAATTTGACGATTTTTTTTTCACTTGGGCTACGGACATCGTTTTTTTGCACGTTAACAGACGACCCTACCTTTATGATTCCATTTTTTCAAATTGATTACTCACTTAGGAAAAAATTACCTACGCATACTTAGCAGTCTTATATATATCTTTAAATTTTCACACATATTTGCAAATATTTTTCCAGTTGGAATTGAACGATTTGAGTGCAAGACAGACTTCTTCGGCTGGCACATCGAAGTCTAACGAAGAAAACTTGAGGGCGGCTCAAGCTCATATCGAAGAACAGCGTAAGCAGTTACAAATGCAACAGAAAAAATTCGAGGAAAATAGGAAGTCAATCGAAGCGAAAGCTAAACAAATAGATGAAAAAGAAAAAGCATTAAGTGATACTGAAAATAAACTTAAGAAGAAAAAAGAAAGCCTTGACCATATGGAAGCAGAGTTGAAAAAAGTAAGATTCGTTTTAATTATGTAACATTATGAGGTGTGAAAAATTGAATTAGGTACCTAACTACAGGGTGCGTGGAAATATCGGACAGGTACCGCAACACTACCTATAGATATATCTAAGGATTGTGCTTGAAACGTAAGTACATAAGTTGGCAACACATGCGTAACGCGAGTGTTAAAATTGTGTTACCAACTTACGTTCACGTTTCAAGCGCAAAACTGTTCTGCGTTTTCGTCAAAGTGCCTTAGGTAGTTGGGGCACCCGATATTTCTATGTATGCAATGCACCCTGTACGTGGTATAGGTATTCATATGTAATGCGCGATATCAGAATGCCTTTTCATTCAAAATTTAAAATTTCAGTGAAAAAAAATGATCAAATTATTTTCATGCAACATTTTACTCCATAATTTCACTTATGTGTGCTTACTGGAACAATTTTATGATGGTATTTTTTCCCCAACTTTTCTAGTTCAGCAAAAAAAGAAAATTGTTTATGTAGGTACAATAAAAATAAATTAAAAATAACTCATTAATGAATGAAAAATTTTTGAAAAATAATTGCAGGCGTCCGCAAATAAAGGACAAACGCAAGATGATTCACAACAAATCAGGAAATTACAAGAACAAATGGAGATCATGGCTGATGAATTGACGAAAGCGAAGGAAGAAGCAAAACGTGCTCAGAGTGATATGGAAAGGTTATTAGATGTGATGCAAGTCAGCCAGGAAGAACAGAACACTAAAGATAAACAAATACGAGAACTTCAAGAGTAAGAATATTATATTTTATGTAGGTAATTTACATATTTGGGGATAAAAAGATCTAAACAATCTTAGTTCCTATTCATTTTCAAATGTTGGCAAATTTTAACAAATTTAAATTGATGCACTCCAATTAGCGTCAATTTAAAGCTGTTGGGTGGTTTGGGGATTTCTTATTGAATTCACCCTACCGTGACCTCCATGATAAATGTGTATAAAGTCTCCTCATCGTCTATAATTATTGCGACTCATCATCTAAATTTTCGAAGATTTTCTCACCAGATAAGTAACAATTTAATCAAGACAACATTTTTATTTTGGATGAATAAAGCATGATCATATCGTCTGTGAGGATCAATAAATGCTGTACCTACTACCTACACAATAGCAATACATGTGTATGATAGGTACCTATATGTATGTGTTACCGTTAAAGTATTTACTCCAGGTAATGTATGAAATAACTAGTTATTTCCTAGTTATTTCATACATTAACGAAAAAGTATTTAATTCAAGTAAATTGTTCACAGTTCACCTAGGTAATGTATGAAAAATCTAGTTATTCCATGAAATAGCTAGGTGTGATCAGTTAAATCATGAAATGAGCGGTTAAAAATCATTTTATAACAAAAATATAGTTTTGAGCATGATAAAAAACATTAGTGACAAAAAAAGCTTCCAAAAATTGAAAAAAAATTATTTATTACAGCACTTTTTGCTCGCATGACACTTTGAGTTGCACTTCATTCCATTTTTTACACATGGCAACGTTTATTTTTTCAACTTTTTCAACGGATATGTAAAAGTAGGGGTCAACTGGGTCATCTTCACCAGTCAAAACTTTTTTTCATGTTTTAAATCAAAAATCACATTTTTTTCTCAAACTTTCAATTTTTTTAAATCGACTTTACGACATAATGCCATCCCATTTTTTTAATATGCTGTTCAACATAAAAAGTTGTCCATAATATTTTTTTTCAGAATTTCTGAGAGTCGGAATGACATGAAAATTACGTTTTGAAACTTTTCAAGCTAATTTTTCATTAAAAAAAAGTGGCAACACTGATTTTTTATGATATCACCAAAAAGCCTTTCAAAAGTTCAAAACCTCTAACTATTGGAAAAAGTTCCATTTTGGTAGGTAGGTAACTTATCGCGGTTATCGAGTAATCCACTGCTGAAATGGATAATATTTCAAGTTCACTGAAAACTTTGACAACCCCTAGCAGCCTTTAAAAAAGGGCTAGAGGGCTGCGATTTCTGCCATTGCCCCATTGGTTATCCCTTCGGAAGGTCTTTCCACAGGAAAAATTTCAAAAAAATCGCCGATCCCCCCGTGGAATGACCCCTCATATATGTTCTAGCTTTTGAATTAACCTTCATTTCTTACTTTATCACAGTTCATTCATTGAATTCACACTTTAACTAAGCACACCTCGTGTATGTATGAAATAACTAGGTAAAGTTTAGAATAAAATCCGATTTCACACTTTTTCGTTAATGTATGAAATAACTAGTTATTTCATACATTACCTGGAGTAAATACTTTAACGGTAACATATGTATTATGTACGTCTTAAGTTACTTACAACAGACCTACATATTATCTTCATCAACACTAAAGCAATTTTGGTTGCCAGATCAATAGATTGAAGGCGAAATCGTTTATGGTTTTCGATGAAAACACTCAGATTTTTTCTTCATTTCCCACCTACGCTATTGAATTTTTCTGCGCAGCTTGAATTATTCGTAGGTATCATAAATTAATGATAAATCGAAAATATTTTCAGATCATTGAAAAAGTATCAAAATCAACTAAAAAAATTGCAAGCGACGGCTACTGAAAAGAAAAAAGAAGAAGAGGTAAGAAATAAAATAAAGTCTCCAATTTTTTAATTTTTTTATTTCTTCGTTAATCTTAGTTTTTCTTGTTTTTGTCATTTTTTTACGCAAATCACAGGCTGGACCAGCGAGTTTCCTGAAAAGTTTCTTCTAAATAAAGTTGTAATAAACTTACAATTAAATTTCGTACCACTTTTTATTTCGTTTATTTCTATTTTTTGTTTCGTTTTTTTCAAGTGAATATTATTTGATTACCAAACCATATCCTTTTTATTTTCTAAGTCGTACAATAAATGTCATTGTTTTTATTTTTCTTATATTTTCCCCCTTTATTTTTATTTTTCATTATCCTGTCGGTACAATTATACAATGAAGATGTTTTCAATTAAGTTACAATTAATTTACCTAAGTTTATTGATATTCTTCTTTTTCTCAGACTTTTCAATTGTGAGTGACTTAGTTCCTTCATTTAGATGAAACATAAACGCCTATAGCAGAGTGACCTGATTATAGATGTGTATAGTTTCTTCTTCTATTTTTATTTTATTTATTCCCTTAATTTTTTGTTACTCGTAGTTTTACATTAGAATTGCATTTCGAAAGTGTTCTTATTTATTAAAAATTATACAAATGGAAGAAGTCTGGTGCATTTCAATATTATCACATTTTATATGTATTATCATGAAAATGGAAAAATGACTTTATAAAACACAAAACAAATGGTGGCATGTACCAATTGCAACAATATTACCATTTTAATTAAATTTTGGTATTGATTGTTTTTATACATTTGTTATGTTTACTACTTATATTAATTTTAACATGATTATTCTTACCAATTTTTTTGTTTATATAAAATTATCTTGTATGTACTAAGTGTATACTTAATGTAATATATCCATATTATTGTTTTGAAACTGACGTATATACAACTACTCTTTTGCTTGATTAGAATTATATAATTGTTAACAAATTAATCGATAGCATTTCAATCTCAGATCCGCTATTAGGGTTGTGTAGTATTTTATGAAATTTATGAATAGTATTTGTTATCCCAATAATGCCTACCTACCTATTAATATGTACAAGCGCCAAATTTCTATTTCATTCGTTCATTATAAATTATCGTTCGTTTTTTCTCAGCAAAATTAATTCATCTGTTGAAATTTCAAACTAATACTTACTTGCCATAACATAAATAATCTTTTCTTTCAATTTTGGTATTTAAACAGGATGTGTATAACAATTTTCATAATTGAGGGAAATGCCTATTGCAATTTTTTCATTTAATACGGGTACCTACCTACCTATCTACCTACCTACCTACCTACCTAGTAATAATGGAACGTAGTATTGTTACCTACCAAAGTATGTAATACGAAATTATGAGCAATAAATCACAAAGTGGTGTCAAAGTTGCGATAGTAAAATTTTCCTATTTGTGCATAATGAGTAGGTAAATGTTTAATATTTTCGTATTTAAAAAATAAGTTTGAAATCGCCTGAGTATTTTGATTTTAGTTTTGTTCTGCTAAAAGCTGTTTAGCAAACTAGTAGATGATTAATCCAATTTTCTTTTTAGATTGAGGATAAGTAAAAATGAGCGAAAAATAAAAGGTAATTTCTAGATTATCTGCACACCTGGAGCTACATATACTCATATCTGGGAGGAGGGGTGCTTATTATCTACTCCTATACATTAATTACCGTCCATTACTTAAAATATGCTAGTGATCCAAAAGATGAATACTTGCTACGTACGAGTACATGTAGTAAATTTGTATTTGCTATCATGAATATCATCAATCATACCGGGTGACCAAGAATAAGGGATTTCAATGTTATCAAAAAGGAGAGAAAATTTTCATTTTGAAAATTAGAAAATTAAATAATTATGTAAAAAATGGGCGTTTGAGTGATTGTTACAATAATTCGAAAGCACTTTTTCTCGATTGTTATTCCATTTTCCAATTTTTACTTAAAGGAATTTTTTTCCCGTTTTGGCTTATCAGAACATATCGAAACCTATTATTCTTGGTCACCCAGTAACAATAACCATTTTGATGGATAACAAAAAAGTTTTATTTGACATCGCGTAACCATTTAGTTATAAAGTAGGTACCTATAACAAGACTGGAAAGTTTAAAAACGTAATCAATTTACGATGTAAAAATATTCATAATTTTAATTGTTGCAATAAATATGTATACAATATACCTACGTACCGGAGCTGGCTCAATCATTTTATAAAATTTTATAGGAAATCAAAATTCTGACGAAAATCAAGTCGATTCAATATCGTTATTGATAGAAAACTATATCATCTAAAAAAAAATTAGTCAATTCAAAATTCAATGGCAGCAAATGTCATTCCTGAGTTGCGATTTGAATTATTGTCCAAGCTCTGAACTGCCTAAACGAATACGTAGGTACTTCATTCGTAAATACATAACACATAAGTACGTCTATGTCAGTTATTTAATTTTTAATTCTGCGAGAAAACAATGAATTGTAATTGGTAAATTTCTGGTGAAATATGCGTATGCGTACGTTCTATGATTTAAACACTGTAAAATGAACCAGAAAAATTTATACTCTTTTGATCTCTTTTTTTGCGTTGTATAAGTATTTAGCCTTTTTCATTTCAATGTTTTTCAGTTATTCTATACCTACTTGAAGTTTTTTTTGTTTTGAATTTTTGAAACATTGAATGCTTGTTTTTCTTTCTTTTTGATATAAACTTACCTATCTACTCTTTGATCTGCCATATGTTGCCGCTAATTCTAATATTATATTTATTTGGGTTGAACTTTACCTATATATTTTATTACATGTTAATTACTAAGATTGTTATCGCATCTCGCATTTGTTATAATTTATTTATTGTAAAACTGTGTTCATGTATAAACAATATAAAACGTTGAATGCGCATTAAACATTTCCCCCATATTTTCTTCTATCAGTACACTACATACGTACCTCTACCTATCGACCAACCTACATACATATATGTAGGTACTAGGTACTAGGAACTTGAAATGTATACTTGTGATTTCATTTTATGGATTATATGAATACTTATATTATTATGACCTGTGAGGTATGAAAGAAAAACAAAAATTTGAAAAAAATTGATAGGTACCTAAACCTATAGGTATACCTATCAAAGAAACCAGGTAGGTATCTAGGTAGACGCATGATGAGAGATGGAAGATGGTACTTCGCTGTAAAACTAAATACCTGTTACCTAATTCTTCACCCTCTGACTTTTAGTTCATTTACCAAAAAGATAAAAAGAGTCGTGAAGTAGCAACGTAAGTAGGTATACTATACAAATTTGAAATCACAAGAGCTTAGGTTAAATTAAACGTTAAATTTCTCACAAATAATAAATTATTACCTAATGAGTCTGTTTTTGTTCGAGTTTTACAAATTTTACTTCACTTCATCGTGATATTGCGATCACCTGATGGTTGATATCGAAGCTAGGAAATGAACTAGTGGTCAGGAATGTCAGATAACGTAAACGAAAGTAGAGGGAAGGCAGAATATAACATTTCAACAGAACTGAGAATCGTAATGCCTTCAGGCTACATTGGATAAATGAACGAAATAATGTCAGAGGCGAGGCGTGCCAGTGCCTTGGCGACCCTTTGTCGGTTGTCTTCTATTCCGCTTAGCTCTTGTAGTATTTTTACCTCCCTGTTCCCAGATACCCGTTCAATCAACCTTCTAAAAGACTGACATAGCGTGCAGGTGCACTCTCATCGTTTCCCTTCTCTATAATGATTAAGGTCTACTCTCGCGAGAACATTTTGAAACGCTAGGCTAGCATTGCCATCTCATTTTCGTTGGGTAACTAATTTTAAACGAATTCGAAAAACGTTGCCTCGATTTTTTTCATTTTCATTTTCATTTTCACTTCCGCAAAAACGAATGCTAAAAAAATGAATATACTTTTACCTACATCTCATAGGAAAGTTAATTTTTTTGCCAAAAAATCTCAATCACTTTGCGCCTATTATCTACAGGGTGGACGGTAGGGTATTCAAGAAAATGTTTAAAATGCCAAAATAAAAAGTGGGGTAATTTTTTTTTTAATTTTCAAGCTTGCGTGTCTACTGTCTAGATAGGAAGGTTGTTCAAATGTGTAAAGGACCTTTTTTTTTTTGTGAAGAATTGAATGGCTTCCAAACACAATTATTTGTGAGTACGCTTGAGATATTTTCAAAATGGAAGGAGTTAAACTAATTGGGGAAAAACACAGTCCTTCTTTTGTTTTAGTAAGACTACAGCTCCTTCAGGCTTCAGTTTTGAAAACAGCGTGATTCAAAATGGACAAAAAATAAAAGTGGCAATGGATTTTTTGCTGGAAATTTAATTTCCTATAAGATACACATACACTATAGTAATTTCATTTTTTCAATTACTTACCTCAAAAATTTGAAGTAGTAATGCTAACTTGAAAATAATAGCAAGTTTTGTGAGACGTACCAATACTTTTTGTGGCCACTAGACCTACAGTTATAATTTTCTCTGATAATCGTCTTATAGAATCAATCATAAACAGTTCGCCTAATTCAATTTTACAAATTTGTTGTCGCAATAATAAGTGACTACCTAGGTAGGTACCTATAAAATAAACGATTTTAAAAACAGGAAATAGGTATACTATCCCTTCTTGTGCTAGGTAGTTGAAAATTCTGATTATTCTTATATCTCATTCTATGTTTACGAGTATGTAAGTTGGTATATTGCGTAGGTATTGGTACTGTTGGAGATCAATTTTCATAACAGGGCTTCATTTTTCGTTTTGACTGATTTTCTTCCAGCATTGTACGTCTATGAAGGACGTAAAACCCGCGAAATAAACTTGAATGAAAGGATGATTTTTGTATAAGAAAGCATAATTTTGCCAACACAACGTAGCATTATGAATTAAGGACCAATTATTTCGTAAAGACGAATAGAATTCATGTTTTTCTTAGAAAACGCGCCGAGGAGTGAAAAAGGCTTTGCCCGCACGCAGTACATGGTCGATGTGACAATGTTGAATGTACGTATATGTATGTACCTCTACCTATGTATTCAAACTACTGGCGTTCAGAGTGGATTGAATGGAAGTGCGACCAAAGTACGAAATACCTGTGCTAGAAATACGCAGCTTCCCATATTTTATCGAAATTGAAAAAAATAATTTGCATGCAGACAACATATTTTTCTTTTACCAGTATTTATTATTATTTATTGTAATACCTACCTACTGTATTTTTTTTTAAATTGAGAAATCTGAAAAAGGTAAACGACTATTATTGAGGAGTAAAGTACGGTCAGATAGTGACAAGGAATAAGTATACTTACAATTAGGTACTTACTTACCTCGCCGCAAGAGGCAATCATGTCATAAGATGTACCTTGTACCTACGTATTATAGCAAAAATATCCTTTCAAAAATGAACCAAATCAAATCGAGTAAATTTCGTACTTCCATCATCATCAGTATACCTAGATATTTAATGGTTATTCTTCCATGATTCATGCTCAAAACAGGCAAGTGAAAAACTTTAGCTACAGGTACAAAGGCGAATCTATCAACTGAACATATAATAGCACATTATCTAATATTTCTAATTGAGAATTTTACGCTTTCGCAATCGTTTTACGTTTGAATAGGCCATACTTTCTTCTAACGTACCTAATAAAAGAATGACGACCTTGAGCTGTAAGAAGGAAAAAAAGTTGAATATACCCATACCTACATACAAAGAGAAAAGTACGAAAACAAATCATTCATTTATTCTATACGGTATACACAATATGGGTAGGTCTAGGTATTCATTGCAGAATAAAGCATTATACCTATTTTCTGTAACACAAAGGGTGTTCTATGAAGGGGAACTGTCTACATTTCAGAAGAAAAATACGTAGAAGTGGTATTTTTCGGATGAAAGTATTCGTAAAATGTGGTAGGAATAGGTTGTGCGAGGACTACACAATGCAATGTGCAGGGTCCATATGTAGCTCATCTAGTCGCATATTTTATCGTTTCGTTGTATTCGGTTCTTCCCTCGCATGCCTTTCAACAAACTATCGGGGTAGTGAAGGTATCCGACGAAATTTTACACCGAACCGGATATGGAAACAAAAGTTTTTCTGTCTTCTTTTGTATTGATCGACTTGAGTCGTTCTTTATTTGGTCTTAGTGCTTACAATTTTTTTGTTCAATATTCTACTCAACCCGATTCTCTTCGATTCATCTATCGACGGATACGAAAAACGTACCTATTTTTGAAATAATATTTTTTCAAAATGAACGTGAGTAGATTGGTTGCATGCACAGCTTTCTTCCTCTCTCTCAATATTTGAAAACATTGCGGCCATAATATCGTGATGCACGCGATTTTCACGGACGTTTTCCTCCCCTTCCCAACTTTTCCGGGGACTGCTGAACTTTCGTTCGAAAAATTAATTCAAAACAAAGATATTATAAATTCGGAAAGAAACAAGACTGGATTAGTAACCGGTTTACGTAGCTGTAGTTTACATAAATAAAGAAATAATCCCGAACACAAAAAACAAGCCTGACCAGATGAATAGAGGTAGACCTACATAATCATCAAACCGATTTTTCATTTCAAAAATACCTGCTTATTTCGTTTTCCTTTTTCGTTCAATACCTAAATAATAAATATACTTACTATGCATTCATGTGCACCTATAAAAGTTCACCATTAATCGTATTTACAACCCTACAAAATTAAACAATAAAACTTGAGAATTAATGAAATATCAATTTATTGAAAATAATACAAACAATACGAAAAAATTGCATTGAATCTTTATTCATTCAGACACTACAAAGTTCGTTTACACCTTCGAAAAATAACCAATCAATTATTTGAACTTTTTTTAAAAACATTATGACACAGAAAGTAGACAAATAAAACAGAATATTTTGAAAACGATGAATTCCTTCGATAAATGTTTCCATTTTCTTCAATTTTGTCGGTCTTGGTATTTAGGGAAGTATCGTAAATAAGATATTGAAAAAGTTCTTTAAAAAACACACATACACAAAGTTATGAAACGTAGTTATAAAAAATTCAACTATCAAAAAACATATAAATTTAAAAAAATCATAATCGATAACAAAAAACGCGTCATAAGCAAAAAAAACATGATTCGCAAAAAATTAATTTCACAGTACAGACGTTGAAATAAAAACATTGAAAATGACATCGACAACAAAATAAATACACAATATTTCTAATTTCGAACTGAAATACATACAATAATCAAATTCATAAGATATGAAATAACATACTGGGTTTTCAGCCAAAAGAAAATAAATTACGAAAAATTCTACATCGATGGATAAGAAAAGAGAATGAAAGTAATACTGTACAGTTCAAATTTTGGGGAAAAAAACAGCTTATCAGCTGGGTTAGCGGCTAATTCGGTAACTGGCTGTAGCATCATTCATCAACAAAACAAATTCGTGCGCTTTGATTTAAAAATAATCATAAGAACAGATAAATAAATTATAACAATGAATAAATAATAATGGGAAAAAAACAGAACTACGAAGCAAAAAATACAACATAATTAGAAAATGAAAATAATTAATAAAACGAAAAAATAAGCGTAAAATGATAAAAAAATTGATGAATTTGCAATGAAGCTTTGACTGAAATGAACTGGAAAATATTTCCAAAATAGAAGACAAACTCAACGAATTATTTTCCAACAAAAATTCAAGAAACAAAAAACTTAATAATAAAAAATGAAAATGAATATAATTTTAAATCGTAATAATAAATAATGATAATCAAAATCGTTATGAGCTCTTTCAATATCACAATGACAGTGCTGGTAGTGAATGTAACATTTGCAAAAAAAAAAAAAAAAAAAAAAATAGAAGAAAATACATTCATACATACAAGGTATATGTACGTGCACCGATGTATGTACTTAAAATAAAGGGTAGCTAGGATTTCTTCACCGGCCACAGGCCTAAATTTAAGATACAACGAGATGGCAACTTGGCAGCAGCATCTTGTCGAGCATCAGTCGATATTTTCGAACAGCCATACAAATCTACGCATTTTAGATTTTTGAACGACTCCGAAATGGCAAACAAACTTTGATCCGTAATCCTAGTACACTGACCTATGTTCAACACTTCCAAATCGGACAGTGCTTTGGCTAGTTTACAAATGCCTTCGTCAGATACAGGACACGCAGTCAAGCTCAAGCATCGTAAATTAAATAATCCTCTAGATATATAATCTAATGACTGATCAGTGACTTTATCACAGAAAGAAACGTCCAATGAAGTAATAGGTGAACCTGCTTCAGCTAGATACGCTACGCCGGCGTCTGACACATTATCACAAGAGCTCAAATTTAGTTCTCGTAACGATGGAATTTTAGCCAAATACTTTAAACCTACATCGCTAATGTTAATACAAAAACTCAAATTAATACTAGTAATAGACGTTAAACCTATGGAAATACATTTCAACGCTTCGTCGGATAAGTGCTGACAATCTTGTAAACCTAACCGTTCTAGCGTTAAATTACCAGTCTTTTTATCAGTTTGACCAGCTATTAATCGTATACCCTGATCAGAAACGTTCCAACATGAACGTAAGTTTAAACTTTTCAGTCTTTTGAGTCCGTTTGCTATAGCTAATAAACCCGAGTCAGTAACATTCGAGCATCCGCCCAACTCCAAATTTTCTAAATTTTCCAACGACTGCACAATCTTTAAAACACTTTTATCAGTAATTTGCTTACACAATGATAAATCAAGGTTTAATAAAGTTGGTATGGACGAAGCAAAAGCTTGATGAAGATTATCATCTCTAACGTTGAAACATCCGCTCAAATTCAGTGAAGTTAGATTACCTATACCTTGAGTGATCTCGCGAAATGACTTTTTCAACGAAAGTATTTGAACACGTTTGATACCTCGACTAGTAAGACTATTCACAAGCGTAGGATTCGGCCGCCGTAAATGGAGTTTAGCTTCAACTCCTCTCCAAACTGACTGATGATAAGAAGCTTCTCTCCAAGCTGTACATACTTGTGCGGCAATTCCTTTATCTCTGATATCCAAGTAACTAAATATATGAGCTAAGATTTCTGGATACAAACGTGAAATATGAGTTCCGGTCTGAAGAGGTGATGGACTACGTTCCTTGGTAGGCAGATTCAAGTGAGGCCTGTACAATAATGGTTGCTGTTGTGAAAACGGATGAAAACGATGATTTCGTCGAGTTCTTGATACAGTTGGTATTACAGTTAAAATTGGTGTTGAATGATCATGCAGCGGTGATAATCCACGATCATCGATTATCTTTTCACAAAACATCTTATCACCTCTCTATCCGCTCTTCTGATGGCATGAAATACTTCGATACACAGCAGTCAATATCGTTTGCTAAAATGATGCAAGTACAAAAACATCATCTACACCATTTTCCTCACCGAAAAAATTACGAAATACTTGAATACGGTATAGCAAACACCAACACTTTTCAACACGAACTCGAAAATTTCGATAACACTAGCCCGTAGTCACATCTATAATTCCGTTTATAATTGGCCGAAATTTTACACAGGATCAAGGCGGACGCACTCAGACGCGACTAAAGAGGACCTTGTGAGGACCTACAGGCTACAATCTAGCTACAATCACTACAAGTACAAAGATGAAAAAACAGAAAACTGAAATACTGAAAAGTAAATCAGCAAGTGTGGAAGAGGTTCATGATGAACAGGGGAATGGGGAAAGTAAGATGAAGATGATTTGAGAACTGAGAAGTGAGAAGAAAAGGAGGAGAAGGAAGAGAAAGAGAAGGAGAACAAAGATAAAAGGAGCTCAAGTAAGGCCAAGCGAATTCTATTCGTGTTCCAGATAAATTATTTCTTCAAATCTCCTTCAGGGTCGTTACTTGATTTCAGTTTATAAAAAACGACGATAAAAAAAGCTAGGCTGAAGTTTAATCAAGTTTCAACTTTCGACTTTTGTTTTGTTTTGTATTTTTTTTTTATCAAAAAAATGAAAAAAAAAAAGAAGTAGTAGGTTATGTGTGTGATCAATGATGTGAGAGAAAAAGCTTTTCATTTCTGTCTAAATTCAAATCAAACCTTGTCCCCTTTTTCATAATTTTTAAACATGATCTTGTATTAATTTTAGTAGAAATGAATTCTGAGAAAGCATCTTCGAAAAAAATCGTATCTCAAAAGGAATACTTGAAGAAATATTTATCTAACACTAAGACTAAGACTAAGAAAAAACCGATTAAGCGGTAAGTAAACGTGATACGTAATATATTTCGTTTTAAAAAAACGCTATTTTTGAGCGGCATGTTTGATGAAATTTAATACTTTTTGTTCAGGGCAAATGTCAAAGTAATCGATGATAACGATTTAACCAGCCATCATACCGAAGAAAACTTCGATTTGGAGACCGGTGAAGATGCTCCCGTTATTGCAGCCGTTATTGATGAAAGACCGAAAACAATACAACGTTTAGAAGCATATAAAACTAGCGATCGATGGGCTCCTGTACCACAAGTGAATGATGGTAAATGTTTTTTGGTTTTTTCAAATCAATCGAAATTGTAATCAGTATTTACGACACGTTTACATACCTGAAATACGTGCGACACAGTTGCAGTTGTCGTTGTTCATTTTTATTATTTTTTTTTCAGCAATTTCCGAAAATTCATCGCACAAAAGAAATCAACGTGACCCCAATGAGGAAAATCACATTTATGATGATACTGAATCAAGACATGATTCACCCACTGTTGAACCTAGATCAATAACAGATTGCGGTGAAAAGTATAAAAAACATTCAACTTCAAGAATTAATGATGCATCGAATTCGAAGGACAAAAGATCGGGTAAACTCCAAAATCACAGCTATCGAGAGTCGTCAGCTGTACGAGAAGAAGCGCATTTAAAAAATACCAATGATTCCAATTCCCTAAACACCAAAAAACACAGAAGACATGATACTATATTCACAGAGAAGAAATCTCGCCATCAAAATCGTAAGAATTCGTCCGATGAAAGCTTATCACCTCAAAGAAAGAAACATTCGGGAGAAGATGAAAAATTGAAAAGTGGAAAGCTTGTTAAGGATAGACATTCACGTAGACAATCGCCATCTCTGGATAGGAAGAAATCGAAAGACCTAATAAGAAATCGTCATACGTATTCATCTGATGAAAGCTTATCACCTCAACAGATGAAATATTACAAGGAAGATAAGAAATTGAAAAGTGAAAAAGTCAATAAAGATAGGTGTTCGCCTAGAGAGTCACATTCTCCAGATACGAGTAAATCGAAAGACAGAAAAAGAAATAATAATGCGTATTCATCCGATGACAGTGTATCACCTCGAAGAACGAAAAATTTGAAAGATTATGAGGAATCGAACTCTAAAAAATTCAATAAAGATAAGTATTCACATGAAGAGCAACATTCTCCAAATAGGAGTAAATCCAGAAATCAGAGAAAAGACCATGATGCATTACCTGCGAAGAAGAAACGATCAAAGTATTCTTCAGACAGCTCTCCTTCACCTGATCGTAGATTATCTGACAAAAATAAAAAACTAGGTAAGCATTTATCAAATCGCGTTTCTCGAGAAGGTTTGGTGGAAACCAAAAAAAGAGACGACAAAACACGCGATTATTCTTCTGCTAAGAAAAAACGAGACAAAAGCTCTTCAGATCGTTCTCTTTCTCCAAGTCATGAGTCAAGAAGGAAGAAGAAAACGCACGAGAATAGTTCAGATTTTTCTCCTTCACATGATAGCAATATGACGCGAAAAAAGAAGAAAAATCGTCATTCATCCCCGAGAAAAAAAGTCTCAAAACGATCCTCTTCAAGTACTTCGTCTTCTTCGCATAGTTCTAATCAGAATATTGATGGGAAAAATAAGTGTCTCATCGACAAAAGAGAGAAGCACAGGGAAAAGAAATCTGATTTTGGTGTTTCTCCGGAACGAAATCGAGATTATAGTAAAAAGAAAACCGAAAAAAATTCTAGTTCATTATCAATTACTAAAAAATCAGAAAAATATTCGTCGGATCGTAATTCTTCGCGCAGTAAAGATGAAAAAATAACTCCAGTAGAGACAGTTAAATCTAAATATTCGTCTTCAAGTAGCAAAAATAAATCAGAGCGGCATGATAGGAAAACCAATGTAGAAAATGACGAAAATAAAGAGAAACCAACCGCAGAACAATACTACCAATGGGGAAAAGGGTATGTGGAAGTGGATATGCGACGTTCATTAAAGTAATACCTAGATGTAAATATCTGTCATAATTGGAATGATTTTTTCTTCTTCCAGATTAAAACAAATCGAAGACGAAAACGAAAAACTGGCTTACGCATTGCACGAAATGTCGAAACCTCTGGCTCGTTATGCGGATGACGAAGATTTAGACAAACATTTAAGAAATATGGAACGCGATGGAGATCCACTAGCAATAATAAAAAGAAATTTGAACGATGATAGTTCTGCTGATGGTTAGTTACATTCATTTAAACGTTGAAGCTCTATTATATTTTTCATATACATAATGTATTTCTCCGTAAATTTCCTTATCAGGTGCTAAGCCAAAATACAAAGGAACTTATCCTCAAAATCGTTTTGGAATTCCACCTGGCCATAAATGGGATGGAGTGGATAGATCTAACGGATATGAAGTGAAATGGTTGGGTAAAGCGAAAGCTAAAGAAGCGGTCGAAGAAGAAGCATATAAATGGAGCACTGAAGATATGTAAAATAGCGAGATTACTGCCATCGACATCGAGTCAACATTTTCCAAAATGTATAATTTATAACGTTTTATAAATTTTTCCAATACTTTTTTCAAGCTAGTAGTCGATGCGGCTTTGCAACATTTACTTACTATTTTTCTTTTTTGTTATTTTCTTACATTTTAGTTCAGCTGATGTGTACAATTGTAAATAATTAATCATGTTTATGGCCCGATTGTTAAATCAAAGGCTCAGAATATTTTTTTATGCTCGCGACGTCGCGAGATGAGATGATCCATCTACCATCATACATGGAAATAAAATTTATTCATTTCACATCGCAATTTGTTCCATCCCATTTTACCATCTATAATATAAGTAGAAGTAGGTATGTAATGTACACTACATACATACATAAATGTAGTACTACAGTACTCATACCTCAACAAGTCAACATTTGCAACCTCAACCTCAACCTACATCTCATGGCACTTGGAGAAGAGTTCCAATTTGACATGGAAAGTAGTGGAAAACCCTAACTCTGGTCCCTGAGGCTGAGGGAAAACCTCCTTGGAAAATACGGGAAAATAATGCATTGCCATCAAATCATGACATTTTTGTATAATGTTGGTAACATTGAAAAAGAGCTTTACGTATTCAATGTTGCCCATTTGACATTTTGATTTTTGTTCATTTGTTGCAGAGGTTGAGTGATAATAGTGATAAGTTGAGAGGCGAACTGTGATACGTATGAAATGTTATTCCGATGGTGATTCAGTTCTTCCATGAATTTTGAAATAGTGCGACAAATGATTGTGTAATCGAACTATACCTTCTTGTTCTATTAGATTGAAGGCGTTGATTCTTTTCATTGAATTTATCGTCAATTTTCGTGTGATGTTCGATGCTGACGTGATTGGTGACAATATTGCGGAAACTAGTTTTCTTGAACGAATTTATAATTACTATAATATTTTACTTCTGTCAGTTTATGAAATTTCCATAAAAGAACTAAAATCTGTTATTTCATATTTCTCAGTTCATACTTCATTTGTCATCTCCGATTTTGATGAATTTCAGTTGAAGATTTTGAAAATATTTGTAGGTATTTTACTATTTAACATCACTTTAATTTTCCTACTATGGAATATCTATAAAGATAGAATACATGAAAGATTCATCAAACCAGGTAAAATCTTGCAATATTTCATTTATTTAGCACCAATACACATTTTTTACGACCTCGTTTTGATAACGTAAAATTGTTTCAGCGTCATCTTGCATAATTGAAGAATTGAAGAAAAGCGTTTCTCAGTTGAAATTGCCGAGAGGACATTCCCCCAGAGTATAGAACTATGGCAGAAAATATCAAAAAATTTTTCAAGAAAACAAAAGTAGACCTTAAATTTAAAAAGGCTGGACCGGGTCAACGATTGAATGAAGAAACCAAAAAACCTTCTCCGCGTGCTGAAGAGCCGTCGTTTTCTCGAGTAGAACCAACAGCTGAAGCTAAACAAGCTGCGGCTGCCGCATTAGCTCGAATCCAGAATACTTCTGGTCCTGCAGGATTGTAAGTTTATGAAAATGCGTTTTTGCCGTAATATTTGGATTTTGAAAAGATTTATACCTATCGTATTTTTTACAGTAACAAATCATCTTTATACAGTAAGGCGAAGAGCGAGGTAGCGAAAGAAATTAGGTCGTCTGAAGCGACGGCGAGTAATTCGGGTGATAAAACGTCCAATGTTCCTACGAAAAGTGAAGAAGAAGATTTAAGTCATTTTGCAGCTAGTGGTGTTTACTTCAGATGTCCTTTAATCAGTCTGTATTCTCTTTCTTCGGTTATCTTTTTAAATTGTTTGTTGATTCTTCATGTATAAATTTTTAGGCGAAGAAATCCTATCGAAAACGGAGTGGAAAACCAAGATAAAAACTTATTTATACGAGCAATTGGAAACTGAAAAAGGGTTAATAGCTTGTGTAATAATTCGTAATTGTAATAAAAACCCAGATAAGGTAATTCTATTCGTTGAATTTATCCAATTCCGATTATTTATAAAAAATAGTGTTTTCGTATTATGTCCTCGTCTTACTTTCCAACAATGTTTCGCTGGTTAGATTGCTATGTGCGTCGATACGTTGAATAAATATTTGAGAAATATAGTCAGCAATCCAGTCGAAGAAAAGTTTCGTAAAATACGATTGTCAAACAAAGTATTTCAAGATAAAGTGGCAGGAATGGAAGGTGCTATGGAATTCTTAGAAGCTGCTGGTTTTGTCAAAGAATCGTTGACAGTGAACGATGAACTGGAAGAATTTCTGGTCATGCCTGCTGAAAAATCTGCCGATATAGATATGTTAGAGGTACCTACATTATTATGTATAATAATAGTTTTTTAAAAATTACTTTTGAAACAAATTTCTAGTATATGATATCCAAAAACTATTGCAGAGTTTAATGGATGCTCTAAATACTGCCGAAACATTCACGTTAGAATTGGATAGAAACGTACGAATATTACTCCCATCACAAGCAGAACGCCAAACTAAGTTACCCGATGATTTTTTTCGCTATACTCCAGAAGAATTAAAAAAAGAACAGCAGGCTCGGTTAGAAAAAATAATTTTATAAAATGAGTGTTTTATAATTTGAACAGCCGTTAGATAAATGTTTTGCTGTTTAGGAGCGAATCTGTAGATAGCATGCTGATTTTACGTACCAAAGCTATGCGTGAAAAACACGAACAAAAAGAAATGAAGAAGTATAGGTACGCTTTGATAAGAATTCGTTTTCCCGATGGCATATTATTACAGGTAAATTAGTTGAATCACGTCTAGAATTTAATTATCTACTGTGTATATGGAGTTTATTCACCATGTAAATGTTATAATTTAATTATGTATTACGTTTGCGAGCATTGGTGTGTGGAATTGTGTAACTTATGCATTTGTACTTGTCCAACAATTCAATACTTTTTGTTGCTTGTTGTGTTGTCATGAATGTTTTTAATGCGGTTCTTTTAATAGACATTCTCTGATATTGCTTCTTGCAGGGCACATTTTCAGTTCACGAAAAATTTGAAGAGGTCAATAAATTTGTGGAGGAAAATTTATCACGGGATTGCGAGTTTTCCTTGGTGATCGCCGATGTTGGCAAAAATTTTGTTGAAGAAGATTTTGACAAGACTTTACTAGAATTACGTTTAGTTCCTGCTGCGGTTTTACTTTTTCATTCGGATAATTTTTCTTCTTCTGAAGAACCAGTTTTATCGTATTTGAAGCCAGACGTTGCAATTTTATTGCAAAACATTTGAAATACAATTCGCGGCTGAAATTTTTTTTGAATTTTGTTTGTATTTATATTCAAAAATGAAAGTATGTATGTATCTAAGAATCAGAATACAGAAAATCGGTGGTTTAAAATAAAATACATGAATCCAAAAAATTAGCATTTCCAGATGAGCGTTATTTTTTTTTAACGCTACTCGATCTTTTTCGGTTTTTATCGCGGTATTCTTTGGTACAGAAGTTGAAAATAAACAGTTATTTATGCACCTCTATCGTATTAATGCTGTATTTTATTCATTTATTTATTTACAATTTTAAAGGAATACTTTCATTTTGTTTTTGTTCATGTGTGACAAATAAGGTAAGAAATTTTTTCGATTTTAATCAATATCTCAAAAATATCAATTCGAGTATTGTTGAGTAATTACCTACGCAAAAATAATGGAAGCTTGCCTAATGAAGTACATATTTCGTTTCGCTGTAATTTATTACTATCTTCTCATTTTACAATGAAATCGTTTATTCTGTTTCTAGTATTGAGTATGAGTACCTATGCATTTTTTTTTTATTTTTAGCGTTATTGCTTGTTCACTCGTTTTTCGCAAGAATAAAATGTAATATAGTCTTTACAAATATTGCTTGATAGGAAGAGATCAATTACAGGTGTAAATTTCCTTAACTTGTTCACAAGAGTCACATTTTACATAGCAGCACCAATGAAATGTACAATTGCATTTTTCTTTTAGTATTACTTTCTTGATGCTGTAACCACGTCCACAACATAGTGCATCACAACTTTCTTGCATTTTTGAATTCTTATTACATTCTCTGTTTTCAGTTCCTGTAGTCAAAAAAAAGTTATGATGGAATTTTAGCTATGGCTTAATATACTTACTTAAATTATAAAAATTACCTAAACTATCGAAACTGATATTTTTTTTGCAATAATTTGGTGACTGATGAATGTATAACAAATCTGTAACCGTAGGTTTACGACTACTCGAATCTTTGATTTGTAAACGGCCCTTTTTGTTCACTTTTACTCTGATTGCTTCGTCGTATTTCTTTTTAATGTAATCTCCTGAAAAAATAGTTATGTCAAATGATGAATTTGAGAAGAATGTCAGTCTTTAAAAATTCAAACTATGATTTCGGTTCGCTTACCTATTTCACGAAACTGCGGCAATTGATGCCAACATGTAATCAGAGTACAAGATCCGGATACTCCATGGCATTTGCAACTTATTCGAGTCATTTTCAGAACAGCCTGCGAATCGATTTTTATAAATTTCGACGAATAATCAAAATACAAGTACCTAGTCATACTATATACTTCTATAAAATGAAATACAAAAATGTTGTGTACCCTCCTTCCAGCTTCATAGTTGTGTAACATCATCAACGATTTTCCATTCTCCTTGCCTTCGGCTTTTCTTCGGTGCATTATTTCCTTTTCTTTTATATCGATAAAATTTCTTGTAAATCTTGAATGCAAAAAAAAAAAAATTGAGGACAATTCAAATGAGAAAAGGGGTAAAATAATTATTAAGTATTTGGCGTACTTATATCCGTATTCTAAATTATCTCCGCATCCTTTCCAAATCCACTCTTTTGACAGATCAGCGGGCCTTGTTAGTGTAGAACACCCGCAACGTGTTAATTGCCCGTCGCGACATGTTCGAGCGATACCGTGCATTACGCTTGCAGTCGTAACAGCTTGAAGAAATGCCGCTTCTTTGTTACCTTTGTAAGTTACGAGTATAAGTATGAATTTGAGTATCGATTGAAATATTGAGATTCATAAGTTATATTATTGTACCAACCAAATTTTAAAACAGGACCAAAAAAAGTTGGTTTTTGAGAAATTATGGAGCAATTCCATTTCTGATAACGAAACTGCCATTGACATTCCTTCAAACTATTTCTTATGCTTTTATTGACAAAATCCATGTGGTCTTCATAAAGATGGCAATGTTTTAGTTGTCCAGATGATAATCCTTTCAATTTATTACAGACTATAGATACGTCAGATGATGGTGTAGTAGGACTTGTAGACTTTTCAAGAATGGTATTTGTTGTCCTGAAACATTAATTTCATGAACATGGAAAACAGCAATATGTCTCGAGTGTCTGTAACTTAAGTAAGAATAATTATGTAACTATTTACTCGTGGGTACCTGTGGAAAAAAGTGTTTTTTATGCATGTACATATTTGCATAGATAGGCCTATCAATATTATATTTCTTTAAATATAGGTACCTGGACCTGTACCTTATAGGTAGGTAGTAAGTACTAACTACTCGATTTGCTCAAGATATGATATCATTCTAGGAATTTTTGTTGAAAGAAGACTCACTCTGTTTTGCCTAGCTAGGTATACAGCAAGTAGGTATAGAATGATTCATTCGAATTAATAAATCCCAAAGTATGAGAAGAATTTATGATTAAGTTGATCATCGCACCAAAAAGTGCAAACATTTTTCATGCATACCACTCACACCGAGAGAATTATGCAATGCAGCAAACACGTTACACCCTCGCATTTATTTTTGCACATTATTAAATGACAAAAATAATACTTTTAAAAGGGGCGAGAACTTAAAAGTTAATACGACTCGTTTAAATGATATATTCGAAAACTACGAGTCAGCTCGTTGCAACATCGTAGCCGCTATTATTAAAGCTCGGTTAGTGGAGGGTTACTCCGTTCTTGTAATGGGAAAAGTGGTGAAAACCTAGAAAATGAATTATCGCCACGAAAAGTAAATTTATGGCCGGTTTTAACTTGAATTTTTGCTGCTTTAACGAAGCAATGCGCGGAAAGAATTTCCAAAAATTCGTGCAATCTGAGCTTATACCGTTCAGTGCAGCAGTCTTCTAAAACTTATTTAGATAGGTACCAAATACCCATTCATTTTAATCCCAGTTTTCTCCTATGATTTATTTACCACCGTTTCGAGTTGCTGGATTTTCGTCTTTTTTATTGTTATCTGATCTAAGAAAACGGTGTACCAGGTACCCAGTTACCTATCATCATATTTTTCAATGATTTTAAAACGTGAGTAGGTAAATTCGGTGTGGGTACTGAAGGTGAAAATCAATTGAACAAGCTGGTAAATAAGGTACTAGGTAGGCAGTTTGTTTGTTCATATCGTTTGTTTTTTGTTTTTGTTTTGGTGATGGGTGGGGCATCACAAAATTAAGTGAAATTAAATTAGCATATATGAACTATACTCTCTAAATTTAAAGCAGTCAAATTTCACTGCTTAGCAGTCACGACATTTTGCCTTTTTAAAGCAGTAGTTTTTTTTACTGCAAAACAGTGAAAAATTACTGAATTGGTCAGTCACTGACCGATTCAGTATTTTTTTACTGTTTTGCAGTGAAAAACCACTGCTTTTAAAAAGGCAAAATGTCGTGACTGCTAAGCAGTGAATTTTCACTGCTTCAAATTTAGAGAGTAGCCTCCTTCTGGTAATGAACCTAGGTAATTAATGATAGAGGTACGATTCAAAATGTTCAATTTTTTGAAGCCATAAAATTTAAAATTCAAAAGAAGTTATTAATAACTGGTCGAGCCATGTCAGTATCAAAAATTAGCTTTGAAAAATCTGCAGTTTTTTCACTTTTTATGAATTTTTCAAAACCTGGTCAACTATTTTACCAATTTATTTTTTTCAACATTTTTAATTTTACGTACGAGTAGGTAAGCAATTTCAATGATTGGTACTCAACGTTCAATTGGCCCTCGAATGTATGTATGTAAGTATCTACTAGGTATCTAATACTTCATTTCGCCTGCAAAATGCATCGACTATTTTTTCAAGGGGGTTTATCGGTTGCTGCATTAAACATGCAGCTATACATATTACAGACATATCTGCCCTAAAGCTCGTATTAGCCATGTTGAAGACCCTTCAAGTGTCAAACAAGCTTTAAAAAAGTGATAGTGGCCATGATAAATAGCCGTAGCAGCTGTACGAGTTGCAACATTGAATTATTAGCCTGCTGTGTTTTAAATTAGAATTCATTCAAACCAGATCGAGGATCGATGCACGTACGTATGTATGTATGTACGTATAATAACGATTTAGATTCGAAGGGATGAATTCAGATTGCAAGTTCATGCACATGAACAACCGTGGCTGATTAAAACAACATTCGAAATGCATATACTTGATCTTTTTTTTATTATGTACTTTCATTTGAATAATAATTATAGGTAGGTAGGTACTAGGTATTAGAGGTACTGCAAAGATGAGTGAACATTGAAAAATTTGTAAAGTTTTCGATTAGGTGATAGCTTGGGTAGTAGGCAATAGGTATCCATAGATTTTCACTTCACTAATACTCGCCGATCAAATAGAATAGGTACCTATACCTACCTATTTGATATGATTTCGTGTTTATTCTTTACTTTTCTGTGATACTTTTCTTTCTTTTTATTCTTGCAAAATAGTCAAATGAAAATTATATGTATTTGTAACTAATAGCTTATGTGAAGCAGTTATCAAGCTGATTTATAAATATGTATTTTACATGAGTACTTATTGACGTAGGTACAGGTAGGTACGTAATTTAGAAATAAAAGCTAGTAAAATTGGATCGACCGGTAGGTATCTTTTATTTTAGATCAACTACGAGCAGAATTTTTTACTTTGTGTTCTACAACAATTCAATGTAGGTAGTTATGTTTATTTAAATTTTTAGACAGTGTGTAAGCTTAATCACTATACCTACGCGAGAGAGATTACACAATGTTGAATTATGAAAAATAAATAAGAATAAAATAAACCCCAAAAAAATTGAAATTGTATCAAAGCTGCGATTGAATATTTTATTCGAAGCATAGGTAATTAATAAGTTATACTTACGATATCGTTGCGATAGATGTAGTTGACACTGCAGATACATTTATCTGATGAAATATTTCGGTTGTTTTGGAAGTAGAAAGTGGTGAAAAGACTATTAGAATGATGAGCCAGAGTATTTTCATTTTCATTTTTTTTTTTTTTCAAAGTTCAAAATGCGAAATTATTTTTACATTTCTAAATTCAAGTATCCCGAAAAAACATCATTACTTGATGAAAAATTTCACCTCTGGATCATCAATTGAAACAATAAATTAAAAATTGTATGATGAATTTTACACATTGAATACACATGCTATCAATAGGGTAATACAACTGTGCTGCTGTTTGCTTTTCTAACCTTCTGAATGAAAAAGACTGCCGCGATTCAAAGAGAACATTGATTCCCGCCTATTTCTCCTCCTTCTTTTGTACTCTCAACTAGGTAGGTAAGTAGGCATTTAGAGTAACATTTTGAAAAAAAATTAAAATTTTCAAATTCTTGAACGATATTTATATGTACAAATTTCTATTCAAGTTTTTTTTTTTTTTTTTTTATTCCAGCTAACATAGATTATTGATTTTTTTTTGTGTTTTCAAGACGTAAGAGGTCTTGAATAATTATGGCGAAGAAAAAACTTGAATTCCTAAATAGGTTAGAAAATTTTGATCTTCTGATGAGCTGGGGGGTTTGCAAAAGCGATAGGTGGTAGTCACTAGTCAAACAAATTTCTGTGTTCAATATTTTCATTATTCATCCAACATGCAATTTGAATTTTTTTTTCAGATTCAAGTAGAACAAGAGTAACTAAGTACATTCAAATAAATTCTTAAAATTGATGTACATTATACCACATAAAATGTACCATTTTGATTTTTGTTCAAAAATAATTTATGCTATAACTACCTGTACCTACCTAGTATGTACGTAGTATCTATCTACTTGTTGCAGAAACTTATGATCGTTATTACAGGAAATAATTATCTGAAACGGGAATTTGATAAAAAAAATATATGTATTATTTTATTCATACGAATTCAGTTTTGTACCCAAACCTTCGGTGGCCATGCCTCAGAGCAGCGCGAACGAAAACTTCCTCCGTAAGCTTCCATACAAACATAGTTTCTTCTTTGAAAAAAAAGTCAAGCAAAGGGTACCCCCCGATAAGATATGCAAAATGCCCTTAACCTCAGATTTCGATGAAACTCACAGGGTATGTTTAGTACCCCCAAAAAATAATTTTGGGCCCATAGCCCGCTCCCCACCCCACCCCCTTCAGCCAGGGGGGCCAAAAAACGCGTTTTTCAGGGGAAAAATTCTGTATCAGCGCGTAATTAAGATAAATTGATTCTGTAAACGAATATAGTTAGAAGATACATGGGCGTACCTCCCTGAATTTTTTCAGAATTTTTCATCACACGGGGAGAGAAGGGGGGACAAAAGAAAACTTTAAATCGACATTACTCCGGAACGAAAAAACATACCAAAACGATTTTTTCGTCAAATATGTATCTTTAGGTCTACTTTCTATAGAAGTCATCACCCGGCCATTTGGAGTGGTGGGTCAAGCTCAAAAGCTCAAAAAACTCTCAAAAAACCACGTTTTTTGCGTTTTTCTCCAAAAATATGGACAAATGGCGGAAATCTAAGAGAATCAAGTTGTTCAGCGTGAAATTTTACCTCAGAATTGTGTAATTGAAAATTCATTTACACAGCATGATCGTAAAACTACATGCGCAGAAGTATTTGTGCTTACATCAAGATAGCTGAAAGGGTATTCCTGGGTAAAATAGGTGAAATGTCCCTGTCCTCGGATTTCTGAAATTTTGATGAAACATAGTTGGGTACCATTAAAAAAAATGTCGGAGGCAAAAAATCCCCCCCCCAACCTCCCCTTGCTCATAATAGCGAAAAAAGGGCCTTTTTCGGGGAGAAAAAATCCATGCTTCAACGAGTTTTGACAAAAAAATCTGTATTCACTCAAAATACTTGAAGGAGATATAGACACTGGAACTACAAGATGAACAACTGCAGGTCACAGCGGTAAGGGGAATCACGTAAAATTTCGTGAAAAGTTTTTCCAAACGGTACCTGTAGAAGCGCTGATCGTCGTTTTCCAACTGGCGGCTACTAGACGACGCGGGTGTTGGCGCGGCTAGGGGAAGTGATAGTTTCAGTGGTTTACTCACTAGAGGCGCTGATCGTCGTTTCCCTAATGGACGACGCGGGTGTTGGCGCGGTAAGGGGAATGAAATAACTTTTTACCGGATCCCCTAACGTCTGTGCCCACCAGTTGTTCATCTTGTAGTTCCAGTGTCTATAGAAGGAGATATGATTCTAGCAACTTGAATTTTCTTCAAAAATTGTGGCCCCCCAGGGGAGATATATTGACAAAAGAAAATTTGAAACCGCCGTATCTCCGAACCTAATTTAAGTACATGAAATTTTTTTTTCAAAAATGTATCTGCATGAGCACTATAATTGGTATTTTTTTTTCAAATTTTCCCTCCACGTAGGCCATCTTCAAAAACTCAAAAAACACTCAAAATTGTGTTTTTTTGTCACAGCACCACCAAAAAAAGCGATCCATAATTTTGGATGCTGGCCTCCAAAAACAATAAGAAAACCAACTAACTTCTTTAAGGCTATTCTAATTTTTTGATGAAAAATGGTCAACTTTGGGCGGGGATTGTGCCAAAACTATAGAACGGATTTTTCTAGGGTTTGCTTTCAAAAGCGAGGGTATGTCGAGATATTTTTGATTCAGGACATTTGATGGCTATAATAGGGAATTGGATGGAGGTACTTTAGACGCACACATCCCTGTTGTAAAAGCAAAATTAGAAAATATGGCTACATACCCTCGATTTCATAGATGAATCAGTATTGGTGAAAAAAAATTGGAAGAATTCTGAAAATTCACGGAGAAATCCCCGTCTGAAGTTTAGATGGGAGCGGGTCGCGGGACATAAGCACGACTAAATTCGTTCAATCGATTACATGCAGTCTTACGAACGAATGATGAAAATAACGAACAAATCGGTTTCATATTTCGACCGGTTGTCAAATTAGAATGCTCTCCGCAGAGTATACCCTTAAACTCCAATTTTTTGGCCATAGGCACCCCCTCTCCAAATTTTAGGGCGAAAGTAGACAGACAATATGGGTATCATTATCATACGAACCGAACTCGCTGAACATGAATATGAAGTTTGATTTGCAGTTGGACCCTCCCAACGACCACATTGGGGAGAGGGGTTGCCCAAAAATTAGAGTTTTTGTGAAAAATGCTTCATTATAGCGCTATTTACGCCATGCAACTTCTTAATCAAGGTTTTCTTGAATTACAAGTAGCCTACTTTTCAAGTACATGGTATCTAACTCAAAACTATGCAGAAAGGTTTCTTTTTGGTGTCGATGATTAAATTTTTATGTGAGTTACCAAGTACATTGAAAACATAGGTATTACCTACCTACGTACTATGTAGTAGATTGGGTAAATCACCAAAAAAAGAAAAAAAACTGGATTTTTACCAATTTTAGCAAAAACTGTCATTTTGAGTTGAAAGTTGTACAGAAAAATGCTGGCTCCAGAAGCGCCCCTAAAGGGAAAACATGTGCCCTTAAAGTGGGAGTATTTTCAAAAAAACACGGTTTTTTCACTGTAGCCCCTGTACCCAATTTGTTTTGAGAAAAATGACGATCGACCCAGTCCTAAATGAATATATCTTAGATTCTGCGTCCATTCTATGCTATTATTTTTAATTGTTTTTGTCAATTTTGAAAAATCAACAAAAATTTAGGAATTTTTGCCAATCTTTATCAATTTTTTGAAACCTAAAATATTGTCATCACTGCGTTCCAAAATATTTCCTCAGTTTCAGAAATATATTATCTTTCAATATTTTTTCGTCATTATAGCGAAACTTTTGCGAAGAAAATATTTTCAAAACACCAACTACTAATACCCCCTCTCCAAAAAAAAAAAGATTTACTTTTCAATTTTCTCAGTAGAACCCCAAAAGTGGCCTTGGATTTTGATGGCAATAGCATCGATTGGCGCAGAATCTCAAATACCTATGTAGGTACTTTTATTATACTGTCTTCTCCATATATTTTGAGTAAATACAGATTTTTTTGTCAAAACTCGTTGAAGCATGGATTTTTCTCCCCGAAAAAGGCCCTTTTTTCGCTATTATGAGCAAGGGGAGGTTGGGGGGGGGGATTTTTTGCCTCCGACATTTTTTTAATGGTACCCAACTATGTTTCATCAAAATTTCAGAAATCCGAGGACAGGGACATTTCACCTATTTTACCCAGGAATACCCTTTCAGCTATCTTGATGTAAGCACAAATACTTCTGCGCATGTAGTTTTACGATCATGCTGTGTAAATGAATTTTCAATTACACAATTCTGAGGTAAAATTTCACGCTGAACAACTTGATTCTCTTAGATTTCCGCCATTTGTCCATATTTTTGGAGAAAAACGCAAAAAACGTGGTTTTTTGAGAGTTTTTTGAGCTTTTGAGCTTGACCCACCACTCCAAATGGCCGGGTGATGACTTCTATAGAAAGTAGACCTAAAGATACATATTTGACGAAAAAATCGTTTTGGTATGTTTTTTCGTTCCGGAGTAATGTCGATTTAAAGTTTTCTTTTGTCCCCCCTTCTCTCCCCGTGTGATGAAAAATTCTGAAAAAATTCAGGGAGGTACGCCCATGTATCTTCTAACTATATTCGTTTACAGAATCAATTTATCTTAATTACGCGCTGATACAGAATTTTTCCCCTGAAAAACGCGTTTTTTGGCCCCCCTGGCTGAGGGGGGTGGGGTGGGGAGCGGGCTATGGGCCCAAAATTATTTTTTGGGGGTACTAAACATACCCTGTGAGTTTCATCGAAATCTGAGGTTAAGGGCATTTTGCCTATCTTATCGGGGGGTACCCTTTTAAAGATTCAATATCTTCAACTACACATCTTGTAAGAAATTTCCATGAGAGATCTTTAAACCAAGAGTCCAAGAAGTAGATGGTAGAAAGAGAAATAATTCTATACGCATCAAGTTATACATAGGTACTTATACACTTTATACTTATTGCTAATGATATTTTTAAATCCAGGAAATTGATTACTTTACTTCCACGTTTTCAATTTTGAAACTGTATACAAATGTGCTGAGGACATTTTTTTCTGTAAGCTTGATTTTCTATGTAAGTATATGATCTATTCATTTTTTTCTATTTTCTGACATTTGCCACGCGAAAATATAACCATACCTACATAGGTAGGTAGGCCTATATGTTTTTTCTGTAGAAAAATCATACTGAAGAATGAAGTAATAACGTAATTTCCTCTCGGTTTAATTCAAAGAAGCATCAGTAGTGTGTTCAAATGATTTGAATAGGCGAACATCTGATTTAAAAAAAGAACAAACAAACGTTCCTCGATTCATTTGGGCACCAACCACCAAGTACTTTACTTTTTGTAGTCAGCGTAGGTTTAACCTACTGTATAAAATTATGCATATCTATTGTAAGTTGTTGTAAGAGGTGAAACTGAGATTGATATTTGAAAATGATAGCGATAAGTATCGTGAATTCGTAATTCGTGATGAGATGAGCTTTTGACTTGAAGGGCTGAACTGGTCAGTGGTGTGGTGATGGTGAAATTGGCGAAGTGATGAGAATGACTGATGATCACATGATCAGCATTAGTCAAACAGCTAGCTGAAAAAGCAAAAAAAAAAAAAAAAAAGAATCAAGAATAGTAATAAGTAGGTACCTAACCGTGTAAAAATTGAACCGGGTCGAGTCAAGTCCGAGCCTGAGAGGCAAAAAGGAATGAGGTCAATGCCTAATGAGGGACAGTGGGTAATTGAGAACGTAACGTTTTAATTCTAAAATTTTTATTTAGGTATTCACTAAGATCTAAGAGGGAATAATCCAAAAATTCCACATTCAATCATTGGAGAAAGCTGAGAAATAGGTAGGTAAGTATACAGGGTGGACAGAAATATCGGGTACCCCTAAAAAAGTTTTCTGCTAAATACTTCGGTTGGTCACAGTGAATGATAATAATGGTAGCACATGGTTGGTTGTTAGACTGGAGAGATAACATTTCACCAATCATATGCATCTATTTCACGTTGCCAACCTATATTTTTAATGAAAAACTTTCTTAGGGGTACCCGATATTTCTGTCCACCCTGTACCCGTTGTCCTCAATTAAAAACATTTGTTACAACGCAATTTTCAACGTTTCACGTTTCAATTATAATTGCATGGGGACATTGAGTATACTTTTGTCTTTTTCCCTCCTTACATGAAGTTAAATTGAAGTTTTTTATCAAGTACATACATATATATGCACTATGCAGTGATGAAATTTTCTACCCTACTGTAAAGTGTGGCTGAAATTAGGTATTGACTCGTATAGGATAGGATTTTCAACGCTTTTTTCAATTTTTCATTGCCGAGGTTCGAGGTCCTGTCCCAGGGCTGGTGAACAGAACAGAACAGAACACTATGAACAGAACGATAAACACAAAAATTTTCAAATCAAAATGATTCAACGTTTTGAACAAAAATGAAAAAACCATAATCAGAACAGAATAATATCTTTCAATTTTATTCAAATTATTCACTATTTTTCACGTTTTAGACTTCATTTTTAGTTTTGTTTTGTCTTTCAAAGGCAGTAAAAGGCCTAATTTTCAAAGTAAAAAGCAATGACTGCAAAAGTGAGAACAGAACAGAACAAAATAGAACCAAATCAACCTGAACAAAACCAGAACAGAACAAATAAATCCAAATTAACTTGAACAAAAACCAGAACAGAATACTACGAAAAGTTTTTGTTCAAGAACAGAACAGAACACTACGACGATTGATTCGTTTACCAGCCCTGGGTCCTTTACTTTCAAAAATTCGAATAGTTAATGAAAGAGCAAACTGAAAAACGCATTCAAAGTTTTGTGTCTCAAAAACTTTGATTTGAAATTGAACACGTTGTTTACCCTTTTATTTCATAAACTATTTTGAAAGTAAAATTTAAAAAACCCTAAACGGACCTCGGAAAATGAAAAGAGCGTTAAAAAATAAAAATCCAATGAGAATCAAATATCAATAACAGCTTACTCAATTTTTGTGGAAGTGACGTTTGTCCAACTTTGATAGGTAGGTAGGTACCAAGCCCCTCATTTTTATTTTATACAATAAAAAAAAGAACGTTTTCTTTCCCACTATTTTCTTGATTCTATTTAAGGATGGGCTATACGGAACTTAACCGTAAAATTATTCCCGTAACTTAAGAATAAGACTGGTTTATATACTGATTAGTGAATTTAAAATTTAATGTCCGTTAACATAAAAGTTGCTTTTGTTTAACTTCTAGTTCTAGGGTCAAGTTTAAGGTTACGGTTAAATCAATACCACCTATAGTAAAAGGCCTGAGCCAATACCACCTATAGTAAAAGGCCTGAGCGCTGTTTTGTGACGTCATCACTATTGGGGAGTACATACTCCGATAACACTATAGAAATGAATGCAATATTAATGCACTAGAACGAAATAAATCCCAAGAACATTTTATTTTGCGTTTTAAATCACATTCTGATATTTAATAATCAATTTAAGATCACTGAGGAATGATTTAAATGAACAAAATGAAAAAATGAGGTGATAAACAACACTGTTTTTCAACAACATTGAAGATGAAAGTTATGCATACACATGACAAAATTATACCTTTTGGAAGATATTACAAAACTCACTGGTGAAATATAATGAATAATTGTCGAATTTGTCCAAATCCCACTAAATTAAAATGATATCAACTCTAATTCCAATGTGTGTATTCCATTTCCATTTTCAACTACAGGTAAAAAACCACAGGACAGATAACTGTTTAGTTTCTTCAGCAGTGATATGATCGATAAAAACAATTTCTCTGATTTTGCTGACCAACTTGAGTGATAAAATTGATGATTCGAACACTTTCAGCAAATTGGTTTGAGATTTTGATGGTTTCTTGATCAGATATCCATTGTAGTTGGATGGTTGTATTCTTGTATTCACTATGCAGGTTTAAAACTCATTGAAGATTTTATGGTGCACTATTCATTTCACTGCAACGTTATTCAAGTAAAACACAGGCACTAGTACACATCAGTTTTCATTTTTATTCACTTCACAAGATATCTACACATCCAAATCACACAACAGTCACAACACAAACAGATCGCGAAAAATTCACTTTTGTACAAAAATAAATGATAATCCAACACCACCAGTAGATGAAAACAACAATATTTCATCACTGTACCACATTTTAGAACGAATTTAATTAATTAGTCATCATTTTAATAACTTTTTCAACGAAAGTTTTACTCAATTTCACGAATTCGCCATTTAATCATACGTTAAAATTCAACTGGTAAACACAATCAAGTCCCCTTAAGGTGTGACGTCAGAAGGTGATAACGATTCAGCGCTCAGGCCTTTTACTATAGGTGGTATTGCCTGAGCGCTGTTTTGTGACGTCATCGCTACTTGGTAGTACTTACGTATCTAACATATCATAATACACTATAGAATTGAATGAAAAATGCACTCAAACGAATTAAATCCTGCGAAAATTTTATTTTTCATATTTTATCTACATGAATAATGAATTTATGATCATGTAGGAATGATTTTAATGAAAAAAAATGAAGAAATTAGGTTATAAACAACACTGTTTTTCAACATTAAAGATGAAAGTTATACATAAACTTGACAAAATTATACCTTTTGGCGGATATTACAACACTCACTGGTGAAATATAATTAAATAATCGTCGAATCTTGTCAAAATCCCACTAAAATCATCTAATTGGTTTGAGATGTTGATGGTTTCTTGATTCTTGATTAGATAACCTTATCCATCCATTGTAGTTGGATGGTTGTATTCACAATGCAGATTTAAAACGCATTTTAGATTATATGGTTCACTATTCATTTCACTGCGATGTTATTCCAGTAAAACACAGGCACTAATACACATCAGTTTTCATTTTTATGCACTTCACAAGATATCTACACATCCGAATCACACAATGTCACAACACAAACAGATCGCGAAAAATTCACTTTTGTACAAAAATAAAGTAATCCAACACCACCAGTAGTTGAAAACAACAATATCTCATCCCTACACCACATTTTAGAACGAATATTAATTAAAATGTCATCATTTTAATAACGTTTTTAACGAAAGTTTTACTCTATTTCACGAACTCGCCATTAAATGTACGTTAAAATTCAAATGGTAAACACAATCGAGCCATCTACTAGTGGTGACGTCAGAAGGTGATAACGATTCAGCGCTCAGGCCTTTTACTATAGGTGGTATTGGTTAAATTCACTATTCACTATCACTTCAGTTAAAGTTCTAGATTAGGGAAGTATACGCATACGCCATTTTGGTTCGACACAACGGATGTAAACAACATTAGAACGTATGTACGCATACAATCTTACGTGTAAAAAATGCAATTTTTTCGATTGTTCGCGGGTTCGGGTGAATTTTTAAGTAGTTTCCAGCTAAAGACAATGAAATTTCCTATCGATTGATGTTAAATTTTTGTTATTTCGCGCAAAATTGACGATTTTCTGAATACTTATATTATCCGATTTTTTCATACTATATGTGTCAACTTTAAACTAAAAATACTCGAAATCTTCAGTGAACACACAGGTATTTTAATGTAGCAAAATGTTCGTAATTTCTTCGTCTTTAAAATGAGTGTTTATCGAAAGCTCTACATGCAACCGTTCAAAAGTTGTAGAAGTTTAAAGTTGCGAAAACAATGCAAAAACCAACCGCGGATGGTAAGTATTGAACTTTGAACTAGAATTACTCAAAATTTTCAACGAACACATAGGAATATTAATACAGCAAAACGTTCGTTATTTTATCCTTTTTAAAATGGGTCTTTACCGAAAGCTCTACCTTCTACCGTTCAAAAATTCTTGAAGATCAGAGTTGCGGAAAGTGTTCAAATTGTGTTATCACTGTTATCAGTCACTTAGTGTTGATTGTAGAACATTTTCCGCAACTCTGATCTTCAAGAATTTTTGAACGGTAGAAGGTAGAGCTTTCGGTAAAGACCCATTTTAAAAAGGATAAAATAACGAACGTTTTGCTGTATTAATATACCTATGTGTTCGTTGAAAATTTTGAGTAATTCTAGTTCAAAGTTCAATACTTACCATCCGCGGTTGGTTTTTGCATTGTTTTCGCAACTTTAAACTTCTACAACTTTTGAACGGTTGCATGTAGAGCTTTCGATAAACACTCATTTTAAAGACGAAGAAATTACGAACATTTTGCTATATTAAAATACCTGTGTGTTCACTGAAGATTTCGAGTATTTTTAGTTTAAAGTTGACACATATAGTATGAAAAAATCGGATAATATAAGTATTCAGAAAATCGTCAATTTTGCGCGAAATAACAAAAATTTAACATCAATCGATAGGAAATTTCATTGTCTTTAGCTGGAAACTACTTAAAAATTCACCCGAACCCGCGAACAATCGAAAAAATTGCATTTTTTACACGTAAGATTGTATGCGTACATACGTTCTAATGTTGTTTACATCCGTTGTGTCGAACCAAAATGGCGTATGCGTATACTTCCCTAATCTAGAACTTTAACTTCAGTATAGCCCATCCATGTACCATCTTGTACAACACTGAAAGAAAAAATCACATCACTGTCAAAAGTCAAAACCTTTCAAAACTCAAAACTAGATACTCAAAAAGTCAAAACTTCAAAGTTCAAAATCTATTCTATATAACCAATCAATTAGTTCACAAAATCAAAAAGAACACAAAATTTGAAAATAGTGTGCCTATTTCCATACCCGGGATCTTTCGTGTGCACAAATTTTTCTCTAGATGCCGCTGCAACTTCAGTTGTAGTGTTGTAAACATTTGATTATCCAGTAAGTTGTCCTATATTGTGATTCTTGCATGTAGAAGACTCACAAAAAATTTTGAAATGCAATGATAATGATAATAATCATCAAAATTGAATATTAGATACAATATTTGTTAAGGTATATTTAAATTCATTGTAAGTAGATCATGTGATTTCATTATTTCATTTAGAATCATAATTTCTCAAGTCCCTGGGGTCTTCTTACTGTCGCATATCTAACAGAGAATAGCCGAAGTGGTAAGTAATAATACTTTCTTCATTTGCCATTTATTTGATAATAGAAGTTCGAATATTTACCTAATTAAAATTATACGTGATATGTGATAAGACTAATTAACTACAAAGATGCATGTATAAATAGCGGAATAGGTAATTGTTCCAAGTTCATCGTTTTATCATTAATCGCTGCATTTATTTTCATAATCATCGACGTAGACTGTGTTTTATTTTTTGCTTGGAAAATTCAATACATTTCTGATTCACGGATGTAAAACACTTGGTAACTATGTTTCAGATATTGGTTTCGAGTCGATGGTGTAATTTTTATTATGTCCAATATTCAAGGAAATAATCCATCGCAACCTCTTGATAATTTAAATGAAAATATCACTTCGTTAGAACCATCAAATCCTTATTCTTCAGGGAGTGACGCTGGATTCAGCTCAAGTACAACCGACGGAGCTAACGTTACACCGATTTATTCTACAACAAGTAGACTCGTCACAAATTCAGGAGCTTCGATTCCACTTAGTGAAAACAGT
This sequence comes from Planococcus citri, assembly GCF_950023065.1. Classification (NCBI taxonomy): domain Eukaryota; kingdom Metazoa; phylum Arthropoda; class Insecta; order Hemiptera; family Pseudococcidae; genus Planococcus; species Planococcus citri. The sequence continues at coordinate 38,542,296 of NC_088677.1, forward strand.
AGTAATAATAACAATACTAATTCAGATACCAATAACAACAGTCGCAGTAGTACTAGAAATCATACGAACAATCTCAACGATAGTAACCCTTCTAATAATTACAATTATATTAACAACGTGAATGCCATTAGCAATAACAGAAATACAATGAATGTTCCTTTATTGGGAGTTCGCGATAGATTATTTCATGCCATATTTTTTAAGGCGTCTGTAACATATGCACGATCTGTTCCGTCTTCAGTTCGAAGAGTCATAGAATTCCTCATTTTATTAAAAGTAAGTGACTAGAACAGCAAAATATATTTCTGAAATAATTTATTGTTGGAGTTGTAATCGTTACTTTTATCTTTACAGGCGGTAACGGCTTTTTTCATGTTAATATATGTTCATACAACGTTTATACATAAGCCAACCGAATGTTTGAGTCATTTGAAGAACACTTGGCCAAAAGATGGCATTCTTAGAGTAGAAATTTTGAGAAATGGTGGTGCGGAGTATACTATTGAAAATTCATACGCAAAAGAAAGACGAATCGAACAGCAACGTTTTAATGAAATGAATCTTTTATTAACAACTTTTAAATTTCCGATGGAGTAAGTATTCTGTCTTCTGTCATACCTAGCGAAACGGCGACTCAAAAATTGACAACTTCATTTTTTGTGATTAGATGGCCTAGCGAAGTACACCTGGAATCTTCGTTGGACGAAGATACCCCATTTCAAGAGACAGACAATAAAGATAAGGACAAAGAAGAAGTGTTATTTGCTGATGAACCTATTGAAAACATATCTTCTGTCGCGTGGATTGACGGTAAGAAATAAAATGTTCATGGATTCGTTTGTATCTTGCTGTACTCTGACGAAATGAAATTTGATTCGTAGGTAACAAAAGCTTATTCAGTTCGGCGTGGGACGACATCAGCCAATTTGGTGGAACTCAAGATTTTTCAAGAGATAAAGATGTAATTTGAATTTTAATGCTGTTCTATTCTCGTGTAGAACTAGATATTCGTTCTTATAGCTATCCTTCCATTGTTTCGCTTCTAGTTTGAAAGTGATATTGGTGCAAATGGACAGTTCAACGAAACGTTACTCCAATCATCAAGTGCTTCCAAAGACACGACTGAAAAAAGTCAGTCCCATCGCACGTCTTCTCCTTTGAAAGAGTCTGTATCAGAAATGGAAAAATTAGTAAGAGCAGGTAACATTTCAATTTCATGGTTTTTAATATCAGTATTATACAATGTATATAGATATATCCATTACTACGAACAAAATGTATCATTGCAGTGTGGCCTGAAGAAGAATACATTTTGGAATTTTCATTGGAATACGGGTTTTTAAGATTATCTCCTCAAACTCGAGAAAAGCTAAAGATACCTGTGAAAATAGTTACGCTAGATCCGACCAAAGATACTTGTTTCGGAGATGATGTAACTCGTTTCATTCTTGAACATTTTATTGGTTACGATGATTTACTGATGGTCTCTATCAAGACTCTCGCTGAAAAAGAAAATAACAAAGGTTTTCTCCGGTATGATCTTTATAATGATTCGTTTTTAAAGTGTAATGTTCACTAGAAGATAGAACTCATTGCACGATGTTTATTTCAACAGAAATGTTGTTACTGGAGAACATTATCGATTTGTTACGATGTGGATGTCGCGAGCATCTTATTTGTTTGCTTTTGGAATGATGATAGTATTTGTAAGTATTTTTCGGTCAACTTCACTTTTTTTTCGAGATAAAAGTTTTTCATTCTTTAACTAAAATTACACATGTTGGCTTCTGTTTCAGACTCTTTCTCTTACCATTTTATTAAGATATTCTCACCATCAGATTTTCATTTTCATCGGTAAGTACTGATCAGTGATCACGCATTTCATCGAAGTTTTGAATTGAAAATTCATACTCAAAATCGATATTTTGTTTTACAGTTGATTTATTACAAATGTTGGAATTCAACTCAGCTATATCATTTCCGGCTGCTCCTTTGTTAACAATTATTTTGGCGTTAATCGGTGAATATCAAATTTCCATGGTTTTAGTGATGCAAGTTTTCATCTTTGAGTAACAATAATTTGTTTACAGGTATGGAAGCGGTAATGTCTGAATTTTTCAATGACAATACGACGGCTTTCTATATCATTGTAATTGTGTGGATATCTAACCAATACGAAGCGGCTTGCTGTTATAGACCTATAACGAAAAAACATTGGGTTAGGTGAGATATGTTTTCATTTTCATTTTATAGAATAGTACTAATGGTAGCATTTTTTGTCCTTGAGATTTTTTAATGAATTGTTCGAGTGAGACTGTTGATTCTCGAGTCGAACGTTTTAAAATTAATGAGAATTACCCTGTGCAGTACATATTGCGTGGTTGTAAATGCAACCTCTTACGACTCGAATTCGTTTTTTTATTATATTTTTGCATCAATTTTTAATAACCTTTTCCTTCAAATTATGCACATCTACATATATCTGAGGGGGTTGTGTTGTAGTTGCAGTGAATCTAGTCGTTTAAAATTATTTGAGAAATTTTTTGATACAAGAGGTCATATTTCATTGATAGTTCGTTTTTCTATACATGCAAATTTAACAAAATGATGTTGGGTAAAAATATACTCGCGTTATCATTCATTCGAAGAAGTGATTATTTTTTATTGCAATGTGTAAACTTTCGTATAAACAACAAACAAGCAAAACATGAAATGGAATCAATTTCATATTTGGATAGGAGAAAATGATCAAAATTAGAAACGATTTTTTCCTTTTGTTAAATTTATAAATTATGTATTCAAAGTCCAACTCGTGTCGTTATAAAGTAGTAAAAGTAATCGTTCATATTATTTTTTGGTTAACGTTTGTGCTTGTTAATTGAATGCACTTCAAATTGAAATTTTTTACTTTTTATCTACTCAAGCGGTAAAGCCCCACTCAGTAGAATTACTCGATTAATGTTCCGTACATTATAATATTATTGGTTATTTAAATTGAATCGCTGCATGATTTGATTGTATGTAATTTTTATCGCATGGCATCGTCAAGTTTAGTTTTCACGTCACGTTGTTTTGTTTGAAATAAGTACTTGCGCTCCCTAAGGGAGATACTTGATTGGCTGATGAATTTTTGAATTGGATCGCAAAAAATTGAAAAAATTGTCCAAAATATACCCCGGATCAAATATGTGCGGGCTGTATTTCATTTTTTGATTTCTTCGGAGACAGTTAAAATATTGATTAAATTGAAGTATGAAATTGACATCCTATCGATTCAGGTTCAAATTTTTCGTTTTTGCTCGTTCAAATTCAAAATTTTCTCTAGCTATTTTTTTTTAAATAAAATGAAAAATTCATCTTATACAAACGCGTAACGTTCACGGCTGCCATTGAGTTTATTCCCGAAGTTTGATCTTCGGAACCGGTTTGCTGCACTTTCTAACTGTGCAGTGTGCGGACTTGTTTTTTCATTTTTTAAATTTGAATCAGCGAGTACGAATCTTTAAAATTGTTTCCTACACCCATCGACGGGGTTGAGAAGATTAATTCGAATTCTTACGGAATTCAATTTCGGCCTTTCTTACAGGCAATTTTCGATAATATGTGGAAAATCCAGATGTTTTTTGAAAGCTTTAAAACGGCGTAGGACTACCTCTGATCGATGTAGAAGGTCAACAATAAGGTGGAAGTCAAATTTTAGTTTTCATTTTTTTAAAATTTGGTTTTGATGAAAATATTCTTGCAACACTGATAATGATAAAAGGAAAATTGAAATAGAAACTTGACTCACTGATGCCATTTAGCTAGTTGGTAAAAAAATTAAGGATTCTTTAAATGTCTTTAATGAAAATAAAATACATCAGAAACAACTCATGAATTTCTATTGCATTGCCAAAGAAGTACTTGAAAAAGACACAAAAAAAAATAAATATTACTCACATCGACCTTACCTACCCAAAATACGTTGGTGGAAAAAATATATTGTGCCCTTTTTTAAATACATTTTTTTGATGTAAAAATGAGCAGCTCGATCATCGATATCATATTTATAAAATCATTTGCATGTTGGACTTTTTGATTGCGCGTGTTTTATGGTCAAACACATAAAACCTGTAAAAAGGAGGAAAATAAGGGGTTTTTCGTCTCTGCGGGGAATATTTTTATTCCTCGATTGTGTATACGCGGCGAATTCTTCGGTAGTGAAATGTAATGGCATATGCATGTCGATGTTCTTAACAAAACCGGGGGATGCCAATTTGACTCTAATAGCATGATCTTACCAGGCGTGTTCACTTTAATAAATGGAATAAAATAATTTGATCTTTTAAATTGACGAATTTACCCCTAAATAAAAATAAGGGAGAAAATAAAGAAGAAAGTTGATTACGAGTTATAATGATTTTTTCGAGAGAACGTCCCCGGCCGCAGTGTAAAAATAAGTCCAGCCAAGCTCAACTGTCCCTGTTCTACGTAGGAGAAAATGAGGGTAGTAAAAAGAAGCGTAGGTATGGAATGTATCCTTTCCTTACATCCAGGTCAAAATATTTTAATTTATATTATTTACGAAAGAAAAAAATCTCTACCATAAAGGACCTTTTTTGGGGGTGAAATATTTAATTTCAAGCTTCGAGATGGCTGTCAAAAAGCTTTTATCAGCGACGAGAGCAATGTTCCCTTTTTGTTGGAAAAAAATCTCTTATATTAACTTTCATGTCCAGCTACTAGCATTCAGATACAAGCTTCATAACCATTATCGGATTTAGTTACACTTGCTCATTTTTACTTCATACAAAAAATATGAATTATAGTCGCGTGTAAAATATAATGCTTTTGAAACACGTATTACGAGTATATGTATAAGAAAAAATTCCAAAGAATGTTTCCTTCGTGAAGAAAAACCTCCTGTCACGTCTGGTGATTATTTTTCTCATCTAAATTTATTCTGTAGACCTTATACCTACAATAGGTAGAATTCACTTATTTCAAGTCTTCCACAAGTAACTAGTTCGGTATTTAAAAATTGAATTATTTGTATCGATATAGTTTATTCTCTTTTTTGAACGTAAGTGTTTGCTTTTTTTTCCCATTTTTTCATTCTCGAAAACGACGGTTTACGCGTTGTTTACTTTTTAATAAGTTTCAACCAAGTTTTTTTAAAGATTTTTTTCTTTCGCATTGAATTTATTCGAATCAAAATTCATTTCTGGTGTTATTTTTGCAAGTTCGCCATTTTTGCGTAGTTTCAACATTAGATGTATTACGTAGCCTATTTATTTGGTACTATTTCAACTACCTACCAACCAACGTTTGGTTTGGAAGTTGGCGAAGCTAGTACCTACTACCTACATTCATCATTTTAAAACAATAATGTCAATATTTCATTACTTCTGCGGAATAAACTTCATCTGTTTTCACATTTTATCACGGATGGTCTGTTGCAGATTTTTCTACCTGTATCATTTCTCGTTTTATGCGTATCATTATCGATTCAACGGGCAATACAGTGGATTGGCTCTCATCACGTCTTGGCTGTTCATCGAAGTAAGTAATTTTCTTAGCATTTAACAATGAAGCGAATTTAAACCGCTGTCACGTTAAACTTCAGAAAAATGAAAAATATGAAAATGTTATACTTGCCCACGTATCCGTTTAATCGACTTACGTGTGTTTTTCCGAGTACATATTCTATCGGAAAAATAGGTACCCAATTTGAAATTCGAGAAAATAAGCAGGTGAGTTGGTTTGGAAAAATACAAGAAAGCGCGGGAGAAGGTAACGCGTTACGAACGTATTCTGTTTGTAAAATCTGAGCGACTTGCATTTGACAAGTTGTTTTAAAATTATTCTGTTGGTTGGTTTGTTTTTTTGTTTTCGTTTATTGTTATCTTTATATAGCTACACAAAAGGAGATGCTGCCGCAAACAAGATGAAGGGCCTTCGATAAAAGGGGAAAAAAAAGAATTGTTCGAGTTTAATTTTTAGCTGGAATGGTATTTAAGAGTGAAGAGATGTTTGAAGTTTATTTAGAGATGCAGCCTAGTTCTACAGTACGTTGGTGTTAGATTGTGGTGTAAACTAGAAACTACAAGTTTTAATAAAAGCCTATAGATATGCTACTAAGATATTCAATCTCCTCCATCGGTTCCCCAACCTAGTTCGGCCCCCTCTTACGTACTGCATTCTTTCAATTCCTGTTTTTTTTTCAGTCTTTTTTCGCAAGTATTGCATATTCACTTCAAAACATTAATAATGATCGAGTATTTCAAAAATGTACAAAATGCTCAAATTTCCAAAAAGTTTTACTTTTCTCCTATTTATCCCACCTTTTGAATTTTTAAATTATTATTTTTTCATTGTTGTAGTTTTTCTGGAAATTGAAAATTTATGGTCTTGAAATTCCGACGTATCCTCCTCTCAAAAAATATTGTATGCAGTTTCGTATAGGTATTTGAAAAAATTTCTTGGTTAATAGGTTAATGCCCCGTTTTTTATTGTTATCTTGCAATTGAGAGACCTGGTCATAGAAATTCTTTCAGTAAAAAAATGAATTTTTGTGTGAGAATAAGATAATTTATTAAGATTTTTTCCCATTTGAATGGTGCTATTCAAGAATGTCCTATCGACCGATGGGACCTTTTTGAGGAGTTCATGAAATTTGAATCTCTGACATTTTCTGCACACAATGGTGCAAACCGCAGCGCACTGTGTGGTGTTTTTCACAAACAGCAGCCATATGAAGTTGGTGAGGCCGGCCCACCACAGTGACTTGGATGGCAAAAAAAATGGCGCATGAGGTTTTACAACAAAACTCAAGAGTTGGAAGTAGTGATTTCGTAGTAATTTTCAACGAGGAATTCGAATCCGATGTCCTTTTTTTTGCCCGACCCCTTGGGGGAGGGGGAGTGGGGTGCGACGGAAATCAAATTTTGTAAAAATGAAAAAAATCGAGTGATTCTGAATTTAATTTTTTCCTCAAGAGTTGGTGTTTTAAACTTGTAAATTATATACCTAACAAGTTGTCTGAACTATTTCATGTTTTTGGTGGGTTTGAGAAGGAATAAAATCGATTTTTAGGTGGAATAACCGCAAGAAGGTCCTGTCGTTTCAAGAAGGTGCTATCAAGGTCTCTTTTGTAAAGCGCTCCCATGGAAATATTGGCGATGGGAAAAAAAATTACTACGCAGGAAATAAATAGTGGAAAGATGCTTCTGTTCAACAAAAAAAACCGGAGCTCGCTATATTATTGTAAACCAAAATAGCAAAACACTGAAATATAAAAATGTGTTTTTCTCAAAACCAGTTTTTTGGCGATAGGACCTTCTTGAATAGCACCATTCATTTGTTAGTTACCTTCTCTGCTGAGAGATGTTTTGAAAATGTTTAACTATTGTTCCACTTTTTTTCACATTTTTGAAAAAAGATACGAAACGATTCCAGTTAAGGGCACATACATTTCCTCTTGAATTTTTTTTCTAATTTATTCCTAATAGGTGGTATAATTTTGGAATTCTGGTAGAATCTCTGTTCTATCCTGGAGTCAGAGAAAAATTTTAATACCAGAATAACACTTTTTTGCATGCATCATTTTCCAACTGCTTCTGTTGGCTGTTACGAGCAATCCGTTTCAAAAATTGGACCTTACAAATAATCGCGTTTGATTTATTTACACTACCAATATCGCTAGTTACTAGTTTAAAAAAACTGTTTTCTACGGACTGGCAATTATTCACCTGATTTCAAAAATGCCTGGCTTACGAAAGTAGCCTTATTTGCGTATGAACTTGGAGTACCTAAGTACATATTATGTACAAGTACGTGCAATATGCATCGCATCGGATATGTGTTATGTGTACTTTTTGAACGTATGTATCTCGCAAATTCTTGCGACGAGCACGAATTTTGCTAAGCCGTCTATTCGATGACATTGCGTGTTGAAATAGAACCACGAAACGTTGTTACGCAGGTAAAGAAAAATGGTTTTGAAAAAAAAATTTCGGGAATTACTCGTGCATCGAAAACGGAGACCGAAACGGTCGAGTTATTTTTATGCCATTACCATTTCTAATCCTCTTATCACGGTTGTTGATTAAAATAAAAGGATATCATCTGTTAAATTTGTATAATAGGAGAATTTTTCAAAATTACGAGTATGATAAAACGAGTCGCGATGATGTAGGTAGGAACTATAGGAATAGGAATGTAGTTTGAATGAAAAACGTGTATCGCGAAATCAGACAATTGAATTTTTTTAAATACTCGAACGAGGGCGTGTTTAACGACGATGACGTGAAATCGGTTATTGAGAAAAAATTTGATAATTTCATTTTGTGACGAATGTAAATTTTCAATAATGAATGCGTAACGTTGGCGTCGTTGTTAACTGAATACACTGCACGCTGTTATATTTTGGCTGCCAAAATTATTTAACGACACTTGGAGAAAACAGCTTTACAATCATTTAACACTGATTATGTCTACAAACGAGTAATTTCCATATAAATTTGATTGCGGCAAAAAGGGAAAGCGTCAAAAACGATTATCAATGAGAAAACGATAGCGTCATATTTTCTTTGTCATTGTGCCACCCTTTGCCTATGAATGCTCTTTTAAACACGATGGGAAATTAAAACGAAAATAAAATCTGTCACTGGAATTACCATGCGTGTTATCATCGTTTTCAATCGGTACGTTGGCTATGTGTTCGTTTGAATGACGTGAATATTAATTACGTTGAAATAACGATTAGATTTTTTTTTCCTATTCTACGCTGCATTCGATTATAAGAAAAGAAAAATTACGTATTCGCGGATGCGGCAAGAAGTCTAAGCGCAATGACCTGTCATCACGCGTTGAAGTCATTAAGTCGCCTCCGTCAGTATGCAAAGCCATCGAGACTAATGTATTCATATTTTAACGCCGTGTTAATTTTATGTGCAGCGCAGCGCCATCCCCTGTTGTCTGTTAAAACTGTTGAAATGAAATGCTTCTGTTCGATGTTTTGGAAATGATCCGTGCCATTCTGTCGAGCATTCTTGAAAAAAATTTTAAACGGCCATAAATCCACCTTTGGGAAAATGCTCGTATTGTTTAGCGTGAAAAAAGACCGACTTTTACTAATACGCGTAATTTGTTTGATTTTTTTGTTCGCAGCATTCGATGATCTATTTCTATCACCATTACGAATTACCCTTCGTACTACAACGTCATAATTTGCAGCAGTTCATTATGGCCCAGCAAACAGCGGCAACTAACGATTCGGTATCATTTTTGAATCGAGCCGATCGTCGTAATGAAGACGATAGTAATACGCGAAACGCTGCTGGTAGACCTAACAATGGCGGTGGCAATGCAGCCGTCAGCACCGGCGCTGGTTCATCTTCTGCGAACGAAGATGTATCCGTCGAGTTGAGATCGCAGAATGAAATGCAATCCATATTTTCAAACATCACCAGACGACTGTTGTTTCGACGTCGACCGCACAATAACGTACCGACGCCGGAGACTTCGGATAGTATAACTCAAACGTCAGCGTTTTACGCCGACCAACAAGTGACCACCGGTCAGTACGTGAACGAAGAACAGGGTGCTTTATTCGGCCCTCAACAAGTACACGAACAACTGATGGAGGATATCGGTGCCAATGGTCGTGGCCGCGATTCGCACAAGACCGCCGTTAACGCGATGAGTTCGTCCTTCAGTCCTGATATTATCGCGTCCACTTCGAAAAGTGTCGTATCTAGTCCGGACGTTGTGACTTCATCGTCTACGGAAAAAACAGCGGCTACCGTGGCCAGTACGGCGACAGATTACTCTCAAAATCGAACTCAAACGACGATTAATTCATCAGCATCGTCTAACAACCTATTAAATAAACGATGTTTGTCCGATGAAAATCCAAACAACGATGTAATTAGAACGCAAAACGACGACGATACCGGTGTCCGATTGGAACCGGCGAATATGTCGTAATGGCGAACGATCGTTTATTTTGTGTGCGTGGTTTTTTTTCGCCCATTTTATTTATTGTTATTATTATCAAACATTATTATCATTATTCAATTGTTCGAGAAAAGCTTAATACTGTACTGCGAATCGTAATTATATTTACGCTTTTATCTATGTCCTTTGCAATACACCTCTTGCAAAATGTTTTTTAGCAAATAAGAAAACTAGTCATTTATGGTATTACCGTAAAGAAATTTCCCTCAATCTGTCGATACCTATCTACATTTCGTCTTTTTATCTTTTCGTTTTTTTTTTTTTTTTTTTTTTTTTTAAATCATCAACCTACGACGACTGGTTACTCCACGAATGCGGATGGATAATTCATGAAAGAATCCTGCTATCGCGATGTCCATAGCGTTATGCTTAGGTACTTTACTTAGTGTTTTGAATGCATGTTGATTAAAATTGATGTTACCAGCAGCTTTAATACCTAGTTACATATTTTGTTATATATCTTATTAAATGTGGGGAAAACTTTTAAGCAAAGCTTTTAAATGTTGCGGTTTTTTCACAGTAGGTAACTACAGTACTGTACTTGCTTCGATGAAAACCTTATCAGTGATTAGTTGCTAATGAAAAGTTCTTGGTAACTGATCTCATGTTTTTTCTTATTTTCTTTTCTTTTTTCTTTTTTTTCATTTAAATAAATGTGTCTTTTTTCTTTTATTTTTTTAAGCCGGTGCGATGTGCGAGTTATTCTAATTGAAAAGTTGTTTTGTTAAAATTGATGATACTTATACATTTTTTTTTTATTATTATGGTTGTTTTATTATTGTGTGAAGCTGCGTAAAATTGAAGAAGGGTATTCGCAAAAAAAAAGTGACCAAACTACGAGTAAAAACCTAGATTTAATCTACAATCACAAAAAATAACTTTTGATTAAAATATTTTCCATTTTAAAACCGTCATGCGCCATGAAAATATTTTTACTTCATCTCGGTATCACTGTGGTTGAATGCTGACGAACGATTCACGGAACACCCTGTGTTTTACATTAGACGCCCTGATAGTAATTTGTGTTCAAAATCAGAATTCGGAAAATTCAACTGATGCAAAAAATTACGCCAATGTCATCTACTTGATTGAAAATGATTTTATGGCGGCTTCTTATTGATACACATAAACCACAGTCACATGTTATGCCATGTACCCTTTAATTTAATGAAACCGTATTTTTTTTTTATGCGATGTTGCGCCTATTAATTGACAAGAATCATTCGAAGAAGAAAAACGAAATGAATCAGAATGGAAAGACTAATCTTATTCAAACGAATTACGAAAACAAACACCATTAGTAAATGCGATAATAATCTACTTACCAAACTGACATAGTTGTGAAAACACCTTTTATTTTTTAAGGTGTTTTTGAATGCCCCATCATTATAGTTCGAGTTATTTTTATTCGCGAGTTATAGTGCCATTGTTTAATCAAAATGATCGGAACAAACATGTTTACGAGCATCTCCAAGGTTAAGAGTACTCCTTTTGTACCTACATATTTTGTAGAGATCTGACTGCAACCAATTCATACCTAATACCTACCCAACTATGTTTTAATTTGAGTTAGTGAAAACACTGAAAACGATCAGTAGTATACACAATGAAATGTGCTTGGGAGTATCGAATTCAAGAGAGATAGGTAGGCTGAATTCATCAAATCATTTACACTCCTTTTGTTTTTTCTGAATTCACTTGCTGTAAATAACAATTTTATGCTGTTTTTTTTTCTTGGTGCATAGAAAACTTGTGTGGATACGAGTGTGTACCTATTTCAAGAAAATACCTATATAGCTACTTACCTTTTACCTAAGTATACATTTTTATAAGTATGAAATACGAATAGGAAAGGGTATAAACATATGATTACTAAAATCTTTATGGGTATAGGTATTTTACGGAAAGGAAAATTTACTTTTTACATTCGATTAGCTCACTGATAAATATTTAACCAGCCGCGCTGAAGAAATGACACTTCATTTTCCACTAGAATGAAAAGCTATCATAAAAACAACCCTCAAATTCGCAACATTTTAGTTTATTCAAAATATCTTCCGGAGGTATTCTCCAGTTGATCTGAAACAAAGTGACAGGGTAGTTTCTTACAAAACTAAACTGACGAATTATGGCTTTGATTGGTGCCACCGCCAAAACGACGTTTCATTCAAAGATTTATTCTATACAAAACAGAGAAGGTTGGTAGGTAGGTAGGTAGGTACCTACATGAAATAATCCAGAACAAACTGGAGCTGGTTACGAGTACAAAACATTCACGGCAGCCTTCTTCTGTAAGTACTACCTACGTATTATTCTGAAAAAATTCAAAAAATCTTCGGGATTTTTTTTTTTTTGAGATACCGTTAAACGCTTTAATTTTGGACACAACTTTTCAACTAAGTATAATAAAAAAGTAAAACAGTGAAAAAAATGAAACCTGGAATATATTTCTTTCTTATACATTTTCTGGTAGAAAATTGTTCATTTTATTTCCTTTTGATTTTGTTTAAATCGATCAAATTTTCTTGAAAAACCTGATGTCCGAAATTAGGACGATTGACAGTACCTATGAAAGAACAACGAAAAATTTCATAAATTTTGTTGATGTGTGTTTTTTTAAAATTAGAACTCCTGATAAGGGGATGCCTCTCTTGATTTTTATTCATACGTACCTACATAAAATGTATGGAATAATTTTTAAAAAATGTCATATCGCTGCCTCTGATGCCATGGTATGATTTTGATTTCATGTTACTGAGAGAAACCAGACCACTGAGAATCCATCGTGTAAATATGACCTAGGTAATCCAAAAACTGAAGGCGATGGAAGAATCATAAAATTTGAATTGCGGCCAAATGGAATATAATGTGAACCGTCAAAAATTGAACTTGAAGCTAGCTTTGGTTGTCAATGAATTACCTATGTGTGCTAAGATTTACCTCAAAAAGTTTTCTTTTACATGACAATTCGAAATATTGAAGTGGCCTTTCCTGGTCCGTGGTCCCTCATAATCTTTTCAATTTTAATCAACTTTATATACAATTTTTTACTCGTCAAAATGCACAGAGATGACAGATATTCGTACCTAGTACCTAGTACCTACCTACTACCTAACACTAGATAAAAATTCTTTTCAGCTTATACGTATGAGCGCGAATGACTCCAAAAGCTGATAGGTTACATTTCCAAGCCTTGGTTTGAAAAATCGCGCTCTCTCAAAACGATAAATGTGATCTTACATAAATACATATTGTACTCGTACGTAGATATGTATTATATTTATATTTTTTTCAATTTAAAACTAAAGAAACACGTATGAAATGTTTCCTATATCGCAAAGACTTGATAAAAGCTGTAGCAAAAAGTGTTGGATAGTTGAATAAATAATTGAAACAGAAACAAGCAACAAATGTATCACCGAGAACTCATTTAAATTGAAAACGAAACCCCACGAAGCCAGTAAAGCATTTGTTTTCATTAGAACGTTGATTAGCTGAATGTCGTGAAAGTTGGAGGTGATCGGGTGGTGCCCAGTATCGAATTCTATCGCCAATTATCGTCGCAGTCGTCGGCGGCCGAGTAAATAAAATAACTTTCTTTTCGCCTCCGTCCATTTGCTGTTCTCTTTCATTACTTTTTTCTTTGTAAGGTTTCCTTGCAATATAGGGGAATATCAATTGATGTGGCGCCCAACAAGTCACTTCGAAATTATTTATGAAATTGTATACTGAACGGGATACCTACTTCGTTTAATCATTCCTAATAAATTTTCACATTCTGCGAAAAAAAAAAAGGAAAGGAAAAAAATACGTACTACTCGGAACTCTATGGTGTGTACTGTGTACTTCTGTCTTTGGGGTATTTTTTTTTCTTTTTTTTTTTCAATCCACTTCGTAATATCCTCCTTTACCTAACGACTTCGATATCTGCATAGTATTCCAGCATTAACACATGTAAGAAAAACACGATACGGAAGTTTTTATTGTTGACCAATGTTGAATAAAGAATACGATGAGAACATTTTTTATAATAAATTCTTCATTTTTCGAACAATATTATTGTTTGTAAAGAACTTGATGTGGAGTGAAATGGGGAGGTACCATGAATACGAATCTGCTGATATCTTTTTAATACATTGCGTGTATAGGTACCAATTTTAAAATTGAATTTTCCAGATAAAAATTCACTTGAATTAGTTGGTATATATTTTAACTACCAAACTATTACTTTTTTTTTACAATTTTCTTATGATTTTAAGCGTTGTTTGAAAAGTTTTAAACTAGTACCCTAAAGAAAGTTTTTTGTTAAAAATATGTGTTGGCAAAGTGAGATAGATGCATTTATGATTGGTGGACTGTTATCACCTCAGTCCTACAACCAATCATGTGCTACCGTCTTATTATTATCATTCACTGTGACCAACCACAACATTTAGCAGAAAACTTTTTTGGGGTTAAGTACCTACTACGTGTACGTATTATAAGTAGGAACCTGCATAATGAAAACTACCTACATACAGGGTGCCCAGAAATATCGAGCACCCCTAAAAAAGTTTTCTACTAAAATACTTTGGTTGGTCACAGTGAATGATAATAATGATAGCACATGATTGGTTGTTGGACTGGAGAGATAACATTCCACCAATCATATGCATCTATTTCACGTTGCCAACCTATATTTTTAATGAAAAACTTTCTTTGGGGTGCTCGATATTTCTGGGCACCCTGTATTACAATATAGGTTTGTACCTACTTACCCTCCGGCCTCTACTTCTTGTGGAACGTATTCACTGTTTTTTATTTCAATTTTTCTAGGTTTAAATGCTTCGAAAATGAAAAACTTTCCCGAATATAAAATTTTCAGCATTCGTAAGAGTACCTACGTATTTACTATTATTCAACGAATGCACACGTAGCAGGTATGTCTACTTAGTTGTGTACGTAAGCGTATAAGGTCAATTTTTTTAAATATTATCCGCAGTAGATTTTGAAAGATGAAAATGTAACACCAATGAGTGGTGAGTAGGTACGTAAGAAATGAAACATTCAAATACGAAAAATTAATAGAAAAAAGAAGAAAACAGCAAGAAATGAGGAAATATTTATGCTCATTAATTTTCATCTCCGGTGCACGAAATACGTAGCCTTTATACGTACCTAATAAGATGAATTTTCTTGGTAAAAAAAAATCGAGAAAACAAATAATTTTGCTACAGTACGCGGAGACTGGGGCTATAATAACCAGAGGGATGCTACAAATATGTAGCACTTTTTAGTTTGCGCTAAAACAACTACATAACCTACCTAACGACACCTACCAAGCAAAAAAAAACTATCTAAAATCTGAGAAGAAAATTTATGAACGAATTAAAATGAAATTTTTACCATGAGTGTGAAGTTCGGCGGTTCTTTTAACGCGAAAACGAAATTCCTAACTGTATAGATCTCGCGAATGCAGAATTTTTCGAATGATTTGAAATGAGAAAATCATTATCATTTGGGGAATATTAACGATCGTCAATTTTGGCCATAATTCACATTAACTAATTTCATGCGTTGAAGTCGACTATATGTACAAATAGGAAAAGTCTTCGCAGTAAAAAATTGATCCAAACAAAGCGAGAAAAATCAAATCACGAGCATTTTAAATTTCAGCATCCAAAATATCACGGTCCTGAAAATATGTATTCGAAATCAATGATTAAAATTTCAGTTCGATCAATCTACTCTAGCACGAGTAATCGTGTCCGCAATCGATCAATCGAAAGTTGGAAATATACATTGCTAGAATGGAATAATGATCAGAGTCGACTATAAATGCCTCCAAAGTTTCATCTTCAAGGAAAAAACTTTCGCATATTTGAGTTTTCTGAGGGAAGGGGGAGGGATACTTGAATATTTTGAAAATTTGTAGGAAAAAAATAAGAAGGGAGTATTAATTTGCATCTTTAAAAGAATAAAATAGTTACCCCTAAAACAGAATATGTAGGTACCTATTTTTTTGTCGTTCAAAATTGAAATTGTATAAAAACACGTTTTCCCCGTGTTTGTATTGAAATTTTTACCGAAGTGTTAGTCTTTAAGGTGGCTTTTCATTCTTTACTTACAAAAATTTTGTTTACAAACTTTTTTTTACTAAAAAATTGCTGATTTTCATGAAAAAAAATCTGTACATTTTAGCCCTCCAGGCCTCCAACTTGAAATTAAATCGTCGTGCTAAAAAACTGCCTGTTAAAAAAACGTTTAAAATGAAATTTCTTGCAAAAATTTCTTGTTTTTGCATCAGAATGCATCGAAATATCCACCTTTTCAAGAGGAACTCCTTCGATCCTTCGAATTCGAACAATATAGCTTCCTGAATGGAGTACTCATCCTCTTTTTTTAAAAAAATCGAAAATTGAAGTCTGTAAAAAAAATTGAAAATTTTTCATCTCTGGACAAAACACATTTCTAAATTACCCTTTTCACAAAACAAAACCTCCCTTGCTCTCAATGGTTTGTATTGAGAAGGGGGTACCGGAGTAACCAGAAAGGAATAAAGAGGGTCATTTAAAGAAAGTCCGACACAAAAATTAAAATTTTTAAAGATGAATTCCTTTTTGTTTTTTTTAAATTGTCAATCCCCCCTCTCCTTCTCTTACCAAAAATGAACCTTTCATCATCAGTTCGAATAGGTACCTACTATTCAAAAATAATTTCCACAGTAATGGCGTATTTCCGCATGAAAAGACACGCCTATTCCAACCAGTTCAGTAATAAAATAATTGGCAATATTTTAGGAAAAATTGTCAAATTTCTATTTTTTTTAAAAAAAAAACATAAAATATGTAAGTAGGTAAATACAAACATTAAAAAAACAAAACGTAAAAAAATTTGAAATTTTGTCGAGCCTCCAAACAAACATAAAAAAAAGATCAGAATTGTTTTTAATGGGATCTACGAGATAACGAAGAATATAACTGAACAATCCCTTTCATATTTGAGACACGTGGACGAAGGTGCCTAGTTTTAATGTGAAATTATTATCGATCACATTGTACGTATCTCTATCCAATGTATATCTAGCGTATGCACTGAAGCATCAGTATACATTCTGTAGTATAGGTACCTATGTATCAAATCATAGTTATTAATTTAATTACGATCGAATTAAAAGCGAAGTTCATTTGGGATCGGGAATAAATCTTTAGCTGGAAAGTATTCCGTTACGACGCGTATTTATTGATATATAGTCTAGTAAAACTAGAGAAAGAACACAACGCGACACAAAAAGAATGCAAGGTAGAGCAAGATAGAAAGATCCAAATATTTCAATATAAGCTAATGAGGTAACTACGGCGAGAACGCAAAGTGGAAGGGAGAGAGGAAAAAACGGCTATTATCTCAAATTTCAAGCTTTCAAATGCGCCCTGTGACCGACAATTTTTGTCGGACGGGACGACCGGCGCCATTCTTCGTGACGTCTACAACCACTAACGCAGACATATCCGAAATTAGGGAGGAAACTACTGCCGATCAATGTGCCACTATATTTTTCTCTTCTCTTCTTATTTTACCTTTAGTTTTATACACACTACGATGGAAGTATCCATCAACATGACACAATACCAAATACCCCTTTTTTTTCTCCCTTCCCAATCATAATACCTACCTATAGCTATCGCGTACACTTTTACAAAGAAAAAAAAATTAATTATCGAATTTACTCGCTTAATGAATTGGTTGTCTTGTCTACAAATCAAATTCCATGTGGAAAATATTGTATCGGTTTTTCTTTCAACTTGTTGAATGTACCATTTATTATGTACACATAAGGAAGTTAGGATACGAGAGGCAATACAATATAGACTATAGAAATGACCGCAGAAAATGATTTATTAAAAGTTACTCGTACAATCGCTTGAGATTCAATGTTAAATGACTTTCAGAGCGATTCAACTTTATTAAAAATACCCTCATGATGTTATTTTGTTGACAAACTTTCTTCACTTCGAAAGTGAGGTATTTTTATCAGATTATTTCTGTCTTGTCGCTTAAACTGTGTATACGTATCGATAAGTATATTTTGACTTTATTGTTTTTGTAAAACTACCATACAGGTAGATGTAGGTATGTACATATAAGTTTTTCTTTACCTATGTACCTATTTTGTTGGTGAAACATGGTACCTATGTGTTGTGAAAAGGATTTAGAAAAATACATACGAATATAACTACGAGTAGATACGTTCGAGAGATGAGATTAAGTACCAGAATGTATTTCAATATTCAACGTTTGTTACACGTTGTCTTAATTCTTCATAATGTAGGTACGTATGATTTTCTTAAATACTTACGTGGGTACTTCCTTCGATACTCACCTATTCTATATTTACTCATTATTTCGAGTACATAGTTACGTAACTACATACCTACCTATGTATACCTATTACTTATACTTACCAACATTTTTTCACAAATGTGATTTACCTCAAAGCTAAAAACAAAATCTGGGTCATTTCACAGCAGGTTTGCTAAAATGTTGAGAAAATTGTTTCTTTTTTTACTCCTTTTACTTTCTTTTTTGTTTGTGCTTCAACATTTCTTTTTCGTTTATTCTTTCAACTTTTTATCACCAGTCAAAAATCGAAAAATATACAAGAATATTTTTTTAAATGGTACTAAAATTTGATTTTTTTCTTTTATTTTTCCTTTCTGATGATCATTCCATCTCCACTCTTTTATTTAGAATAAGTAGTGTGTTTAGGTAATAAAACAAAGGACTTAGGTACCTTCACAAAAGTTTTTCGAATATTTTTCTCAAATACCTACAATCTTCAACAGCTGGTGTAATTCAATCATAGTTACTTTACTTACCTACTTCGCTTAATCTCCATTTCATTTATTAACTCACTTGTTGATAGGGTTGCGAAATCTAACATGTATTTTGATAAATCAAGTTTTTTAAAAACACGTTTTTTCCTTTGCAAAACGGAACTCCCTTTAGAGCTGCAGATGGGCACTTGGACAGAAATTAAAACTTCAGAGAAATTATATACACTTTGATTGTGTTACCCACTTCTTTTCATAGGTATACCTACCTTAGAATCAAAATTGAAACTAAAAAGGAAACTTTTTTAGAAAAAAAAGAAGAGAAAGGAAAGCATTGGTTGAAGAGAGGGATGGAGAGAAAAGGTACGTACATCACACTTCCAAATGTCACTTCAAAAATACGTTTTCCTTTAATTTTTGGAGTATTTTCCGTTAAAACTTGAAATAACATATTCTTATATTTAAGATCAGTTGGGTAATAATAAGCAATCTTTAACTAATACCTACAAGCTAAAAAATTCGACAAGCTTTCATTTAGGTCATGATATACTCGTACAGCAAGACAGTAATTTATTTTTTCTTCATGGAAGCTCTCAACGAGTACATGACGCTAAACATAAGTACAAGGAAGGGTCAATTTTGATTTTTAGGGCCCCAAATTTGGAAGACGGGAAGCTAAAGTACCTATACATATAACAAATTGTTCGGAAAATGTTCGGATAGGTACAATATATTCTTGATGAATTTGGCCAGGTAGATATGCAAATGCACGCTACAGGTTGATTATTTGATTGTGGCATTTTTGAAGTTTTGGGGCTCCATAAAATGAAACCGATGTTGTACAGCGTCATTATTTTGTGAAAAAGTCTATCAAAAATGTCCATAAATAAGATTGGAGTAAGTATTCATCTGTTGCATAAAAATTTGTTCTTTGAAATACCTACTTTCAAAATAAATTTCACTGGGGAAAAAACAAAAAGGAAATAAACGTCAGTGAACATATTTTATTTGATAAGAAATGATGAAAAATTTGTTCAATTTGCATTGCATCAGCTAAATAAAATAACAAAAAATTATTTCTCTCGGTATTAAGTGATACAAATCGTTTATCTTGCTGCACCGCGTATACACACATAAATGTACATATTACACCTAATCTTTTCACTTATTCGGCCTACGTTAGGAATTTTTGTTGTTTTTTTTTCTGTCGTTTTGACACAAGTTTATTTCTATTTAAAACAGTTAACTTTTATTTTTCTCAGACAGGTTTTTTTAAATTATGTAATTTGAAAGTAGTTTTTTCAATTTATGTTGGCTTATATAACAAAGTACCATACACATCAAGCTACATATAAAAATACAAATTTTCGAGTAAATAATGCGTACTTACTTTTGTAAATGATATTATTTCTCACACTTGGAACGAACGAAAGAATTGAAAAAAAAAAATCATCGAAGCTTTAAAAATCCTGCACAGTGCTTCACTAAACCCATGCTCGAATTTTTTTCAACGTTTCAACAAAAATTTGCTGGGTATACACACAGAGAAAACCTTGTTTATGTGCATCTCTATATGTATCGTTCCCAAAAGGAAAAAACCTACATACGCGAGAAAAATTTCCTCAAAATATTTTTCAGTTTAATATTTCGACTTATTTAGGGCTACTCGAGTTAATCGCAACTCGTAAGTAGGTATTCAGAATAGTTAGGGTAAAGCTGTATTTCTGCATCTCGCTTTTTAGGTTCATTGCTCTGTAAAATAAGAAGACTGTATCGGAATGAAGTTTCTGGCCCGACGTTCGTTTGCAATATGAAACGAATACTCATCTTTTAAGCCAATTTGGCGCAACAATTCGGCGTTGGACTTTTTATTAGGCACGTCAACAGCCGAAGAGAAACGTTCAACTAATTTTGTTGCAAAATGGTCCCGTTTATTTTATTATTTTTCCAACCTAAGTCGCTAATTAATGCAATTAACTCGATTTCAGAATTTTTGTTACATTGTTAAAGCGCCATTATCATCAAACAAATGTAACCAATTAGCGTGAAAAACATTCAAATATTTACCTACACTTGTGCGAAATTTTCTCTCCCTTGTGTGCCTATATACTTAAACAAGTTTCGAGTTCTCATGGTTCATTCTCACTTAAATTATTTCGTTTGTGTTATGCAAATGTCAAAACTTTGAGTTTTTATAGGTGAAGTATACCCGCGCCTATAGTTACCTGTTTTTCCTCATCGCCTCGTGTTTTTCTTATTCGAGAACTAATAAAATTAATCGATGTGGTTAAGAAGTGTTAAAAATGACTCGGATGTTTTTTGAATGGCGTTAGTAAGTATAGGTGAGCTATAGTTGTTTTAATATTCGTGGTATTGGCTGATTTTGTGATTTTTATCAACGTGTTTTTCAAAGTAGGTATCGTTCTTTTAATTAATTTCCCGAACAGAAATTTTTAATTTTTTATAAATCGAAACTTTTAAAAAGTATTTACAAACTCATCGGTAGTTTATTATACCTAATCGTCTTAGTGAAAAAAATCGTCATTTTGAATTTTCTTTCTAGTGAGAAAAAATTTTGTAAGTATCGAAATCAGGAAATGTTGAATCTAAATAAAATTCACGACTTTGCTATTTAAAAGTAAGAGCATGATTTTTAAAAGCGTATAGACCAAGTACAGTAAGTAAGTGATACCTGATAGAATTTAAGGTACCTACCAGTATGGCGGCTTATAAAGCTCGCCAAAATATGTTTGCGGAATAACACTGGTTATGAAATGGAGATTTTTAAGTTTTTTTTTGTTTTTTTTTTACGAGAAGAAACTTTATAATAGTTTTCTCAACAAAATGAAATGACGCATTTGTTTTCATTTTTCAACTCATGTATCGTCAAGAGACTGTGACCAGACGTTTCAAAGAAATATTCAAATTCAGGGTGGTCGCTCAGAGTGAATGTGAAGAAGTTTATCAAGGGAGCGGGCCGAAATATATTTAATTCAATATGAATAATTAACATTGAACAACCAATAATGTGTCACAAAAAAAGCAATGTAGGTATGCTCGATGTCTATCCGGCTCTAAAATTGGCATGGATGCCCATTTTAAAACTATACCATCTTAAGCCACCGTAAAAAGTAATCGTTTTGCATAAAAATTATGCTCGGAAAATAATTATCGATGCTGCAAACATAACAGTGCAGACGTGCAGTGTTATTATGCCTTCAAATCGCTGTGCAAACCGTAATACGTGAATATGTTAATAAAATTGCATAACCTGTTTGCCGCAAATACGCTAGTTTATTTGTGCTCGCTAGCTCGAACCAAAAATGTGGTCTGATACTGTGATTTCGTTCACTTTTTAGTGGTTTATGATTTCTCTTCGATGGTCTAGTGAAATAACCACCGTCCTTTACGCTCTAACCCTCGAACTTGCGATTTTTACGCATATGTATTAGGTAGGTAACTAGGTGTATCAGGTATCTCGTGATTGGTTAAACTTGTACCAAAAATTTGTTTATCTTCTTATTGAGAAATGTGTGGGAAAAATTGGTTTCAATTTTTATAAAATTAATTTTCACAGTAGGATTATTTATTTTATTTTCATTGTACAGTTACTAGGAGTATACGAGTACCTACTCAGTGCTCAGACGGGTTGAATACTTATAGTCTACCGAGCCAAAATGTTCAATGATGGTGATGATTTCTTTGAAAATAATAAGTTAATAACGATTAAATATTTAGTAGAAATTATATTAGAAATTTTTATAAGATAGGTACCTGGTACCCACTTAATAATAATTATTATTAATTCAAAATATCAGATAATCTCAACTAGGTACAATAGGTACATATAATTCAAATTTTTAAAATTCAGTTTATATGGTAAGATACATACTGACTTCAATTTTATACATTTTTTTGTTTTGTTTACAATTTTTAAAACAATCAAGTGTTTTTTAAATTGAACTTTACAGTATTTTTTTAAAAAATGTAATACTTATACCTACTACATACTTATTTAATCATAATGTACAAGTAACATTAGGTAGGTAACTAAAGTACCTAATTCCAATCTTTGGAGGGTATAAGTATAATTTATAAATGTTACTTAAATCAAACACTGCATTCAACTTTTTAAAAGTTTGTTGTGAGCACAAACTTGATTACATTTAAAAAATGAAATTTAACTCTTCACAAATTGATTTTTGCAGGTTTTTTGAAAATGGTTGAGTTTATGGCATTTGTATACCTAACGTAAGTATGAGAAAATTAAAAGATGATAGGTTTAATAACTGAAACGCCCATTTATGTAAAAAAAAAAAAAACATAAAAAAAACAGTAAGTACCAAAAATTAAAAAATTATAGGTAAAATTCTTTATTTCCCAAGATATTGGTTTAAAGTACGTTTAGAATCGAGAAACAATGATTTTCAGTAATAACATTACTGTTGTCACTGTTTCCTTTTTCTTAATTAATTTTTAATTTTTTATAATTTTTTATTTTTTTATTTTTATTTTATTTTATTTTTGCGAGGGAGAGAGAAATATTTTATTATTCGGTTAAAGATTTGTGAACAATCATTTCTTCAAACACACGTGATTCATAAACATACGTATGTATCAGGTACCTAATTTTGCCGATGTCATTTGAAAATTAGTAGGTAAGTGGCTAGGTAGTATGTAGGTAGGTACTTGACCTGAAAACAAGTCAACTTTTTTTAGCGCCTCGTGAATGATACCAACGAAGTAAAAGTATGGTCGTATGACAAATGTTGAAAAAGCTTGTTGTAAATTTAATTGAAAAATCTGGTAAGGGATATGTTTGAAGAGAAAGTTTCGAAATAAATAGTAGCACCCTACGATAGTGATTGCATTTCCGTACACTCCGCTACAGATGCTTAGTCACACTCCCTATGAAATATAAGATGCTCACTTAGCACAAGCACAAGTCTATAATTCTCTTTTCAGTTACTTCAACATCGCGTTTTTGAGTGAGTCATTTTAAATGATCAAGCGTATCTTTTTCTCGCGCTTACGTGTAACAATATCATACATACTCGTAGGTAGGTGTAAGTAAATGTAGGTATGTTCATTTAAACTACATACAAGTACCTATATTATAATGAAACATTTACAAAGATTGAGAAAAACTTATTAACTACGTAACTACTTATATGTATCTACTCGTAGTTATGCACATAAACTGATACCTACTGCATAAAATTTTCAAAAGGCGGAAATGTTCGGCGAATTTATTTTGACCGTCAGCTACATGTATTCTCAAGCAATAACATTCTATTTATGCGTGCTACTGACCCAAGAATACAAGTGGCCAATCAAGCCGTAAATATCTTGAGTCGGTTTCTGTAACTGGTAACCTGGCAACAAATAATTCTCATTAAATTTCACTTCCATCTATGATAGGCTCGGTGTTATTCTAACATATTGCTTAAGGTCACTTTTTATACCCGATGCACTTTCAAATAATTGTAGGCTAGATAAATTTGAAAAGCGGAAACCGAAAAAAAAATGCGAATATAGATAATTTAAAGAAAAAGTCTATCTCCGATATTAAGCTCATTCATCATCGTATAGAGTTACAAACTGATCTTTTTTCTCCTAGCACTTGTTATTTGAAGCCAATTTGCTTTATAGCATATATTTCCCACATTTGGTCTGTGACCTTTTTCAAATAAATTGTACTCCCTCTGGCATCCTGTACCTACTCGTTGGTATTTTTTTCTATTAATTTCATTACTTTCTGCTATCAAATATTCCTTTTTCTTCCCATTAATTAGAGTACGTACTCGTACTAAAAACCCTATCAATAAACGTCGA
This sequence comes from Planococcus citri, assembly GCF_950023065.1. NCBI lineage: Eukaryota > Metazoa > Arthropoda > Insecta > Hemiptera > Pseudococcidae > Planococcus > Planococcus citri. The sequence goes on from NC_088677.1 coordinate 38,566,940, forward strand.
AAGTGAATTGCTGAGGGGAAAAAATAGCTCACGAAAACTTTCCTCGTTTTCAAAAAAAGCCTCAACTTGCTTGTATAGGTGCCTACTTGATGAAAAAAAAATCACTCGTGATAATCTTTGCTGAGAACAAAACAGCACGTTCGTTCGGAATAAAAAAATAATTAAATATTTGCCTTTTAAAAATTTGTTTTTCTTCCGTATTGACCAGAAACGCCTGAAAGAAGTCATTGAATAAATTCTAAATGTCGTGCTATATAGGCCTATATGGTGTCTTTTCAGTTCATATCATAAAGAAAATTGTTAAAAATAAGTTCAATGAATAACAATTGACACTTCGACAGTTATAACAATATGTACGTAGTTAGGTACCTACCTATATGTTGCAGCTCCAATGGAAAATTAAATTTTACAAATTTTAGGTAAAATATGTGGGTGCTATTTAACGTGCCTCCTTATATATGGAACAATACAAGAATTTTGAAAGCGAAATGATATCGAAAGAAGTAAATGAGAAGCATTGACCCCTTCCAAAACACTAAAGTTTTTATTTAATTCCTGTTTTTTTGTTACAAGCACGAATTCACGAAAAGCAATAGAACGCTTTTTACTCTGAGTAAGTAATCGAAAGAAACGACAATAAAGACAGTTTTAAGGTTGAAGTGACATCTATGTATACCCGGCACATCTGAAATATTAATTGAATCTATGTTAGTAATGTACCCAATTACCCATGTTTGTTAAAATTTAACTCTGGGAAGTACCTAACTGCAGTACGCGAAGGGGGGGCATACTACATTGTATGTTGAAGATGAAAAGCAAAAATCTTCATTCACCTAAATTTATCCTTTCTTCCCAACTACAATTTTTCGGCAATTCAATTTAGGCCATTATCGGAAAAATTTTAAATTTTAAATTTATCGTAAAATTGGCTGAAAAAGTAGATAGGTGGGTAATGAATGTAAAATTACTCCGCGGCTACATGCGAAAGTGAACAATTGAAATTTCGTTTAGAATTGTTCAAACATAACTTGGCTAAAAAGTTATTGCATAGTTCTAAAATTGATTGGATAAATTGCGTTTAGAATTTGAATATGTCAGTACCTACCTACCTGCTCAGTACTCAGTAGTCAAAAATTACAAAAATTTCAGTAGATTGAATGTTTATTAAAGATTGCATTCCTAATAGGCTATGGGTATTGGGTAAGGTACCCAAATACTCCGCCATGATATTTTATGGCATTAAAATAGTAGATTATTCAACTAGGTAGAGGTAATGTGATTTTCAACGAATTTCTACAGTTCGTTCGGGAAGTTAGGTAATAAGTATCTACTTGAAATCGTTACGACACTAAAAATTCTTCAAAAAATGTACAAAACCTTCCAACAGATGAAATCAAAAACATAGAAAATTAAGGCAAATAAATTTCTCGAAAATAGATACGAGTATACCAATTTTAAATTGCTTAAATGAAGCAGAAAGTAATCGAAGTTTTTTCTTTTATTCGTTGAAAATAAAGACAGGTAGATTTTATTTAACATGGGCGCATTTTTTACGAGGTGATGTTTTATTATAAAATTTATTACCATTAAGTTTCATTTGTTTTCTACCAATACAGTGTAATAAAAGGAGCAATAAAGTACAAAATTGAAAAATATTTCCCACCCAAATGAAAAAAAAGCAACAGTAAGCAATGAATTAATGTAGGTAAGTTTTGCGGGGGAAAATTTAGCGTGGCAAATCTCATTTAATAACGGCAAAATATTTTAATATTTAAAACCATACTTTTTGTAGAAGTATAAAAACACCTCGGCTTCAATAATTCATTGAAGGAAACGTTTCAAAAAGAAACATAATCTATTCCAGACGGTATTTATAGCAAATAGGTACCTACCAATTTGATTTAATAGAAGAGAAATAGGTTATGTAGATATATGTACTTATATTTCTCTTGGTATATAAATATATGCTTACTGCATAGTGTGCAATGGAGCAAAAATACATAACAAGTGAAAATTTGCAAATAAGTAAAACATTACCTATTATTTAAATTTCATCATTTACCTACCTATTTTTAAACACATGCGGGACACGGTTTTTTTAAGCTTAAATGAAGTTTGTTGACCTTAAATAAATGCGGGTCGTAGTAATTCCATCTTAGACGATTGGATTGACTATGCAAAAAAATAATCAGAATACTTTGTTCAATATTCACATTGTGACATAATTTGACATCCTGGAATTTTGAAAATGCATCGGTACTTAAGATATTATCACAAAAGGAATTTTAGTTCGTGAAATGAGAATTAAATTTTATTTACTACCTATATAAATGAACCTATCTTCAAATTGAATTCGATAGGTAATGCACTCAACGAACACAACACGTGGAACACCAATTTATTTACCTATACAAATCTTACAACGCTAAATGTTTATTTTTTATTTTTCTGAAGACAGATTACGGTAGGTAGGTACCGGGTGTCCGATTAATTGCGGGCTTGTCGATTTTATGAAATAATTCGTCGAAATTTAGTCGAAATACACATATGTAAGTAGGTATGTACCTATTTTATTTCATATGACTTACTTCTTCTATGTAGGTACTCGTAAAAACGAAGCTAAAAATGATGAAAAAACCAGGAGGAGTCTGCAATTAATCAGACACCCGATACCTACTTAAACTAAACCACTGTCTCCTCTAATTTTTAAAGGCAATTTACCTACCTATCTAAACGTGAAATTATGCGAGAAGCAATTGGCAATTATAGTTCATTCGGTAATGTTGTCATATACGTATGTAAGTTGGAACATACATCACAGGATATTGATGTTTGAATATTTACAAACAATAACAAACGATTCATTACCTGAAAGGGTGCCCTGTTGCGTTTTGTTTCAATCAATCATATAAGTACCTGTATAGTATACAATATTTACCTAATAAACAAACGCCAAAGGGAGCTTACTAAATTAAGAATTTGAAATATAGGTACCAGCTTCGAACCGTGTTCAAATATTCGAGTACAAATCCGTCAACCCAAATAGAAATATTTGTTTACGGAACTCTCATAACTAAGATGGTACAGTACCTACCAGCAATAAAACATATGACAGGTTGTCTTAGATTAGACACTATGTTCATTTTGTTGATAAAAACACGAATCATTTTTTTGAAAAAAAAAGAGTACCTAATTAACTCGTAGGTACTTATTCAAAAATAAGTGGTCGCATGCATTAACAATTAAACGAATTTTCTAAACTGACTATTTGAGTTGAGATGCCTATTCTTCATTTTCATTTCTGTTCACATTTACCTATCTATAACTATAAGTACCTACTCCTGATATATGTACACGTACTATGTAGGAAAGTGAAGTGAGGAAAGGATGAATGGACACAGGGTATGAAACAAAAAAAAAAAAAAAAAGAAGCTGGGATAGACCTTTTTTAATTCCCAGATGCCAATATCTGCGATGGAATTTCTATCAAATGATTTTATATTGGATTTTCTTGTTGTTCGCGTTGTACACCGATATTTACGAAGAACAATATACAGACAATTTCTTTATCGAAAGAAATAATAACGTTTTAATTTGATTTCTTATGCTTACCACCCGAGGGAAATGTCTTACCATTACTGAGGTAGCATTTATTGGAAACGTATCACCTCCGCTGTAATATCATCGTTTGGAAAATTATTCATTTTTTTTTTGCGCAGAATACCCAGATCGACTTCACCAGGTTATTTCGAAACCCCCTAAAACTATTAATACCGCGCAAAAATATTTATATTTGGAAAAAAAAGATGAAATATAATTTATAAAACACGCAGGTATCCTACCTAACTAAAAAGCTTCAGTGCTGGTTTTATCGTCACAAAGTATTTTCAATATTTTTTTCCGTGTAATGTTGATAAATTACAATACGTCTGTCTCTGTACATGTAGCTAACGCGTTAGCCTGATATACCCATATACCTACAGCAGTGATGTACCTACTCTCGGTTTATGTTATGAAATGTAGTTTGCCACAAATATTTCACCTTTGCAGGAATAAACAATAAACGAAAATTGATTTTTAAACGTATAATATTAAAAAATTCATCATAATTTGCGCATATGTTATACTGGAACGTGTGTACGAATTACTGCCATGTAGGATCCATTAACAATATTAGATAGGTTCCTATATGTAGTAATATGTATAAAAATGCGACATCGAAGGGATGATGAAAAAATTTCTCGAGTAGGTAAATGTAATACCCGTGTAGGTATCGTTTATTTTATTTTAAATTCTTTTTTAAATTTCCAAAATGAAACGATATTTTTGATATTTATTTTATGCTTAACTTTACAATCGCTTGAACTAATTTGGATAATGAGAAAGGTCCATTTCAGTTCTTGTTTGCAGAACACTGGTACCAATAGGTAATAGTGTTATTCATCACTATCATTATAGGTATTCTCAAACTACATAAAACTCCATTATTCTCTACTTTGAATTATTACCAAAAAGTCTACGTTGATTAATTATAAAAATTATCGATAATGGTAGCAGAAATTGTGGGTGCTTGATTGTAATTAATATAAGTAGATCTAGGCACCTATTATTAATTTTGCGTAAGAGAATCGATATCATTTTATCAAAAAGATACCCTACAAAACTTCGTTAACGAATCGCACTGTCATGCAGTAGGTATTCAAATAAATTATGATTATTCCTATCCGTGTTCTTTTGATCGGAATATAAAAATTTGTCAAGTAGGTATTTATTTTTTAAAAATACTCGCAAGTGTACGTTTTGAAGCAACCACGTGGCCGAACCAGGTCGATATATTCTCGCAGCATAAGTACATGAATGAGTAAAATTTGTCGACTTGATTGAAAATATTGCATAGGTAGGTATGGTAGATAGAATGTTTGGGTATCTATTGCGGACATTTCGTAACCTAAAATAGACAATTTTTTCTGTCTTCATCATCTGATTAGAGATATTGATAGGTACTCGAGTACATATTTTATTTCGTGAAAAAACCAGGTACATGCTACTCGTACATACCTAAGTCGAATGAATTAGTTTAGATAGACAACGAATACATAGGTATATATGTCCAACTTATTACTTCACCTACTAAACATTAGAAATTATTGTACACGAGTATAAACGTCATTGAAATAAACGGATCAACAAAGGTGGTGGGGAAGGAGTAATTACATACTTCCTCGAAGTTAGAAAAACTGATCTTCAACCCGGAGAAGCTGACAATGAGCCATACTCAGAAAATTTTCAAAAGATCGATGATCATTTTTTGGGTTAAAGTTGAGTTGGAAAAGTATCGTGAGTGAAATTCAACCAAGCGTGAAAATACCACAAAAGGAATTTATGGTCAATTCTCAACGACAAAAACGATAACTATTTTACGTAACAAAAAAAGTTGACCATCTAAATAAAATTGTAGCACATCTGTTCAAATCAGATACCCTAAGTATACCTAAATATCAAAATTCGTCGAAAGTATAAAGAATTCGTCGTTTCCGGTAAACTGTTAAAAAAAAATTAAAAACCAAAAATTCCACTCAGAATACTTTCCTGAAAGCTTTCCTGTTGATTTTAATGAAATTTACGCCAGACTCGTGAAGTATAGCTAGGTTTGTTACATGCACATAGCATATTTTAATTTGATAATGACATTATCAACTCTTCTAAAAAGAAACCATGAAAATGTATCGTTGCTAATTTCAAAATTATACGAACCCTTTGAAATCGTCTGAAATAAAAGAATAAATTTTCACAAGGAAAATTTCGAATGGAAATTCGTAATAAAAAAATGATTATTTTATTACCTACGATAGGTATTGCGTAATTGCGTATTGCATGGGAAACTTTCCATACTGCAGCAACAGCTTGATTGTTTTCATTACCTAATCATATTTACCGGCGTTCTGTGCAAAGATAAGAATGATGCACACCAGTGTCGGTGTCACTCGCAACAGTGCACATAGGCCTATAATTTTAAATTTTATACAATCTAAACAATTTACATTGATCGAGAAAACAAAAATTTATAAATAAACAAAATATCATTTTTTTTAAAAAGAAATACGCCATACAGATACCCATCCGTATTTAACATCGATATCCAATGGTACCTTGATATCTTATCAGTTTTCTATTTAACCATATGTATCCTTTCCTCTACGAGGTAAAGTCATTCCGAAATGCTTCCTGTATTTTATCAAAAAATTAATTTTATTTTGTTTTGCTTTCTTTTTTCTGAAAGAATCGCAATCAGCCCATCAGTCTCCTAAATTAGCTTAGAATTATATAAAAATATGGAATGGAATGGGTAAAATTTAAAATAGAATGCCGACATTTAATCCTGAAATGAATAAGTAAAAAATAATTAAATTAAACTCACCGCAAATAAATATGAATGAAATGATCACTTAAACGTAAAGTGCAATATTGAATAAAACTGTAATTAAAGTTGAACGAACACCGCTATGATGCTATAACAAACGTAGAATAAAAACTGACTGTTTGAGAGTGAAAATCGAATGTGAAAATCCGTTATAAACGGAAAAACTGTTGACATACGGTCCACACCCAATGCGCCGCTTTAAGTGAAGTATCTATGAATAAAAGAAACACGCTTGCGTATTAAAAGATATATATCATTCGCGATCCCTCTTTTTAGTTTTCTCCAAACTATTTAGGAAAGTGATGTCATCGTATATTGAATTATTATTGCACTTTTTCCTTAATGAGAGGATATATAACAGGATTCGTGGCCGCAAATGAATAACTTAATAATTAGGTTTACTCGAATATTCGCGCTTTTTCGTTCACACGATTACATTCCGAGGTGATTTGAAATTTTCACGACATGATACGGTGCTGCATGTACTCTCTTAAGAGATGAGAAATTACATTTACCTACTTTCTCACTCAAGTATGCAATGAAACTAGATGAAAATTTTCATACTACATAAATCATTATTAACTGTTTTTGTTTATAGATAGGTAGGTACCTACCTATTGCAAAAGTAGACCATCACGATTCACAAACATTTTTATAAAAAAGTTTTCAATAAGTAGGTAGGTAATAGGTACCTTCTATTGTTTTATTTCATTTTACATATATAGGTAATTTTGTTTCGTGGGATTCAATAACAAAAAATATTAGAACACAACTTGAAACAAAAAAACAAAATAATGCAGCATGCATGACTATATGAAATATGACCATCAACCTCAACATCCAAGCAAATAATTCTTTTTTTGTTATTAAAAAAATTGAAATTTTTCATTTTTGCTTCAGATTATATGGTAATTGATATAATAGAAAAATTGCATAAACTATCATTTTTCTCCAAAAAAACGCAGTTGATAGTCTGATTAACGCGGAAAACGATAACGAATAAACGTAGAGAATAGTAAACTGAAAGGAGATGAACTTGTATATGTACAATACACTTGAACATTCAACAATAGTCAACACAATAATAGCATGAAAAACCATTTCTTTCGGTTACAAAACACAAAGGTACCTTCGAATAGGTGAATTGTGGATTTGTAAATAAATGTCAACTGGAGAGCAATTTTCTAGGCGTACGAGAGAGCGAAACTACGTAAAAACTTATCAAATTACCATCAAAATGTGCAAATAACGAGTATTAATAGCAACGTTAAGGTGGTAGTTTTTAAATCTTGCCCTATATTTATTTGTAATCATTTTACCCAGGTATTTGTTCAAATACGACGTCGACGTTGCTTTTATAAAGAAATAAATACCTAGTAAGAACGAATCTCAAAAAGTGAGAAGAAGTGGAATTTACCTGCGTTACGCTTACACAAAGTGCACGAATGTCGAAAATTTATTTTTTCAGATTTGTGAAAAACACCATAAAAGGTTTAAAATTGCATAGGTTTTGAAAATTCAAAATATTTATTGCGGGTTCTTGGATTTAAAAAAAAAAAAAAAAAAAAAAACTAACGCATCATTTTCGAAAGTGTTTTATTATAAAAAGAACGTTTCAAATAATAACAAAAGCGATGCCGTACTTCACATCTAATTCAGGGAATAATTCTTCATCTAAATTCTCATACCACTAATCGTATTCTTACGCATATATCTATATAACACCTGACCTACATGTTTTACAATAAAGTGAATAATTTAATAGGTAGTCAATAATTACAAGCGTAAAGATCACACTTTTGGACTGGAAAAAGAGAAAAAAATACTAACAATTAGGAATAATATGAGATCAAAGAAGTTCTTCCTCGAAGCATATCGGTAGGCCTAATACATGAACATGAATGAATACCGTATTGAATAAGTGTGACTTCACTCTTATTCATCAAAAACAAAACTATCCTGTTCATCAAGATATCAATGAACCGTATTTCTCGTTTGTAAAAGATGAGAAAAAATAAATGATTTTAGGTCGCTTATTCCAATGAGTAACACAGCCAAGTAAACTTTGGTAAATTATCGACTAAATACGAAACAATTTTTAGGGGAAAAAACTTAAAAATACTATTCGTAATCGTATCTATTGCGTACGAGTACAATAGACTAAACATATAGGCACTTGGTAAGCAATATTTTTCTCAAAATATTTGTTTAGTGTAATATAGAAATAATAGATACCTTAACTCTTCCATATTACTCGCATAGTTCGGATTTTTCTTCATTCGTGTTGCAAATTGCAATGTTTAAAGTTTTGTCGAAACGGAAAATTTGTCAAACAACAATTGTACAATTAGGAAAACTGGATACAATAAAACATAGTATGCCGAAAAATATAACAATTTCGGCGAAAATACCGACCATATGAATAAATGATACCTAAAATTCATAATTATCACCATGTAGAAAAACATTGCAAATGCTTCCAAAGTAAACCATATGTTGATTGAGATCAGTATAGATGACCTACAGAAACAAACAATTGATAGTTTTTGTTAATAGGTAACTCCTAAAAATTAAAATTATTCGAAAAATGAATTACCTAATAATATTCCAATTTTGGCGTCGAAAATGGCGAAATATGTACCCAACGTAATGTCGAATCATCAATAAATATGCCAATATTGGCATACTAAAAGAAGAACAAATAATCAACGAGCCAACAACCCAAGAATTGTACTCTCTTTGACCGATGTAACCGCTTGCTATATCGATACTCGCTAAGCTATTGGAATTTCCCTATCAACAATATCGAACGTATGTTAACGGAGAATCGCGAGAAAAATGCGATTTCATATAATATGAAAAATCCACAATACCTGGTAAAAAAAATACACTCGAGCAAGCCAATGATGAATTAAAATCAATTTTGTTAATTCGTTGGGTTGTTTTCGTAATACTTTACAGACGACATTACTGCTAAAAATTAAAGATGATGGCAAAATTACATTAGTAGGTCGCAGTAGCAGGCACGTTATCAATATCCATAAATCTGCGAACGCTTTCAAAACATCTATAGTGACCGGAGCAGTATCATTCGTTGAATAAACGCCATTAAAATAAATACAAATAAACTTGACGAGAGCGGTGACTAGGAAAACGTAAAGGAATATTTCGAACTCAGCGATACCCCTGTAGCGAGAAAAATGAACATGTAAAATGAATGGTAACTTGTTTCTGGGTTTCTTTCTACTTACTTGTCTGATAAAAAGTTGGAGAACTTGTTAAAAAATATAACATCTCTAACAGCCAAACGATAAGCGTATATCAATATCAAACATGATATGGTGAAGCATTTATTTAGAATGGATAAAAAATGCCCCAACCGATTCAATTTTCGTCTTTTTTTCGAATCAAAATGATTCATGCAAAAGAATGCTGCAACCAAACCTGTAAAACCTTTTTGTTTATCACAGATGCTTATATTATCATACATAATTATGTAACCCTCGCCCGCAATAATTCATCATTGAGAATACATACCGAAACCAAAAACGAGCGATAAGTATATTTTGTGATGTGATTCAATTAACCAATCACTAATATCTGGTAACGATGCCCAATGGTCTCCGGTTTGATTTAATTTGCGAATAATTCTGCTCATAATCAACGAAACAAATAGAGAAATGCTATCTTTTTTTATTTTAGCATTCATCAGAGCTACTACCATCCACGTAGTCCAAAAATAATACCAAGTCATATGCTCTTCTTCAATAAAGCTCGTAGAAATTGTGCTTACAATTTGCATTACTGAACATGTGACCACGAATAGAAGTATTTTATCCGAGCATAGAATTCTGAATACAGTTTTCAAGTATTCCATCTGCGCGAAAAAATTGAGAAAAAAATTATATTAGATATGGTCAATTCGCCTAAATGTAACACATTTGCAAAATACTCACCAATGCTTTCGCAGAAACAAATAAAAAAATCGTATTGAACACTATTAAATACGATATAAAACCAATAAAAACAACGGTAAATGGATTGTTGCTGCACAGTGCGCTGTTGTTATTATTTAAAACACAAATTTGTCGCAACGCAAAGGTTAGTGCGAGGGTGATGAATATGATGTATCTCACATCAGAAACATTTTTGCTCTCAGAAATGCATGGTAAATAAGAAGCCTGAAATAATTATACGGTAAATAAACGACACGTTTTTTAATATTTGATAAATCAGCAGGGATTACCTGAAGAAGAATAATCATGGCAAGGTATAAACATAATGTATCAAATCTCGTCAACGAATCAATAAGTTTAGCACTTAGCTGGGATAAAACTTCTCGATACAGACGAATGGCATATTTCATATCGTTCTCTCGTTGAGATTTGGTGGCTTGTAAATATAATTCAGTTTCTTTCACTCCTAAATTTAAATACATGAAACAAAGTAGGTAGTGTAACGATATTCGAGCCAATCCGAAATGAAAATCCATTATATTAATAAGTAATTACCTAATTCAGAATTGTCTTCGATTATACTATGATAATTCTGTATTAACTGCATGACATTGTTGTAATACGCATCCAGTTGAATGGATAAAGGCAAATTATCTATAAGTCCGTAAATTAATTTTCCAACGCTTTCTACTGGTATTGGAAGTCCCATCAAAGTCGATAAAGTAACTGCAATGTCAACTTGAAAGATTTCCCTATTGAATGCAAAAAAATCAAATACATAGTTTGTAATAAAAGACTCATGAGAGAATACTAAGTGATATTTGCGGGTATACTTACGCGGTCGTATTGCAAGAAGAGCCAAAAACAAGAAAGGGCACTAAAATTTCTCCCAATGTTGAACCTCCATGACCACCTGTGTCTTTCATGCCATGGTCCCCACAAATAATCAGCAAATATTCTTTTTTTTGGTCTCGTTTCTACAACATACAAAGTTTGTTGAAAGAATGTTTTTATTAGTAAAACAAAAACATTATATTTTTGACAATAACCCAAATTTTCAGTTGGCGGTGAATTATTTCGATTATATTGTCCATTTCGTTGAGTTTCCACGAAATTTTTGAGCTGAATGGGCCTTCTAAGTGACCTATGTGATCTAAACCTAGGTAATGCAATATCATCATATCCCAATCCTCTTGTTTCATTTCCAATAAAACGTTGCGAGTAACATTATTATCAACCTACGAAAAAAACTTTTTTAAAAACTCACACTGCAAAAATTGATTGTTGAGCATTTTTCTGAAAATTACTTCAATAAAATCCGACACAAAAAAAGAAGTGGTGCCTTCATATCTAGAGAATACTTTGGGAAATAATTTAATCCAGGTATCGTCGCCGTAAAACACTATGTTTTTCTTCATTTTGACAGCTTGTGATAATATGTTGTCTTGATGAACTTGACTGCTTCCTAAATTCAGCACTACATCCACAAAATTTGAAACACTTCCAACGGTCATTGTCTGCATGAGAAAAACAACTTTATTTAAACACGATAAGTGCAACAGCATGCCGAAGTAGCTACTTTGCATTATTACTTTGATTCGAGGCATAGTGACAGTCGGTAAATGCACCCTACATGAGAATAAACATCCTTTACTTCGATTCATCAAAGAGGCAACATAAGGCATATCTTTTGAGACTTTCTCACCAGCGATAAAATCATATCGTAATGCATCGATAACAACGATCACGACTTTGTCCACCAACGCCTTGCCCATATTAATTTCTCTGGAAATAAAATTTACAATGAATATTGGTACGTTTCATATCCAATTTCAGAATAATCAATTCTTAATCCTACAAAATTACTTTTCAACATTACGTCCGGTATCATATACATTCCGCGCATCGTCCAGTTGAGAACCTCGATTTGTGTAACTGCTTGAAAGGAAAAACCCATACAGGAATAGAAGAATTCCAAAGGCTCCGCAAAAAAAGCTGTAATAATTGCCTTCCACCATTGTGAAGATGTATCTTGAACGGTCCAGAATAGTGCTGTAATATTTTACAAATTCAAATACAAAATCCCATCGTTAGTACTCTTGGTAGTCTTGGTAGCTAAAGAGTTGATTAAATTCTCAGTACAATTATTTACCTTTACTTAGTACTTAGTGAGTGATGTAACTACAGTAATTAGGTACTCAGAAAGTGTGAGATCAACATATTCAGAAACATTCTGAAAGTCTTGAAAGTTTCATAAATTTTAATGAAGAGTATAAACAATATTACAAAAGTCAAAATGAGTAAAAATCAGTAATAAGTTATAATAACCAGCGACATCAGAATCATATCATCGCCGCATCGCATCCAATTTTTGGTTTCAGCTTCCGCTGATAAGAAGTGTATACACCCCACCCTACACTTCGTCGTACTTCTACCTGCCATCCCATCTGGCATCGATGCCTTCTCCTTACCGCACCTCCAGAAACTCCTGGCTCCTCACCCGTTGTTGTTGTTGTTGTTAATGTTGTTCATAGTTCTTCTTCGTCTTGTGTTTTGAGTTTGAGATATCTCAGAAATCACTGTAAAATTTCGATTACAATTTTCTGCATTGAAATGTGGTATGTTGACAGGTACGTATAGTTTACAATGAATTGTTATACATGTATTTTGCAATACATACGTAGAGTAGGTAAAAGAACTGAAAAATGCGTGAAAAATGATAACACATTTTGATAACAGTACAATTCCGTTAATTTTTAACGGATTGGATTCGTTCGTTAGTTGTTACTTTTTCTCAATGTTGGCGAATATTCTTATTAAAAATAATATCAAATTGCATCTTGGTAGTTGGTATCATCCAATCATTAAATTTCTAATCATATTTTTAATATTAGTTCCAGAAAACCTGAATCATTCAAATAGAAAAACAGCATACAGCACCTTTTAATTTACGATCCAATGTTGATTGCCAAAGTCCGTGTTCATGTAGAATGAATAATAATTTCGTATGATATCGCATTAAATCTTTCACTCGAGTTGAGTCTTCAATTAGATTTTGCAATGACTCCGCTAGAAGATTTCATTAATGTGACGAAAATTGGCTATGGAAGTTATTCAACCGTTTACAAGGCCCAGAAAAAAGTAGATTCAAGTTCTATATTGAATTCCGCCAAGTTCTGTTTTTACTGATTAACAATTAATAAAACTGTTTTTTATTTTTCAGTCGAAACCGAAAGATATTGTTGCTATTAAAGTTGTTGAAAAAGCAAAACTTTCAGTACGAGGAAGAGATGATATTGTGAATGAAATCAGAGTAATGAAATTATTCAAGCATCCGCATATACTAGAAATGAGACAGTTTGAATGGGACGAAAAGTAAGCTATATTCATTTGTAATACTCACTTTTACAACAATTGATTCACATTTTCATTTTAATTTCTAGAAACATTTATATTATAATGGAATACTGTGATGGTGGTGATCTCTCTACTTTTATTAAACAAAAATGTAAACTGCCCGAAAGTACTTGCCAAAAATTTTTGCAACAACTTGCCGTTGGATTACAGTTCCTACGTTCTCATGACATCAGTCATTTAGATCTGAAACCTCAAAATCTACTTTTAGTTACCAAACCCAAGCTGACATTGAAAATTGGAGGTGAAAAATCATTTATCTAATAACAAGTTCGAAGAATTCTTACATATTTTTATTTACATATATTCGCGATTCTATTTTCTAGATTTTGGTTTCGCTCAATTTCTTAGCGATACTACTCAAAAGCATGCTATCAGAGGGTCGCCCTTGTACATGGCACCAGAAATGTTATTAGGTGGTCAGTATGATGCCAAAGCTGACCTTTGGTCCGTTGGAGTAATAACTTATGAGTGCTTGTTTGGCAAAGCACCGTTCTCCTCGAGCACCTATAACGAACTATATGCTAGAGTAAAATCTAAAATTCCCATTACGGTAAGGTTTGTCCTACTCATTCGTCGGAGCTATAGAATATATTTTAAAATGACGAAATTGCAGATTCCGGAAAATGGTGTGCTGTCTAAAAATTGTCAAGATTTTTTGAAGAATCTTCTGGTATACGATCCGAAAGTACGAATGAGCTATGAAACATTTTTCAATCATTCATTTCTTGATTTAGAGCACGTTCCTTCCGAAGCAAACTTCAAAAAAGCGATGAAAATAATTAGTAAAGCAGAAACCTGTGATAAAGCTAGTCAACATATTGAAGCTTTTAATCTATACTGTGAAGCATTATCATATTTAGTTCCCATTTGTAGAGGTATTGGATAAAGTTTTTTTCTCTGTTTTCAGTGAAACGGTTATTAGTAAATGTATATGATATTTTGCAGACGAAACTAATGAAGACAAGAAAATTAAACTACGATCCGAAGTTATACGATACACTAAACGAGCAGAAGAATTGAAATGCATGTTACATTTAAGTGATGAGACAAAAGCTGATGCATCTTCGGAAAAACAATCTCGTTCATCTCGTAATGTTCAACAAGACTCGTATGACGAAGTTGATTCACCAGTTAAGCATAAAGAAGCTGAAAAAGTTCCTAAATTCAGTAAAATTGTTGCCAGAGCGAGTTCATTGAAAAATCTGCGTAAGATTTGATTGCTTTTTACAATTATATAGCTTCAAATTGTGACTAATCTGTTCAATGCCATTTTTGTTGCAGTTGATTTGTGTTCAAAAACACCCAATTTAATGACCGCTTTGGAAATTGGTATGAATGGTCAAATGTACTTAGCTGAAGGCAAATATCAATTGGCTTATGAAAAATTTGAAAGCAGTCTAGGAATATTAGTGCCAGCCATTAAATCAGAACCGCCTGGTATTCGTAAAGAATTACTTTATGTACAAGTAAACACCTGATTTTTCAAACGAAATTTAAAAAAATGTAATTTGAACCACGAATGTAATATTTTGGAAAATTGATGTTTATTTTAGACTCGCGAGTGGTTGAAACAAGCTGAAAGCGCCAAATCGTTGCTCTCGATGAAAGAAAACGAAGAACAATTATCATCTACTGAAAACAGAGGTAAAAAGACCAAAAAATTTAGAAATGTTGTGCTTTTAAAATTTTTAAGTAACGGTAGTAAACAGTGATAATACATATACTTAATTCTGGTTACGAAAATTATACTTTCCGAGTGTTCGTATTCGTGCTTGTTTTCAATCCTACTTAATGTTGTTAATATTTTGTTTTTAATTTTTAATTTAAGTTTTTATTATTTGATGCAAGACTGATTTGATTTATTTTAGATTTATAAAACTTGGTAGTGTTGAATTAATGTTATGTTTTTTAAAGTTGTTTGAGATTCATTCATGAAGTAAATGCGCCATGTGCCTTTTGTTTCTCATCACTTATTATAAAACATAAGAACATAAAGTTGTTATTTTGTTATATTCACGCTTCTATTTAATTATTTATGTGTTAACTTCACTCAAAGATGACATTTTAGACAATTTCCGCCTAGAAATTTTCTGAAGAATTTCTAAAAGTTTTTAAAATTATTTTCGACACGATTACATGAAATTTAGGTAGTAAATTTATCTTTTGGCTTTTGAAATGGGCTAAAATTTGATTACACTCGTAATATTTCCATGGATATTTACCTTACCTATTACGGAACTACATAATTATTAGCGTGAGTATTTTCAATTTTTAGAATATCGTTCATTCATAAATTCAGAGAATTTTATTCAGTACCTATTGCACCAGTCACGATGATCGAACAAAGACCAGATCTGTACCTGTGTACTAAAAAAATGAAAGAGTTATTTTGTAGTTGACCAAATTAACATCATTCAATCAGTAAATACAATATCACGTAAACCGAAAAACACGTACCTAATTACTCGTATACTTTGCAATCCTCATTCAATATCAATCATTATTACAAATTTTAGCATTTTACTACATAAGAAACTCATGCGCAATGAAATATTTGACTGTTGCAGAAACCTGCGTTATTCAGTAATCAACTGAATGGAAAAAAGTTAACGTAGTAGTTTTTGCTGTTGCTACTCTTGGTCCTTGGTCTCATTTCAATTATTCAATCTGAATTTCGTCTCTACTGGAATGTTGCTTACCTTTTTTCAACTGTGATTCACATCAATTTTTATGCTATCTACATCACCGTCATCGTGTACCTAATTTATATGTTAATAAAACTGTTTTTTCATTTTCTTTTTGAGTTTTTCTTCTTCAGTTGATTTATGACAGAAGCGATTATGAGTTGTGATAGAAATTTATTACACATGCATATTGTTCAACAACAAGTAACGTAAATCTTAATTTTAAGCGTGAAATGGCCAGTCATAATCCAACAAATTGACATTACGTAGGCTTTCACAATAACATAAATGCACCAATTCAGATCAGTACCTACAAGTACATAATCAAAATTATTTTCACGTAGGAGTATGTTTTGTTGAATAAAAAACCTCGCAGAATTAGAAAAACAGCAGCCATTGAAATAAAACGTACATTATTATTATTCACTCAAAATTGTCGAAATACAGTTTGATAGGTAAAACACTAATAAGGTAAAACAAAACAGGAGCAAAGGTTTCATTGATACAGCAAAACAATTTGCAGCATTATAAAATGTGAGTTGGTGATTATTACACAGAATAAGCGGGTAGAAAGAATATTATCTTTCTATACCAACATGGAAAAAACGAACATTCTACGTACGTTGAAATAGTAGTCGTCGGAATAAAAAGGAATACCTACACTCCAAAATTGCAAAAAATTGACAGGTACATAGTACATACATTCGGTAGAATAATAGGTAGAGGTACTGATTAAAAATGAGAATATCTACAAAACGCAGAAACATAAATACTGTAAAATACGCACCATTTAAAAAAAAACTCCAAGTTTGTGTAAAAATACCACAACGACAAGATCATAAAAATTCATTAACAATAGTACTAGGAAAAAGGGACATTAAAAATAGATCATCATGCACATATAAGTGGTAGTAATAGGTATATCATTTAAAATCAAACAATTTTAGGAAAAATTTAAAAATGAAACGTTTGAAAAACACTCTTAGCGTAATGCTTCCAATCCGATGATATTTTTTCATAACTGCGTTTCATTCCATCTCCAAATTTTTCAAGTTTAGATTTAAAATGCGATGAGAATTTTTTATAATTATTTTTAAATTTTTCTCGAGTTTGACTGAAGAATGCTCGATAACGTTTATACAATTCGTGCTCTTCTTTCTTGCTTGATTTGTGCGTTTTTCTATTGAAATTTTTTTCCTTGTGTCGCTTGCGTAGCTTCTCTCTCGCTTTTCCCATTTTCAAAACCCATTCGCCGTTTGATTTCTCGTTATATTGCGAATCTGTGTCCGCGGACACTTTAGAATCCATTTTCAACGACCATCTATCAGTAATAGGTGCAATCTTGTAAATAAATTCTGAAACGGAAGGAGATTTAGTTACTTCGTCATGCGTGGCATTCAACTTTACTTCTTCGTTAGAAAATGTATCGTTTTGCTCCGATACTACTTCGCTCTTCAATACACATGAATCTTGATTGTTTTTATTACATTTCGCCCAAAGTTGATGAAAGTCTTCAAACTGATTTTTAATTTTCTTGTACAACATTCGAACATCCTCTATTACTTCTTGAACTCTTGATTCGGCGTCGTTCGATGAGTGAGATTTGGATGAATCTGATATCGGATCAACCTTTGCAGTGATGTCATTAATTAATTCATTCACTTGAATATTATCACGATGTGTTTCAGTTTTTGAAGTTTCACCATTTGAATTTTCGGTATGAAGTCCGAATTTCACCGGCTTGAATGCAGAAAATTCTAAATGCCCCAACTTTGAATAAGTTTTCATAAAATTATTTAATGACTTGTGCACTTTTTCTTCGTGAAATTGCATTGCATCCAATATCACTCGCAATAACTCATTGTAATGTGCTTCATTCATGAACAACACGGCTTTTCCTGTAGAATCAGTACATAGCACAGGCGGTTCTATGCTATAAAAATCTGGATTACATGGAGCAGGGTGTGGAAAATTGACAATGTGAGGGAAACCATGGAATATATCTTGCAAAACCGAAACATCTATATAATAATTATTGCTTCCGGCTGAAAACGTATTTTTAATAATCATTTCGTATTTCTCACTGAGTTTCTTGAATTGCTCTCGTTTATCTATCAAATCTTGCACAGCTGGATCGACAGGATCATTAGAATGAAGTTGATCTGAAATCAAAAATTCAAGTATTTTTATAAATTTACATTTTTTTGAAAAAAATAAATCAAATTTAAATATGGACAATGTACATAGGTTGCAGAAGTGCAGAGTTATAAAATTAAACCGAAATTACAAGTTTTTTTTTATGAACACATAAATTTACTGTTTTGCGATTCATCAACATGCATAATTAACATGAGTTACTAAACACAAAATATTACGTACCTTCGGGATGTTTTTTCAGTTCAGCACGTATAAAAATCGTAGCGTCTTGTGAAGAAGGATCACCAACTAAATTTAAAATAAATGGACAAATATTAAATAAATTATGAACAACTGAAGTACTTACCCTACTGGATTTATGAAAAATGAAGGGAAAAAATATAGAAAAAAATTGATAAATATGATAAATACCTTTGGATTTGGTGTCATATAAACGATTTAATAGTATATCGAGTAGGTTTCCTGAAAATAAAAAAATATATAAATATGTAGTAACAATTCTTAAGATATATTCATATGACGATAAATAAACTTAAACCATTCCGTTCTTACCACGATATTGGTGAATAATTATACTGATCATGGCAGCTATCACACACGAATACAGTACTTTACGAGAAAAATTATTCATTGGAGTCGCTGTCGCGTGACTTTCTTCTGATATATAAGAAGTGTTCTCCAGAATTTGATCAGTATCAATTTGACAAGTTTCTATTTCTGATGGTGGATTATTGATGGACTCCTCGCCGTCAGGGTATATTCCTGCGTCCTCAACAGGAACTTCCCAGTCAACAATATCAGGTTCGTCGTCATTTCCATCTTCTAAAACCAAGATTTTTTTTTGAGTAATCAACCGAAGATTCACAAATTGACAACTCAAAAGGTTGAAAAGAAAAAAATCGTACCACTACAAGATGAAGACGTCACACTGCGTAATATTTCACGTTCAATTATTTCAATACTTTCGTCATCGCTGCATTCTCCATTACTTTTAACAACAAATTGCCATTCGCTGAATGATATTTCTTCATCGGAAGAACTTCCAAGCGTTTCAGTGGCCATTACATACTCCGAAGGCGAACAATCTGAAATTAATCATATCAATTCTTTAGAACACGTGTGAAAAAGTTGCATAACACGAAAAATGAATGGTACTTCAACCCGTTGATACAACGAGAAGTTATGGAAAAAAGTAAACGTTCTTTTTTGAATTACTCATTCAAGTACCAGATCGTTCATATAATCTGTTACAATTTTAATGGTTTACGGATACATGTGTTGAGGATGAAAACAAAGACATTCGGCAAGAACCCAGGGATCATGAATTTCTAATACGCAATATTCAATAAAAACAATACACTTACTTACAGATACAAAGAAACTTCAAGTAAATCTCAAAATTGCAAATGAAGTACAGCCTACGAACAACTGGTGAATAATCATTGGAAAAAACTACATAAAATGATTTGTAGCCATCAACTTTGTACCCATTTTCTACACTTTTAAAAACAAAAAACACTTCGAGGATCTACCAAAAAAAAAGATAAACACCACAACAATAACAACAATGAAATCGCCAATATCAGGCAGTGTTTTGGTATTTCAATGTTTTCATTTGTTACTTTCATTAACGCTCTTACAATATGGACCAATAGGAAACGACTATGATAAGTGAAATTTTCTTACCGATCAATCACAGTAGTGAGTAGAATGCGCCTGCGAAACTAGCGAAACACCGCAACGTGAAAAATATGGAAAAGTGTTTTAGCGTTTGGCATCAACATTCAGCGCTATCTATAAGTTGATTATTATAACGCCATCGTGGGTTTCTTTTCTCTCTCAACAGCATTTTGCAAACATGAAGTGTTTTATGATTTCTACGATAAGGTAAAGAGAGAGCGTTTGTAATATTTTTCTCTTTAGAGTTTATCTTCATTAGTGATGTAAAATTGATCATTGGAAAAAGTTTGAATCCAGGTAAAGTTCATCTTCATTAATATTTTTTGAGTTTGATAAAATTATAACACTAACACTATGTTTATTTACGTGCGGTTGCATTCCGCAAGTTTCCGAATGGTTCTCAATGAAATAATAATGTTTCGGTGTTTATTTCGTATTTATTCATTGATTTCATCTTCATCCAAACACTTTTTCAAACCAGTATTTGGCTCTTGTCGCGGTTATTATATTGTCCAATTCATTTTGTAAGGTAAATTTGTGATATGTTGTTGGGGTTGTTTCATGTATAATCGCCAATCTCGCTGTTCTGTGATCTACAGTGATTTCGAAGATTGAAAAATGTATTTTCTATGATTAACTTCCAAGAACTTTAATACATATACTTACAAGATTGTTAATTACGATATTGATATTGAAATGGCGCTTTGTTTTATTTACAGTCGTTCAAAAAACGTTCTTACCATGGAGTCAATAAGCACCGATTTCGAAAATTGGGGCCCTTACTTGATGAAGCAGTTCCAACTGATGTATGAAAAAGGAGAAAAATGTGATTTAGAAATATCTTGCAACAATCAGATTTTTCTTGTGAGTTTTGTATATTATGAAAATGTATTGGTGACTGACAGCAGTAATTTCTGAGTTTCGCAATGAATGCTTTACAGGTACATCGGTTAATTATGTCTGCTTGTTCAGAATACGTTAAAGAATTAGGAGATAAACAGCATATTATACTTCCTGAAGAGGTCTCCTGTAAAGCATTAAAGATGGTGCTAGAGTAAGTTGAAATTGAATAAAATTTATTTTGAAATGGTTGTTCATGAATTCAGTTCTAAAAGTGGTCATGTTGTTTCTAGTTTTGTTTACACAGGAAAAATTATATTCAACAGAGAGGAAAAAGATGACCTCTTATTAGCGGCCAATTTGTTAAATATGAGACTGTTGTCGGAATTGATAAAAATGGAAGAATCGGTAATTGAATGAAAATATTTCAAGTTTTCAGTTTTCGTTTGTAGCTCAGATCAGATTTTGAAGGATGATATTATTTCGCAGTGTTCTTTTACATTATCAATGGACGATGAAACCGAAGAAAAAGTCAACGAGGATGCCTGTGCCATGAACGTTGAAAGTCATAATGACGTCGGAGCTAGTGTCCCGGAAACCAGAAATGCACCTCAGACTCCCAGTCAATCTAATTATAAGAAAAAACCTTCCGAAGTGAAAAACAGACCGAGAGCTAGCAGAAATTCTGTATTACCTCCCTTACATAAGTAAGATAATGATCCAACTCTGAAATTCTGCCATGAATCTATAGGCTTATTTTCTTGATGATTTTTTTTATATCACTCCAGATTTCCGTACTTGCAACAAAAATTTAGCGCATCGCGTACATATGGATTAATCACGTAAGCATACAATATATGAAACGCTTTACTTAATTATATTTTTCGAGGAAATTGTCAAAAGTACATACCTAATTATTGTTATTTGGGCACTTAAATGTTTGCAGAACACTAACGGAACCAGTACCTTCACGTTTCGAAATACCAGCATCTATGATGTCAGAGTGTTCGTACAGATTTTCGTTTGAAGATGTCTCATACGAAACCCAGCCTTTATTCAGTGAGTCAGAATCATTTAAAGCTCTCGAACAACACCATCTTCTGTTTTTGAAAAAGAATAGGGAAACTTCAAATCACAAAAGGAATTATTCAAACGCTTTGTACAGTCCATTCGATAAATATACTCCTCCATACACGGTGAATAGCGACAACGTAACGAGAAAACGTGAGAACACATCTTATTTATCTAAACCAGATCCGATTCCTCCTAAAAGAAGCGCTGTAACACCAACCAAGAAATCCGACGTTCCTAGATACCATAATAAAAATATCAAAACTAATAATGTTGCGGTCAATGTTGCTGTGGAACCGCCGCCCCTCATAGAGAATCCCAATGTATCTAGTGACGCTGCCATCGCATTGCACTTTTCCAACACCATGGCGAAGAGTAAAATTCCAGAAAAAGCGCCTGAAATTATCGAAGTTCCTTCCATCGAAAACGGCGAAAAAGTCGAGTTGATCAAATTAAATAACGCGGTGGTAACGTCGGTAGAAGAGGACTTCAAAATACGCTCGCTTTCCGAAGAACTTCCAGATGTTTCAATATCCGTAATTGGTTCGAAAAATGCGGCAGAAAAAGCCGAATTGATCGAAAATGCGAGTAATAGTATAAGTGTACTTACGGATACCACTTTTGCGTCCGATTTCGATACTCCATTAGTTTCGGAAATGAATGACACGGTAGTTTCTCAACCATCTTTTGACTTGAATGAAACCAATGATTCAGTGGGCGAATCTATTCTACCTGATTCCGGTGATTGTATTGATGATACATCTGAAAATATTCTTCCTGACGCAGCTCCTATCGTCCCTCAAAATACCGAAACGACCGAGCTGTTAACAAATTCGAATTCTCAGATAATTGTGAAAGCTAAAGGAACAGAGAATACGGCTCAGCTGAGTAAAATAGTTGAGGACTTATGTAAGAAGAATCCCTTATTCAAGAACAAAAATGTTCGCTTTAAACTTGTTCCTGTTAACGGGCCTATTCCAGAAATACTAAGAGATCAAGCCCGTATCAATAAAGCCATTCTCGTGAAGAAAACCGACGTGACACAAAAAGTCGATGCTGCAAAAGACTCCGAAGATAAATCTAAGAAACCTGATAACATCAAGCTACCTTCATTCGAAAATGTTACCGGTCCTTGGGAATGTAAAGCGTGTGGTATCTCGAAATTCGACACATATTTCGAGTTCAGGACACATTTCCACGACGTTCATGGAGAACCTAATAATCCAGTTTTTTGCGTACATTGCGGTTATAAATCATTGAAAAGAAATATGCAACTTTACCATCTGTTTACCAAACACAATGTCGAACCGCCTTCTAGTTTCAAGTTCCCGAAATGCGATAAATGCGAGTATTACGCTTTGAATGATTACTACTTGCAGAAACATTTAGCTTGCCATCCGAATGACGGAATGCAATCTGTATGTGCTTGTAAGGTTGCATTTAAAAGTAGCGAAGCTTTACAAAAGCATATAGCATCTGGCGATTGCAAAAATTCCAAGAGTTTTACATGTGATTTTTGTAGATGTATGTTCGATAGATTCGTGAATCTGAAAGCTCACGTGCGAGTTTGTAAAAAAGAACGATCTAGACCATCCGCTGCGCCAATCATCGACAACCTTCCAATGCCCGAACCAACGACAAAAACTATTTCGGAAGGCGGTAAAGATTATTTAGCATTATAGATTAACGGATATTCTCACTTTGCAGTACTTATTACGTAAGTACCTGGTATGTAACTGTTCCGCAAAGTATTACTACCATAATGTAAGCACTCGGTATGTTACTGTTCTACAAAGTATTACTACCGTAGTTTATGGTTTTGCCTTGATTTTTCAATTATTTTTACGATTAGATATTTAGGTATTACAAATTTTTCTGGCTGGCATATAATTTCATCTGAATTGCCTTTGCCTAATAAGTATGATATGTAAGATTTTGTGGATGATTGTCGTTCGATATTTCAAATGAAAGCGTTTCGATCTCTTTTTAATTCCAATAGATGAATGAACTTTAAGGAACTGAATTTTTCAATCGAAGGGACGAAATTAAATTGTACTTATTTAGTTTCTCTTGCAGCTGGTATTCATTTATAATAGTAATAATGTTGCTCATGTATAGGTAGGTCTAGGTACGAGGTAATGTACCGTGTTGGAGAATTTTTTTAATTTATTTAATTTGGTATGGAACACAGTGGGCCACAGACCCCCCCCCCTCCCATAAAACGCTTATACTTCCAAAAAATCACAAGTTCTTAGAACAAACGAATTTGCTTTACTATGCCTCACCCTTCATTCCTTCAAAAAAAAAAAAAAAAAATTCGAATTCGACTACTTCGAAAACACACCAATCGGTGTATCGTGCATCAATAAGAGTTAATTTATAATAAAACTTATAAGGATTTTGAGGGAGCCTAATCTGTGGCCCTCTGTGTGGAAGTTTGGTTTGAAGTTTTATGAGGATATCAGCTGTGTTCACTGTTTAGTACTCGTACAAATTTTAGTTAAATGCGTCGCGTGTAAGTATAGAAATCTTACATTCATTTCAAATGAGTAATTTTGGAAGTACGAGTAATATTCAAAAACTTGCAATAGCTTTATATGTAATTTATTCGTGTATTTATTTTATCGTGTAATCGTAAGATTCCCCATTCTTGTACAGACTAGACTTCCAAATCATCAAAGTTGTGAATATATTATTATTTATATTGAAGTGACGATAAAACGATTTTTTTTTCTACATTTCCTCATTTTAAATATAAAATTGTCTCGTTTTGTTTTGTGAATATTTTTTGTAGCATGTTCTATTGTTTTTATTTTTACTTTTCCCCAAAATTCTAGTCGTAAAAAATAATACGATTTTGTATACTTTTTTTCATTTTTGAACCTTTTAAGCACAATTGTAAGCGTGGTGTATATTTTTAGTTTTATTATTTACGGGTTGTTATTATTCCTTCAAGTAAACTTAAATACAGTTTTTCATGCAATGTAAAGAAAGGATTCTTTTTTAAAAATTTTGAATCAATCAGAAAATTTTACGAAAAGTGCTCAACAACAATGAACCAAATGAACAATTTATGTAATAATATAGAACAGTATTGTACATAGGTATATTTTTTTTTTTCAAACGAAAATTTTCGTCATTTGTCCACAGTTCGGAATTCAATGGTTGATTACGATTTGTGATGAAATTTTGTTTAACAATTCATAACAAAGTCACGCTGCAACTATATATATACCAATTCATAGATGTGAAATTTTTACGTGAAGATTCCCATTCCCAAGTAAATTTTTAAAAATATCTTTAGAACTTGACGTTACAAATTTGTCTTCAATTTTATCGATGATGGATTCCAACCTGCATAGAATATCAAACAATGCCATTAAAATTGTAAGCTTGAGGAGTTTTACTGATAACGAAATAAAGCAGTTATTCGACCAGTACGGTAAAATTGATAAAATTGTGTCTGAAAACAATTACAAGATGATTTATTTCAATTCGGAAGAAGCAGCAGAGCGTTGTATGAAAGATTTAGATCACATTTTGGCTGCTTTTAGGTAATTTATAACCCTAATTGATCTGTTACAAAGATTTTAAGTCTGTAGTATATTCATTTATATTTCATTATTTAGGAGTGTAGATTTTGACTTCGATTGCACTGGCGATACAGCTTGCAAAAGTGATAAAAGTGAAAATTTCAGCAAAATTAAACGACTTTTTAAGCAGCTTACTCAAACGAAACTGAATCAAATCGAATGCGAGAAGGTTTTTACTGATAATAAACCTTCAACGAATTCCGCTTCTGCAAGTGGTAGGTAAATTTCAAGGGAAATACGTCATTCAGACGCGAGTTATGTATTTTAATGTAGGTCTAGGTAGGTACAGAAAAAATATAAATTTGTTGATCGTAGGTAAATTTCTTCCTTCTTGTTCATCGCCGGTTCTTCTTAGTTCTGCTGATCCAGGTTTCAGGTTAGCATACTGTCATAATGTGATGGATTTTCATTCTAGCGAAAGTATGTATGGAAATTTTCTTTTTTTACTCATTCGTGAAATGCATTCATTTATGTTTCATGTTTGACTTTTGGTAATAGATAAAACAAAGATCAAGAAAAAAAGCTTCAATCAAAGTATAAAGAAATATATTGGTAAGTACCTACTACCTAGGTAATTGTTTTACTTATTGCACCTATTTTGATAAAATTAAACACGGAGGTTGCAAATCAAGTACCTACATATCTATTATGTAAGTATGTAATATAATTATTAATATGTACTTATAAATTTTACAGATGACACATTTCCGTCGGGTATTCAAGATTTAATGTTGACTAATTTGCCAACAAATATTAAAAAAGAGGACATATATAAACTTTGTGGACAGATTCAGCCAGCTTCGATTGAATTGAAGACGACAGCAAATATCAATGTGTAATACATAATTGATTTTAGATAATTATTTGAAATCGAATTTAATGTTCAATAGTAGGACCTTCGTAATTACAATTAGGCAGGTTGTTTTGGCTTAATAAAAGTCGGATGTTAATTCAGCGTAAATGACTGCTGTAGGTCAGGAAAACATCTCCTCCCTCTCCCAAAAGTTCAAGTTATACCCCAAATTACGATTTTTTGCACTTATTTAGAAGCAGTATTCCACGATCTCCGTCACCTCATCATGTAAACTATAAGCAAATATTTTGATTAGTTAATTAGGTGATTAATTTTCGAACGGAAGCCTGCATGTAGTATCACATCAGATATTTCTTAACAGGTTCCTGTGGTATAGTATGTATAGCTATTAAGTACGATTGAAAATTAATTTCAGCTAATTCAATCACTCAAAATAAGTAACTGCAGTTAATACCTGACTATATTTTACTGTCCATATTTTTACTTTTATTATTATTACCTACGTATTATTATTATTATTGTTTTTTTTTTTTTGTATAATTTACAGTTTATACGCGTACATTAAATTGAATTCAAAAGATGACTTTAACAAGCTGAATCACAACTTATGCAACTGTTACGTTGATGGAATGAAAATAACATCAGTTCCTATCACCAAAATGACAGAATCTCAATATTTGTCGCCAGAAATTTTCGCTGCTTTAAAAAAGTAACTATGTATTATTATTAATTTTAAATTCAAAATATATGGATATTGTAAAAGTAGAATGCGTGTAGTGTCTACCTAGTATCTACGGTACCAATGACTAGGAGTAATTAATACAGTAAAAGGCTATTGCATTTAAAATTCGCCAAAAATGTATTTCATTTCTCCTTCTCAGATTTTAGCTAGGCAAATCTTTTTACTTGCATAGGAAATAAATTGTACTGGTGTACTGCTAGGACTGCTGTACTTGAAATAGTGTGAATGTAAATATGTATCCAACTGGACAGCGCAGAGAATCATACTCATTTGCCTAATCGACGCCCAAAATTGAATTTAAAACAAAAAAATATAATTTCGATACCGAATTAAACTCATTGCAGAAGTCAAGAAAGTTTTCAATTTTGAAAGTTTCTTGAGACTATGCTGTAAAACTAAGTACCTTCACAAACAGCAATCGTTTTCAATTTAAAAACTCAGCCACCTGAATTATCGAAAATTCCAACACTTCCAACATCTATTCATTAAATTTTGTTCCCCTAGCTGCATTCTGTTCCTCCGCCGGTCCGGTAACGTGGTTGTTCGTTAAATTCGTTATAGGTCTTTCATAATCGTAGAGAAGAGGTGTAACAACTCCAAACATTCAACTACTGGTACTTCGAGTTCGTTATTTTCATTGGTACGTAGTTGCGTTCGGTGACGGTTGGTGTTGTTCGGGTGCAAGTTCGACTGTTTTTTTACCTTTAATTTTTACGATGTATTCGTAAATTTCGTGTAAATTTGCTATTATTTTATATTTTTATTGTGACCATTCGAGTATTGTTTTTAAAAATGCTTACGGTCAGTGTTTTTGCGCGATAATTCGTTTCTCTATGTAAAATTTTGTGGAGTACAGAATCACGGAACTTATTTCGTTTGAAAAAACCGGTTCATCTGATGAATGAAGAAGGTAAGATTAGTATTTTATTCTTGAAGAACTCTGGAACGTTATTCAGATTTTTTTATTTGTCATCATGGAATGTGTAGCTTCAAGGCGAAATAAATCTCGTAATACATACTTGATAAATTTACGTATGTACATTGGTGATTGGGGACGTATCAGTAAGTATAGGTGACTTTTTTCTCAAAATGGCTCTTGTATGAATGAATTACGATCTATTACAATGAGTTATGTACCTAGTACATACATACCTACCTAATGAAATACCTAAGTCTGAAGCAAAACTCGAAGTTCAAAATTACAATCGATAATTAAAAATGACAACCTTTGTAGGTACTCAATTACTAGAGCAAGGATTTATATGCAAATGCATAGCTGCGTCGACTGCACTAGTTACCGTTATATTTATATTTCTTTTACTTGGCGAAATTTTTTAGCGCTTAAATCAACATATTTTTAGGGTTAAATGCATCGTTTTAATCAATTCAATTTTAACTGCACCCATAATTTGAAAATTTTTTTTACTCAGGTTGACAATATGTAGGTACCTTTATTTTGATCTTATGCCACATGCTGTGCTTTCATAGCGCATATTTAATGTACATAAATAATCTTTTAAGCGCATATGAAATTCTAGCCCTAACAAATTACCTACCTATATCAAGTACTTATAAATACCTATTTACCTCATAAATATGGCAAAATTTTGGAATGAAATAAAATATCTATACTCGAATGACCATCGTGCTGATCACATGTGTGAGTACGAAATGTAAGTATTAGGGATGAATTTAGAATACCTAAGTATTACCTACTGCTATTCCGACTAACTAGAGGTGCTTCCGCACCTGCTTTTGTTATGGTAATTCATACAGAAAAAGGTTTTCTGTGTCGTTTCCATCGACATTCTTCCTTTCATGTCTTGCAAGCAGGTATAATACCTACCTCAAACATACCACACTTGAAAAAATTGGCACCCTTAATATCTCATCGTTGGTTTATAACCCATAACCTCGAATTGAAAAATCTGCGTAAGTAATAGAATACTTAGTCGTTAGGTATTTTATTTAAAAAATACATACAATCTCAGAGAATTTCTTCCGAGAATAAGAGCTCTTATTTTTTGAAGTCTTTGAATCAAGATGTACACATTCTTTCGAATTCTCCTTAGGGTGTACCTATTACGTGCGTGTAATGTAACCATACCTAACGACGTGCCTTTGAAGGCTCCATCTTTATAGTTTACGTCTTTGTTCAAGGTCAACGATTTTTAACGTTTCAGAGAAGTGGAATTTTAATTTGTTTGCTAGGAAAGTTCTTCCTAAAATTTAACTTAGTGTTGAAATTTATAAAATTCTAAATAGGTTTATCCTATAATTGTGATTTTTCACCGATTCGTGGTTGTCGTATAATAGGTAATATCATATCGCAATATGCAGTGCACGCACTGATGTAGGTACCTAAGGTTGTACATAATAATGTATGTTCCGCAATTATTTTAAAGAACTTAGGTACCTACTTACAAACATATCGATGTTATACGGTAGCTTCTTTTGAAAATGCATTCTTGAAATTCTTTTCAATACTCGGGTCAAAACCACTAAATAACGGTAGAAGAACAAGATTTCGTTGATTAATGAAATGCTCGATGCGGAAACTAATCGTAATCTTTTTTACGATTAGCATATATGATCATCTGATGCGTATTTTTTTTTTTTTTTTAACTGAATGTTGGTAATTTGCCCTAGAATTGGTTATTATAGAAATACATAGGTGCGTGGTTAACGTTGACGAAAATGTCATGAGAAATTTTGTCAGAATACTTAAATTTCAATTTTAGTCCTGTTTTTTGTGATAGATAGGTATCCTACGAAGTACGAACTGTTATTCGACATTCGTTATTCCACCCAGCGTTACATTTCAGTTAAGATAAAAAACAAAATTGATACTCTCTAGGTCAATGTTTCCGGTTTTAAACTGGTTTTTTCTCATGAAATAATAAGTAAATGTATTCTTTTTATCAACTTTAAACATTTTAGCACAATTGTACAATTAAATTTACGTTCTTTTTGAAAAGAAATTTACTCGTTGTTAGATATGTTGTATACTTACAAGTAAGATGAAAATTGAATTCAAGACCACTTTAATTCCTCTACTAAGAACTTGAAAATGGTGGATCGCGAAATTTACTATTGCTTTTAACTTTATACCATTTTTCCAGCACTTAAAAATTCATTTAACAAATAAACTAACGCTGGATTCATGTTCAGCAGGTTAAAAATACTCCGATATGTACACTTCATACTATCATTTCGACCAAACTCTCTATAACTTTTTTTTACTTGAATTTTTTCTAGCATCTAAGTATAGCTACTTACTAAAATCGAAATAAATTTTGAAAAATTGATCAAAATGGCCGCGAAAGAGGTGTTTATTCGAGCCAGCGGAGAGTTGGTTTTTTGTAAAAGGAATTTTCAGAGGTGGTAAAGTCGTTAAGGGGGTGCTCTACCTTTTGTTTGTTTACTTTTTAGCATACCCGCAGGCAGAGATTAGATATTTTTCAAACGCATTTTTTTATTAGTTGGAGAGAATGAAAGTGAATAATTATGAGTGAAAACGTTATTACTGTATTGAAACGATATAATAAAACTTTGAAACAAGCTAAACGATTAAAATATAATGAATTCAGACGATTCTCTATATTCGAGCATTCATTGTCAGTCATCAGACACTTGACACATGATTATTCTGAAACTACTGAACAGAATTTGATGAAATTTGAATATGTTGTGCAGAAACGAATTCCCGACAACTTGACGTTGCCCTTTTTTTGATTAATTTTGTTAAATCAAAGTTATAGCCATTTGAAATTTTCAAATGGCAATATCTCCAAAAATACAAAGAAATTTGAAAAAAGGGCAACGTCAACCTCTCTGGACCATTTTTATGCACTATATATCCAAATTTCATCAAATTCTCTTCAGTAGTTTCAGAATAATCATGTGTCAAGTGTCTGATGACTGACAATGAATGCTCGAATATAGAGAATCGTCTGAATTCATTATATTTTAATCGTTTAGCTTGTTTCAAAGTTTTATTATATCGTTTCAATACAGTAATAACGTTTTCACTCATAATTATTCACTTTCATTCTCTCCAACTAATAAAAAAATGCGTTTGAAAAATGTCTAATCTCTGCCCGCGGGTATGCTTAAAAGTAAACAAACAAAAGGTAGAGCACCCTCTTAAAAGTTGATAAGAAATCGTAATTTTCGTGATTCGCCAATCTTTAAATTTTGAATTCAATGGGCCAAGTATATTTAGAAATTCAAATCGTAACTTTTTTGGACGGGCGAGGTACTTACTGCACGGGGTCGGTCGTACTATCCAAAAAAGGCGAATCCCCTTTTTTTCTATGTAAAATGATCCTATTTTGAAGGTTCCTAGTAGGTACTCAAATTAAACTTTTTTGCGAATTCTTGTCCAAATCCAACTCCTCCTATAGATACTTACCTACATTATATTGTTTAAATTTAAAATTGAAAGTTTCCATTTTTACATTCAGTCGACAAATTCATGATTTTGGAGTTGATACTTTAACACAGCAGAAGATGAGTTTTTTGCACTAAGTGGTTGTTTGTACGAAATCAGCGTCACGCTAGTCCTCATCTAAAACAAGTGGACTTTGTGGTGTTAGGTAATAGGTACCTTTTTTGTAGTTTACCAAGGGTTCGGTATGAACGGTTGAATACCCGTCAGTTGACAACCACAATGGCCATTAAAGCTCAAAGGCTCTGTGACTTTGATTTACTTAAAATTCATAAACGTCGAACTGCATCTGGTTCGTGATTTTTTTCCTTCGATTTAAACTACGCGCATACAAACAAACGGCTTGAAATGTTCAATTTTGCACGAATAAGATATTCTGAGGTAGGTATAGTAGTATTAGATATACCTAGATCGTACCTTATGCGCGAGTGGCCGGTCAACCAAACAATGTTGTCGCAGTCGGTTTTTTTGTGGATTATTCTGAGAAATGCCAAACCCATGCAGGGCAGGTACAAGCGCTGAAAAATGTTTTTTTTTTTACTGTATGTTTCGTTTGAAGTAGGATGCTGTATGTTAGTAAGTTACTTATCTACTATAAAAGATGACAGGGAAAAGAGGCGCCATCATGCTTGTATTTTTGTTTCACTGACAACACTATTTTTAGTCGATTGTCTGATTCGAGTATACCTATGGTTAATGTGTGTTTTTTTTTCACTACATGAGGTTACCTTTATTTGTATTTGCATTGTCTCATACATTATCACATATTTTTGGTAAGCCTACAACACGCTTTTAAAATACCGGGAACTTTTTTAATTTGTGGGTAATGGCATGCACTAATAGGTACCTATCTTCTCTATTTACGCCAGCATATATGTATGTACCTACCTAAGTTTGCGTTTAATCTTGAAATTATTAGGAATTATAAGAAACTTGGAAGGGAAATATAAAGCTTTCCGTAGAAAGAAAACGCGTAGGTACCTGGTAGATCTAGATACATGTCTCAAGGATAGGTTCCTATATATATGTAGTGTGATGAAAATTATGCTAACAAAATTACTCGCTTATTTTAACCGTGTAATTTGAAACTAATAGATTAGTTTTTGTTTGTTTGTACAGGTGAATACGGCGAAATACATATAAACGAACTTTCCATTACGTCATGGTTGACTTATGTTGTTCGTTCATCGAAGAAGAATGTTTTTCTACGAATTACGAATACCCGCCAAGACACCATCAAACACTCATCAATGAATTCCCGACAGCAGGGTTCGAATTCGTATCGTCTTCATCGTTTATAAAGACGCGGAAAATCTCGGAGATTATCGCGCCACGTTTCTGGTCGAAAGAAAATATTCATAAACGCGACATCGTACGAGTAGTAAGCGATTGTGCAGTGATCGGTGTCGATAATTATGGAAGTGTTATGTTGTAATAGTTTAAGCCCGGGTCCGAAGAAATTCACGTTTCGCGAACATTTAAGCCTAAAATCGATCGAAGGTCAACGGCACTCGAAGTGGCTGCTCGTTTTTTGTAAATAATCGAATCGTTGAATTTTATTTAGATTTTTTTCTCGTTGAAAATGTTGGAAATGTTGTGTCGGGTGTTAATATCAATATGCTGAAACATATATTGAATAGTAATGCTTCAGTCACTAACACGGAACGGAGCACCGTCAAACAAAATGGCAGACCAAATGGGCAAATGCCTCAGCAACAGCAGGCTCATCAAGACGCCGTTAATGCTGAATTACAAAGTCGTCTTCGTACCGTCGCCGAGCCAGAATACCAAAATACCAGGGTGCATTCGCCCATTTCGGACTTTTACCGAAATACGCCAGCGACCAGTAAAACTACCCGTTCGTTAGATAATGTAGGCGAAGCAGAACCACAGCCTGCCTTCGTTAACAAACCTCGATCCGAATTGGTGCATTGGAGTAGGCCTCGATCCGGCGGTATGTCCGGTCCTGGCGAACCTTTGCACGCCAATCAGAGGACACATAGCAGCAGAGGATCCGTACTGAACCATTCTTACGCCGGTACCATTAATTCGCATTCGTTTACGCTAAATCAACAACACCATCATCATCAACAGCAGAAGCTGAACCAAACGGACATTTTGAATTTGTCTTCGGCTGCGGTGTCTCCTACGTTCACTCCTATTGCCAACGGCACCGCGCCGAAAATAATCGCCAATGGTGGCCTTCATATCGCCAAGAATTCACCAATCACGCCGATTTCTCCAGCGGATGGTAATAATTTGGCGAAAACCGACAGTTATCCGGATATAGATAGGGACAGCAATAATAATAACAATGCGCCCGGCAACGACATTTTTAGCAATGGAGTCAAAGAAATGCTCACTTCTTTGGGATTATTGTGCTTGATATCGTTATTATTAGCATTATTATCGTTGATTTTTCTGCTGAAAATATCTCCGGTGACGGCGGCCGACGTCAAAGATTTACTACGTGCTGATCAATTTACCATCATGTCTCCGGACGAATACGTTACCGTGTACGAAGTTACGCTGGCATTATGCGCGCTTTCGTTGAGTTTGAATCTCTGCTGTTTGTTGGTCTGCTCCGTACAGTTCCTATTCGCGGTGAAATTGGCTCAATCTTCTGTCAATGGAGACAGGCAAGTGATACCACAATGATACCTTATATTATACCTAGCCAAGTTTTGCTACCTACCTATATATTTATGATAACATCAATCGTGTTTCCCTTCATCGTCGTATTATTATTATGTAGGTATTACGAAATTAGCCAACTTATTCATAGGTAGCTCGTGTACTCGTGCCATGACGCTGCGACGCTGCGACGCTGACGTTTGCTCTCGAAATTGGTTTTTCTTCTTGTTACGGTTTAATCTGTTGATGAATTTCCGCGTAAAGAGAAATTCCCGCCAATATTAGGTTAATAGAATGAATCGTCAAATATTAAATAACTTCCATGATAGTGCATTTAATATGCCCAGCTATAGGTATACTATACCTATCTACCTATATAATCTACTATTGAAAATAAGATCATTTTCATAACTTGCTGTGTGTGTGTACTGTGTACCCAATATACCTATACCTACCTATTCGCATATGAACACGCTTTCTAACTTAATTTGTCAAGTAACTAAATAGGAATCACCTCTACACATGATTTTAAACCCAATTCATTTCACTATCAATACGCCATAAAAACTGTAGACGTACTGACGTGAGAACGAAAAACAATTACTTACTTGTTACCAGGAAATGATCAAGTAGAATTAATATGAAATAGGTGAAAATAATAAGTAGGTATAGGTATGTCATTTGCGTGAGAAAAAAACAGGAAAATTCTGCTGATAATCGATAATTTTTTTTTGCATTGTAAGATTAATGGGTGGGTAAATGAGTAGAGGCGCATCATACTCGTATTTCCAGACGAGCAGAACCGAATGCACTGATTGACACAAGTGAAGAAATAATTTCAATTTTTCTACACAATAAGTATTGTAGGAATCGTATACTCGTACTATAGCTACCTAGTACCTATGAATGATGTGCATACTTACGGTTGATAAATCTTTTGTATTGGTTCAATGATGTCTTAATTGTGGAATAATGGGACATTTTGGTTGAAAAATCTTTATAAACACGAACGGTTTAGGATATTTCTCTCTCTTGTTCGAAAATGATTAACGTCGAAGTGCAATTTGATTGGGTGAATGTTTCGACTCCCTGCCCCTCAGTATCATCCGACTTTTTATAGTATCGATTAAATAATATATCATCTTGGTAGGTGCATGGTAGACACTTCCACCGTTCGTTCATTTTTTAAGCAGAGAATTTACACGAAAGGTCAATGCTGGTTTTGAAGCGAAAGATAAGTTTTCGATAGCATTAAAATATTTTTGGAACAGTAGGCCTTACAGTAGATAATTTGTTCCTTGAATGAGCAAAAATAAAGGAGTACCTACTTATTATTATCATTTTAACAATAAGATGCACGTCTCATTAATTCGTTACGGTAATCATTTTGCGATAATTGTACGAAAAACGAGCCGAATTTTAGGTTGTCGAAGCATTTGGATTTTATGATAGTCGATGAGGCTTAACTGTGTGATATTTGGATGAATCGAAACGCATTTAGGTACAACTTTACTCCGGTGTGCATAAAATTATTGATGGGCTTGATCCATTATCGATTTTTCCTTGTTGATTTCGCAGGTAGATAGATGGGGTACTCGATTCGTGGTTCGCGCATTATTGGAAATTGAATTCGATCATTACCTAGATGGTCTTTTCGGCAGCGATCGATGGCGCAATAAAAAACCTGGATTTTTTTTCAAACGGTCGAAACGCTAAAGAATAATTTAACGGCCATAACGCGTAATAGCGATAGCATATCTAATAAATTCAATGTTAGCAAAAATTGTAGCACTTACTTTTTATTTAATATTGAGCGATTATACCATTGTATGTAGGAATGTAGGTATAAAAGAGTTCCAACAGGTCTGATTTTAATAGCTCGTTTCATAATTATTACAGCCTGTTTTAATTTTTCAGTTCACGGAATACATATATCACGAATAGGTATTTGCAAGATGGAAAATATCGCCTGTGTTGGTGTGGTTTTTTTTTGTCTATCAGTATTGTTTTCTTTGCAAGGCGAGGTGTGTTTGGTGCTCTTATGTCCATGCCTTAAAAAGCATGTGCTTCGTTAACCATCGTAATTAATTATATACCTACCTACGTAGCGCGTTTACATTGTAATTTACCGCTATGTGCATCAGATGTTACGAGTGAATTAAGTATAGGTATCTAATCTACCCAACAATAAAGATGGCATTCATATTGTAAAGTTGTAAAGTTAACACGTTCAATTTGACTATTAGATACCTACATTAGAAAACGTGTTTTCCCTCTGATTTGTTTGCAGATTCAAAAATAAATCAGCAGAATGAAACCGATATTATCATGGGTAAAATAACGAATATTCTTGCTCAAAAATTCAAATTTTTGGTTTACGAAATGTCATATTTTTAAAAACTTTGAAAAAATTAACAATTACTCACAGACGTTTGGAAGCATGTCGATCGTATACCTTTAATACAGGTAAGTATAGGTAGGTTAGGTACTTACTTGGGTACTTACTTACTTAACCAAGTCTGCCTTGTAAAAACGTTTGGGAAAAAAGTCAATAAACTTTCAAAAATTTGGAAAAAATTGGTCAATTTTTCAAAATGATCCAGCAAGTATGTTGGATTTTATGACATTTTGTCTGCCTTTTGAATATGTACTTGGAAAAAATTGCGATCGATTCTCAACATTTCGATTTCTATACCTAATTAAACCCCAAGCAAAAAACATCCATGATTCAAAACTTTCTTTTCAAATAAGACTTTGACACAGTTTTACATTAATTTTCCTCCACTCCCTGGCTACTTTTCTGATAACCTACCTAGGTATTAAAAAAACAAGAGTTGTAGATTGCAGTTAAATATGAATTTTCAATAAAGATCCTCACTGCATCGTTTATGATTTGAAATTTTTTCCTTTTATAACACCCGCCCCTCACCTAATCCCTCTATCTTCTCTCTTCTTACCGTGAATATAGACTCCCGAGCTCGAAAACATGCCCACATTGAAAATAGAATTCTTGAAAATTAAATTTTTAGACGTTCAATGTTCATTATGCATTTAAAATAATATTTCACGTGAGCATAATATGTACTCGTAGGTAGATATACCTAATTATTATAAAGTAAGACCTTATATATCGGAACTGAATTTTAAAAGTCAATTTTTAATGGGGTCTTCCTAATTGACATCGTAAAACGTAACGTGATGAGTGAAAAATCGAATTTACGACCTCTTTTAATACAATTTGAAGCATACAGGAGGATACACCCATACACCTACAACAACCTGTATAAAACCACGTGACAATATTGATACAATGAGTTACCTACCTAGTGTAAACAAAGCTACACGAAGCGTTGTAAAGAAAAAAGAAGTGAATTTGATTAAAGCATGCAATAAAAGTCGATTAGGTACGAGAAGAAAAAAAAAGTATTTCAAATAATATATCGATTTCTTGCTCAATTCATATCGATTTCAACATTATCAGGTAGGTACCGTAACCAAAACGAGAACACTTTATATTGTAGTTATAATGCACATTTGTGTATTTCATCGGCTGGAAAAATGCTTACACGTGATAAAATGAAAATAAGTGCTCGCTACTTTACTACTTAGACCTTCTAAATCGCGTTTTTACGAAAAATTTGTAATCACTGTAGGTAATCAGGAAACGTGCTCAGAACTGAACACGTTTCCTAAACACAATTTTGACTTTTTTTGGAAATGGTTTTTTGAGAATTTGGCGCCCAAGAGTGACGCCAGATAGAATTTTTGTAAGAACCAAAATGTAAGGACCAGGGAGTAACTTTTACTCCACGAGTTCTCTTCCACATATGAAACAATATTTAAGACGGTAGAGGAGTTTTCAATGTTGGAAGTGCGCTCTCGGGAAAGGGGAAGGGGTATGGATTGGAATACGAGCTGAATGTACTTGTTTCAATATGAAAATTAATAATCAGTCATGAAATCGCGTGCTTAAAATAGCAAAAAAACACTGATCTGCGACTTTTCAAGCGCCTGTTGGGCGGGTTAGCGGGGATCATATCAAAAAACAATTACACCATCCAATTCTTCATTTCAAATCACACCTTTTAAGTGCTACCCGTTTTCGAAAAAAACGGAAGCCTGGTGCTTTTAAATTCAAAAAACAGTGTTTTCCCCAAAATGATCCTACTTTGGGGGGGAGGGCAGTTCCACCAGAGAGGCACGTGGTGGGCTAAACATTTTTTGGGGTCATTTCAACTCAAAATCGCCAACATACTTCAATATTATAGTGAAATCTAAGCCCATGCATTTTTTCCGATCCCATCCTACTCCTCAATTTGTTGACGTGGTGTCTTGACTCTAAGGGTAGGTAGACGCCTACTTGAGAAACACTCCGCATGTACAGTACTACTCACGACCTACTCCAAGTTGTTTGAGAATCGTTGAGATTGCAATTTGAAATTTGTATCATTTTTAAATTTATCAATTTTGTCAGTGGTCGTTAGGGATTAAATAGCCGGGTAACTTATTTATACTTTATAGTCCGGCATATGACAATAGGAGTAATTGCACCCCCCCCCCCCCCCCGCCGATCCTCCGGGACAACATTTTTCTTAAAGGGTACATCCTAAGGAACATTTTAATGCAAAGTTGCCAAAAAAAAAGTTGGCCTTACTTACAAAATGGCGGCCATTTTGATTGACAGGTCAGCCGAAATCGCAGATTTTGCGTTTTAACATAGGACTTGCACAAACTTTTTCAAACTTAACAAAGGTAGATCGAAAGATCATGCAAAAATTTATCACCTGTCCAAATTTCAAGTGCTAAAGTGCGTTTTTCGATTTTTGGTGAATTTTTGAAAATCGAATTTAGGCCAAAAATGAGGGAAAAAATCAAAATTTTACCAAATTGACCAAGAAAGCTGAAATTTGGGATATACCCTATTTTCGACATGCCAAATCGATTGGAAACGGTTTCAACCCGTTTTGAGCAGTTCTGGAGCCTCCAGCAGATTTTTGAAACTCGAAATTCCCACAAAATTCCATTAAATTGGAGTTGTAAAGCTAAAATTTATTCTAAAAACTAATTTCAATACGCTACGAAGTACTGCAGGTGAATTTCAAGTCGTTTTGGAGGCACCAGCGACTTTTTGAAAATTCCTGAAGCCTCCAGCAGATTTTTGAAACTTTAAATTTTCACAAAATTTCATCAAATAGAGATGGAAAGCTGACATTTACTCTACACTCCAATTTTAACACCCTCTGAAAACGACTTCTGGTGGATTTCAAGTCATTTTAGAGCCTTCAACGACTTTTTTGAAAATTACTGGAGCCTCTAGCAGATTTTTGGAACTTTAAATTTTTACAAAATTTCATCAAATGAAATTTTTACAAAATTTCATCAAATGGAGATGGAAAGCTGAAATTTACTCAATACTTCAATTTTAACACCCTCTGAAGACGATTTCAGGTGGGTTCAAGTCATTTTAGGGCCTCCAGCGACTTTTTTGAAAATTACTGGAGCCTCCAGTAGATTTTTGAAACTTGAAATTTCCCCAACATTAATTTATCAAATGGAGTTTGCAAGCTGAAATTTACTTCGCAGACTACATGGTGGTTTCAAATGGTTTTGAAGCTTCCAGCTACTTTTAGGAAATTTCAATTTTCCAAAAAAACGTCATACAACCTTTCAAAAAGTTGCTGTAGGCTCCAAAATGATTTGAAATTCACCAGCAGTCAACTTCGTAGCGTATTGAAATTAGTGTGCATGAATGAATTTCGACTCTCCATCTTGGTTTGATAACATGAAATTAAACTTTTAGCAAATACTGAATCTTGTCAACGAATGTTCGCTGATTTCAATGTGTTTTTCAGTTTTTCTCTAGCTTCATTAGGTCAAAAGAAATTTCAGGATATGTCCTTAGGTTGGTAAAAATATAGGGCCGGTACCCCTATATTGAATCCGACTCGGAGGACCACCTAAACTAGTTCATATGATGGACATCTTTTTCTTTTTCAACTGGAAAATTTCAGGGAAATTTCAAGTTTCAAAAATCTACTGGAGGCTCCAGTAATTTTCAAAAAAGTCGTTGAAGGCTCTAAAATGACTTGAAATCCACCAGAAGTCGTTTTCAGAGGGTGTTAAAATTGGAGTGTAGAGTAAATGTCAGCTTTCCATCTCTATTTGATGAAATTTTGTGAAAATTTAAAGTTTCAAAAATCTGCTGGAGGCTTCAGGAATTTTCAAAAAAGTCGCTGGAGGCTCCAAAACGACTGGAAATTTACCTGTAGTACTTCGTAGCGTATTGAAATTAGTTTTTAGAATAAATTGTAGCTTTACAACTCCAATTTAATGGAATTTTGTGGGAATTTCGAGTTTCAAAAGTCTGCTGGAGGCTCCAGAACTGCTCAAAACGGGTTGAAACCGTTTCCAATCGATTTGGCATGTCGAAAATAGGGTATATCCCAAATTTCAGCTTTCTTGGTCAATTTGGTAAAATTTTGATTTTTTTCCCTCATTTTTGGCCTAAATTCGATTTTCAAAAATTCACCAAAAATCGAAAAACGCACTTTAGCACTTGAAATTTTGACAGGCGATACATTTTTGCATGAT
Source organism: Planococcus citri (assembly GCF_950023065.1). NCBI lineage: Eukaryota > Metazoa > Arthropoda > Insecta > Hemiptera > Pseudococcidae > Planococcus > Planococcus citri. The sequence continues at coordinate 38,607,990 of NC_088677.1, forward strand.
CTTTCGATCTACCTTTGTAAAGTTTGAAAAATTTCATGCAAGTCCTATGTTGAAACGCAAAATCTGCGATTTCGGCTGACCTGTCAATCAAAATGGCCGCCATTTTGTAAGTAAGGCCAACTTTTTTTTTGGCAACTTTGCATTAAAATGTTCCTTAGGATGTACCCTTTAAGAAAAATGTTGTCCCGGAGGATCGGCGGGGCGGGGGTGCAATTACTCCTATTGTCATATGCCGGACTATTACGTAGATGAGTCGGTAGGTTGGTGAGTGGGTATTTGAAAAATTGGCAACTATCAAAATTGGAGTCGAGTACACGTCCTCGTAAGCTCATCTTTCACTTCATCGTGAATGAAAAATTGATGAAAAGGTGTCTTCTAAGGTGTATGTACCCGACTCACTGAAAAGATCGTTTAGTGCACTTACTTAAGTAGATGATCTTTTTAATTTTGGTTCATTCTTTCTTTGTGGGAATGTGAAATGGAAAAAAATAAGAGTGGAATTGGCGGGAATTTTGGCAACGTCGAGTCTTCGATTCACGGCGGCCTGACATCCAGAAAAATAACTAACATGTAAGAAGCATCTCGTATAGTTGAACCGTTGAAGGAACGACCTTGCTGGTACAGCTACAGGGTCAGGTTGTACAATCGTACGTATGTATACATTTACCTGTTATGGGAGTGCGCTTAAACATAATGCAGAAGAGTATTGGCCATTGGCATAGTATGCGATGATGTATACCTCGCGTTCTTTTAATGTTTTAATCCGCATACCGATAGGCTTTCGTCGAGGTACCTATAGAAGATGATGGGTTTTCCTCTATTCTCCGCAGGAATGAATTTTATGTAGGTACTTTACCTCGTTCCTCTCGCGTTACGAGATGCATAGGATCTGCTGTGACAATGACACGGGAGTGTAAAAATTTCAATATGCGTGGAATTTCTTTCAAGTTTCATTATTTATTAGATAGGTATTCCTAAATGGATTGCACCATGGCTCATGTGTTACACGATTGTATTCTACATATATGTACCAACTTTTTTTCAAACCGCAATGGATTTGTTTGCAATAGGTGCCTATTTAAGATGAAAATTTTTATTTGATTTTACACATCCGACCATTAGTAAAAATTTGAAATGTTTCGAGGAGATACAGCGGAAGTCCAAAATTCTTTACGCTGTGTACCTTACTAATCTTTAAATTATTTTCTGAAAAATGGTCATGAATTTTGAAAAAAAATTTACAATAGATACCTAGTACCTACAGCTACCTACGACTTGAAAATAATTTTTTTCTGCTGAAGGTACTGAACGAAGCGAGAAACAATAGAAGCTATCATCTCATCACGTCAGCTCTGTGTATGCACTAGGTACCTATTTTTCATCTCAAGTTGCGCAATTTTTCAATGAACTTTGCTCAAATTTGACTCATCCTGCTCTTGAAAATTGGGACCGTTTCTTAATAGTAACTTCAATTTGTGTGTATTTAATTAAATACATAGATACTTAGATAGGTACTAAGTCGAATAATTTCAAAATTTTCAAAATTTGAGCGAATTTCATTCAGCGCATTCTGACAACGCTGCATCACATGGCACAGTTAAGAAAAATTTAAACGATGAAAATTTCTAATTTTTAATTTTTTGAGTTGTACATCAAATGGTAGCAATCAATTTTGTGGAGTTTCATTTCATTTAATTTTGTTTTCTTTTTTTTTTACAGAACTAACAAATATCTCCAACGGTCTGCACTAACCAGGATTTGCGCAATTGCTGGATTTTTTATTTCTATTCCCGTATTTTTAACTGGTAAGTTGGATGAAAAATTATGATTATAGGTATTCTATTATTTTCCTTTTTTTCGCCTTCAAATTAACAAACAAAAATGTTTAATTTAACGAAAATGCATACAATGCTATTTAGATGTATGTATTTTGCATGTATGTACATTTAATTTTACCTACTTAAAACGTATGTACTACATACGTATAAATTATGAATAGGTATAATGGGTCATTTTGTTACTTTTGAAGAATTTCAAGAATCTTACTTACACAGTTGTAAAAAATATACTTATTTAATTTAATTACCTTAGACCTAAAATCGACGTTTCAATAATCCGTTTTAAAAAAATTTCCCAAAACTTGAAAATACTCGTAGGTATGTTAAGAATTTTTTTTCCAACCGATTTACTAATTTTGACAACGCAGTTATAACGTTATTTCCTCGAATAATAATATTCATCGAACCATTATATCGAAAACAACGTTGATGAGGTTTTATAAAAATGAAAATAAAAACACAAAAAAAACTTTTAGATAGGTATTAATTTTTTCACTGTGATCTTAAATTCTTAATACGCATTATGATTCGATAAGAAATACATCATTGCCTTGATTTAAAACTGATCGCAAAATATATTATTTTTACTTTTTTTTCGCCATTCGTCGTTTACTCGGAATCAGTGTGCATGGTCGTTAAATTGCGTAATTTGAATTTTATAATAAGCATATAACGGGTCAGAGAACGATTCATGACCATGTACCATGAAACAATCTAAGAAACAGAACTGTTTCACTAATTATTATTTTTTTTTCTTTAGGTGTAATTTTGTATACTTTTATACAATTCCATTCGACTCCTGCAATCATTACCAGCGTTTTAATTGGATCTGGAATTATATTTTGTGGTTGCGCAATGGTACATAATGTCCTAGTTTGGCAAAGGGTGAGTCCTACCTATTACCTATTTGTACGTTGTATGTACATACATATTACATACCTACACCTAGGTACCTATATTGTGAGTTTTTATAACGAATTATTTCTCTGATTGTTCGATTTTCAATTTCATAATAAGTGGGTACGTACCAAGGGGGAAAAGGATTTAGGAGAGTTAATATGAGGAAACATTACATAATGAAATGGCTTTTGTAGGATTTCATTGTGACGCCTTTGTTTCCCCTATTAAAATCATGTCTACGAGAAAAACTAATCGTATGTTTAATGCTCGCTGTGAGGTGATTGAACCTACACGGTTATAATTATGGCACATATTTTATTCGATAAATCAATGATTCATAAATTAATTTATATAAAATCAAATTTGTAGACTCGGTTGGTCGACTTTTGAAATTATTTTTACTTATTTCCTTTTGAAGTTTACAAAGTTGTGCGATTAAATTTTTAAACTCATTTTTTCCTGTAGGAAAAAACAAATGCCGTTAAAGCATTAGTAAGAAGACAGAGGTTACATCAGCAACTTGAATCGAGCAAACGATTGAATAGCAGTAAACTCGATGCCGTTGGAACCCGAAATACCAGTGCCACTGCTTTGAGTACATTGTCAACTTTACCACCGCATGTCGGCGTAGACATGAGTAGCGTTACTTCGACTCCGCACGAACTTTCAACTTTAGTTTAATATTTCAAGGTAAACAATCTCATCCACATCCAGGAATTTTCTACCAAAGTTTTTGTATAGCCTTAATTAATGGATGACATTTACCTTTGCCGCTAAAATGACATTAAAAAAATATTGGGTACAAAACGAATGTTAACAAATGAAGTAGGCATGCTAAAATCATTCTATGAAATACGAAAGTTGAATTTTTATCTTTTTATAGAAAAAATTTCATCACCTGTCCTTTGATTGGATGTGTATGGAATTGAGGCGGTCGATCTGCCGATTGAGTAGCATTTTTTATTGTATCAATTTTACGAGTTTTGACTGTGTTACTTTATATTTAACGTTTTATGTACAGCTGTAAATTTTCAAAAGAAACATATGTACTTATTCTAAGAAATTTTATACTCTTGATTATTTTATAAGGTGTTATGTTAATATGATTGGACTGTGATTTTTTTCGAATTCTTGCCTTCAGCAGTATTAGATACCTATACTTTTATTTATTTATTTCCTTTTGATTCGTGTGCTTATATAATGAGATATTTTATATAAATCCTTATTTATTTTTTAGTATCCGCGTAATTTTTTATTTACCTCTATATACATATGCTTTTTCGCATCACAATTTTCAAATAAAAATAATGGAAATCTTGATACTTATTGAGTTTATTTGGGAAAAACATCAGGTAGGTACGATAATGTAATGAAAAGGAAGACAATTAAATATTAAAGTTTATTATTTATGCAAACTAAGATCCATTTTTCTGCTGGAATAAAAAAACAAATAAAGACAAGAATGCATAATATTGTGTCGTTTGACAATATATCATGATAAAATAATTAAAATTTTTTAGTATAAAAGAAGCGTTTTAAATCAACAAGATAATAATATGCTTCGGTACGAAGTATGGAATTCTTATAATTACATTATGTAATAGGTACATAGATGTTTTTCATTTATGCAGATTTGCGAATCAATATGCGTTCGTCCACAGCCAAAAAAATCATTAAATATATATATAGTTTTCCATTCAATAGGTATGTTTCAAAAATAGTTCAGTCTCACAAATTCGTTTCGAGTTTAACGTGAATGATGGTTGAAATCGAACAACACTCGATGCTACATATGTATTTCTACCATTTAGGTAACAGAAAATAGAAATACTTATCTGAGTAATATGTAAATGTAACTATAGGTATCTACTCGTAATTAGAAAGTATAGTTATGTTGTTCTTCGATAACAATTCACAAAATTCTAACAAGGAATAGAAAAGAAAAAGAAAAAAAAATGTTATAAAAAATAAGTACATAGTACATGTAATAAATAAATTGAGTATCCCCTATATTCTTCAGATCACTTCTGATTCTAAAACCCTCAACTCATCTCATTATTCAGGTTAGTGATTTATCTCATCTCAGGTCGGGTCATTTCCTTCAGGACAGTGGCTAAGGCAACCTAACCTACGTTATACGTACTATTTTTCTATTTCTAAAACAGTAATCAATGGGGGAGGGGGGAGGGGACTACAGTAAACAAACGTTTTTCAATCAGTCCACCGTCCACCGCTTCTTTTCAAACCAAAGATTAGGCAAACTTGCATACATCAACTCAGCATAGATTGCACTTTGGTTGGCAAAAAAAAAGATGTCTACCACAAATAACAGTATTACACCTTGAATAATAATCGATCTCATGACCTCACTAGGGATCTTTATAAAAATAAATAAATAGGTATACATACGGTGTACAACTGTACATCGGTAAGATATAATTAATAAAAAGAAAGACTAACATTTAAAAAAAATGTAGGAATACTCATACAGATATTGCTTAAAAAATTTAAAGAAGATATTTTCACTTATTGCTTAAGAAATTATGATAAAGTTATTTGATAACTTGATAACATATGGGTTTGGGTTTGGGAGATACGTATCTTGGTATAACCAACCCCATACCCATTCGATATGCTTTCATTTAACAATAGGCAGTTTTATTTGAAAATACCTAGGTATGTATACTTATAATCAATTATTTGCTTTTGGTTCATTTTAAATAAATCACAAACCTTTTGTGCCGAAACACCATAATAAAATAAGACCTACCTAACTTATATTTCACTCGCTTCATCTTTAACAAAAATTAAGAATTTATTGCAGTTATCACATATTAAGTTACAATTTTCAACAACACGTGAAGAGTAGAAGTTTTCCAACTCCATTGAAGATCAGTTGGTATTTAGGAATAACTCGGAAGTTCAACTTTTCATTCTTTCATTTTTACAAAGACACGGTTTGAAAATGGTCAAAATTTCGTTCAAAAATCCAGTCAATTCAAATTATAGAAACATGCAACTATCAGCATCAATACTTCGTGATGAATGCAGAAGCTCGTTTACTAAATAACAGAATTTGTGGGATATTTTCAAATTAATTCTATAACAGGGATAATTTATTGTTACTTATTCTTATAACGTAATATGTGTTGCACTGAGCACGGAAATTTTGGTTTCAACTTTTAAGTGTGGGTAGTTAGATAGTAGGTACTCCTTAGTCCTTTTATTGAAAAATTCAAATTTTCAACTGGAGTTTTAAGACTTAAAAAATACTTATAATGGTAATAAGTCACGTATTACAGTTATTTGACTGAAAATTATTACCTATTTAAAAATTTGTGTCAAGCTCTTTATGTTAGGTAAATATTAGATAATAAAATCGAATGGAGACAAAAACAAAAGAACAAAGATATTAAAACAAATGAAAATAGGTAAATGAAAAGTTTTTTCTAATAAAATGCTAAAAAAAATTATGTAAAAAAATTCAGGTAGTTCTAATAAATAAATTAATTAATTAAAAAAAAAAAAAAAAAAAAAACTGTCAGAAAATATTAAAAGCATGAGAATGTAAAAATTATGAATAAGTAAGTATGATAAAAACAAATGAAAAAAGCAACCATAATTACTCTCATGTTGAAATATTCTTTGAATTCACGTCGTCATTTTATCGTAAGACCATTAGGCTATTACCTATACCAGCCTACAAGTATGAGTATATGTACTAAAAAAGATGGTGAGAAATTAGCACCAAAGAATTTTACGCGTGTATAGAAGAGAAATTTCATTAAAATTGATACTATACATTATAGTTTCGAAAAATAAGACTAATTTTTCCTTTTCTAAAATTAATTTTGAAATTATGAGCATGTGTAGCTATTTACTTAACCTCCCATGAAGGTAAATATAGAAAATAGACCAACGATGGAGTAAATAGAAAAAGATGATTTTATTGTGGAAGAACTTGAACTTTTGCGTCGTTTGATCGGTGGTTTCGGAGGATCATCTAAGCAAATGAAATCGCAACAGTAAAGGCCATTCTCGTATTTATCACATCTCTGTAAATTGCATTGTTCAAAATTAGAATTCACACAAATTATCCAATTGAGTTAAGTAGGATAAATCCCACTAGGCACTAATAATAATTGTGAATAGCGGGGGTGACTTACAAACAAACACAGAAAACTAATCTATACCTACCTATATTTATTTCGTGGTGTTTTATGCAAACGACCAATGTACCTACAATGTAGTATATCAGTATATGTAATAAGTCCGCAGGAAACTCACAGTTCATATTCAAAAATTGTCAGTCACACAGTTTGTGCCTTCGACTGACCCCTTTATTAAAATAATTTTTTCTATCTTTCTCATGCAACATTTTTTCTATTGACGTGGCCTGGTTTTTAGTTTTGATTTTACGAAAAATCCTATACTTACTGTAGGTGGTCCCGGACAGAAAATTGTTTTACACCACATTGGTGAACCATGGTAACATACGCAAGATGAACACACATCAGGTCCTGGTACATATAATAAACCGTGTAGTATTTGATTGCCTTCGAAATCGGTGCAGTTTTCTTCATTATCTTGAGATACTACAAACAGTGCATAAGAAATGCAGATGATTAAAATACGAGATATGTAGTTTGCCTATAGATGCGACAATAAAGCGGCATTTGTTTAAAATGTTGATCGGTGTTATGTTTATCTGCTGTGTAAGTTTACACCAGGGTAGTTCCACAAATAAATTGTGTTTCTTTTTGTCCATGTCGTATTGTTATGTCTCAGGAACAACGAGTGTAAAAAAAGGGTACCTAAATGTTATCTTCACAACAATTTTTCACATAATATGAGGTCACCCAGGTCACAATGATAAACACACAGAAATGAAGTCGAATACCTAGGTAATAAAATATTTTTTTAAACATCAGTTCACGGAGAAATTGAAAATCACGCTGGAAGCTCTAGAATAGCTCGAAACGGTAAAATTCCGATTCCGGAGAGGGTTTAGTACGAGTTTGTTTCAGGATTAATTTTCACCATTTTTGCTGATTAAGTGCGTATTTTTTAAAGGAAAAGAATCATTCAAGTTTTGAATTTTTAAAAGTTGACTTAAAATCGAAAAATAAAATTTATGCAGCTGAAATTTTAGTTATGGGGATTTAGACTACACATATTATTCTTTTTCCAAAAATCGCGGTCTCATTTGAACTTCAAATCGAAGGCGGAGAATTGGAGTAGCTCCCTTGTGAGACCCATCTAATACATCAAATTTTCATTACATATTAGGCTATACCATGGCAATACCTATACCTTACTTTTCTGGAAGTGCTTTGAATAAAATTGTGAACTGATTTTGATTACCTGTTGTGCCATACTTCATAATAAAGGCTGTTTAAGCTTTGCTGTGTTACGTGTTTCAATTATTGAATTTTGACATTTCTGCGCTAAGAATTTTCCATGCTGTGAATTTCCCAGCTAAGTAAGTAGATATGAATTTTCGCATTTCGCGCTGTGAACTTTCCGGACACTCAATACATATCTATTATGTATTTTGTGAGATAGAAAATGATGCCACCAACTGCTAAGCAACTGCATAAAATTTTATAAAAGCTTCCTACCTAACAACAATTTTTTTATAAAGTTTTATCAGATTTGATAAAATTATATCAAACTCTATAGGGTTGCTCTTACACATTTAAATAAAACTACAAGAAAGTACAATGGATGTTCCATGGCAGGCCATGGGGCCATTGGGAGCCATGAAAGGGTTATATACATATAGGTATGTGGGTACAATTTTATATATTTATAACTTTATAATTATGTGCACGTTTATCAAAAGTAGTACACAATTTTACACGATTTTACGCAGTGTTATGAAATTTTATAAAATATTTTCCCGGAGATTATCAGTTCTACTTCCCGCACTAATGCACCTACTGAACAGGAAGTCAGCATCCGGTGTATTTCGAATTTTTCCGATAAATTTTAAATTATTTACAGTGGATTTCAAATCAATTTTACGGAGTTTTTTTTATCAGTGGACGAATACTTGATTTTTTTTCTATACACGACCTAAAACCTGTGGTGAAGTAATGGTACCTACTTATATTTTTTTTGTAGAAGTATGGCCAGACCAAACAGAGCCTAAAATTGGTGATGACGATGAGAGATTGCGCGTATTAGGTAAAATGTAGGTAGTAAGATACTTAAACGATCCAACTCAAAAAGTTCAATTTTTTTTAAATTTTGAAAGCATGTAAGTAAGTGAGTTATGTATATTCTTGGAATTACCCAGCTAGATAATACACAGCTTCAAAAACGTCCTTACGAAGTTATGAAAACATGTTTACCATGTCGTCCCAAAAAAGGAATGAATGAAAAATTATACAAGTAGGTAGGTATATAGAGCTAAATCGAAAAAGGTACGATGATACGTTTGAGATAAGAAAATTAAGTAGGTAGGTAGGTAGGTAGATAGATACTTTTCAAACTTTTCTCTCCCAAAACAAAGCAAAAGAGTTTGGAGAGTCTGTTCAATAAGGTGATTTTTTCAGTACCTATAACTAAAATGTAAAAATTAGATCTATAAATTAAAATTAAGGTCAAGAATCTCTCCACTTCGCCTTTGTTATGTTACTTCAAAAGAACAATTCACATTTTCGAAGGAAAAAACCGAACCATTGTTTCACCCTCACACTAAATTATCAAGCTTTTTAAACAAAGTCTCAGGTTTCTGTTTTTAAACACAAATGCATTTCACTTATTGAATCAACGCTGACTCTTGAACCTTTAAACGTTACACTCACTCTCAGTGGTACTCCACAGCGGCGATATAATTATAAACCATGATGAACACAACTGACAACACGACCATACGTGCTGTAATCTTTATTTTCACCAAGTGTTTTTAGTTTTTCTTCTAATAAACAACATTTAAAAGATGTAGGTCAAGAGAAAATTTTTTGGAGCATTATCGATACATGTTGAGGTGCCCACATAGGCATGCTCAGTTTACAATATTTGCTCTTTCTTGACCTAATTTAATATAATTTAGATGCGTTACCAGCAACAGAGGACTGATTTTTTTACGCATCCTGAATATGATCGCTGTTGATTAAAATTTTCATCATATGGATACTATGCGTCTTCGAGCAGTTTCAAAACCCAGCCAGTCAACAAAATAGAATTCGTATACTACACGCTATGAGAAGAGCGATGCAAATCATACAGAATAGACTACAATAAGAGATGAAATAAAATAATGCTCTTTTAGTCTGCTTACAAAAATTGCAAGGTGGAAATAATACATTTGTATACACTACCTAAACTTTTTCCATTTCTTTAGCATTTGAACAAATGATTTTACCAACATTGAACCCTTGGCAAAAGTTGTTTGCGAATTCAATGAACATTTATCCTTCAAAATAATTTTCTAATCCATAACGCACATTTAAAGTTAGGTACGTATTTCACAATAGTAGCTGTGAAATAGGTATATTTTTCTTAAACTTCATATAGGCCTAGGCCAACTGGAATTAGGTAAGTACCTAGGTTACTAATCAAGTATGCGTATTTGTGCGTGTGTTTTAAATTTAATTTACTCGTAAGTAGATACAATAATTTTTTCCAACCCGTTACACTAAGAAAAAAAATTAACAAAACTCTTATTGCACGCAATCTTTTTTTTTTAATTTTATATTTATTTCGTAAATAGTTTCTTCAACATTTCGTGCGTAGGTATATCGATTGACTGAAAGTACATCTGTATCGTTATAGTATTGATATATTTATAAGAGGGAACATGTGTTGAAACTATCAGTTTATTTTCACTGATGAGAGATGAAAATTCTGAAGTATGAAAAAGAATCCGAATCACTTTGGTTTTTCTCAATTTCTCAATGTTTACATTTTCAAAAAATATTCGAACTCGATTCATGAATGACAATTTTTCCGATTTTCAGAACCGAATTAAATTACGTTAATTCCTCTGATTTTAAAATAATAATTAGTCATGCATGTATTTATTTATTTAAGATATTTACCTGAAGGATGTATGAAGAAAAAAAATAAGCAAACAGAAAAGTAATAACTTAACATGTTTTCATTCACTTTATGGCCTCATCAAATATAATTTTGAGCATCACGAAAAATTTGGTTTTTCGAAAAAGTTGTACCGAGTATTGCGGCAATTCACTTCTTCTGCAAGTAACCACATACTGCGTTGGAGTTATCGATGTAACTAAAATTACAGCGCGCTATGCTCTTGTAATCAGTACAAAAAATGAATACCGCTGCCAACTTGACACGCGCAGAATCATTTTATATTATAAGATTCTATAATAGAAATTTCAAAATGTTGTTATATCGATGCAAGACCACAATAAGGAAGGGTACCCATAGCTAGGCGTAGTTTGTAGGCATTATGCTAATTTAATAACAAAAATTTCAATCTTTTAGTACCCAAGATAGGATGATTCGAAATTGAAGTTTTTAAATCATACTGAACTGATGGAAAACGATTAACAACGTTGCATATCATATTTTTCACTCCTTATTTGGATTTGACTTTATATGTTAACTATTTTTGACCCTTTCGTGTAATGATAATTAGATAGGTACCTACGTAACTAGGCATATGTGAAATAAAAATGTTTTTTTCACTGCTAAACATGAGCACCATGGCAGCTGACGCGCGAAGTTCCAGTAAAAACAATATTATACGTACATACATATAGATTGCCCCCATACATTACATTACGCAGCCCATGACATTCCTACATACCCACTATTTGCACTTTGCAGACCAACTTGGATTTGCCCTGGCAGACAGGGGCGCGCTCGATTTTTTCCTCGTGTTCTCACAGCAGCTCACTGCTGGGCCATGAGAAGAAGGTAGGATACTCCACTAGGTTGGAGACGAGAAAGACTTTATATTGAGGCTTGTGTAATTCAATTTTCAATTTTCGAGGAGAGTTCCCCGCGAACAGAATAAATTGTTTGTAGTGCTTTCAAAATTTCTTCTTTCTGTAACTTACTGGAGAGCGCTCAAACACCCCTAAACCAGCCAAACCAGGAAAAATTGAAAATCATAAGAGAGTAAATGGGGAAAATGGAAAATTTAAAAATTTAAAATCATCATCATCATAAATTTGACTAATTTAAGTCGATAGGTATTTAATAATCATTACTTTCTCAAAAAACCGCTGCCATCTTTCAACCCTCGAGGCTCGAACCATTTTAGGATTTTACACCTCTAAGGAATTAAGGATCGTATAGCTATAGACAGGGCTGGTGGAACGGAACAGAACGGAACAAATAAACGGAACAATAAACAAATCAGGAAAAAATCTTATTCAGAACGGAACAGAACGGAACGGAACGGAACAGAACAGAAAAAAAAATGGAACAGAACAGAACAAATTTCAGCTTTCCAAATTCCATCTTCATTTGGTAAAATTTAGTGGAAATTTCGATTCTCAAAAGGTCAATAATCTGCTGGAAGGTTGCAGAAAATGCAGAATTGCTCAAAATGGCTGAAAAGAAAATCATTTTCAAATGATTCGGCGGGACAAGATTACCTATAAGTAGTAGCACATTCCAAATTCTGGTTTTCTAGATAAATTTTCAGAATATTGTAAAATTTTGATTTTTGTCTCATTTTGGGACCAACTTTGAGTTTAAAAAAATTAAATTCATCTAAAAATGAGAAACAAAATGCACTTCAGTTATTGAAATTTTCAGAATTTCGGATGGTGTCAAATTTTGCATGTTAATTTGTTCATTCGATGATTTGATCTAGCTTTGTCTAGTTCAATTCAAAAAATTTTCTGCCAGGTAGGATTCCCCCCCCCCTTTGTTAAAACGGAACGGAACGGAACAGAACAGAACAGAACAGAACGGAACAGAAAAACTGATGAGCAAAACGGAACAGAACAGTAAAAATGCGAAGTGATTTGTTCATGAACGGAACGGAACAAAACGATCGTTTCGGTCACCAGCCCTGGCTATAGATACTTAGATAGGGTTGAAAATGAAGGGTAAGGTAATTAGGTAAAGGCCTGGAAAGGGAAACGAAATGATGGTGATTTGGTGAATCAGGTGGTATGGAGTGGACATAGTCTTAATTTCTAGATGAATCAAAGTAGGTAAGGTTAGTTGTCATACTTGTCAAGTTCCAAGTTGTCAACAGCTTGTCAAGTCAAGTTGTACTCTTGTTGTTTTGTTAGATTGTCTTATTCAATATTATGTAAGTTGATTAGTGATTGATTAGATTAGTGACATATTAGTGACTAAGCTTTAAACTTTAATTCCCTTTTCTGTAATATGTTCGCTATCGCTAACGCTAGTCGCTATTTCGCTAATGCTAATTGTCTAGTAAATAGGTGATCGAAATTCGAATCTCGAAACTCGAATCACGAATGACGATGACGAATGTTTTCGTTTTGTGCATTTGGTAGCGTTTCTAGCGAACTTTTCAAGAAGCTTTATGATGTAAAAAAATGCTGGCTGCAGGCTGCTGCCTGACAACTTTCCAGCAACTCCGTAAAATTCTATTTTGATCACATTTCGCGATCACTTGAATAAATTATTTCATTCCTTTTTCTATCGTATTTATTGAGTAAATGCTTCGTAATTTTGATTAGTTCAATAATTTTTTTAATTCTATTTTTCATTACGATTTGTAAAATATTCTGTAAAAATGTTTGGGCACCCATCAGCGCCTGTACTTGTTCTGAGTAAGTATATTATTTTCAACCTCAACGTTTTGCTTTCCACCGGTCATCTCGGCTTTAAAATGCGATTAATCCTCTAAAATTAGCTTTGAAATCATCATTATCATTCATTTTATGTTATTTTCCATGCTTTGGTTTCATCTCGATGTGATTTTTGTGAGTAATTCCTTCTTTTGGGAGAGGGGCGGTGATTGTAATTCGCATATGTGTGAAGTGGATCTAGTATCTTTCTACTTTAATTCTTGTTAAATATTAAACTGGTACGTTCTGTTTCTCAGGTTCCAATACCAAGCGTGAATCTGGTAAGAAAGTCCAGCTGGAGAATATCGGTGCCGCTAAAGTACGTATCATTGAACAGTGTTGTTGATTATTGATTTTTAAGCAGATGTTGTTCCGTTTCCCATAATTTTATTTGATATTATATCTTTAGGCGATCGCTGATGTCATTCGAACATGTTTGGGCCCACAAGCCATGTTGAAAATGTTGATGGATCCTATGGGTGGTATAGTTATGACTAATGATGGCAATGCCATATTGAGAGAAATTACTGTACAGCATCCTGCTGGAAAATCCATCATCGAAATCGCCAGAACTCAAGATGAGGAGGTGCCGTATTATTTTTTGAATTTATTTGCATCGTATGGATTTCATTGTTTCTACTACATTCATTTCATAGGTCGGTGATGGTACAACTTCCGTCATAGTATTAGCTGGAGAAATGCTGGCCGTTGGTGAACAATTCCTTGATGAACAAATGCATCCCACTGTAATTATCGGTGCTTATCGTCAAGCTTTAGAAGATATGGTTACCGTTTTGGAAGAAAAAATTAGGTAATTTTAAATTCAAATTGGAATATTGAATTTCGACGTTGAATATCTTGTTTTTATTTTTAATCATTTCTGTCAAGTGTTAAATTGGACGTTACTGACAAGAAACAGTTATTATCCGTTTTACAATCCTGTGTGGGAACTAAATTCATCGGTCGTTGGTCAGAAATGGCCTGCAATATTGCTTTAGATGCGGTAAATATTGTTTCTTTGGAAGAAAACGGCAGAAAAGAAATTGATATTAAACGATATGCGCGTATTGAAAAAGTAAATCGAATTGTTCTCATCATTATAATAATATTATTATTGTAAATTTTATTGATTCATCTTCTCTATATTTTCCCAACGTAGATCCCTGGTGGAACCATCGAAGATTCGACAATTTTGAACGGTGTCATGGTAAATAAAGATGTGACTCATCCTAAAATGAGGAGGTATATTAAAAATCCTAGAATTATCCTTCTCGATTGCACTTTAGAATACAAGAAAGGCGAAAGCCAGGTACGTATCGAAAAGTTGTTTTCTTTATATCAATTTCCTATATATAATACCTATCTCTGTTTGTAGACCAACATCGAAGTCGCTCAAGAAGCAGATTTTACTAGAATTCTTCAATTAGAAGAAGAATATATCGAAAAAATATGTTCGGATATAATCGCTTTAAAACCAGATGTCGTATTCACAGAGAAAGGAATTTCCGACTTGGCGCAGCATTTCCTATTGAAGGTAGTATTAAATCGAGTTATCTGATGATATCAGTGGACAGTCGTCTTGATCTATCCATTTTTTAGGCCGGTATATCTGCTTTACGACGCTTGCGTAAATCCGATAACAACAGAATAGCTAGAGCTTGTGGTGCTACGATTGTCAATCGTACCGATGAATTAAAAGAGGAAGATGTTGGTACCGGGGCTGGATTATTCGAAATTAAAAAAGTAAGATCTAGTTCTTTCAAACTCGGAAGTAATGTTTGAAATTCATGATTTTTTATTCATTTTAACACAGATAGGAGATGAATATTTTTGTTACATTACTGAATGTAAAGATCCGAAAGCCTGTACTATTCTCCTTCGTGGTGCTAGTAAAGATGTTCTTATGGAAACTGAGCGTAACTTACAAGATGCTTTACATGTTGCTCGAAATATCATGTTGAATCCTAAACTCGTTCCTGGGGGTGGTGCCGTCGAAATGGCAGTTTCTCATGTAAGTGTTCCAATTCTTTTTACGACAGTGATCCTTTTCATCGTGTAAAATTGTATTTTCATTTTTTGTAAAGGCAATAATGGAAAAGAGTAAAAGCATAGAAGGTGTCAGCCAGTGGCCGTATAAAGCAGTTGCTCAAGCGTTAGAAATTATTCCTCGAACATTGGCACAAAATTGTGGAGCTAATACTATTCGTACTTTGACTGCTTTACGAGCGAAACACGCTACTGGTAATTTATTTGTAGATTTTCAAATTTAATTGTTGAGTTATGAATGTCTTTATTTCTGAACTTTATTTTATTTTTATCTAAACAGGTGATACTTTATGGGGTATTAACGGGGAAACAGGAAAAATCGTTAAAATGGACGAATTAGGTATTTGGGAACCTCTCTCGGTGAAACTGCAAACTTACAAAACTGCTGTCGAAGTATGACATAATTTTATTATGATTTTTAATCCTACGGAATGCATGTGCTCTACGTGTGCAATTATTGATTGATATTTATTTCAGACTGCTATTCTGTTATTACGAATTGACGACATTGTATCTGGCTCGAAAAAGAAGGATAAATCTGACGAACCTAGAGCTGCTGCACCAACCGAAGAATCGATGAAGGAATAATATGAACCATTTTGTATTGGTCTAATCTTTTTGTAACTTTTGTTCATTCGTGCATTTCTTTCGAATGTATTGAATTTTTCATTAATCAACCGAATTGGAAATAAGATTTTTCAGTGCCTAATATTATTTAATAGCTTGAACACTCACTGTTTAAATTAAGAACTGTTTTGTAAGCAAAATTTGTGTTATATAATTTTTTTTAAATTTTCCAATTACAAACTTTTAATTATTAATGTAGATTAAACTTCATTTCTATTCTCTATACGAGCGTAAAGATGAAATGTTTTTTGAAGAGAATTGCTACTGCAAAAGTTGCATTCACTCTCAAGTAATGTAAGTGATAGGCCTAAAGTACGTAATTTTGGCTCGTTTAATGGATACGATCGAACGTTAGTTGTGCAGCCGCTGCATAAACAACATTCTAATGATTGACTTGTTGTTTCTAACTTTCAGAGTTGTTATCGGGTTGAAAAATTATCAGAAATAGGCGAGATGAAATGAAAATCCGTGTTTTTGAGATGCATGTAAGCCTATCTTATCACCAAATACGTCTTGTTTGCGGAAAGCAAAGTGTTGCTTTTTGTCGATTTTTAGAATGATTCTATACAACTTTGAACTTGAATTATTTTGTTGTAAAATAAAAGGTAGAGTAGGTACAGAAGAAAAAACCAAAGTTAGGAATAAAAAATACAGAATAGGCACTTTACTAATAACAAATCAACAATAATGCGGATACGACAACGGCACTGCTAAAACATTCCAGGTAATGATGAATGAATCGATAGAAAATTTCATCACCTATAATTTTTTCTTATAAAATTTGACGTAGTCGTAAATCCACTCATTTTAATTAGAAAAGAAAAATCAAAAAAAATGAAACTTGAAAGTGAAGTGATCCGAGACAAAAAAAAAAGGATTGTGATTTGCCATTAAAAAGAAAACTCGTAACAAGCTCGTAACGAACGTAACGGACTGAACTTTTGTGTTTATTTTTGTGTTTGTTGTTGAATCTGAATCTGGTTTTGCGATTGCAATTTGCATGTATGTATCGCGATGATTGTATTGTGAATCTGAATCGTGTTTTCAGTAGTAATTTTAATAATGTGCATTTATGTTGAAGTGTTTTTTTTTAATGTGTAATTTTAAATTATAAAATGTGAGCTGAGGTGTTGGATTAATACAGCCATGCGGTTTTAGGTACTTACCAAAATGTCTTAACAATTACGCGCCATTTATGATCAATTCTCCTCTAGTGAAATGATAAGATGTCTTTTTATCAAACCAGTCTCATTTTTTCGGATCAAAAATCGTACGAATATTTGTTCGTATGCTTAAACGAGAAAACTGAAGATACTTTCTGTTTTATAGCTATTGTATTATGGAACTTTGTGAAGAAAGAATAAAAAAAAAAACGTTCATATCACGTTGAAATCTTGGCCTACTAGCTAGTAGCTACCATATTTTAAAATGATAAAATAGTCCCATTTTAATAATTCATTCGTTTATGCATTTGCTGCAGAACCTTTTCTACTGTAAAACATCAACTTGGCACGATGATATGTGTCCTAGTACGCGTTCAGATTGGCAGCGTTTCACACGCTTTGTGAATTGCGAATAATTCAACATGGATTTATATCGATTGGATCCTTCTATGAGAAAAGGTTTTTCCGAAAGGGCTTCTCATTTTCAAAGAACTGATGTAACTTCTGCGGTATCGCATCATGGAGACTTATCTAAAGTAAGGCGATGAAATTTGGTTTATTAAGATGATTGTTTGAAGTTGAACACTAATACACAGAGCAATTTAATATATTGTTGGAACATCAATATTATTTCAGTTTCCCAGTAGCGACCTTTTGAGTAGTTCTGCTTGGAGTTCAGTTATTCATCAACCGGATCAAGATTCTGATCCTGAAGATCTCCCGTCCACTGTCGATATTGATGCTATTAAGGTAATATAAATCATTATTATTTGTAAGTATAGTTAATCTATCCTATCTGATTTGTGTTCAGAATTACTCGAACAGGGTAAATAATTAAACTTATTGAAACGCACTGATTACTAAATTGTATGTTGCACTGCTAATCTGTCATTCAACATAGCATTATTTTGTCTCATTCAATTTGCTATAAGATACATAACCGTTGAGAAAAAAACTAGTATCGATTACAATTTCCAAAAAATGCACCGAACTGAACATTGATAACTAATATGCCTGTGCCTTTAGGAACCTCTTACTCCAGTAAACGCGTCAGCTCAAACACCTGCCGATCAGCTCCATGGGGATAATCATTCATTTGAGTTGAGTGATGAACAGAATATCGGAGAGAGTGGTTCTGACTCTGATTCCGATTCGGAAAGTGGAAACAGTGAAAATGAGGTAACATTCAGCTCTAATAAAATTATAAGGAATTTTTCGAAGGTAACGTTTATCAGTTACACATACGGGCACATTATAACATGTTCAATTCACAGAATGCTGCCAGTGGAGGTGATTCGGAGAGCTGTAGTGACTCTGACTCCGTTTCGAGCCACCCTAGCTCAAGTAGCAGTAAAGATAAACCGCCATCTTCACGTGCTTCGCGTTCTAATTCACCGATTTTTGCGCATAACAGTCAACAACAACAGTTTGCAGTGAGAGAAACGAATTTTGAGCAGGTAATGTCTCATTACGAAATAATTACGCTCGAATAAACATGAATTTTTCATCATTTTTTTGTTTTTTCAGGGTGGCCTTAGATTAAAATTTTCTGCGCTGAAACGTCCGAAACAGAAGTTTGGCAACGATAACGCCGAGATTTCATCTGACTCTTCTGAATCTAAAATCGAATGTGATGGCCGGCTGAAGAATAAAAAAATGTTCACTTTTAAAGCGAGGAACGATATTAAAAATAGATCCGCGTTTTTGGCGAAAAAACAGCCAAAACGTCTTAATTCGAACGATAAAGACTCTGGTAGTGACTCTTCATCATCATGTCACACAAGTCCTGAAAAACTGTACAATCCTTGGAATCCAAAAGCACGTCTTACTATGCAATCAAATTTTAGAATAGAAGCTGGCATCAGCCGTTCGAAAGCCGCAGTATTAGATAAAACTTGTGGCAGTGTCGGTAGAGATACCAAAAACGAAAGATTGATTAGCCATTCAACGAATAAACAAAATGATTTGACTAGAAGTATGTTTTGGAATGCTAAAGAGTCAGCATCCTTTGGTATAATGCATTCTAAATATCGTGCTTTAAATAAAACATCTTTTGAGTCACCTTCGTTGAAGGTAAGGTTTCTCATTCAATTGGAACAATTTCTGTTTTTTGAATAGCTTTTTGGAACATTGTTGGTGTATTTTCAGTTACCTCAGACGTGTAAACTATCCGAAGATTCAGACGAAAGTTTAGATAATTCCAAAACGTTGTCGAAAAATGCCAATAAAAAGGAAAACGATCGTGACACAATAGAAAAATTAGCTCAACAATTGACTCAACCAGGCATCGCAACAGATCAATTACAAGTAATTCGTATTGAATTCGTTTTTTTTTTGATTGTATAAAAAACGTACCATTCATACTTGCCGTTTACAGGTATTGAACGAAGAAGACTTGGCAGCCGTATTACCAGATGTGGAAGGCGGTACAAGCGGTGTAGGTGAATTTGAATTTGCGGAAGGCAGCGCAGCAGGAAGAAAACGAATTCAGCCGAGTGCGGAAAACAAAAAAGTCGATTCATCGGATTCGAGTAGCGATACCGAAATGTTCCCTAAGCAAAAGCAAATTGTTAGAGATGTAATCAACAGTATACGTATTGATTCGGATTCTTCCAACGTCAGCGGTGACTCGAACCTCAAGCATAGATCATCAGACGACAATTCTTCCTCCAATGACGAACATGAAAAACGAAAACGGAATGAAAAGGTATGAACACATTAATTGAATAAAATCCAACTCCAAACAACGTATTTTCATTATGTTTATTTCAAAAGCGCAGTATTCATCGAACTTATCAGGTCCTCGAAACAAACAAGTTGTTCGTTTGGATAAAAACAACGTTAAAAATTCACCAAAATGGAGTAAAGCTTCTAATATTTCAACTTTGAAGGATATGAATGATAAAAATGTGGTCACGAAGAAACGTGGAAGACCGCCTAAAATTAAAACCGTACCAACAACTGATATAGAAACGTACGTGCGTCTGGATTGCTCAGTTTCTAATGTTTCACCTGACAGTGGTATCCAGTCTAATGCTGGATCTCCTTCATATCATACTTTGCCTTCTTCATCAAGGACGATGCATAATCAGAATTTGCGTTCCACCGGAAACAAACTCGCCTCCGTGTCTTCAAAATCGTTAAGCTTAACGCGAAAAGCAGTATTATCGGCTTCAAAAAAGAAAAATATGAAGGAAATTAATACAACTCGGGAGGTGCGTATTTTGTTTATTTCAATTTCACATTCGTATTCGTATGTGATCGACTCAGAACTTATCTGTGATATTTTACAGGCCGGTAAAGCTGTCACTTCCCAATTCTATAAAAGCAAAGGTGAAGTGGAAAAGAAATCAACGTTAGCTCAAAAGCAAACAGTCCGTTCGAAGACGACCAATGAAATTATAAGAACATCGGCCCGCTTCGATACAAAAATTCTGCAATCCGCACCCAGTGCGGATCTATCTCATTTGCTTAAGCACCGAGCTGAAATAGAAAAGAAATCTGCGTTAACCGTGAAGCAAGTAGCACGTACGAAGGCGATCAGCGATTTTGTTGAAACACCCTCTTATTTCGGTCCAAAGCTTTCACAAACTGCGTCAAATATGGATGCTATGCATAGTGATTTAACGTTATTCCAAGGCAAAAGAGGTCCGGGCAGACCAAAAAAACTAGTTCCCGCCAAGGTGAATGGCAAAACAAAATCTGAGAAGACACTGCCTTTTGAACTAGACGGACCGTACGAAAAAGCTAATTATCCTATACAGAAACCTTCAATTGGTTCGTCCGATGATTACAAAACCAACTCAAAGAAATTGAAATACTTTGGCTCTGTCGATATGTGTTTAGAAGGTAAAAAAAACAATAAAAAAAGAAAATCTAATCTCGCACCGGTTTTGTATGAATCTTTGACGCCTCCTGTCTCTCAAAAAATGCCTTTGTGTCCTGTCCGGATGGAGTGGCTACGTAAGCATAAGAAACGCAAGAAGAAAGATAGCAAAGAAAAAAACGTTAACACGGAAGTAATGAAGATGATTGATGATTTAATCGATACGTTCGACAAGAAATGCATTATTGAAGAAAGAAAAATGTAAGTACAAATATCCTCGATTCACCGATTGAAAAATAAAATTTCTCTCTGTACTTGTTAAAAATAATATGTATGTATGATATTTCAATTTTTTGTGGCCGCATGTCTAATGTGATATATGTATGTATGTACTTACTTACTTACTTACATACTTGATAAATATATTTCTGTTCCTTAGATCTAAACTTACTCATCGGTCAAAAGATAAGCCGAAGAAGAAGAAAAATATGGAAAAAGTGAAGCATAGTGATAATGAATTTGAGTTTGAACCTGTCCCACCTGCTTCAGTTACCACAAATATTGCCTGTAATAAACGAAGAAATAAGAAAAGTGCCATTGAAACCCCGAAAGTAATTATTTAAATTATGTAACATGAAGTATTCATTATATATTTTGTTGGCAATCGAAATGGAAAAATTATTCAAAAATTGTTTGTCATCTGTTGCAGGTGTCGCATACCAGCGAACAAAGGTTACCATTAAAAAAACGTCATTACCATGTATCCGCATCTTCGATTACCAGCAATGGTCACCAGAATAATGGTGAAAGCAAGAACCGGACTGAAAAACAGTTGCTTTCGTATTCGAACGAAACTGTGTCCCTGTTACCAATCAGTACTGAAAATGTTGTGAAAATCAATGAAAATGTAAAATCAAAAGTGGACGGCCTGAAAACATCATCAAAATCAGACACCCAAAAATTTGTATCAAAGAGTGAAGACGTCAAATCAACAACAAAACTAGAATCAAACAAAACATCCATGAAAGTTGACTCGTTGAAAGTTTCATCCAAAGATACGATCAAAAATCTGCCTAAAAACGAACTGCTCAGAGGTTCTAACAAATCTGATTATCGTAAAGTACCTGCCAAAGTTGTCAATCAGCATCCTAGTAGAAGTGAACCGAACAAAAAAAGTAAACTAGATTCTGGCAAAGATGAACCCGATGTAATGGGTAGTAACAATAATGCTGACAATGTTACCATGGTGGTCACTCCGAACAAAAAATCCCGAACTGTTGAAGAGAAAAAAACTACTAGAAGCGCAGTCACAAAAGAATTATTGCCATTCTTGCCTCTCAGAAGGTCTGGCAGGAGTGTCGCCAAGAAAGAAGAGTCAACCTCACCGGATAGGAAATCAAAATCTAATCAAAAAAACAAAGCGGTTAGAAATAAGAACGAAGTTGAAATTGATACTAATTGTGATGTCAATTGTAATAGAAGTTCCAAACGATCCGAAATGATGAGTAAGGCTGACTCTACCAATACTTCTGAAGGTAGCGTTTCTGCAAATGGTTTAATTTTGAAAAAAGAACAAGTTGCACTGTCGGTTGTTGATTCGAACAACACGAATAATGACAAAGAAATTGCTAGTGAAAAGATTTTGAACGTTGGTAATCTCGGCAACGTTACGAACACCCCAGTAAAGCTTCAAACTAACAACAAACCTCAACTCATCACACCGTTGCCTTCGGAACCTGTACAGCAAAATACTTCTGCAGCTACTTTAAAGCCACCAGCAGGAGTTTTCGAGCCTTCGAGAAAATTACCCACTTCTGTGTCTAAACCAAAGAAATCTTCTATAGACGACGTTCTGTCAAAATTGAAAGAAAAACTCAAGGATTTGGACTCACCTTCAAAAAACACGACGACGTTGATCGAGAAAATCGGAGTAGTTAAAAATGATGTTATAGATAGCACAAATAGCGATCGTAATCTTAGATCTAAACGTCCAAGCACCGAAAATGATGTGACTGCTAAAAAAAGTAAAATGTGCAAAGATATGAGCATTCGGTTGCGTAAACTGTCTAATAGCGAATTGATCAACAGCGGTATTGCCACGGCCGAAGTAAAACCAAAATTGAAGCGTCGAAAGACTATAAACCGAACAGGATTCCCTATCAAGAAGAAAAAGAAACGAAGTAAAATCGACACCGAATCGATTCTAAGTATCAATACAGACGAAGACATTTATTGCAACTCGTTAACAGAAGACGAAAAGACTGATACCAAAGATGAAAACAATATTGCAGAAATCTACTTGGCAGGAAAAGTGAAAAACGAATTAATCGAGGATCAAGGACATAAGAGTCAAACTACCAACAGCTCCGTTCTTCTACGTTCTGCTGACAGCGATGTCAGAGTGAAAAGCGAAGTGATGAGTGAAGATGAAATCGTTGAAGTTGAAAATTTGCGGCCGTCAATCAAAAACTCCAAAAAGAAACTCACAAAACAGCTAGATATACCCAATAGAGTTCTTTCATCCCGCTGCAGTGCTCGGATTTACATCAAGCAACAAATACGAGCCAGAGAGATGAAAAAATCGAAGAAAAAAACCGTTAAGAAATCTAAAGTAAAAAAAGTATTAAAGTCTCGAGCCAATGAAAAAATCCGAAAACCAGTTCCAACAAAGTTACTCGAACCCAGAACGTGTAAACAGAAATATCTTTCTGAAAATGGTCTTAAGGAAGAAACACGCATGAAAAATGACAGCAATAAGGATTCGAAGAGTAGAGAAGAAAC
The DNA here is from genome assembly GCF_950023065.1 of Planococcus citri. NCBI lineage: Eukaryota > Metazoa > Arthropoda > Insecta > Hemiptera > Pseudococcidae > Planococcus > Planococcus citri. The sequence goes on from NC_088677.1 coordinate 38,631,931, forward strand.
TGATAGAGAAGAATTCAGGTAATGATAGTGTCTCCTTTTTTTTTTTCATTTAGTTTTGAGTTGCGAGTAAATTGAAACATTCGCTCTTATTTATGCTAATTTCATATAGCGACTCCGATTCCGTAAAATATCAAAGTTTGAAGAAGATCGAAATACCTAAATGGAAGAAAAAGTATTACATTGCGGGGTTGTTTTCTGATTCTTACAAAGAAGAGAAGTAAGTTTCGACATGATAAAAATTGACGAATATTCGATGATAAAAAATATGTTAAAATTTCATGTGTTTGTAGACAGAACCTTGGAGACGCGAAGAATCGATCCAATTATAAAGAAGAAGACCATCCTCACGGCTTGTTACCACCTTCTGCTTACGCTAATGATTACGTACGCGAAAGGAGAGTCGACTTTAAACTACCTTACGATTTATGGTGGCAGCATTCGCACAATCAATTGCCTGGAAGAGATGATGTGGTTCATTCTTGGAATTACAAAAAAATACGAACTAGTAAATTATTCTTCACAAATTAATCAACCGATAATGAGACGTGATATTATGTTGATGTTATTTTATACTTTTCAGACGTGTACTACGATGTAAAACCAACGTACATGTACGAAGCTCAAGCTTGTAGTTGTAAAATACCTACAGAAAAAGATGAACTTGGATGTGGTGAGGACTGCATTAATCGTTTAGTTTACGCCGAATGTTCTCCTGAACTTTGCCCTTTGAAGCAAAAATGCTCCAATCAAAAGATACAGAAACACGAATGGTCCCCGAAATTGGTGAAATTCATGACTCAAGACAAGGTATGTGCTATAATCGAACTTCATGTCGCGAAATCACTCGAAGTAAAGTTCATGACCGGAAACCATACTACATATATTTTGTTGCAGGGTTGGGGAGTGAAAACGAAAGAAGCCATCAAGAACGGCGAATTCGTCTTGGAATACGTTGGTGAAGTTGTCACCGATAAAGAATTCAAGAAACGCATGACATCGTTGTACAAAAATGATATTCATCATTATTGCCTCAATCTAGACGGTGGCTTATTAATCGATAGTCATCGTATGGGTGGATTTGGTTAGTTTCATTGGTTAAATTATTTGCGATATGAATTCCATTCAAGGATTCGTTGTAACGATGACTTTATTTTATGACAGGTCGTTTTGTGAATCATTCGTGCGAACCGAATTGCGAAATGCAAAAGTGGAGTGTGAACGGTCTATTTCGAATGGTGTTGTTTGCATTACGCAATATTGAAGCAGGGGAAGAATTAACGTACGATTATAATTTTGCCTTATTTAATCCGGCAGAAGGACAGGTATATTGAGAAAACACGTATAAATTACATCTTTCCCGTAGACACTAATGTATGTTTTCAATATTTAGCCTTGTTTATGCGGATCTTCCAAGTGCCGTGGAGTTATCGGCGGAAAATCTCAGCGTGTTCCACTCAACAACGTTAATAATCCTTCTAAGAACGACCCGGCCAGTAGTACCACTTCAAATGCTACATCTAACGCTGACAAAAAATCGAATAGACTAAGGTACGTTATGTTTCAATGTGCAGGGTCCACAGAAATTCCGGACACCCTGTTTTACTTTCGCGGATATTAACATAATTATTGTGAAGTAAGCTGCATGGCAGCGTTGAATACGTTTAATCAACGTTATACCACGACATTACTTCTGATTTTTAAACATGAAAATTCAAATTTTTAATATAATTAGGTATTCAAGGCACCTGATAGTTCTAGAGACCCTGTTCAAATAATCCATATCGTCTTTGCAGGCCTCGAAAACAAATACGCAAAAGCACGAAAGTTGAAAGCAGGCAAAATCAGAGGAGAGATTCAGTTGCCAGCAGCAATAGTATTGGTATATTACCTCAACGCAATGCCTACAATTTAACGCCTGTCAAATTACTGACGTCGGAAGAAAAGAAAATCGTGTTGAATTTCCACGTATTTCTGATTCGTAATTTGACCAAGGTAGGCATACGAATATTATTTACGAGCAAACTACTATATTTTCGACTTTATATTTGAACCGATTTATTCGTTGATCTAAATCAATCTGTTTGTTTAGATTCAACATTTCCGAGAAAAGCTGTTACAAAATGCTAACAACAAAGAGAATGCAAACAACTTGAATCTGAATTGTTTGGAAGACGCTGCTGCCAAAGAATCGGCCGTTTTTGTTACTCATTTCAACGCTTTATCTACGCAAAGAGGTATTACAACACGACGTTTAGCTCAAGCCCAAGATAACCCCGAAGTGACGAAGATAGCTCTTCTTGCGAAAGTTTTTCGAACCATTTTCAACGATATGGTTTCTGCAAAAGGTACTCGTATATTTTACAAGTATTTTTCCTGCCTACGTTAATTATATTAAATTAATACACGTACGATTGTGTAGACGAAAAAGGACAACCGTTCAGTTCACTTTTCATGACATTGCCTTCGAAGAGAAAACTTCCGATGTACTACCAACGTATAAGTGATCCTATAGATCTGACTACTATCGAGAAAAACATCATTACCGGAATGTACAAAAACGTCGAACTCTTTGACAAAGACATGAAAAAACTGATCGCCAATAGCGTTAAATATTATAAAAGAACTTCGGATTACGGAATCGCAGCTGTTAGATTAAGAAAAGAGTACAATATATCGAAATTGAAGCATGTCGATGAACTAAAGGAAATCGTCGGAGAATCAATGCCACCGACGTTTATGCCTGGTCAAGAGGATCCTGGTTGGTGTTCGTATTTGAATCGAAGTACTCGATGGTTATGTCTTGACTGTACGTATTTTGAAAATATAATCGATGTACATTTTTTCAGGTGATGAAGAAGAAGATGTAATCAGATGTATTTGCGGATTCTATAAAGATGAAGGTGTTATGATACAATGCGAAAGATGTCTGGTGTGGCAGCATTGCGATTGCGTCAAAGGCGACCCGAATGCTGAATATTATTTATGCGAGAGATGCAATCCTCGAGAACTCGATTACGATATACCTCTCGATAGTGTACCTGAATACGCACAACCAGGAGAAAAGCATTATCTAACTTTAATGAGAGACAATTTACAAATTAAGCAAGGTATATTCTTGTTTTGATTTCACGTTTGCTAGAATTTAACCCCCTTTAGTCATCAAACTGTGCCGAATTTTTATAGATAGGTTTTTCATTTTAAATTCAAGTGCTTCTAGATTGATCGATTATAATGTGGTAAAAAAAGAATATAACTTTTAGAATATGAGGTATCATATCTCTGAAGATTCAAGGGGAGTTGTTAATGTTTAGGAGGAGCGTATTGCAATTTTGAGATGTCTTTTGTAATTGTTTTAATTAATAGAATCGATAAATTATGGTATTTTTGCAGGTGATACGGTTTACGTACTGAGAGATATTTTCAATCCCGAAACTAAGACTAGGCATACGTTCAAAACGATTAAAAACTTCACATTTGACGACTGTGATATTTTCCGTGTGGAGAGATTATGGATAAATGAAAAGTAATGAAGATATACCAAACTTCTTTTTATTTAAAACTCCTCAAGCAATGTACAAAATCATAAGCCTTCTCACGTGTTTGCTTTTGAAATTTTAGAGGGGAAAGGATGTCATTCGGACATCACTATCTGCGTCCTCATGAAACTTACCATGAACCAACGAGACGATTTTTCACTAATGAAGTTGTCCAAATCCCTTTATACGAAGCGGTACCTTTGGATTTAATTATGGGACAGTGTTACGTTCTGGGTTTATCAACCTATCGTAAAGGTCGGCCGATTGATTCAGATCCTGAACATATTTACATTTGCGAATACAGGTACATACTCAACAAGTTCGTATTCCATTACCGTTGTGATATAAATTCATATTTTCATAAAAATATTGGCTATTTACAGAGTGGATAAGCAAGCCAGAGTATTTTATAGACTACCTACTTCCAAACAACCCAAAGTGTGCACCAAAAATTACGCTTTTGATACTTTCGATATCCCATTAAAGCCTGTTCGAACGTATGCGGTGAGTGCAATAGCGAAATTCATTATCAACTGATAAATACGGTCATTTTTTTTTCATTATGAAATACCTACTTATTTCTAGCCACACGGTGAAGTAAAACTTTCATCTAATACGTCTACGTTGTCATCGAGTTCAAAAACATCAGTCAACAATTCAAAAGTTCGTGGGCCGAAAGTTGAAGAATCGACCATCGTTAGTTCTGAGAGTAGTCGTGTGTTGCTGGACAGCGCTACAGAAAACTCCTGTAGCAGTATAAAAATTGACGAAGATGATTTACCGCTGTCACAATTAAGAGACTCTAAAGTAAGTTGAATGCGTAGTATCATTGAGGGAAATACATGGTCAATTGTAACGATTTTGATATCATTTCCAGCATGAAAAACAAAAGCAACGTCTCAATTCAATACTGTTGAAACTATTGGCTAAAAAATCGTCTACAAAGGCACCTCTAGATGCGTCTTACTTGTTAGATTTAGGAAGAAGAAATCGTAAAAAACCAGAACTTTTTTCTACTTGAGTGCAGTGTACACTGTACAGGTTGATTTTTACGGTGGTGATGATAATTTATTTAATGTTGTGTATGTTTTATATACTTACCTATGTTTGTTTGTTTTAGTTGAGTTTACTAGGGTACTGGTTACTGGTTAGTTATTGAATGTCAGATTCGTTTTACACGAGGTGAATTATTACTGTGATGTTGATGTGTAAATCATGTAAATTTAAATTGAAAAAAAAATCTAAAGTGTTTTTGATGTATGACATCTTTGTATTCTATAAAAAATGTACCGGTTTTTTATCGAAGCAACGAAAGGGACTTCAGCATTACTGTTTGGTCGCGTTGCTATAAACGTTGTCTTATTTATAATTGTTTTTTAATGTATTCTTATTTTAATTAGTGTTACTAACTTTATCAAGTTGGATGTTCGTTTTTGTACGATTGAGTAACTAGTTTTTCAGTCAGATTTATTATGTTTCAATTAGGTGTAAACATCTCAAACTTCTCTCCTTTTTTAAAATATTTTTTTTGTAAACGCGTCATCATTGCTGATCTGATATCTCTTGAAGTGAATTTTTATGCATTTTTTTCTTGTAATTTTTAATCATGATTTCATGTCCCTTATTTTATTTTAATTTTTCAACTATCGTGTTGATGTGAATATTTCTCGCTAGATCAAATTTTTGTCACAATAATCGAGTATTAGCAGGGGTTACATAATCCCATTGTTGTAACTTAATCTTTGAGATGTTTGTTCATTGAAAGTGTTCGCGCTTTTAGATTTTACATTGTGATTTTTTTTTCGGTTTAGTTGTGCTTCAATACCATTTTAACTGTTATTGTTTTGTCATCTGTTCCAAAAATCAATTTTTATATCAGCCGGTTTTCTCCTCAACTGCCTTATCTGAATTCCAGTTTTATGTTTTTATCTTCTTTTCTAAAGCTTTCACCTTCCAATATTTATGTACTTTTTCTCGTTGGGAGTATTTTTAGTAAATAATTTTTTTCGTTTTGAAAAATTGAAATGATGAAAAAAACTGATACGTGCCTTAATGCAATATGAAAAACTATTTTTTTATATTCTGAAAAGTTTATTTTATTACTTATAATCAAATTTTGAATATGTAATATAATTTTAGCTGTACTTGATAGATATTTTTTTAATGAACCATTTTCCCTCATGATTATGTATCAACGCGTGTACCTTATATTATAGTAATTTGTTTCTTTTTCTTTCTCTCTCAATTTTTTGCTTGAAAATTGTCAACTTATTGTCTGATTACTTTTATTTCTTTTTTTTTTTGTAAATTTTCAAAAACATGACATGAAATGTTTCATTTTTAATGTATGAAATAAATGTGTGTTTTCAATAACTTAACATAATTGTTATAATTTTGTATAATTATCTGCCTCACTTCATCTGCAAGGAATCAAAATTCGGCGAATAAACTACTTTTCGCCGAAATTTTTTTTTTTTCTGCAGGTCGTTTTCGAAATATTCAAGATTTTGAATGATTTTAATCACTCAACTCTTAAGCAATATTTTCGATCCTTTCATTCGCTTATAAAAATATGTATGTACTAGAAAGTGAAAATTATTTTCAATAACTGAAAATGCGAATTTTGTGAAGGACTTTCCCTTATTTTGACATCCCGACATTGACCTAAACGGCCAACACATTCATTGTTCATGCCTACAAAGGCTTAGCAAATGTGACCCAGTTACGAGAAAACAATTTTTCACTTTCACCCTGAAACACTTCGTGAACTTGTAACGATATGTCACAACAGAAATACAGAACTAGGACAAAAAAAATCATGTTTAATATATTATCGAATTATGTACAATATGGAGGATTCATACTTACAAAAATATATCTTGAAAGCTCACGTATTTTGGGACAAATTTCAGTCTAATACAAATGCATACAAACGAAAATGCCTAAAAATTAATGAGAAGTGAATAGTAGGTATATTAATTATTCGTCACTTGATGGAGATTTTTTCTCATAATTTTCATTATGAGATTGTACAATTTCATTGAGATCTGTTTCTTCAACGCAAGTTTTCTCCAGCAATTTCTTCAATCGTTTTCCAATCAGTTTCGGGTAGGTGTGATTTTTCAATCGTAATTCTTTACTTTCGTGTATTACGGCCCCGTGATTTATTTGATATTCACATAAAGCAGACAACGGTCGTAAGAGATCAATTTTCCAAGACGGTTTGTTTTCCAAAATGGATAAAGCTTCGGCTGCTGTTTCCAAAGTAGATAAGCAACCTTCTGTAGGCTGCGTTCTGATTATGTATTCGCTACCGCGATGTTTCGAAAGTTTAACCTACATTTTAAAAAAATCAACTTCATTCGGTAATATGTACATTGTACAGACGGATGAGTTTTCATAGCATGGCGATTATTTTTACCTGTTTCAAGGAATGTAAAGAGGTCGATTTATTGTAAATAGTTTTCGCCTGCGCCCACGTCCCATCAATGATCACCAAAGTGTACTGAAAGTTGGAACTTTCGTCTACTTTCGGCAAACTTTCAACATCCACAGCCTTTAATGAAGGATATAACAGCAAAGTGTTTGGAGAACTTAAAATATCAGGTAACTCGGTATGCCTGCGAAAAATAACAATAAATATCGTATATGAGTTCATATTATACTATTGAGGTTGAATAAAAAGGTGCATGGGACGAAAATTGCGGATTGAGAAAACACAACATAATCAAGCTTTGTTTTTAACATGAACCCTTATGTTATAATTACATATTTTAAAACACTTAAAACAGGTAATTTAGCAATAAATCATACACGCGCACCCTATATGTGTTGGCTAATGAACAAGTTTTTCATTCTCTACAAAAACATTTAAGAAAGTTTATTACGAAATTGCATGTTCCAATTACGCCGTTGTAATTAACATAATCGGAAATTTTGACCAAGGACTTTTTCGAAAAACGAGGCGCTTTTTACACGCTACACTCCGAACAGAAATTACAAAAAGTATAAGCAATTAGTTTCTAATCGTACTGACCAATTAATAAATTTATAAAACGACATAAAAATTTTGGTAAATGAGCAAGTAGGGCGGAAAATCCGATGGTTAAAAACTTACTAATCGCGTGGACGCGGATGTTAAATTATGTAAATTTTTAACAATAAATGAAGCGAAAATTCGCAGCTATTTTAATTGTTTCCTATAGTAATAGTGCTCCAGATGGTGTAGAAACGTGTATAAGGCACTTAGTGACACATTTAAGGAAAATTATGCTTTTTAATATTTTGTCCTTTGAGTACGTAAAAGATAATTGTACTGAAAACACGTTCTTGCGAACGATAGACTGTCTGCAACTCGATAATACAGTTCAATGTTGTGTCGTGTCCTACCTGTTTTGTGGAAACTTTTTTCCCGTGAAAACAACGCATTTTTCTTTTTTCAACGATAGAGACAGCATCGTGGCTGTGTGCAAACATCTTTTTTCTTCTGCTGGATGCTGCAGCAGTACGATTTTACACAACGGATTCAAACGTTCAGGCGGTAAGTATTTGCAATAACATACCCCTGTAGGTCGTCTACAAAGTTTAAAAGTAAAAGCTTGTTAATAATCATTTCTGCTTTTAATTTGCTACAAAAGTGCTCGTTTTCGTACCTGCATTCGCGACAAATGTCTCTCTTGATGGGTGGGTCGATTGGTAAATTTATCAAATCGTCCCATGTAACATCATCGTCCATGGTTACGCTTTCGGAATTTGATCTGAAACATATTTAAATGTCTTAAAATGAAATGGTTCGTAGAGACAGGCAATACACAAGCAAATTTTAACGTGAATTTTCGAATAAACGCTTATCGATCTGCTATAATTTTGACTGATATAATCACGCATTGATACGATGGACGGATTGTTCGTATATTGTATAGTGTAAGCACTTCGATGAAAAACTAAATCAATCATTTTATCGCAACGTGTGAACGTGAGATGAAATTACGCGTACATATTATTTATTTTTTTCCAATTGCGTGGTTGATGCAAACGCAGCTGTCAGATGCAATACTTGATACAAACGTGCGTATATCTACATATTACGAACAATCCATTTATTACATAAATCTTCGTAGAATCGCTGATCATAAATAAACGATTCATCGAATAGATTAATTCAATGGGGATTTCGAAAATAGTAGACAATCGATTTTAGGATATCAAGTATACAATATTCAAAAATTCAATACTTACTTCCAAATGAGTTACTGATGAAGCTGATGTAAGTGATCTACATCGAATAAATTCTAAAAGAGATTGAACATTTCCTCGCAATCCACAACAAACAATATTATGATTGTATCAAATCAAAATGATTTATAACGAATTTGAGGGGAATACCGAATAATCGAACATTTTACAATTACAACCAACACGCTGACATTTGTTTGCATTTTGTAGACAGTTAGGCGGGAGGAAGAGGTGAGGTGGTTAGCAACAAATTGATAAGTTCAAGTTCACGTCTTCACTAGTCTTCACGATAATTCACGATTATTTTTAGATTGATAACAATATGAATGGAAAAATTTAAATTTTGATCAAAAACCGCAAGTTTTTCTGCGACTTAGCTTGAATAATGAAATCAATTTGAAAATAAATCACTTTCCCAGTGTTCGAATGACGACTTGAGCTGTTTTGATTCTTATCTAGTCAAACATGCAACATGCCTGATTAGGTAAATTATGCTTAAAACGGTAAGAGATGATTTCCTGTTTCTAATATTGAAGTGTTGAAAAACTAAGAGAATGATTTGATCAAATACATTACCAATAGTTAATATAAAAGTCTCCTAAGATTTCTATCTCATTATCAATCTTTCATGCTCATATCTGCAGTAATTCTGTATTTTTCTGTTTAGATATACCGCAATCGTGCTAATCTTACCACTGCTATCACAGAAATATCTCCTATACTTACACCAAAATTTGTTAAAAAAATGAGCTCAGTGCCCGAACAAGAATTACAAGCTGCTGCGAAAACATTACCTCCAGCTCTTTCAGAATCGAAACACAAAGGACAAGCCGGTCGAATTGGTATAATTGGTGGTTCTTCCGAGTACACAGGTGCTCCTTATTTTGCGGGTATCACAGCTCTGAGATGTGGTGCAGATCTAACGTACATATTTTGTATGAAAGACGCGGCGATACCTATTAAATCATATTCACCAGAATTGATCGTATTGCCATTTTTAGATGCCGAACACGGCAAAAGTTTGACCACAACGCGGCTTCTGAATATCCATTCATTGGTGATAGGACCAGGCTTGGGAGAAAACGTCGATGTGCATCAGCTGGTCGTATCCATCATTCAATACGTAAAGGAAAATCAGAAAATTCTGTTTCGGATTTCATTAGTTTTTGATGCAGATGGAATCGGATTATTGGCTGACAATAAAGACGTTCTCTTAAATTACCCTGGATCTATATACATAACTCCTAATGCTAATGAAATAAAAAAATTAGCATTTGCGTATTTCGGACGACGTGATATAAATACTAGCGATGATGCGACATTGCAAGAACTGGTTAATCAAATTCATCCTAACGCTGTTCTCATCTTGAAAGGTCAAAACGATAAAATAGTCACTCCCGATGGTACGTATGTTTGCTCTACTCCTGGTTCATTGAGACGATGTGGAGGACAAGGAGATATTTTATCCGGTTCATTAGGTTTATTTTCATATTGGGCCAATTTGTATAAAGAAAAAGAAGACCAGAGTAACATTCCAGCTGAAGTAATCGCCAGCTATTCCGCTTGTTCTATCACAAGATTATGCAGTCAGTTTGCTCACGAAGAAAAAGAACGTGCCATGGTGACTTCGGATATGCTGTCTCAAATTGGCAAAGCGTATAAAACATTTTTCAGTTCATAAAAATTGGGTTTAGGTAACTTTTTTGATCCAATTTCTATTTTATGTTTTTAATTTCAGAAGTAAAATAATTTATTGTTTATGCAACTTTGAACATGCAACTATTTTATTTTTGTTGGGCTATCGCTTGGTTTTATTTATTGTTATATTCGTCACTCATCATTTTTTTGTTACTGCTGTATTGTGATTTTATATTCAAATTTGAGAATAATTTCATTGGTGATTGTAAAAAAATAATTATAAAATATTTATTGATATAATTATTATTACTTGTTGGAAATGTGCAACACTGCCATCGAAATTTAACTAGATTTAAGCTCTATCCGGTGTGTGTGGTAACATTGTTTTTTTTCACCATGCCTTTATCATCTCGTTTTGTACTTATATAATTTGATGAATTTGTTTTACGTATTAAATAATGAACAAGACTCTGCTTTTTCGTGACTTTATTTAAACTGTATAATAACAGGTTATGGGCCCAGTCCCTTGCCTAACTGTGCGCGAACAGAAATCGAACTCGAACTATGGTATTTTTCAACTAATGTACTTTGTACTACCGGCAATTTTGGCCTCGCACTCTTTGAACTCGGCATATTTGGCCTCGCACTCCTTGAACTTTGAACAAGAACTAGAACTCGATCATTGGATCTCGCACTCGAACAGAACAACCACTCAATCTCCGAACTCAGTCAACATGGACAACCTAATAATCAGCATCTCAAATGGCATCTCCAAACTACAAGGTACACAGAACTATCCTGAATGGCGTTTTCGATTGAACTTAGCTATAGAACAAGTAACAAACTTACATGACTTAGAAGTGCATCATACCACGAAAAAAACAAAACAAGAAAGTTTAGAATTGAAACTCAAGCTCTTGATCGCAGGTACAATCAGTGAACATGTGACCAGTCACATTTTGCATTGTACCACTTCAACTTTGATGTTAGATAAAATCGAACAGCTCTATGGTCCAAAAGAAGAAGATCTTGATGAACTGCAACTGGAATTCTTCAATTTCGAGTATGACAGTAAAAAATCCATGCAAGAAAATGTGAGTAAACTTGAAATATTGCGCCAAAAGATAATCAACTTAGGCGATAGCATTTCCGAGTCCGCTTTTAAAACAAGAATTTTGTCATCTCTACCTAAATGTTTCGATGCAATCGTATCAGCAGCTAATCTGAACAAAAAAATCAAGCTCAAAGATTTAATTTCATCATTGGTTTCCGAGGATATTCGTCTACGTAAATTGAAAGGTGCTGATAAGAAAGAACCAGATCCGAAAAACGAACCTGTGATTGTGAAAACAGCAGCAGCCCTGATAGCAACCTCATCAACTCCTCCATCAGCTCAATCCAATACTAATTCCGAAGATCAATCCTGCAAGTATTGTAAAACGAAAGGTCACCTTGTGGATTCCTGCCCTGAATTGATGAAAAGAAATAATGCAGTGTGCCATTCCTGTGGAGATAAGGGCCACTACTCAAAAAATTGCAAGGTAAAAAAAGAAAAGGAAAAGGTAACACTTGCTTGTTAAAATTGTTTTACATTTCTTGTGTTCTTTGTATTTTTAAACATATTATCTACTCTTTTTAGAATTAAGTGTTTCATGACATGTGTTTGTCTATCCAAATTTGCTCACTTTGTGATTTTGTTCTAGTTTTTATTACTAGGTGCTATTTTTGATTTTATTTTTTAGAATTACGTATTCCTGAACTTTCGATTGTTGTGTTGTAAGGGAGTGTTGGAAATGTGCAACACTGCCATCGAAATTTAACTAGATTTAAGCTCTATCCGGTGTGTGTGGTAACATTGTTTTTTTTCACCATGCCTTTATCATCTCGTTTTGTACTTATATAATTTGATGAATTTGTTTTACGTATTAAATAATGAACAAGACTCTGCTTTTTCGTGACTTTATTTAAACTGTATAATAACATTACTTGAGTGGTTGATTGAATTTAGTTTGTATTTGTAATGCGAGACCTGAAAACAATACCTACTTATGAAATATGAATAGTTAATCAATCATCATATACAGTAAAGTTGTCATATCTGCTGTTAATTAATCTGCGATCTGCGCTCTTGTAAAGTTATGTTTGGAGACCCCATGGCCAATGCGTATTACTTATTAGTTATTACTATAGGTACTTTTTCAATTTTATTTTTTTCTCCAATTGTATTGTAATAAAATTTTTGGGAAAATTACAGTGCGGACTAGTGCGTCATGAGAAAAGGAAAGCAGACCTAGGGGCAGACGGGCAAAGCATAAAAATAAATCATCATCTTCTGTCTGTGGCGAGACTGTGAGTCACATTCACTTCTCTCAGTCTCATGTTCACATGTTGAATTGAATTGAAATTTGGAATTGAGTTAAGACGACAAAAATTTTGAAGAAAACTTTGGGTGAAAATGGGACCATGGACGGAGTCTTAACGGAGTTTAAACGGAGTAGCGCCTTGCTATAAAATATAAATGCTCCATGATGATCAACACCATTCAGGCATTTACCAACATCATCTGGAAGTACATAATTATATGAAACTCTACAGCTGTAAACTGTAATGTACACAGTCACAGTACGTCAGTCACGACACACACACACACACACACCCTCTTGGCTCTTTCTTTTCAAGTTTTAACCACCAAATCCAATCCAAAATGGGAAAATTGAAAATGAAATTTGAAATGAAAAGTACTTTTCAGTTTTCGTGTTTTTGTTTTTTTATATTTTTTAGTTGCAAAAAAATTTAAAATTGTTCACAATTTTAAATTACGCTGGAATTTACGGTATTTTTCTGCTTTTTCGTGTAAATTTCATTGTTAAGGCGCGCTCTCTAGCGTAATTTTGTATCAATTTGTGCAGTGCGCACTGTGTTTTCAATTTTTTTCGCAGTTGTTGGTCCTGCTGATTGAACAGGAAATGTAAAGATCTTTAATACAAGTATGGAAATAGATTATACTCTTAAGAAAGTCATAGGATTTTACGTAAGTTTTACGTACTGCGCAGTGCGCGAGCAAGCATCAAATCAGCTGTTCACGTACAACGTTGCACTCCATTGGTTGCTTCACCCACCTCCACTGCGTGACGACACCAACCTGCCATGCGCAGTACGTAATACATACGTGAAATGCTAAGACTTTCTTGAGAGCATAATCTATTTCCATACTTGTATTAAAGAGCTTTAGGTGCGCGCGGCGTTACGCTAAAGCTCTTTAATACAAGTATGGAAATAGATTATACTCTTAAGAAAGTCATAGGATTTTACGTAAGTTTTACGTACTGCGCAGTGCGCGAGCAAGCATCAAATCAGCTGTTCACGTACAACGTTGCACCGCATTGTTTGCTCCACCCACCTCCACCGCGTGACGACACCAACCTGCCATGCGCAGTACGTAACACATACGTAAAATGCTATGACTTTCTTAAGAGCATACTCTATTTCCATACTTGTATTAAAGAGCTTTAAGGAAATGATGGAAATTTTTTTCATAAAAAACAGAATGCGAATGCAAGAAACTGACCTTAAATTTTGTAAATAAAGAAATAAAAGTGTATATCGTTATTGATTACGTGATTACAGTGTAAAGTAAATTATTTTAAATGATTTATTGACACGAATTTCGCGTAAATGTTCAGTATATGCAGTAGACAAATTCATGTGCAAGTTGTAGTGCTGAAGAAAATCTAATAAAAATTCATAATTTATACATTTTAAGCCAATGTTTTGTTGAGCTTCAAGTTGTGAAATAGTATGAGTTTGAAACCAGATGCAAAAATTATTTTTAATGCTGCTAGGGATGGGAAACTATATCGATTACGGGTAAACAAATTTCACACATAAATAGCCTTATTTTAATGTATTATTATTGTATCTACATAGATATAAATGATGTGTTCCCTCCAGTATGGCTCTTAATATGTCCTACGAATCCGTACTCATGAAATCCTTAAATATTTCTTAACAAATCACCACGAAAAATCTATTTATTTATTCAGTCAGGAAATGAAAGTGATTCTACTTGGTTCTACCCCAAAAAAACATAAAGTGTTTCTGCTGTTATTTTCGAATTTGAACTGAAACACCTTTAGAAGATTGCTTAGAATTTTCTTATCATCGAAAATTCTTCATCATAACATCTTATTTTCAATCACTTCATATCTTGTTTTATAATGTTGAATATTCACCTGTGTCTGCTTGTATGTTATATTATCCAAAACATTTTGAATTATTACTGTAGAAAAATTTAGCCAGTCATCCAGTTTTTCCCAAAAAATTCGGTTTATGAAGGAAAATCTTTGTTTAATTGCTGCTACGTACGCGCAGTTTCGTTGCATATTAATCAAGAATTTGGCTTGTCGCCATTACATTTAAAACTGAATACTCGAGATTGCTCTGGTAAAATTATTTTTAAAAAAGATATTCGTTACATCATTGCTATAAAGTTTCAAAACAAACCGAAGATAAGTTTCTTTGTTACTGTTGGATTGACGTTAGTTCTTTCTCATTTTTAACAAATCATACTCATGCATACATTTCGTCATTAATGACTTCCACAAACATTAAAGCTTATTTAATTTTCTGAATGAGGTCTTCTTTGTGTTCCTCTTCCTGTACTGGTTTAAATTCCCTAATTTCCCTAACAAAATGTTTGTAAGAATGCAATTTTTGACTAACTGCAACTTTCCTCTGTGGATTGAAATTCATCAATATCAGTTTTCAATTAAAATTGATTTTTTTTGTAAATTTTAACTTATCACTACGTTCTTAAATGCATCAATCTGGTTAAAATTGTAGTACCTATACTACCCAACTACTTACAAGTTACATGAATTCACCTACACGTGATTTTGTAATTTTCACGAAAAAAATCATTTCTGTCTGATTCATCTTCGATGAAAATATTGTGGCGTATGCGCGAATTTTTTCCATTCTATTGTAGACGTACGGTGACTGTTCATTTTGAACTTGAACTTTCTACCATATTTGCCTATGGTCGTGACACGAGTATTTAAGATTTATTGCTGGTAAAAATATTTAAATGCATAGGTTTTTCATTTTCGTCAACATTACAGTTCACGTGCTTTGCCGCTAATTTAAAACCTTGACATTCAAGGTTCGGTATTGAATGATACCTATGTATTAAAGATAGCATATATGGCTGTATTTAATCAACCAGTTATCCATATTTGTAAACCGGTAGTCGTGCTTTTTTGTTGAGATCAGTCGTATTTAATTTGTCTATTTTGTTTAAATGATTTAATTCTTCTTTCTTCTTTATACGCGTGATATGTCCATTCATTTCGATCCTTTCCTCCATCTAAATTATAGCACTTTATCAAGATTACCTACTCGTTGGATTTACCTGTTTGTTTGTTTGTTTTTTCAGGCATTATTACAACATCTCTGTGTTGAAGAAATGCAAACGATAGTCAATACAAAAACTGGCGGCGCTACACCTTTGGTAATGGCTTGTCGAAATGGTCATCTTGAAATAGCTAAATTTTTAGTTAATCGATGCAAAGCTGATATTGAATTGACTGGTTCTGGTGTGTAAAATTCTCATGTACATAATTCAGACAGACGTGCTGTACGTTGGATAGGTTATCATTTAATTTACCTACTTTTGCAGTTTTATTTGACGGTGAAACAATTGAAGGAGCTCCGCCTTTATGGTGTGCTGCAGCAGCTGGACATTACAGCATTGTACAATTTTTAGTTTTCGAGGGAGCCAATGTTAACTCTACCACTCATACAAATTCAACTCCTCTTAGAGCGGCTTGTTTCGATGGGCATTATAACATTGTGTTATTTTTAGTTCGAAGAGGAGCTGGTAAACAATTTATGATCGATATTAACGTTTTCGTAATTGCACAAAATTTACAATTTAAAATGACTTCGTAACATTCGCTACAATTCGAGCGTATTCGATTGCTATCAAAATCATTTTCATTATTTTAGATTTTGATACGTTTCGATTTCTCTTACGTCATGGTACGATAAAAATTAAAAATAATCGTGGTTCGTACTGTCATCATTGCTACGATGAAAATGAAATGAAA
Source organism: Planococcus citri (assembly GCF_950023065.1). Lineage (NCBI taxonomy): Eukaryota > Metazoa > Arthropoda > Insecta > Hemiptera > Pseudococcidae > Planococcus > Planococcus citri. The sequence continues at coordinate 38,648,447 of NC_088677.1, forward strand.
ATAAGTGGAATACGTCAACGTCATGTACACATACGTACATATTTCGCAAATGATTCATTTGGTCATTGTTTTGTTAATCAATTTGATTGTATTAATGTGCCTTTCAGTAGGAACTTTCTTTTTTGGAATACGCTTTTTGGGACATACGATTTTTTTGAAAAAATTTAATGCCTTCAGCACAATGCGAGGAGAAGTTTTCTATATTTTCAAGTTTTTTATAACATGAATTTAAGAATGTGACCGATTAAAAAGATGCAACAATTTTTTGAAAAATTTCCTTGGGAAAAGAGTGCATTTTTGGGGATCAAAAGATCGAGAAAATATATCTGTGTTGCTTTTCCGAAATTCGGATTGAAATTTCAAACTCTGCAAACAAAGTGAAAATTCAAAAAATGATTTCACTAAACGACGCGACGCGACGCATCGGTTGGTATGTTCTTAAAAACGTTGAACTATAACTTTGGTTTTTTTGATAAAATTATCTCTACCTCCAACATATTCCTCTCTCTTTCTCCCTTAAAAAACGTCAAAATTTTACAAATCATCCATCAAAAAATGGAAACGTGTGGTTTGGAGAATGTAAACAACGAGAATTACCTCAATTTTTCAATTGGGCCGCATACGGAACCCTTAGCATAGTTTTGTTTTGGCGATTTTTGCGGACTCAATGGGAAATTGACGTCGTATTCGTGTTCAGCATCTTTAAAAATTTGTGAAACTGAATTTTTTCTGATCAGTTCTGATCGCACTTTTTTAGTTAACATTGATTAGAATTGTTCTATATGTGATTGAATTACATATCTACCTGCGTTTTTTCAATACTTAATGCGCCAGAATTCAGTTAGCCAAGAAACCTCTTTTTTTCAAAGGTTCAATTCTACCAAACTGTATTGAAAATTGAAATTAAAATTAAGAAATACGTCATCGTTGTGTGTTTCATAATGATATATGATTTGTTTGTTGTAAACTGTTTTTCATCAACGACTCCGTTCAAAATTTCAATCTATGGGTCAAATTTTAGAATGGAAATTATCGTTAGATACTTTGAAAAGTTGTCGTATCTATTGTTGACAAAACGTCAAATATACGAGCACATTTTTTTTTTTTTTTTGTTATTCAGAGAATCGTGTGTGTACTGTGTACATCTGTATATTCATTGTAGTCTTTGTTTTTGAAAACAGATATAGAAGTTTCAAATAGACATGGACATACGTGCCTGATGATTGCTTGCTACAAAGGTCATTTCCACATCGCCAAATACTTGTTGTCTTTGCACGCTGATGTAAATAGAAAAAGTGTCAAAGGAAACACCGCATTACACGACTGTGCCGAATCAGGAAATTTAGATATTTTGAAATTATTAATTGATAATGGCGCCCAAATGGACGTAGACGCGTATGGTAAGCATGTAGTTCAACGATGGATATTCGTATGTTAGACAACCTTACGCTTTGATGTTCATTTTCAACATTCGTATTATTTTATTCATTTTCTCATTAGGAATGACTCCCTTATTAGCGGCTAGTGTAACAGGTCATACGGCAATAGTAGAGTATATAATTGATACATTAGGCACAGCTACTAGACAGGAAGTAATAAACGCTTTAGAACTTTTAGGAGCTACTTATGTGGACAAGGGAAGAAATATGCACGTAGCGTACGAATTGTGGAGAAAAGCAATGGTCATGAGGTGAATAATTTGGTACTTTCTCTCATTCTAAAATCTGCGATGTTTATAATGATCGACTTTTTTCCTAGATACGATCCAACTCATTCTTTGATTCCTAAACCAGTGCAAACGACGCCTGTCGAGGCTTACGAATACGCCAAAGAAGTACAAACGTTAGAAGAATTACAAGAATTAGTCAGCGATCCAGATGCTATGCGTGTACAAGCTTTATTAATCAGGGAACGTGTACTCGGCCCCGCGCATCCTGATACTTCCTATTATATTCGTTTTCGCGGCGCTGTGTACGCTGACGCCGGCAGATTTTCTAGGTGTATTTCGTTGTGGAACTACGCGTTAGATATGCAACAAAATATCTTGGAACCGCTGAATCCGCTAACTCAAAGTTCTTTAGTTTCATTCGCCGAATTATTTTCATTAATGATGGACGCGGACTCGTACAATAATAGTTCCGTTAGTCGTAAAATCCCTACCATTAATTTTGCCGATATAATGATGGTTTTAAAAAAATGTATTTACGAAGTATCGTCAGGCGCGAGCATCAAAGATAAGCCATGTTTCGACGAAACGCATTTTCAAAGAGTATTGATAATTTCACTGCATATATGTTGCGTTTTAGCCAAATTATTACCATTGTTGAGCGCAGAGCAAAGACACGAAGCGCATTCGTTAGTTTATTCATTGGTTTCATTAAGAATTAGGGGTAAAAATAATCGAACGTTTTTACATTACGTTTGCACTAGTAATACTGGCGTTGTAGTAAAATACAGTGCTTGCCAATTTCCTTGTGCCGCGTTGGTAAAAATGTTATGTCACACGGGCGCCGATGTCAATGCTAAAGATGACGATGGTAATACTCCTTTACATTTAGTAGCATTATCGCCAGTTTACAAGGTGGACGTAGCTCATGTGCTTTTAGAACACGGCGCTCATTTAGATGCAGTTAATGAAAGCGGCTTAGCGTTTAAGGATCTCTTACCCGATAAATTACACACGGTTGTTAATGAAGTTAACCATACCACGTTAGCTTGCTTAGCAGCGAGAGTCGTTCGCAAAAACTCGATTCCGTTTGAACGTGTAGTTCCCAGTGGTTTGCACGCGTTTATACTCCAGCATTGAATGCTCGTGATGTCGCGATTTCTACCAATATCGTGAAAATGGAATCGAAAAAAATTTTCATAAAAAACCAAATATGTATATCTTTATGATTCTGTTCTTGTATTGCAGTGTTTCTATGTATATACGATTTTCTACCGGTTATAGCTGAATATTTTAAATAAATGTGACATGCAAAACGCATTGTGATCTGTACATTCTTATAGGAGTTGTAAAGGAAAAAATTAGAAATGTGTAAAATCGATCGGTGCGTTATTTTGATGACGTCGATTTGTCTTTCTTTTAGGTGTCATTACAAAAAAAGTAAGGTGTAGCGGGGTAATTTCAAAACGAAAAAAATGAAGTTCTCTTTGACAGTATTATTCCAGAAGATATCAACCATTTTGGAGTATTTTGTACAACTTATCGAAAGGAGACCTTTTTGCAATTCTTCAGATTGGAATACGAATGGATTCAATTTTTTAAATTTTCATTTTGCATTTACCCCTGCCAGGATCAATTGCAAAATTTGAGGTCACTTTTAGGGAAATTCCGGAAATTGAAATTGACCTTTGGTATTTCTTTTTTACGTAGCGAAATATTTGTATTTCTTGGAGCAATACCTTTCTTTCAATAGTCAAACGATTAAAGTAATTCAAAAAAATTGGTGAATTGTATTCCATTATCAAATATGTCAAATTTTCGGCTAAAAAATCGTTTCCTGGAACTTTTCATTGAAATTAATAATTATTAATATGCATGGGGATTGTTTTCAAGTGTTTCAAACAATTTTTGTTCAAATTTTTATATAGGTACCTAATTCTCAGTAAAATGTAAAATTTAATAGGTATAAAAAAAATCATTAATTGCTTAAAAACAGTATTTATCAGAAAATGCTTGAACTACCTAAAGCTTAAACAAGTCATCAATCAAGTTTTTTTCAACTTCCGATGATTAATATTATTTTGAACTTTTGAAGTCAAAACTGGTTTTTCCAGGGGTTTTCAACTTGGATTTCGTAATTTTCACAGTATTTTCAGTTTTTTGCATGTACCCTAACCTCACATTTTATGGGGTAAATGCAAAAAACGTCTTTCCCTCATTGGAAGATGTTGTGGAAATAACATCTCCCTTGATGGTTGATGGCATCAAAATATTTTTTTAAAAAAATCAAAAATCGATACACCTCCAACCTCCGTGAATGTAAGTACAACCAAAGACCTGGGTAATCCTCCTACAGTCATTAAAATTCCTCTGATGATGGATCGATTTGCGATTGGGGGGGGGGTATTCCCAAATTCTCAAAACAAAAATAATATTGTACCTACATCAAACTATTGCATAAAACGTTTAAATTAAATTTGCATTGCTCTAGTCTTTTATGTCCTATGGGATAAACTTTAATGCTTATTTCAGTGCTGAGTGCTGATTGCTGATGCATGAAATACGTAGCTTCAAATTTTAAAATATAATATTTGTGTTCTTCGAACTTCGAAGCAAGCAATTAGAATGAACCTAGGCATGCATTTAATTTAACAATTCGTTGAATAATTTTTGAAAAAATACGAATTGAAGAAAATATGTTACTATATGTTAGATTTTTAAAGAGAAGTCCAAGATTTCTTGAATTTGTTTTGTATGTTTTCAGATTTTTTCAAAATTCAATGGATTGAAAAATAATTATTAATTATGCTTGTGTAAGCAGGGATCGCGGAGCGGAGCGGAGGTGGAGGCCGCCGGAGGGTACCCTTTTTTTGCCTTGCTCCGGCCCCGGGAGCAGGAGCAGGAGCCGGAGCAAGAGGTACTTGAAATTTTTCTACTGGAGCCGGAGGTGGAGGCGAAGGCACTTACAAAAAAATCCCGGAGCCGGAGCCAGAGGTATTTTTTTTCAAATAGCCGGAGGGGAAGGCTCTAACCCCCCTCCCTCCTCGACCTCCGGAGGCGGAGCTGGAGGGCAGGAGCCCCCCGGAGGGTGCCCTTTTTTGGGCCTTGCTCCGGGAGCCGGAGCCGGAGTCGGAGCAAGAGGTACTTGAAATTTTTCAAGTGGAGCCGGAGGTATTTTTTTTTTCAAATTTGGGAGCCGGAGCTGGAAGTAGAGGCACTGACCCCCCCCCTCCTCCGCGATCCCTGTGTGTAAGTTCGTTTCATTTCAACTGTATTGACTCAATAGTATTGACCTATTGACTATTGAATTGAAGAACGAGAACGAATATTATATTTCAAAAATTTCAAATTCGATTAGAGAGTAGACAGACAGACTAGACTACCAGGACCTACCCTCAAATCATCATCAAAATGTAATAATGTATATTTATTTATTCAAAATTCAAATCTCCTCTTGATTGAATCTCCGTCAGTTGTTCTTGTTCTCCTTCTCTGTATCTGTTTTCTTTCTTAACATTTTTTTTGGAGTTGAACGAAGCATCCTCGAGCGTATCCGAACATTTCCGAATATGAATATGTATACCTCCTCATTCCTCCCATAATTTGCTGCTGAACATTGCTGAAGCATTTTTTGTTATCAAAGTTCTACTCTTTTTATCATGAAGTGTGATGACTGAATTGACTGATGAGAGTATGAGAGTTGAAGTGTGCTTTTCAATTTTTCTGTAAGAAAGTTTGATTTTTGTTGAATATTTCAGTCCGGTTGGTCTCTTAAACTTAAAAATAACATTATTACTCGTATCATGAAAAATAGTCAAATATAATGACAGTAATGCAATTTTTTTTTGCGGAGCATTAGCGATTATTTTGTATTATTCAGTTTCAACTATGCGTGTTTTAAGTGCTGTTGGAAGATCGAAATATCTGCAGAATGTAAAGAGTTTGAAGATACGACGGTATTCTTCTGCTGTAGTTTCCGAGTCCAAAGAAGATGCAAAGGTTGAATATCCAGAAATTCTTGATATTTCCGAAATTCCAAGAGAATTGAGAAGAAAAGCAGCCTACTATAAAAAAATCCAGAAACTCAATACTGTGGAAGAAAAACTGATAGCTTTGAATATCGCTAGATATTATGGCTGGCCTAGCTTTCACCTTAAAGAAGGAGTAATTCCGTATAACTTCCTACCATTTTCTCAATTCATTACTCGAACTGAGTTGAAAGAAGTTGATGAGTTACCGGTGTATTTGAATAACGACCAGACGAGAAAATTATTGGCTGATATAAAACCAGAATTGGAGAAAGTGGTCGTATTTGAAAATTGTTTGAAGAAGTGAGTTATTGTGTTTTCTATGTTTCATTCAAATTTCGAATTTCGTAAAGTCGTCACAATATTCAATATTTTGGTTGATTTTTCAGTTTCAAACATGAAGTTGAAACCTGTTTGTTAGAAGAGAATGAATTACCAAACGTGGAAAAGAAAAATATCAAGACGAAAAATTTAATTTTTCAAATAAATAGTGTGCTATTTCGTGTTTTACACCATCAATATCCTCATATTTTTAAAACTCAAGTAAAAATATTTATAATGAAATTACGCATGCTTCAAACTCTTAAATGTAGATATAGCCTCGTTAGCCTACTATGTACATGTGAAATGTTCATTACAGATTGATTATGAACCGCGACTTGAGGCATTTTGGAGAGTTGGTGGATTTCATCCTACGAAAGAAGATAAAAAACTTAGAGAACGAAAAGAAATGTCCGAAACTCGTTGGGATGAATACATTGATCGGTTTTTCCAGTATTTCGGATCGCCTATACTGCAGATAAGAAGTACTCTCCCTCTACCTGAAATTACCACTCTTGAGAATAAAGTCCAAACCAGTGTTGATGAAAATGAATCGAGTTCTCTAATAACAAGTGAAGAAAAACCACACTTGACTGATTACGGCTTACAAGAATATCGATATGATCCTAAAACTTACCTCGAAATTCCTAGAGAAAGAATAAGAGGTGCTGTGATACCAGGTGTGTGAGAATTATGTTTTCCATTCGTGGAAATTTAGGGGTTTTTTGTTGCGAATTAATTCTTATTTTCATTATTCATACAGGATTTTGGCCAAATGATCCTTACCGTTTTGGACTCGTGTCGTATCACGGTACAAATTATTTGTCAGAACGTCCCATTTACGATTCCCAAGACAGTAAAGAAGCTTTACACGCTCAAGCGATCTTAGCCTCATACGCGTGGGCATATGGCCAAGCGTGTTATCAAGGTGAATTAGATGAAGAATTCCGAGTTTCTCATTCAGAATGCTCATGTGACTAACTTGAGATTTTTTTCTTAGGATTTTCCACTTATTATGACATAACGTACCCGTTCACCACGCAAACTATTCTCACTGATGGCAAGATTTTTTCATTTTATCAGTATCAAATGAATACCACTGTACTTCATACCTATGGAACGAATCCAGAAAATCCGTTGAAAAACAATTGTTTCGCAACCCTTCCCGAAGAGTTGTACCACGATATTGACGGAGATCAAATTAAAGGTACGTTAAAAACAGGTTGCGCCAATTTTCACTTTACATTTATCGTTTTGTATATTTATAGGATGGAACGATAAAGCACTTTTGCATTTAATATCCATGTACATTAATGCTCCCAAAGAAAGAGTTGGAGTGGATTTATGTCCGTATTTGAACAAAGACGAAAAATTACTATCCCAAATCAAGGATGACAAAAGACGGAACTGGTTACACGAATTTTATCAACATACGGCTTCTCATAGACCTTCGCACAGGTTACCTCCGGAAATTTATGACTGGGAAAGAATTTACAAAATTGAAAATAAGCGAAGAGTATTGGATGCTAGAAAGAAATTCTGGGAAAAATTCTTGGATCCGATTAATGATCGCAAAATGTACGAGTATGAACAGTACGTGCCTAAAAAATTCAGAGATCCAGCCAAAATGAAACAGAGATACGCTGATCACCACTTTCCAAATGCTTGTCAAGATTATCATGATATTGTTTAAATCTGTCGTTGCGATTAAAATGTTAGTCTTGTAAGTGTGTTTTTTTTAATTCAGTGACTACCAATTTCTGTTTTTGGTTCCTCCAAAATTAAGTATCATAATATCATAAATAAAGGCCAATTCATTAAAACGATTCATTTAAGAATAAATACATACAAAATTTGATTCAAACAACAATATTATAAATTATAATATAAAATATCTCTTGATGCAATCGGTAGGTAGGTATACACATATGCACTAATCGAAAAATTTAACTCCGGCGGTGTCTCCCATTGAAATTATCTCAGCCTTGTTTTGTCTTTCGAGTTGTTTCAAACCCATAATCAAAATATCCTCATGCAGATCGGTGAACTCTACAAAATGATTGAAAGATTGAAATCGAATAATCAATTACATGAATTTGAATGAGGATTCATCTACCTTGGTTCGGCATAGTTTGAAGTTCGTGAAACGTAACTACAGCATTGTTATAACCATTTTTTTGAACCCAGTTCATGATAATATCGGCCCATTCTTGTTTGGAATGCCATAAAATATACCATCTGTAATCAAACCCGAATTTTAAAAATACCTACTTCGGGAAATGAAATTGAACGAAATCCTTACTTATCTTACCTGTTTCTATTTTTATCGATGGGTTCTGCATTTTCGGTTTTCGCTAAGTATTCCAGAATAACTAGGGCGTCTTCTCGATTTAGACTTCCTAACACTTTGATTAAGAAAAATCATTGTACTTTGTCGCTAAATTTCTCTACTTTGATTTGATAACGATAATAAGAAAGGATACTAGAAATTGACGAGTTGTTGAACAGTGATAAGTTACTTATGTTTGATAAATCTAGGAGATGTTGATTTGTTTGCTTGAAATAACTTAAAATCAAACTTCTCCATGCTTCCAATTGTTTTTTTCGTGTTTCGGCATTAGGTTGAATTCTGTAGAAAATGTCAAATGAGTCTTTTGAGTCATATTTTTACCAAGAGAGCAGTTTCAAATACAGGTATTTCATTTTACTTACGTGAAAAAAGGTGGAAAATTGTACTGCCAAGGCCACTGAATATCTGCCATCGCACAGCACGTCGTATGTCGATAATTTAACGAATAATCTAACTCTATTTGTTAAGAATAGTAAAATGAAAATTAAATTAATTGATATATTTCATCACAGAATCACACTTCTCATTTCTCCATCTGGAATTTGTTTTTGTTATCACTTATCAGAAAGCGAAGGAATAGAATGAATTAAAATGGAGCGCAAGGCGCATGCGCGAAAATCACGGCTCAAGATCGCCGGCGGCGGCGGATCGAAGCATCGAAGCTCGTCCGTACGGTTTTTGAACCATGCATAGTGCATACTAAAGTAATATATACAAAACACGAGAAAATTTGAAGTTCACGAAGGCCGAAGGCGATTTGATTACTAGCGATGTCGAATATCCGGATGCATCCGGATACAAACGATTTATTAATCCGGATCCAAAGTGTATCCGGATACCCGGATTGCACTCGGATATGCCAAATACAAAAGATAAGGTTGTGAAAAATCCACAGAATGAATTTTTTCAAAATTTAAAAATCGCTTATCACTTCATCGCAAGAGAAAACTCGGAATGATAGCGACAATCCGGATATCCGGATGATGATTTTGGAGAAATCCGAATTTCCGAGTATCCGGATATTCGACAACGCTATTGATTACTTTACTGAATGTATTTACGACTTTTGAAAAAAATTTAGAAACGGCCAGGAAATGGTGTCAGCAACACTTCATCAATTATAAAGCTTTACGTGTATATATTACTTTAATGCATATACGCTGATACGCACGTAAAAAATTAATAAAAACACCGAAAAAATCAACTTCTTTTATTAGAAAAAAAAGTTTAAAACATTTTCATTTTTGCTTTTTTCAACCATCTCCTTTAAAAAATTTTTTTTTTAGTTTTGAGGGAAAAAATCAAAATTGAATGAATTGTATTTTTTTTGCATCTCTTTTTGATACCTATACCTACATTTAAGTACTTTTCAACTTCGAATATTCGCAAATATTTCTCAAAGTAGTCATTTTGAAAATTCTTAAATCTTCGCATTTTGAAAGAAAGTGACCAAATTTTGATTTTGCAGGCGAATGTTCGCGAAAAGTTGCGAATATTCCTTAACATTTGCAGCCCAAATCAAAATTCGCCAATTTCACCAATACTGCTTCAAAGAGAGGAAAGAAATAATGCAATTTGTGACGTCACTATGACTACTATGAGTTTAATTCATAAATGATGAAATGAACGTATCACAACTCCGTCAATTTACTCTTTTTACGAAAAAAAAATTGAAAATTGGGAACTAGCGGAAGCTCGCAATTAATCGGACACCAGCATTTAACCCGCCAACACCACCGTTCGTGACAATTGTCACAAACCAGTTATTGCAAGAGCGCTTCAACTGACAGAAGGGAGCTTCGTTGGTAGGCACCCGGGTACCTGGGCTAGGGCTCTATATAAACCAGGTGAGCGCATCCACCATTTTGTTCCCTGAAGTGATAACGAACCAGTAATTATGCATACAATTTCTTATGTAAAAAATGCAATTTTTTAAATTGTTCGCGAGTTTGGGTGAACTGTTATGCAGTCTTAAATTAAAGACAATAAAATTCCCTATCGATTGATGTTAAATGTTGATCATTTCGCGTAAAAATAACGATTTTATGAATATTTCTATTTTACTGATTTTTGCATACTACGTACGTCATCTTTAAAGTAAAAATACTCGAAATTTTCAGTGGACACATAGGTATTTTATTACAGTAAAATGTTCGTTATTTTATCCTCTTTAAAATGAGCTATTACCGAAAGCTCTACATGCAACCGTTCAAAAGTTTTCGAAGTTGAAATTTGCGAAAATCAGCTGCGGGCAGTAAGTATTTGACTTTGAACAAATTTTACTCAAAATTTTCAACGGACACATGGATATTTTAATACAGCAAAATGTTCGTAATTTTATCGTCTGTAAAATGAGCTTATAACGAAAGTTCTACCTCTCATCGTTCAAAATATCTTGAAGATCAAAGTTGCGGAAAGTAAAATACTGATCAAAACTAAGTGACTGATAACAGTGATAACACAATTTGACCACTTTCCGCAACTTTGAACTTCAAAAACTTTTGAACGGTTGAAGGTAGAGCTTTCGGTAAACAACCATTTTAAAAAGGATACAATTACGAACATTTTGATGTATTAAAATACCTACGTGTCCACTGAAAATTTCGAGTAATATTAGTTCAAAGTTCAGTACTTACCATCCGCAGCTTGTTTTCCCAACTTTCAACTTCGAAAACTTTTGAACGGTTGCATGTAGAGCTTTCGGTAATAGCTCATTTTAAAGAGGATAAAATAACGAACATTTTGCTGTATTAAAATACCTATGCGTCCACTGAAAATTTCGAGTATTTTTAGTTTAAAGACGACGTACGTAGTACGCAGAAATCAGTAAAATTGAAGTATTCATAAAGTCGTTATTTTTTCATGAAATGATCAAAATTTAACATCGATCGATAGGAAATTTTATTGTCTTTAATTTAAGACTACACGTAAGTTCACCCGGACTCGCGAACTACCGAGAAAATTGCATTTTTTACGTGAGAAATTGTATGCATACTTACTAGTCCGTTATCACTCAGGGAACAAAATGGCCGATGCGCTCACCCACTTTATATAGAGCCTTACCTGGGCGTGTATATCCGCTGGTCTATCTCGCGTGCTGAGCAAGTTGCCTACTTCATTATTTGAAGGGGCAAAAAAAATTTTTTTTCTAGCTTTCGATGGATTTTTGCACAATAATTATTTTTTTTCCTAGGAAATGATTAATTTAATAATTTCCTTGGGAAAAAAATTATTGAACCTAAAGACATTCGTGTTTATTTTTCAGTTTTTATTTGTCTCTCAATAAAAAATCTTACAAATCAAGTGCCAATGAGGGTATTTGAATGAGTAAATTGTTGTTAAAAAAATGATAATTCTTTTAAGGGGCAGGGTATGCAATACAAGTGGTGGATTGAGGAGGGGGTGAGGGGGAGGAGTATTTTGATGAGGTGAGAGATGACGCTTCACATATATGGCGTTTGACAGGCTCAAGCGAGGATTTTCCTAATAAAAAAACAATGTGTGACATTTGTCACGAACGGTGGTGGCATCGCCTAAATACTAAGGATGGTGTCGGCGGGTTAAAATTCACAATTCGAATGAACGCGTTTCATAAAAAAATAGGTACATTTTATTATAAAATTGATACATACATAATTTTTATGAATTTGATTACAAGAAATTTTTAGGGCGCCGACGAAGTAGGAACTGTGTGGTAGAAATTCGGTGCTAGCTCTTCAAGCCACGAAGACTTCACAACCGTCACATCTCGCATGTACAATTTACTGGTATGAATTAATTCGCAATACAATAACCTAAATCATAAGCCAGAATTGCGTCACGATTAGAAATATGTAGATGTACTACAAGTATTTCGATCTAATTTAATCGTCAAAAACATACCACTGAGGTTGCTCCACTGAATACAACACAGAAGTTGGATGAACATACAACTCTTCACCTCCACGGACAGTCTTATAAACACCGGAAAAATGTAAATAGGCGGCATTTGGGAAAAAACCGCTCGCAATGCAATAACATACTTTCTCAACGTTACCTGCAAACAAGTTGAAAACCAAAGATTAAATTTATACGCTTAATATCTCAATTACCTACCAACACACGAATGAAATTTACCATCGCAAGATGTTTTCGGAATATTGAACCGTTCCAGCAAACGCAGCATTTGGTACTTAATTTCAAAAGCTCTACGTAAAGCTTTATAATTGATGAAGTGTTGCTGACACCATTTCCTGGCCGTTTCTAAATTTTTTTCAAAAGTCGTAAATACATTCAGTAAAGTAATCAAATCGCCTTCGTGAACTTCAAATTTTCTCTTTTCAATTTGAGCTTTTATCGAATTTTCACCGAAACGTGGTTTTATAAATACGTTATCAACTTGCAACATGGCTAAAATACTTGAAATTTCATCAGTACATCCGAAATCCCCTGAAATATCAGCGTTCATTATTACCAACAAATGTAACAAATTTTTTATTTTAACCAAATGAGAATATTCACCAGCACTAATGAGAGTTTTCGCATGTAAAGGTGGCAAAGGAAATTCTGCCATGGTAACTCCTAAAGGGTTCGTCAATTCACCATTGTCATCAATAGCACCCAAAGCGTACAACAACTCCAAAGCTAACAATAAATTTTGTGCTGGGGGTGGAGAAGGAAATGTGAATCTTAGAATATTACTAATTCCTAAAGCTTTCAGCTGAAGAACAGCTTGAGATAAATCGGTTCTGGACATTTCCGGAGGCGTAGCGTTCTCTAATTTTTCGAATTCTTCCTCAGGATATAGCCTACAAATGAATCAATAGGTTAAAATTTCAATCGCAAAAAGTATTTACTTCACTGGAAATTTTCATCTATACGCACCTGTATACTTTTCCAGGTTTCGTTCTACCAGCTCGACCAGCTCTTTGTTCAGCAGAAGCTTTGGAAATTGGGACAACAACTAATGAATCTGTATATGTTTTCGGATTGAACCATTTTAGTTTAACAAATCCACAGTCCACCACTATCAAAGAATTACAACGAAAGAATTGTTATACAAACTGAATATATCAAAAATGAACTTCAATATTCAAAAACTTATCACAAACCATAGACGATTCCTGAAATAGTGACAGAAGTTTCGGCAATATTGGTTGAAATGACTATTTTACGCATCCCTCTGGGAGCTGGTCGAAAAACTTTTAGTTGATCATTATTCGGCAATGTTCCGTACATAGGCAGTATTAAAGGCGTAACTAAACACAAAATTAAATCGAATTAATTATTATCACAGCATACCATTTTTATAACTTGTACAGTAAATTTATGCGTAATGTGAACTAACAGTATTTATTAATATTTTCATTTAAATGCTGTCTAAGCAAAGATACCGCTCGATCAACTTCTTCTGATCCAGTTAAAAATGCTAAAATGTCTCCTTCAGGTTCATCTTTATGTATTTTACAAACACAATCAACCACACCGTCGACGTAATCGGGTATAGGCTCTGAATAATGTAAAAAAAACATGAATTGATTTCCAGCCCAAAAAATTACAAATAAAAAAGTGATCCAAACCTAACCAATAGCGTAATGAATTTGAATAGAATGTAGTTTTCCTTCAGCGCCTAAAATTACTGATGTGTCCTCTTCAGATGGTAATTTTTTGAAATTGAAGAAGTCTCTCAACGAAACTGCATCTACTGTGGCGGAAGTAACAATCAATTTCAATCTTTTTCTTTTCTGAAAAAGCAGCATTTAGGTATTTTCATATTTTTCACTCAGGGGATCTTCATCTTCATACCCACCCTCAGTATTTTCTTCAGAAGACCCATCAAAATATCAGTTAAAATATTTCGTTCATGAACTTCGTCCAGAATAATAACACAATATTGACGTAGCAATGGATCTGCCATCATTTCTCTAATCAGAATTCCTTCGGTCATATACTGTGAATAAAAAATGATAACAACGATACAAATGCACATAGAACCACAGTAACGCATTCACTTTTAATAATAATTTATTATTACTTTGATTTTGGTAAGTTTTTCATCTTGGCAATCGTCAAATCGAATAGAATATCCAACAACAGATCCAAGAGGACAGCATCTCTCATCTGCAACGCGTTGAGCTAATGTTGTCACACAGAATCTGCGTGGTTCAGTGATACCAATTTTCATGTCATCAGAACACCATCCGGCCTCGTATAAATACTAGCAACAATTAATTTTAAATTATTTTTCATTCTAGAAAAAATATTAATCAAAGTTAATCCCGGGTAATCTCTCCATACTTGACAAACTTGGGTACTTTTTCCGCTACCGGTATCTCCAACCAAAACTAAAGTTTGATATTTTTCTAATAAATACAAAATGTGTAGTCTGTATTTGTAGATGGGAAGTCGTCGACGTTGTTCCTCCAATTCCAAATTGATAAATCGATTATAAATAAATGTAGTACCGGTTACTTCGTCTACATCTTGACGATCTTCTTTCCAGGAAACATCGTCTTCTAAAAACCAAATTTAAAAAATAGTCGCATTAGATTTTGAACGAAAAGATGAGCATGTACAACCTTTACGAATCAACCTTGAAATCAAGAAATACACTAACTCGGTTTTAAAAACTTCGTTGAATCCATGTTTAAACTTTTGAATTCAAACAATTCAAACTTCTCCGAGGCTGATTGAACTTCGAAATTGACAAATTATTGATAACTTGATAAGCGCCTGAACGGATAAAGGGTGGGGAACATAGCACCATAGCAGCAGGGAGAAAAAACTACGAATCAAGAAAGTTTGTTGTAACTTGTAAATTCCATGGCCATGGTCCTATCATGTGAATTTATTTTGAATTTTGATTACTACGACAAAGGTGTTGGGTTGGGTCTAGTTCAAACTTTTATCGTTTTCGTAATCAACTTGAAAAAATAGGCATTTTCATTCTTCAATTTTTTTTGTTGTGGCTTCTTATAATTTTCATTTCAAACTCCAAAGATAAAAAAAGCTAAAATTAGAGTATTTTGAAATTTAATTATATTTTTTAAATTGAAAATTCATGCATACTTAATATTACCTGCCGGACAAGCTGCGTTAGCAGTCAACAGTGTCAACACCGATAACAGCACGTAATGTGTTATGAGATGAGCCTCCTATGCTCACATGCGGAGCAAGATAAGCATTATGCCATTACATCTTTTCCGCATGTGCGCAAATATGAAGATAGAACAGAACGGACAAAAACCGTATAAAAAATGATAATAATTTTAGAAAATCTTCAAATCGGTATTTTTATTCAATTAGAATAAAAAATAAATGTTCGCAAATTCGCGTATATTCCAAAATTATAAATAAATACGGTTATATAAATGAATTATAACCAAATTACTTATAATTCCTTATGAAATACGCTCCAACATGCGTGCATTATATGTATAATCACTACAACTACGTAAAAGAAATGTTACAGTAATAAACGTAAGAAAACCCTTATTAAAAATAAACGCAATGATGAGATTAATAAACAAAAAAAAACAAAACAACATAACATTCCATTGACCGCATGGTAATTTCTCGAGTAAAAAGAAATAACAAAATTTTTAGCCTAATAAAAAGTGTAAGAATAACTTGTACGAATTCAGTAGGTAAAACATATTTTAGAAAACATCGACGATAGATGTTTCAACGATCTCTTTTTTTAATAAAATAAAAATACTCACAGCCAACACTGAATAACAAGTTAAAGATATTACATATGAACAATGGAAACTTCGTTATATCTGGATGATAGACAGAAATCTAATTACGAAAATATAACGATCAGAAATGTAATTAAAAATCAGTGGTAATACAATAGTTCAAAATATTCTAAAAAAATAATAATAATAATTTCTTCAAGATTCAATAAGAAAAAAATCGACAGACAATTTTTCACAGCATTCTAGTTCCGTTTGCTTATGTTATACGATTTGAATCACAGAGGAACACATCGAAAATTTATACTTTCATTTCTTCAGTCACTATTTCCTCAAAATATCACGACTGTTTTTTAATAAGATTTTCTGAAAACCAAAAAAAAAAAAAAAACAATTAGTACAGTATAAACTCGATGTTTTAAAAATGGCATAGGTAAAAATATTATTTACTTGAAAAAACTGTTTTTTCATTTCATTCGACACATTATTTGAAGAAATACTTTCAAAATTACTATCGTTTGAAGTTGTATTTTCTGTAAATAAATTTTATGATGTCAGATATCACGAAAAAATAACATTTTAAAAGGAGCATAACTATAATTTACCATCTTGCGAATCGCTCGAAGATATTTCAATTACTTTGTCGATATTTTGAGATAATTCGATATTCCCTGCCGCTACAGCTGTTGTTGTTTTATCGACTTGACTTTTTGCAGCTTCGACTGATTTTGAACTAGTTTCCAAAGTTTGAGAGAAAATAAGTTTTTGAGGATTCATTTCGTCGGCTGGTTTAGCCACAACTGCTCTATCATTGATCACTGAGAAAGCAGCGTCTGCACTTTTAGTTTCAACGCCTTTGAATACAAAATTACTTTTCACGGTGACTGGATTAACCGATGAAGTGAACTCATTGAGATTTTTCAATGACGAATAAATGCTCAACATTTTCGGTTTTTGAACGGTGGAATTGGCGTCAATCGTCACTTTATTAGAAATCACATTTTTTGAAAGAATTTTAATAGGTTTGAGTAACGACTTTGAACCCGTAATTGATTTGGTGTCCAATAATACGAACTGCCGATCATTAGAGAATATTGAATTATTAGTTGAATTTGACTCGTTCAATTTATTCGCCAACAACTTAGGGCTGCTATTCACGATTTTTGAAGCGTTCACTACTATCGTATTTGTAGCTTTTCCAGTTATCGTATAATTTCCGAATTTTTTACTCGAATTGATAATAGTTGGTATTCCGGAAATTACAGTAGCAGTAACCAAATGAGAAGGCGACGGTTTTGATGCTGATTGCTTCACCGAAGGATCATCGGCATCCGCCTTATATCTGAAATCTGCAGATGCGGATAAAATTTTTTCCATGGTGGATCGAAAATTGGCCGGAACATCTGATTTCACTTTGACGTCGTTGTCATCTATTTCAAATGATCCCGAGTCACTATGTAGAGGTTTATTTTCACCATTTTTCGAGTTTACCGCAATTACATCATCCTGCAAAAAAGTTTTTAATGTTAGTGAATAGTGATAAGATCTTCCGAAATCAGTAAATTCATGTAATACTAACACACCTTTTGCTCGGTTATTTCATTATTTTGAACGGGGACCGTTAGTGGGTTCGATAATTTCACAGCTTCATCAAGTTTTGGATCATTTTTTGTTTCGGTAACTGAAATGGCTGAATTCTTATCGGTTAAAATGAATTCGTCATTTTGGTCTCCGCTATCACCAATAATAATATCAGCGGATTCGATATCGATGAGTTGCTCCGTTACATCGCATTTTCTTGGGTCCTCAAGATCATCAAGGGTAATACTAACAACTTCTTCCTCGTTTATAGATACACATTTTACATCTGGTTCACTGGTTGGTTTCGATTTCGCGTTTACTTGCACATCATTTCCATTAGTGATTTGATCTTTTGAAGCACGATTTTTCGATAACTGAGCTCCGGAATTTTCATTCTCGACTGAACCACCTTCTGAGCCGACTTCTATTAATGTTCCATTACAATTATTTACAATGGGTGATGCCGATCGAGGCGACTTCTTCGGATCTTTCTTTTTTTCAAGCAATAAATTCTTCATGTAACTAGATTTAGTAGCGTGTCTTTTTGAATCAATTTCTTTCACTTTGGATAGTAACGAATGCAGATTTTCGATGGTGGATGCTTCGCTGAGTCTCATTTTTGGTTTCGTTACTTTTTTTTCAAGAGCAAGACGTGGTAAATCGAGAATTGGTTGCTTGCATTCATTGATTTCTGTGACATCGCATGAAGATTGTGAACGAGCAGAGCTATCCGCAGTTTCTTTTACATCTGCAACTGTGATCATATTTAATTAATAAAAGCATTACATATCATCTTACAGGAATTCCTTTCAATTACTTACTGTCTGATGCATCGCTTAAAGAACTAGATGTTAGGTTTTCTGAATTTTCATGAGTAGCTAATACTTTTTTCAGCGCATTGATATCAAGCAATGATCTGGCAACCGGAGCAACACTCTAATGGAAAACAAAATATATCGAATCAGTTAGAATTATGAAATTTCAATGCAAATGAAATGAATTAGAAAACAAATCAAAAATACCGGTTCATCATTCGATTGAGAAGACAGCGCAATTTGTTTAGCGGGAGGTTCTTCGCCGGAAGGAGACGTGGCTTGTTTTTTCAAAATTTTCAAACGTCTCGACGCAGGAATCAAATTAAAGGTATGCGGTTTCATGTCATCATCCGTTTCAGTAAAATTACCAGAAACACCATCTAAATCAAAATCACTATTTTTTGGAGCAGCCGGATTATTGTACGATATTTCAATAGGAGCAGTTGAACTATCACTGGAAGTGTCGTCGTCGGTTTCTTTATTATCATCATCTTCTCTTTTATTTTGTTCATCTTTAGCTTTTTTTTCTTTTCTAAGGTTTTCAAATTCCAATAAATCGTAATCACCGCTCGCTATTCGAGCGTAATTTCGACGTCTAGCATTTCTCGAACTAATGCGAGAAGTCCGAGAAGGCACTTGTTTGGTAGCATCGATTTTCATTTTTGACGAAGCGGTATGTTTTCGAATTCTGCCGATTTTGATTTGTCGAACAAATTTCGTTCTGTTTCTGTTTCGCCGATCCGATTTTCTACTTCTAAATTGTCTTACATTACTACTTTCACAATGAGATTTAACTGGATTACGGCGTGTATCGTTCACCGTTTTGTAATCGGTGATTTTTTCCATATCATCATCATCTTCTTCTTTTTCGAAAGACCGTATCTCTACGCTATTCCAAGTATACTTCTTGAACGGTTTCATTCTCAAGTTCCTCGTTCTATCGGTATTCTGTATTCCGGAAATATTCAATAATCTATCAGAGTTGATTTCTTTTTCGTCCCTTTTCCGCTTCAATTTCAAATCATTCTTTTTTGCCGAAGAACTGGACGATGTTTCGATGCTCTCGAAATTCTTTTCCGGAGGACTCGCTTTGTCATATGAAGGAGATAATGGTGTTTCGAATGACGAATTTGTATCATCGTAAGAGAAATTCGTTTCTTGCGTATCACCAGAATTAGAACTTTCATCGTATGCTATTTCAATATAACCGGATTTAATCGGAGATGAATGGTAGTAAGTATTCTGCTTAATGTTTTCCAATTCCGATGAAATCGAGTTCTCGTGATGGTCTTTTCTTTTTTTCAGTAACGAGTCCATCACTTTGGAAGATTGGTATTTTTTCAAGTTCTCGTCATTTCGGAATTTATACGATCCTACAACTGAAAAAAACATAACACCGACGTTAATTCCTCCTTTGAAAATCTGTAAAATTTTGAAAAAAATATTTTCTCACCATTGCTTGAGCCGTCAGATTCGGAAAATTTTTCATTTTCTAAAGAAACAATGTCCGAAATTGCATCAGCGAGCACTGTGAACGCGGTATGAGGAGCAACCATGGGAGTCAACGGCACTTTTTTTCCTGATTCAGCCTGCCATTCTGCTTCCGTATCTTTACCTGTCGTTCTGGGGGAAAAAGGAAAGTGTTACATTGGATCAAAACTACTACCTACATATTTATGCTTTTTGCACTACCTCTGAGCAATTGTATTCAGCAAATCATCATTTGCAGCCCTTCTTATTTCACTCCGGTAACGTTCTTCGCCAACTTTCAATGTAGCAGCCAAATTCATTAAAACTTCGAATTTATTAGCTGTTAAACCTCCTTGTGCTCTTAAGGCATCGACAACGCTTTTATACGCTTTTAATTCTGCAATAAAAAAAGAAACTCATTCAATACACATAATCAACATTGCATTGATGCAAGGTGCAGAAGAACCATAGAATTTCTACCTAAACTTCTAAGGATACGTTTACATTCAGTTTTAGACATTTCCATTTTGCGTAGCAATTTTCAACAATTATTCAGTAGAAAATATAGTACTACATAAGTAAGAAGTATCACTGCTCAAACAGCCGATTATCTGTAACAAAATCAAACAGAAATGATAAATTAGTAATGGCCGAATACTACGCAAGTAGAAAATACAAATGTAAGCAGTTAACCACTCACTAATGCGTTATTTACAACAAGCCCAAGACACTCAAAACAGTAATTTGATTAGAAAAAATGTTATATGTATTTTGAAGGATTAAAGAAAAATTACAGATATTTCGTGTTTTCCAAGTAGTTGTAGTATGAAGGATAGCAAACAGTTGGAAAAAACATACAAATAGTTTTTAAATTTTGATTGCTATAAGAATGCAAATCATTTGGATGAATATAGAAACGCAAGATTAAAAACCTGTATTCAAACAATATTCATTGTCATTACCGAAAACAGCGAAAACATTTCGAGGCGAAATCAACATGAACCAATTTTCAACCTGAAAATTTATAATTTATTTAAGAGACTTGAATTACAGAATGAAGTTTAATTCTTTCGACTAACTAATATATCAAATTACAAGAGATGGGCATAGTAAAATTGAGTAAAAGAAATAACGCGGCAAAGCTTACCTTTTAACAATATTAAACTTGAATGTCCAACTCAGACAGTTTATTTACCTCTAACATTGAAGCCGAGGAAATTTTAATATTAAAACTGATTTTGATCTGCTTCAGAAAGCAGATTTCATGGTTCACCAACAGAGGAAGAATTTTGCTAATAATTAATAAAATGTCTTATTCCTGGAACAAATTTTTAAAACTCAAATTTGAAGCACATTGAATGTGAATCAGAATTCAAAATTTCTGAGACGTCTAGGAGTAAGTAGGAACACGATCACCGGATCACGATGATCACGATCAGGAAAGAGTCGATCTGCGATCATCCACCAAACCAAAACTATACCAAAAACCAAGCAATCGAAATTTGTTGAAATGAAATTATTTCAGTAATGACCTCTATTGTCCATTTTTATAACAATATTCACAATAGAAAAAAACATCTTCATCTGTGACTTGTGTGGTTTTTCTTCAACATCTATAAACTAAGAGAGGTTGTCTCATTTTAGAAGATAGGTAAAAAATTTTTCAATCGCCCATCGACTCGCGTGACGTCACTGGAGGAAAGAAAATAAGTAGGTATTGCTTGTTTACATAATTTTGCACTGTGATAATGGAGTTGAGCGGTGTTGATTAAATTTTTACGAATCATTTTTTCAAAAATCCGTTGCATTTAATTAATTAATATATTTAATCGAAGAAGAAATGAATTGAAGCAGAAGAAGAAACATTCTATTTGGTACGTAACATCGATTCGGCTTAATTATATGTATTCATATTGTAACATTCCGAGCAGTTGTTTATAATGAGATTGAGATCTGATTTTTTTCATTGGATATTTTCTGCTTCAAATTATTATTATTGAACGTGATGTAAATTGTTAACTGAACTGTTTTCTTTCGTTTCAGTTCCATTCGTTCGTTCTGCTGAACTGCTGCTGAAGATGCGGGAGTTTCTTTGGGTAAGTGTAAGCTGTGTAAGTTGACTGATAACACAGCATCTCTTTCTAGCTCTCTTTTGGATGGACAATTAAGACAATTTTATCAAGTTTTTGCAGCTCACTTTTCAAGTCATGTTCATATTCAAAATCTGTCTCTACTAAATGAGCTGAACATATTCGTGCCAACTGCTAGAATAAAATTGAACGGGCTGGGGGCTTGGTTGTAATGACACTATCATGATTATGATTCACATTACATTTTTATTGCTGCTTACTTGATTCTAAATTGATTTTTATCTAATCAATTACATTTCTGGATCCAAATTTTGCTTAATGTCTCATCTTTGGGAAATTTGTGAAAACTTAGATCTGTGTTTTTTCGCTAATTGTTGGTACAATTCCGTACGTAGATTTGTAGAAAGTGGTGACGGATGACGGATTTCTGATTTTCATAATATTTCAGTAAAAGATGAAATATGAAAATGCATTTTCGTGATGTGATTTATTTCATTACATATTTGATATTATCTTGAACAACACTGAATAAATATTCTGAACCTGATGATGTTTTTTTGCTTTGTTTCAGTCATTCAGTGTGATCGGCAGTATCAAAGTATGCAGATAAAAGACTAATAGATACAGAAATATAATATCATATCATCAATCATCCTTTTTCTTTTTCCTTTCTTCAGAGTTCAGTGATTCGTTGGTTATTAATATTTATTTTTCGTTCAACTTTTTGTATCTTCTGTGTTTTTGTAAAAGTATCTTTATTTCTGTATTTGAATTCCTGATTTTTGCTAATAGATGGATGAATATTGAAATGAACTATTTAATTATTAATCATAATCTCATTCTATAGAATTTTTCTAACAGATGAATTGCGTTTTTCGAGAGAAAAAAAAACTAAAAAGATCGCTGAAGTTCTCTTTTTTTTTCATTAGCTGTGTGTATAATAATTTGAACCTTGATAGCAACTTTTGAACGGTAATTGCTTAGTTTTCGAATGAAAAACCACGCTACAGAGAATAAAATTATGGCCATTATTAATTTTTAAAATACTAGTGTATCCACTGAAAATTTTGTGCATTTTTGATTCCAATCCGAATGTCTATATAGTGCACAGCATGTTTTTACTTATTCAAACTTTGAAAACTTTTTATTGTTAGAAGCTAGGGCTTTTAATGATAGACCATATAAGGCTTTTGACGTATTGCGGGTTGCATATCGGTTTGCCTGAACTTTATCGGTTTGGTGGGCATTCTTATCAGTGAGTATCAAAATTTCATATTTTGAGCAATTTTCACAAGGTGTTTTTGAAATGTATAGCTTTTATTTAGTTTTTTCTTCAATTTTAAACACTGTTAAATCCTGTAATGGAAAAAGATCCTCTCTTCGTCGAGTTTTAAAGAAGTTGACAAAACGTCTTTGAACCTCGACAAAGAGCGGATCTTTTTCCATCACAGGATTCAACAGTGTTTAAAATTGAAGAAAAAACTAAATAAAAACTATAAATTTCAAAAACACCTTGTGAAAATTGCTCAAAATATGAAATTTTGATACTCACTGATAAGCATGCCCACCAAACCGATAAAGTTCAGGCAAACCGATATGCAACCCGCAATACGTCAAAAGCCTTATTAAAGAGCACAAAATTCTGAACATTTTGGATTTTTAAAATACGTAGGTGTTCACTGAAAATTTCGATTAATTTCAATTTAAATTGAACACTTGGTGAAACTTCACGAATAAAAATGCTCGTAAAATCGTCATTATTCCACGAAATTCAATAAATTTTACACCAATCGATAGAAAATTTGAATATCTTGAAATTAAGTTCTATTAAAATTTTACCCAAACCCCTTCGTTTGTCCAAAAAATCGAAAAAACCACGAAAAATGGGCTATTACCGCTTCAGTAAGAAGTTGGCTTCCTCCAGTGACGTCACGCGCCGCGGTGCGGAAAAGCGGGGACTGTTCCCAGGCGCCAACGCCGGATACGGGTTATGAGACAACCTCTCTTAGTTTATAGATGTTGGTTTTTCTTCGTTTTTTTGTGACGCTGCGATAAAAAAATTGATAAACAATTAATTTTATAATTTTTTGAAAAATTTAAAATATTTTTGAGTTTGATTAATTTGATATTTATATGTGGGGAAGTGGAATTTTGAAATTTGAATAATTTATTCGTTTCTAGTTGTATTAAAATGACCGAAAATACCGGCAAAACGAAAATAAGAATCATTACGTCAACAGATTATTAATTTGTATTCGTAATGGCAGCTTCTCGAGAGAAAAGAGGGAATGCCGGGAATCGTTTGTCAAAATTGTTGAATGATGAAGAGGAAGATGACTTTTATAAAACTACGTACGGAGGATTCAATGATCTAGAAAACGACGACGATTATCAGTAAGTTGATAATTTGTTTTCAACACGCATTTCTATCGTTCAGGGAAATCGTTTGTATACCTGAATAACTTTTCAGATCTGAAGCAGAAGGGGAAGACATTGTAGATTCAGATTTCAGTATCGATGAAAATGATGAAGTCATCTCAGACACAGAAAATGCTGACGAAGATAAGCCAAAACGGAAATCAGTTTATAAGGTCGGTATAGTGGACAACTAGTTTTCTTTGTTTATCACTGTCGAAGAAGAATTGAAAACATCGGTATTGTTTGTCACAGGATCCTAAAGCTTCCAAACCCACAACTTCTAAAAAAGTTGAAAAAGTCAATAGAGTTAAAACGGTAGAAAAAAGAAAACCTATTAAGGATACATCATCATTAGATAAATCTTTATTCGGTAAAGTATATTGTAATGTAATGCTATACTTAGTTTGAATGCAATAGTGTTTTTTAATCATACGAATTTGCAGAAAGGAAATCTATTCGAAAATCAACAGTTGTTAAATCAGCGGAAACACTGCGTCGATTAAAAGAAAGAACAGCTAGTAAGCGAAGATCTGCTAAAAGGGGAAAATATTATCACATGACTCAAGAAGAGCGACTCGAAGAAGCTAAAATCACTGAAATTGAAAATATAAAGTCTTTGAGTATTGAACTGAAATCAATAGCACAAAAACAGCTCATAATGCTGATGTTTCATTACATTTCTCTATGTTATACTTTCAGGACAGTTTCAAGAATTAGAATTAGAAAAAAAGAAAGTTCGCAATGTTAAAAAAACGTTTTCTGGGCCTACAATTAAATACATATCTACTACTACTCCCGAAATCACTACTGTGAAACCAGATAAAGCGTCGGAATCTGGTTGTATTGAAAATATAATTATTGACGAGTAAGGAAAGGATATGATCTGTTGTCCTCAACGTAGTAGAATTATTAGTTACTTAATTTTGAAATCTTGTAGATCTGCTGAACCCGAAGTAATAGTAACAGGCCGCCAATCAAGAACTTTCATTACTTTTAGCGATCATCCTACTTTTAGAAAAGCGTTTCCTATTCATAAACGTTCTATTGTTAAATCAAAAAAACGCTGTCCTATCACAAAGTTAGTTTTTGTCTTCGAAGTTACGTATTTTATAGAATGTATTTTGATGTTCTGTCAAATTTGTTTAGAATGGTTGCCAAATATGTTGATCCGATTACGGAATTACCCTTTTATAATGGAAATGCTTTTCGTTGTATTCGTGAAGGTTATTACCATCATTTAGATCAAAAAGGAAATAAATTTGATCCTCAGGTATTTTCAAAATAAAACATTCACCCGTCAGTTCTGATACAGGTAATTTATACACTTTCATGTTGTAATTTCAGGTTACTGCGTGGCTGGAATGGTACAAAAATAACAAGAAAATGCAGAAAGATAGTTTGGCTGTGTATTCCGAAACTTCAGTTCTAAACGCGTTGAGGCAGTTGCCGAGTTTATCTCAGTTTCAGTTAAATACTTCTACGAAAGAGAATTAGCTAGTATTAAAACTTATCATCTTCAAGATTCTTTTATTTATTTTTTCATACATGTATATTTTTCGTCTCTGTACATTGATTGAAAATTGTAACTTTGAAATGATCTTCGTTTCAGAATTTGCCCGAGAAATCATTTAATAAAGAATTCGGAAATTATCAATTAATGAAGTTGTATTATTGCTTTCAAAACCAAGTACAAAATATATTATATTAATTCAAGTGAAAATACGATTAATCTTTCCTTCTTTAGTGTTTCCCTGCTTCATTCCTTCAGGTTCATCATCCTATATTATTCTGTTCATTATCATGCATGTTTAATGAATCGTTTATACCATCTTTATTTTGTTGATTCAGAGCTAAAAACGCGAGATGACCTTTCGGACATTTGTTAGCATAATGACCTTTGGTACCACACTGTAAAAAAAATATACATTTTTCAGTAAACATGAAAGCACTATCGAAATAAATTATACCTGGAAAAATTACTTTGTAACATGTAACACTCTCCAATGGTTTTAAAATCAATTTTTGTGGATTGGTAGCATCGAGCTGTTGGCCATTATGTTGCAATTTCTGTAAAATGAATAGTATAAAAATCATCGAACACCCAATCATGGGAATACCTACATTAAAAGAAGGTTGAAAAATACGCACATTCATTTCTTCATTATTCAATTGATCTTTAACATCATTGGATACTTTATCACAGTACATAGCTTTGTGTTTGGTATCACCACAGAAATGGCAAATAACTACCAACTTCTTGGGATCTTTCTGTCCAATGTCACCAGCCGGCAATTCAAATCGTGGACTAGAAAAAAATGAATAATTATAAGTACGGATAAGAAAGATGAATATTGGAATATAAATCAAACACACATACTGCATGAATTTACAGTTCGGTCCATCGGGACAAAATCCAGCTACATAATTTGTACATAAAACTCTACGAACGTGATGATGTCTACAGTGGGGTCCGTGACGACAAAATCCTCTGTCGTACCACGGACAGTCCTTAATTTTACTATCAGGATCAATATGCAGAAATGGACATTCTTTGTTATGGCAAGCATCTGAAAGAATTTACGCATTATTTCGGCATTCAACAGTACGTAATAATATTGGAAGAGATATGTAGAAGGGAAGCTTACTAAATCTCGCATAAAAATAACATTCTGGCATTTTAGTCATATCATATTCGTGCAAGAATTCGCATTGATCTCCTTTTTTGCATAAACCTCGCAGCCAATGTTTGCAAACAATATTTCTATCCCCTCGTACGTGTCTCATAGGACATAATGCGCCTTTGGTGCAAGTACCTTTTGCATAAAAAGTACATACACCGGCGATAGATTCTAGAAATAATGAATAAATTTGTTAAATATATTTGTATGATTTCAAAAATGAATATTAAATAACATCCGCATAAAATACTGACTGTCCATTCCAGGAAATGGTAACGGAAGAGCGCCATGCTGTTCTTCTAAGGCAATTTCTATGTCGAATTTAATGTCATCAAGACTTGCTACCAGTGCTTCCATCGTTAAGCAAAACAAATCATATGAAATGGAAAAGTTGAATGGCTTATAATATCAAAAAGTTCACAGAAAAGTTATCTATGTGGAACACATTGATAACCGAATGATGGACTGAATCGAAATTATAACTCTGAAGTTCTCTTGAACGGCTACGTATGGGTCATGATATCAAATCAAAGACGAAATTACAGTAAATGATAACAACACGAGAAACAGTTGAAAATAGTCATTGCACTTCTTTCAAAATTTAAATAACATAAAAGTATGTACTTTCAAAAAAAGAACTGTGCGTCTTGCGTCGGCATTGCTATCAAGCTATCACTATCACTATCGTGCAATAATGTAAACAATGGACACTATCGAGTATCGATTCATCGAAGTTTTCGATGTGCTAAATCGACTCATCGACAGATCTGAATCTGATGAATGCTGGAATTAGCTGGAATGCATGATGACCGGAAGGCGGAAGACGGGAAGACCGTTTCAGGCTCTTTATTCTTTTTCGAATTGCAGTTTTCGTTGCATTTATCCCTAATTAAATTTGAAATTGAAAATCGCATTGCAATAATGAACAATTATGGCGTGTGCGAGCTACGAAAAAGCTTGAACCGTGGTGGGCCGAGGACCCGAGGTAGTCATGATGAGTCATCGTACAACTTTGCTGTAGATTTCCGAAATCTACTGAAATCTACGTCGAACGGTCGACGGTAGATTTACATACGTAGGTATAGGTAAAGTTATCATTACTACCATTGAAACCACAAGGTATAATAATTCAAATGCTGCTATTTATAGAAACAATGATTTACTGTGCATGTACTTATACCTAACCGTGTAACTATAGGCCAATTATTCATCTCAATTTCACAAGTTTCAAAAACTTGCATTTGTCAATCATCAAACAACCAAAATAGTTTTCTGTTTTTTCAAATGTTCTTGTGTAGGTATTGTACTGTACAAACTAAAAAAGTGGAAAGTATACCTTCTTACACAAGGAATTGAAATGTCAAAATACACAATTACTCTCGAAACATCGAATGTAGGTAGGTATTACAAAATTTCTAATTAGAAAAAAACATAGTTACTTATCAAAATACAACGCCTTACAAAATTGCTAATTAGAAAAAAAACATAGTTACCTATCAAAATACAACGCCTTTTGAATAATGCTTCACAGCATCACGGCATTAAAAACTAAATATAAGTAAGTACCTAGAACGTATAACACAAAGTACATATTTGAAGTTTCAAATTTGTCAAAGAATGAGCGCCAACTTTAATAACAAGAATTGGCAAAATCACCGAATCGTTGCCGAGTTTTACCCCATAGGTATATTAAAATTCCATGATCATTAACTATTATTTCTGATTCCTATGCGTAGTTCGAAAATTCTGAAATAAGAAATGTAAGTACCATATGTTATAAAAATAAATAAAACTGACGATGCTTTCAAAATTAAAACAATCTAAATGCAACAATTACTGCTCACTTCGATTATTTTCCTTCCATCTTTTGAAATACTTTTCTTTTTCAATAATGAATTCAGCAGATTTTCGTATTTTTCCTTTATTTCGGTTTTTTCTTGCTTCAACTGATCTATTACTTCTAAATTTTTTCCGCACTCCTTCCTTACAGTATCTAGATAGAGCAGCACATCGACATTATCGACACAATTTTCATCTGCATCCGTCAGGTCAATCGTTTCCGTTTCCTCGTTGTCGCATTCGGAATCATCCGAGCTAAAGATTCAATTCACTGTTATTAAAATGCAAGTTTGAATATACAACTTAATAAAAGAATAGATATACTTTGGTTCCTGATACTCGTCTTCATCATCAATCTTTATTGTACATGTCACATTTCCCGGAGTAGAGCTTGAAACAAAACGCACCTCCTCCTCATCATCATCTTCAGCCGAATCTGGTTCTCTGTTGAAGTAAATTTCCATTTTATTGTTTCGAACTAAATTTTTCTAGCGAAATTTACAGATATTGAGTACCCAGTATACTTACACTTCTACAAACCAAGAGGGCACCTGATCACTTGTATCAAGGCGCCTCGCATCCGGAGATATTCTTTGGCTGAAAACATGAGAAAAATCAAGAAATCGTATACTAAGTATTACTAAGAATGCAAGTATTTCCCTTCCTAAAACGTAACGCCACGATTTCTCTCAAAGAACAAAGTTTCATTGTTCTGTTGGCGACAGAAGATTTTGACTCACACGTACTTCTGTACAATTTTGACTTGAATTATTGTTTCATAAGTTTACTATTCGTCCATGTTTCAACAGAATTGGTACTTTAAACTTACTTTACAACGGTAGTAATCGGAACGGCACTTCTTTTGAGAGTTATTCTTGTAGAAGTGACAACGATGTCTCTGTATTCAAAGTGTACGAAACATAGTTTCATCGAGGAATTTACGCGGAATGATGCACTTAGATTACATTTATCCTTCCAGAGTTTTCTTCTCGTCGGATTTTTTGGGAATCTGAAAGCAAAACATCGATGAGTTTGAATTACAAGTTACGTAGTAGCCACGCTTTATTATTATTACATGAGTCCTGAGATTAGCGTACTATATCGATAAGCAAACATAACATAAGTATAATAGTATAATGTACATTGACTTACCCAAAAAATCCGGAATTGCCCCTTCTACCACAAATCAAACATCTTCGAAAACTAATACGCATCTTCAATTAAAAATGAATTGCTCCGAGTATCTAGAGGGTAGCGGGTATGTTCGTCAATTGTCAATTTTTTGAATAGCACGAAATCACGAATTATTAGCAGTAGGTACGTAATTAGGTGTACTAATATAATACAAATGAATGATGAGCCAATTCAAACCGTAAAAACACAAAACCTTACTCAATCAAAAGCAGCGCATTAATGCACTCACGAAAATGAAAAATAAATATACACACAAGTACATGTAAACGTTTCTTTTCAGTATTCACATAAATGTCATCTGAAGTTCTTAACATCGTTGACTTTCCATCAGTGATCTACAGGATGTCCAATTACGCCAGGAAACATTCTCTGTACTTTTGTACAGGAATGTTGCCTGGTTCAATTTGGACACCCTGTTGTTCATATCGGCGCGTTTGCATATAAACAAGCACAAGCGTGTTAGCGTGTTGCTTTCCTGGTTAGTTCCGCGAAGGGCGAAAACGTTTTTTTGGTTCATGCAGGCAGGATGTCTCGACTTTCGAGCGGCCTATAGCCTCAGGAATAGGTAATCAATAAAAATAATTGCTTATGAAGTGCTAAGAATACACTTAACTTAAGAATTAGGATGATTCCTATCAACTATTAGTATCTCTGAGTGTTTCAAAATTTTTACCACCTCCCTCCTTTCCTCGGTGAGTAAGAGCTCTGCCTGAAACTGTCATTTCTCATTTCTGTACATCTTGATGAGCAGCCAATTGTAGAAGTGCCGCGTAGAGAAAATTCGGGTTGGGCCGGTTGGGGCGAAGAAAAGACAAGTCTTGCTATTTAGGAGAGGCCGAGAGGGTGCATCATCCTTTTGCCGAAAAAATTGCAATTTTGCCGCAATAATCAAAATTTTAACATGCTGAGCACAGTGGTATCAAAAAATTTGAAAATCCAGTGGCTCTGTTCAGAAAAAATGAAAATTTTTCTGATTAATTTTCATATTTTTCAACATTTCCGAAAGCAGCATCTTGAATAGCCCGAGCGAATTAGCTAGGTCAAAAGATTTGGAAAATTTTTGACTTGAAAAGTGGAACAACAATAACATCAATTTTAATGTAGGTAAGAATTTGATTTTTCTGATCTCAATTTTGTCAACGGTTTCTTGAAATTTTAAGCGCAAAGACGGGAATTAAATTGGCCCGAGCGAAGCGAGGGCAAAACCTTTTCGAAATTTTTATGTACGTAGGTATAGTTTCAAGAAGCAAAACAGCAGTAATTTTGATGTGAAAAGTCAGTTTTTCTGAAACTGAAATTTTTAAAAATTTGAACAAAAATTCTTTTCAAGCACAATTACGCTATGAATACTTGATTAGAGAAATAGAAAACAACAAATTATTAGCCCGAGCGAGGTGAAGGCAAAAGCTTTTGAAAACAATAAGAATTTTGAGAATTGGTAATTTTGTTAGTCAAATTGATTTTGCCGACAAATTCCGAATTTCACGGGCCCTTGGAGAAAGGCCGGTCCCGGGGTATAATACTCCTTTCCCCCTTCTGGTGGGGATCATGGTAGAATAGAGAGTATGTACTTTTCACTTGAATACGCCGCGCTGTCTGCAGAATTTTCATGATCGGTACACTTCATGGGACCTGCCAATACATCACGATTCGCTAAATGCAGGCTTTAGGCTATATTTCTTCAATGACATCACAAAAAATACATTTTATTGAAAAAAACGCAACTTGCAAGCAGTTCAGTCCGATTTACTTTTAAAGTCTGCAGAAATCGTGATGTGTAAAGTTCAGTGTCCTCTCCATATCGAATAACATTTTGTAGGTATCCAACGTGTTGCATGGCATATTTTTTGTGGAGATATGATCTGAGAATGAGGTGAATATTGGCGATGAGATATCAAGTGTAGGTATAGGTAAACGATAAGCCAAAAAATTTCAAAATCAACAATACAAATATATGAAATTACCCTCCAGGCTACAATGTGTTTATGGTTTCTTCGAATTCATACTTAATCCATACCGCCACATGTTAATATCAATAACTTATTCGTAAATTACAGTCAAAGTATACCTAGGTATTCAATTAGTAGATGCTACTCAACCAATATTCAAACTGTATGCGGACTCCTTCCGTAATCAAGCAGCGGCCGAACGAGAGTGTGAACAGACGGGAGTCGGGAGTCTCCTATAATAGGTACTATTGAAATTTGAAAATCCAGGCAAAATTGTGAAATTGTCGGGATTTAGTCGCTATATGAAACATCGACACACTCTGACTTCGACTTTATATTGATACCTTTTTAAAATCTTTCGAAGTCTTATCTATATTCTATAGCTACCTACCTACATTAACATATCTTTAAAATCATTCATCACATCGACATCGGGTATCAATATCTTGAATTATAACAAAAATATCTGAGTGAATATGAGAAGAGTAAAATAGTGACAAATGTAACATTATACAGTTTATTAATCGCATACACCTATTCTAGATATCTATCAAAGAACAAACGGGGAGCAAGGTAACCTTTTAAAGAATTAATTAAATGATCACGATGATATTACAAACTAGTCAAATTTGCTGCTAACTGCCTGTATTAGTTCTTCATACCTTTATTCGTTCCGTGAAAATTCCTGATGCAGAAAAAAATTTTCAAGTTTTAAAACACTTGGAAAATTAAAATATCGTCAGCACGTCCATCGATTACGTACTTAAAGTTAACCTTTTTGGTTATTTTCTCATCAGCGATCTCTTTTATTAATCAAATCATTCAGCAGGTTTTGATGGTTCGTTAATTTTTTATTCATTTCATTTTTCTCCTCTTCCAATCGATTGACACGTTTCAAAAGATACTCCACCATATTTCGGAGAGAATTTGAATTTTCAGAACCTATAAACAATTAAACATATAAGTATGTGCTTACACAGCGTTTTCATCATTTTTTCAAGTCTGAGAATAATTGGACACTATTCACCTTCATGAGTCATGTCTTGACTGGTAGGAACTGCGACTAACACCGTATTGAATGAAGAAATATTAGACTGATTGCATGTTTCATCACCGAAGACAGTTTTTGCACCAGAAACGAACCCAGCTTTAGAACTTTGAGGTGGCTTGTGAGAAGCGGGATCTTTTGAACTGATCAAACGCATCGTAAAGAAAATAATTCGGGCGGTAAGTTGGAATAAGAAATGATAATGTAAGTACCTATACATACATATACCTACTTCGGTTTTTCATACTCTTCGTCGTCAATGATAACAAGAGTGGGGGTTTCATCCCTTGATGAAGAGACAGTCGACCGATAAGATGCATTGTCGATTACTATCGTTTCAGAGAAGGAAGTGACTCTTAGACTAAATCAAAAATTGAATAGCAATAATAGGGACAATTACTCGCGTAGGTGGTAAATTTAAATACAATTCGATAATTGTGACTATACGTATATACAGGTAAGTACTTCGGTTTTTTTGCACTCTCTCCCTCTTTATCTTCATGAACAATTTGCTCAGGAATGACTGTTTCAACGAATTTAGATGAAGTTAACTGATTAATAGATATTTCGTCTGCAGTATTTTGAGTTTCGGTAATAGAGTGAACTGCTTCGGTATTCTGAACTGGTTGTTGCGAAAGCGTAATTTTCGGACTGAAATCAAGATTGAATATAAGTACATACATACATCGCATTGGATTTTTTTTAGGTAAAATGAGTTTAAATACATGTTTCGCGCTTACCTTTCATCTTCATCATCATCATCTTCAATCTTCACATGTAGGACATTTTTTGGAATGCACGATGAAACAAAGCACACCTCATCATCCGACGCCTCATCGTCGTTTCTGTCAAAAAGAATTTGTTTTCAAGTCTCGATCTCAAACTAAACAATTTCATTACGACTACGAAAATTGATTAATGAAAATATAAAACAAGAACACATACATTTCTATAAACCAGGACGCCTGATTCTTATTCGTGTTCGCCGATGCTTTGAAGGGTACAGCTCCTTTTCGTAATTTTCGACAACTCCCGTTACGAAGAACCAGAAAATCTTCATTAGCAAAATGGATATCGCATAGAAACAATACGTTATCCCCGCGTTTATTTTTCAGATCGTCATTTTTTATACCGATATTTCTAAACCATTTTGCTCTAATTTTCTCATTATCGGGAATTCTGCAGCAAAAATACAAAATATGAAATGAATGAAAACACGTCACCCGACTTTTAGCTATAGTAATTATACATTATGTACGTATCTAAAGTAAGTACTTACGAAAGAAGAGAGTGCTTTTTTGAATTTATGGTTCCACATATAACACAACGACGCCGACGCGACGTACTCTTTTCTGTCCTTTTTTGAGAACTACACCACATGAAAAAATCCAGAAAATGTTTACATTGAAGAGAGTTACGAACTCGGATAAATATTACTCAGCCCACCTTGAATCAAATCTTCGAGCAACACGTCGATGGTTCAATTCATACGGCCGTTCAATTCTCCATGTTGAACTGCTTGGAATGCTGAATTGACATCAAAAGACAAGATTAAAAATTCGCTAACGACCGATGTTCATCCTATTTATCAGTTATCACACGCATACTTATATTCACCTTTCAGAATAATCTTCACCTGGACTCCAACACATTACACAAGTACATTTCGGTCCAGCGATAAAAGTACTTTGACTCATCCTTTTCTTTATTTCCGCAATGAAATAATTATGGTTGGTGGATGATAAGAACTGTTTACTGTTGCTCGTCAATTTTCTGTTTCAATGTAGAATAAGAAATCAAAACTGATGATGAGAAAGAAAACCAAACCATAGCTCATCGAAATCACAATCCAAGTACCAAGAAATAATTATGGAAATAACTACCTATACAAACTTTGGTTTTATCGCTTACGCTATTGTTGATTTCAAATACACGCCGTACACGCGGATGGCATCATGGCATGGCAGACGACTGTTTTGATTTGAGTTTAGGGGTACGTAAATTGTTGCGTACGCAGGCATGTCCTAACGTGTTTTAGAGGCGTCCGTTCATCGACAATATCGACATAGGGTATGCTCGGTATGCTGAATTGATGTCAAAAACCATGACATGGGACATTTACAAAAAAATTACAAGTCTTTTTTTGTAGAAAATGAAAAAACCTCTGAGATTTTGAATTTTTGAAAAAGAAAAAATATTATGAATTTTTTTTCTCATTTTTTTAAATTTTAGATTCCTCGCAGGTTCTAGAATTCTAGCCGTTCTACAGAATGAAATTTCAAAATTTTTGCAAAATTGGTCAAATTTTTCGTTTTCTACAAAAAAGAATTCTTGTAAAATTTTTGTAAAATGTCAAGTTTTTGAGTTGTGAAAATAAAATTTTGGTTGAAAATTTCTACTCGATACTGCACTTACGAGATTTTTATTCTGAACCAGCGCCATTTCGCAGAAAAAAAGAGCCAAACGGGTGAAGCGAAGAATGAAAAGACACAACTTTAGATACCTACTGGCTACTCACTTATCAGATCAGATGTTATTCAATTCTTCATGGCATCGTTAATTCGTTGTGTACCTTTACTGACAGTACAGTGCAAAATGCGAATTACTTACCAGGGACATCGGCCAAAAATTTAGATCGCGCTTTTCCACTCTTCATCGCAAGATAATAGATATTGAAAAACGAATCACCAGGATGATAGTTCTATTTTTTCAGTTTTTCGAATAAATTTGATAAACCGCGCGGTCCAGAAAACATTTGAGGACACTTTGCTGGTGGAAAATTTTAATTCTCCACAACTCTAGTTCAATGCAATTTTTAGACCTAATAAAACGCTTTGTCTTCACACAGTAATCACTTTGAAATTATTTGGAGCAGCATTTTTCTCCAGTAAAACACGTGAAGATGCAAATTAATTGACACAGTTGCTTTATGCTATTTTAATAAATTATTCTACCAAAAGACGTTGCCTACCACCAGATGAGTTCATAATTCAATTTTCAAAAAGTTTGGTCAAAAATTATTCCCCCATTCCCCCTCTCTACAATCTCAACATTCCACGACCTGACGCTGGCTCAAAGCTCAAACTGAATTTTACCTACAAAATGTGTCAATTAAACTTGCTCATTTTTAGAAGAATGCCTGAAAAAAAAACTACTCCGCATCAAAGTGGTAGGTACGTATTTGTATGTAGCTCATTAAAGATCAATTTATGTTCTCAACTTTCATATTCAACATTTATTAAACATGAATACAAATATACTAAAACCGATGAAAATTAAAATATAAAACGTATTATAAAGAATAACAAATAAAAATGATGAAATACAAAATTTAAAAGAAATGGTAAATCATATAAATGAAAATAATGCATCAAGCTCATATGGTACAACTTTGTACAATACTGAATACTACTCGATAAATAAAGTTACATTAAAATATCACATACTAAGCTCATTGGGTGTCATGCAGCGTTCTTAATCAGATCAAATTTGAATATCACAAAAAAATTCTAGCTCAATAAGAAAATTTTGCATCTAAAAATTACTCGTAAAAATTGATAAAATGTGAATAAAGCAATTTGAAAAAATTTTGCACTCGAAATGATTTTTGTGAACAAAGAAATAAGACAAATGAAGAAAAAAGTCTACCGAAACAAGTACGTATACTAGATAAGATAATAAATGATGTGAAGAGTGAATGTGTGATACTTATCAACAATGTAGAAATTTTGTATGCTATTTCCGTTAATTTTGAATGAACTACATATTGGATTTAGAAGAATTGAGAAATATGTAAAATAGGGCAGTCAAATTTCAAATCAAACGATGCTACACATTGAAACACATGGATTCAAAAAGGATCAAACACTTCCAAGAGATCAAATTTCGAAAAGTAAATATAACTTACGAAATATAAAATAGGTACAAATCGTGGCGAAATTTGCAGTCAAGACACAAAATGAATGAAATACAAACACGTATAACTTATTGCTCAATAATTTTTTATCAATTATACAAAGTTGAAGAAAACATAAAGTACCTATGTACCTACAATGAAAACAATGTTTGGTAAATTTACTCAAACTAATACAAGAGGGGAAAATACGGCAATTTATAATAAATTACCTTACAACAAACAACTTAAATTTTTCAATAACTAATTTGAAAAAAATAATGAATTATGTATCACATAAAACATAAGGTTCCAATTCGCAAAAATATTTTGATTATGCAATGTTCGCGTTTTAATTTCTGTTCCAAAAGATAACTAAAAATAATACCAAATGATATTATCATTATTATGATATTTAATTCAATTGAGAACACGAGAGTATTACCATAGTTTTCATTTTCAACGAAAAATTCAGTCTTACCGTTTTAAACAGTACTTATATTATAAATATTAAATAAAATACGATCACTTTTCAAGCCATACAATTGTTTCAACATTGGTCGATTTAAAATCGTGTTTAAAAGCCAACGCATAAGGAATGCAAATTACGTAGTAATCAAATTTCCAGTTCTTCCATGGTACGTGACAGCCTATTATTATCTATTCTCCGTCTCTGACTTCGTCTGACGGCATCCGCTCGTCTATACGGTTCGCTTTTTAATCCCAGTAAAATATCTTCCAAAGCTCCATTGTACACTTCATCTTGATGTAATAGTTTCTTTTCCTGGACTAATCGAACTTTACTTTTCAATTCGTTGATAACTGCATCCTAGATAAATGTCACAATTTTAATATAAACATGATTCATGGAAATGGAAAATTGTCAAAATTAATCAATCACAAACGAATAAATTATCAATAAATAGCTACGCAAAGCAAAAAGCAAAATTTTCGTTCATTCGTTCAACACGTTTCAAAGTTATTTCCAACTATTTCAGAAAATCAGAACCTCTAATTAATTGATCAGTAATATTGATATAAATACATTTTCAAAAACAGCAAAAATTTTATTATTTTTTTTATTTTTGCAGAAATTGTTTATCAAAAATGAGAAGCAAAAACGAAGAAGATACGACATTTTCATTTTTCTAATTTTCACCCAAATGCACTAAAATTTCAAAAAATTGAAAATTCTTACGAGTTGACGCAGGAAACGTTTATAGCTTTCTTCCACAAAAGATATACCTAACAAAGAATAGTTGGAATAAAAATTGTTTACTTTTTGGACCTTCAATAAACGAATTTTAGAATACGAGTTTATGAGCGACATTTGAACTTCGCTTCGAATAAAATCACTTCTTCTTCCCCAAATCTTAATCGACTAAAGAATTTTTAGTATTATACCTCATTTTAAAAAAAAATCCATGTGTACTTGTATGTACTAATTTAGGAAGGTGCCTAACTACCTGCACATTTACCATAAAAGATCCATCACCGCACATTTAATTGAAAAAAAAAATCATGTTACCTCGACAGATTCAGAAGATTATTATTTAATACCGCAGCAGTTTCAAATAATGGAAATAACACTTGAATATCAGGTTAGTTAGGCATTCCGAATAACACAAAAGCATTTACGTACATACGAATATTTACACATTTCACATAATTTTGGATCTTTCTACCTCAATACGTGTACAGATCTAAAACACTGTCAATAATCAAAACTAAGCGCTACAAAATAATTGGTTAGTTAAATTTTTCGCATAGTTTACCAATAATCTAAATAAAGAAGTGGCGAAAAATTTTCTCATCTGAACTCTACCATGAACTACGTGTAATTATCATGACTACTCAATGAACATGTCGTATTACTCTATGTAAGAAGAATAATAAGCTACAAATTATTCAAGCAAAAAATTACTTATTGCAATTTTTTTTCAAATTTATTTCATTGTATTCTACAAAAATAAATAAAATCAGATTACTTAACTAACTAAATAAATAAAAAAAATAGTCCTTCATATAGTAAGCTGTATCGAATAAAAAATGAAATAAAATTCAACTCAAATAATACGCAAACTTTAAAAAAAAAGTAAAAAAAAAATAGGAATCAATTTGCATTACTTGACTCGGTAACCATTGCAAAAATAAATGAAAAAAATGTAAATATACAGAAATGAAAATTATACATTATACATTCTATGAACATACGTAGGCCAAAACACAAAACAAAAAGTCTATTTTGGCATTTACAAAGTACATAGAAAAGTAATAAATAAACCGTTAAATAGTCATTGGTGCATTTACAAAGGGTACAAAAAAAACAGACACACCTTCAAGGTACTCTAACAAAATACAACCTTCAAAAGGTAAAATTGAACTACATATTGAAAAGGTAAAAAAAGGTCGTTCGCAATAATTCATCTGGACGGAGACATGCAATGTTAATAACAAAATTTGCGTAAGAAGCTACTTATAAGCGTGATATATTCAAACACACGATAACGCATCCCACCTTTCAGAAGCGATCACTACCACTGGTTGGACCAGACATGAATTACCTACCTGTTGTTTTTTAGGATTGAACCTATTTCGCTTCGCGTTATCTCCGTCGTCGTGGTTTAGAGCCGCTTGTTGAGCGGCTGCTTCTAGCCTTCTTCGTTGTTCGTTTTCTTGATCAGCAACCTACAAAATCGACAAAATAAAATATGAAGAATACATATTTGGAATTATGGCAAGACTCGAAGGTTTAGGAAAATACAATAAAGAAGAAATTACTTTAAAAGATCGAGTGAATCTGACCAACAACGAGAAGAAGGTATTTGCGTCAGTCATTCTAGGCGATTCTCCGAAATATTCTACGCATTCTTTGAATGCATCTTGAGCTACTTTGGTATCGGCTCGCAACCGCTTCAATTTATCTTCGCTGTTAACTAGAAAATCTTTGAGTATGCTTAAATTTTGACTACTAGATCTGTCCTTTGTCTTCATATCGCATTCTTTTCGAACTATCTCCATATTCTTCTCCAAGTCGCTAACGTCTGTGTAGACATTCTCCAATGAAACTATAGAGAAAGGATTACAAATGAAAAAACTTTATGCAAAATACAATAATAATTACTAGTTATATCTTTTTATTATGAAAATTTCAAAATTGTGTATGAGCTTCAGTGATCTTCAGAAAATGCCTGACAAAATGTTTAAACCAAAACTTAGGACTTTCGTGAAATTTCAAGGGAACCTTTTTCAAGAAAAATCGTCTCACCCTCCTCTTTCAAAAATGGCTCATTTTTAATGTTTAAAACCAAAGTCAATTGGATAAAGTAAATGTTAAACAGGAAAAATGCTTATCTCATCCGAGTCTTTTGAAGTCACGGCACAACTTTTAGCCAACTGCAGTAAATTCAAAAATAAAAAAATAGAAGGCAAACAATCAAACATACATCAACAAAGGTACAATATAATCTTAAATCCAATTAAACTTTGCTTTTTTTTACCTGTTGAAGCCTTTTCGATGTACATCAACTCCGAATCAAAATTAAGTAATTCGGGGAATTTAAGGCGAATTGTATCAACAATATAATTCAATAAACACATCCGTTTATCGTTGGATTTAGTTTCGACTAGAGAATCCAGAGACTGTACTTTGAAACCATACGCTGGTCCGCGTTTTGCGCTATTCATGTAATTACCAAATGCTAAAACTATTTCTAATACTTTGCGCAATTTTTTGGAATTTTTCACCGAGTTCGAAGCTGATATGATAGCGTGTACTTGCTACAAAAAAACAAAAGGTTGCGATGAGTTGAAATTCAGCTTATTCCTGAGTAGAGTATGTTCAAAATGAACAACTTTTTACCGGCGCGATAAGATGCACGTTATCGAGGAAATTTCCCATGTAACTCATGATGGCTAATTTGGTTTGTAGACGTTCGACGCGACTGAGTTGTAATAAAAATTTATCTTCTTCTGTTAACAAATTTATATCCTTCTTCTCCGCTAAATATTCACGATACGCTTTCGTCTGCAAATAAATTAATCAACATGATAGTTTTAAAAAAATGAAAATACTTACATATAATTAATTACCAAAGATGTTACGAAAATAGTATTTAGGAATCAGGATTGACTTTATTTTAACGAATCGAGCCCCGCGTAATTTTCAATGGCATTAAACGGTAAACGATTCAAAAATTTTATTTACGAACAGGATCTTTCATTCTCCAATAATGAACAACTTTTCAAGAAAAAATATCCTATTGATTCCATTTTATCACTTAAAAAACAAACAAACAAAATCCGTGCAAATTTCGCTTCAATTATTGGTTAAAAGTTGATTTTGGAAAATTTTGCACTTTTCATGGATTTTATGGTAGAAATTAAAAAAATTCAAAATAAAGTAATTCGGAAATTGAAATGATGAAAATTGACAGTCGCGCCATATTCTTCCAAAATAAACCAGTTTCCGGAGTTTTTAACCGATTTTCAACTGTTACACGATTGTTTCAGAACACTCGCATTCAAAAATTCACAATTATTTGCAATTTGATGAAACAAGTACGACTAATAATCAAGAAAACGTAATAAAACAACGACGCAATCACTCTAAAAAATTACGCGAAGTAGTTTATCGATAACTGTAATTTCTTTATCGGTTTTATTTTACATGACCACTATACGATCGCTTACCTCTTGATCAGTTGGTATCATACGCTGTAAAATTTCAACGTTTTCTAAAGAAACTTGTTTCAAGTCTAATGCATTAACTCCCATGATCACTTTTTCTATAGGTAACTCTATTTTACGTCTTGAGATCGCTAGAAGGAAAAAAAACCACAAAACACGATTTAAATATTACTCATTACGCATGAATACACTGAAAAAATTCAAACTTCCAGGTAAAATCGAAACCTCGTACGCGATGAATTAGAAAAAAAATCACTAATATACCGCTCTTTCTCACCTTCCATCTCGTTCTTCCCTCTCAAATACATACCGTAACGAAAATGATACTTATTCGATTAGTAACGCGTCGAGAATTAATTTGCTAATCGTTTAGAAAAGGTATGATCACCTACGTATATTTAAAAAAAATAGTATGTACATACTATCGTAGTACTCACCTATGTTTCTGAGTCGTGTATGTTCCAACAATGAAATCATATCAGGTTTCTTGAAACGTTTACTAGGGAAACTAGAAAGTCCATCAATGTCACTGTCACCATTAACCATAGCTTTACCGAGAGCTGCTAATTTAAACCTTTCTTCGAATTCGGAAAAATCTATCACAGAGTATAACTTATCGTCATCTAATTCGTTGAATATAGTTCCGCGAACCTGTATTGACGTTGAAATTTATGTATTTAGTATAATTACATCAGTTTGTCTATTTTTTTGAAATATTGACACATACCTGATTAGGTTTAAGCGCGATCCAATTCAATGTTGGTAACTTATATTTAGTTTGGACTTTTCTTTTGATTGTCATCGCCCCATCTGGAGCTTGCATCATGCCAGCTGGAGGAGGAGGAACAGGTATACCGGGTCTTAAATTTGGCGGCGGCGGAGGTGGCGGAGGAGCAGCTGCGCTTGCTAACGAGGAACTTTGCGGTAACGGAGGCGGAGGCGGCGGAGGAGGAGGCGGTGCAGGTGCGGGAACTGAATTACTAGAATTAATTTTCGAATTGGAGTTTGAGCCTGACAAAACCGCGCTAATAGCAGCGACGTTTGAATCTGAAACACATCACATATCGCATTTATAAAATAGCATTTGACGAAAATTTTTCATTTCGATTCGATTCGCTCCTCACCAGCTTC
The DNA here is from genome assembly GCF_950023065.1 of Planococcus citri. NCBI lineage: Eukaryota > Metazoa > Arthropoda > Insecta > Hemiptera > Pseudococcidae > Planococcus > Planococcus citri. The sequence continues at coordinate 38,691,282 of NC_088677.1, forward strand.
TGGTAACGTGCGTTTAATTAATTCTTGAATTTTTTCTTCCAACATAGACTGCCTGGATTGCGACTCTTGCTTTTGATCATCCACTAATCGCCTCAAGTTGGCGACTTCTTCTTCAATTTGTCGCTTACTTTCGGCTAATTCCTCTCTTTCGGCTCGAGTCGTACTGAGAGCCCCTTCTAGCGTTGCTAACTGGGCCAACGATTCGCGTTCCAGTTCCGTTAATCGGTCGTGAGCCTAAATGAATTAAATACGGGTATATCAACAACTAGTCGTATGCATTGAATTGATAAACTAGCCATTTCCATAGCCGGTGTTTTCTTCTCCTCATTACGCGGGTATCTCGATGATAGTTCATAATTGCAAATGAATCATGAGTTCACCGGCGGCGGCTGATAAGCTACACTACGTTTTACTTTAGAAGATGAATGGGTGGGGCTGTTTTTTTTTCGTTCACCGTTTGGGACGAAATGAAAATGAAAGATCCAATGCCAATTCCCTCCCCCTCCTCCCAAATACAGCCTCAGCAGTCGAGCTTACCAATGAAGGCCTTAATAGAGGGATCATTTCAGTAATACAGACGCCGATTCCATTCTTCAAGACGAATAATATTTTTTGCATTTTAATATTTTGTTCATCAATTTTCGAATCACGAGCTGTTCGCTTACTTCAATTCAAAAATTGTCAAATTTTAAGTAAAGGAATACTTCAAATCAAGCACGAATCAATTTTAATTTAAATCTAAATGCCTCTTTCTAAAACTGTTTTTAATCAATTGACCAAAACTACGATTCCGCGAACTCCTTTGGACGTGACCTTTGTAAATTGCACATCCGAAAAAATGTTTACTACGAAAAAAAAAGAGGAAAGAAAACAAGCGAATAGGTATTTGATTATATCAAGACCATGATTTCACCTTGATAACATTACGTGTATGAATTAAATTAACTATTCGGACCTTGAACTAGCGTAAATTTTACTATCACACGTCTGTTTCTGTTTCAAAATTAAGAGAGTCGGTTAACGTACTTGGGCTAGTTCATCTTCCAATTCGGCGACTTTCTCGAGTGCAGCAGTTTTTGTTTCGCTATCTTCCATTAAAGCGGCTACATCAAATACGTTATCTAAATACGCTGAAATTTGAACCTACGTCAAAAAAAACATGATTATTTGTAACAGTACTTGTTACAATATTCATTACATGTATGAATTGTAACGAAAAAAAATGCAACGCTTCAAGTTGGTTATGAGTATGTATAGGTACACGAGAACGCGTTAAAGTAACATGATACGCTGCTTGCCATACCTGTAATTCTTCGCTTTCTGTATGTCTTAACTTTTCCAGGTATTCGTCTAATCCTAATTTACTAAATTCGTACTGCAAATGCACTCTGAAATTCATATCTTCGACCGAATGTACTACTATATTTACGAACTGCATACAGGCGACCTTAAAACACAGCATGCATATTATTAGTATTATTTATGTATTATTGAAATGTCATAAGCTGATCAAAATTATTCACCATCTGAATTCATTTTAAATTTTTATAAAAAAATAAGATGGCAATAAAAATATAGGTGGGTCAATACGCAGTTTTCGAAAATCTCAATTCATCTTTCTTCTACATTTTGCAACCAGGTAATGGTAAAAAAACGTAGGTATATTTTTTGAAGGTGTTCATTTTGTGTAACAATGAAATTCTTGACACGATTATTTCGACTCAATTCTCTAACAGCTTTTGTAATATTTCACATAATCCACTGAACACCATAATACTACATGTACTTTAATTCAAACTCCCTGACTGGCGGTGCCTTGGACCATTCTTACTCATACATTCACGATAGTATACGTAAATACATTTAATAAAAAGAGTGAATTTTCGAAATAATTTCTTACCATGAATTCAATATGAAATATCTCGTAATTTATGAAGTAATCCATTAAAGTTTGAAATCTTTTCTTCTCTTTACAAACTTCTTTGAAGTTATCGAATGCGGAAAGTATAATCTCATGGCCACCTTTTACCAAACAAATTGCAGCTAATAATTCTAAAACTAAAGCTTTTGTCCTGAAATAGAAAATACATCCCATTTCAATACAGTAATACTCGCAAATACGCAAATTACGTAATCAATGTCATTAAAAAAAGTGTGTTGAAATTACGACGACTTTATGGCTCATTTTCTTTTTTCACTTATTTGAAAATAACCAGTTTTGAACGCGAGTAAACGTCGCTTAATGTATTTCCAATAAAAGGCTGTTTATTACTATTCTTGTTTTTTGCCCCCTCTCCTCTTCTTTAGGTAGGTAAGTAAAGGTATGCAGTACGCACAGTTATTTATTACACGAGGATCCATTTAAATATTTAAGATTTTTTGTTTAAAAAAATGACCTAAGAGGAATAAAGATTTACTGCGATGACTCAAAAATTCGAATAATATATTTTTTTGTTACCGAAGATTTCACAATTCCATCAAGGTTACGAGTTATGAATGTTTTTTTCTGCATACATCGCATCTGAATAGTTTTTAACGTAATTTGTAGACCATAAACCAACTAAAAGTGAATTTCTTTCAAATTCAAAATATATTTTTTCAAAAATAGAACTTTTTTTTAAAATACTCAAATGGACTCGAAAATTTAAAAATAAATATTCTGAAATTTCAAAACAAAAGAAATGTATATCGGGTCAAAATTGAGTGAAAATTAAGGTAACAAGCAAAGGGAGGTTTTCCGGCGATCCAGTCACAGGCAAAATTATGTTGATTTTATCCACAAAGCTTGAGGATCCAAGGCCCATAACATGGATTACAAAAAATTGAGGGCTTTTCATTTTCTAAAATTACTTCAAAATAGCAATTAACTGTTTTTCATCTATTTACGCAGTTTTAGGAAAATTCAAAATCATGTAGGTATTGTAGGTAGGTATAGGACTGTCAATCTTTTCATTGAAGTGTTGAAAATTTTCAGTGAGCTAACCTGTACCTACTTTCTTTCTCATATTTTAGTACATACATAATAATCGCTAGAAATAGATGACCCAGTGTTCGAAAAACATTCTCGTAAGTTTGAAAAATCATTAGTCAAGAGGTAGGTTGAAAAGCCCTCCATCGTTTGTGTGGATAAAAATGAGTATGTAGTGCATTCGCAAATGAAACCTGTTCAAATTAATTTGTTTACGACCGGAATCGCTAGTTATAAAATAAAATACTAATATTTACCTTAGACTTTTGTGCATCAAACTCAAGGCAATACTATTGATCGCTTCGGTATGCTGAATCACCATATTAAATCCATACTATAACCGTAAAAACAAAAACAATTCATTAATAAACGATTGGCAATTGATTTTGACAAACAATAGTTCCTTCATAGTATTCGTACTACAAACCGAATTAAAAATATCCGGAATTTTCTACATCAATGAATATCGTAGTAAGAAGAGCAAGATCTCGAACTCAACTGCCAACAAAGGGGGTTCATTTTCGCCATAATTCGATACTTGAAAATGATTTCGTAAATACATTTTTAATCGCTTCACAGAAACTTACGAGTAGAAAGTAACCCCATAATTTATATTTTAAATAGACTGGAGAACCTGATACTCGACCAGACGACTACGCGATGAAATAATTATAACGTCTGGATAGTTTTCAATTTAAACTTGGGAATTTTACAATGTCTTTGCGAAAAGTAAGAAAAGCGCTTATTTTCATATTAATTAATTACAAGTTTAAAAGAGTGAAAAAACGTCAGCGTTTTAAATAATTTTTATCTAAATTAATCTCCCATCCAAGGGCATCTAGCATCACAATAATTCATATCCGTAATCACCTTGAGAAATTTGCATACGAAAAATGAATTTACGGTTTTACTTCGATGAAGTAGGTGAAATTAAAACATTAGGAAGGAAATGTACAATTCGGCATCGTTCAAGCAACCAAATATACGAGTACCTATTTCAAGAGATAGGTTTAGGTACATTGTACATGTACAGATATCTATACTCCTTTTTCTGAAGAAAATTTTCAATCGGAAGTACACAAACTTGAATTTTGATTAATATGTTAAGCGGTTAAGTTACCCACTTTTTACATTGTTTGAAAAGATGAATATTACTCATTCGACTACCAACTTGGATAAAAAAAACATCGCCTTCACCACTTAATAAATCAATATTTATCTAGCGATTATTCAAATATGCGTACTAGTATATTTATGGGGTACAGTCTATTCGCAAGCTATAATCAACATATTACCGAACGACACCTCTTCAAATAAGTACTTGAAAAAAAAAAGAATGAGTAATAGAAAGGAATTTTTTGTTGGCTATAAGCAGCAAGTTCACGCTCTGCTTTGAGTGAAAATTTCGGATATTTTTCTCTTCTCGCGAAATTCTCATATTTGCAAGAGAAATGAACAAATTACATTTTAGTTGAATTAAAAAATAAAAATACATAGGTAATTTACGTACTTTATTATTCATAATAGCTCTCAAACACATGATGCAAACGTGAATGTCATCTTTAGTATCACCCATATTTAATTTTGCAGCATGTCGCGATTGTCGTCGTATACTCGGACTACCTAGAATATCTAACGACGGTCTTGATGAATTAGTATTGTGCGAGGTGCTGTTTCCCACTCCCACAATTGCACCCATACAAGAAGACGTTCCTGATGCACCTGATATTAAAAAAAAATAATAAATAATATCACCGAAGGATAATAATTTCAGTCCAAAGGTTCTCAATTAGTCGATAAAATCAAATGTAACAAAGAATTGAGAAAATTATCATTCAAGCTCAAGATCCATACCGATAATCGAAAATCGATTTATCACGAAAAAGGTAATGATACATGTTGGAGTCATTTACCATAACTTACTCCAGTTGTACCATCTCATCAATGCTGTAGAACGCATATCCATCACTTGAACAACCATCAGATACTTATTGTAAATATAATTTCGACATAAATCAGGGCGAAATTATACCTATTTTGAATACTTATTCTAGATAAATTGCGCGAGACTGTGGTACTCATATTATCAAAAACAAAACACAAATACTTATGTTTTTGATAACGTAATAGCCTTGTCGTGTTAAACCGAACAAAATGTAATCGCTTTTATTGAAAACGAGCAAGAAACAAAACACGTGTTAATTTTTATCATCTCAAGAAGCATATGTTTTGACGATTTCAATAAGCACAATTATGAGTAATAATGCAATGCGTAGACATACATTACACGCGAGTACCTATGAAAGTAAGTAGGTAGAGACTACTAAACAACGTACAATTATAATGTGAAGCGATGCTAACATGCTTCATAAACGTACATCTACATATTATAAAGGTAGAGTACACTACACGTACATAGGTACATACACAATACACATAGCTTTAGCCACACAGTTACGTCTAGCCTACCGATTACTTACTCGATAAACGTACGAATCATAAAAATGAAAATTAACTCAATGTACCGTGATGGATTTGTTCGTTTGTTTTACAACCATTGGAAAAATTAATGGTTCATTGATAATATTTACAAAAAAATCAAGAATGCCCGTTTCAAATAACTTCATGTGGGTACCTGTGTATTTGGTGTACGTACGCATACGTAATGTACTCGTAAACGCTGCCAAAAAAATAATAGGTACCTTTTTGGAAAATAAAATTAAGCGATTGCCGCATCGTCCCGAGGGATTTACTTTTTTAATTAACGAAATTTAAAGGTTGTCATGTCTTCACCTTTCCTTTCCTTTCTAATTTACAGCACGTAAACAAATAATATTAAAACATCACGTACCGTTTGTAGTAGGAACGAAATTCTCTTCCGATGAGTTACGTGATTCTGATACTTGTTCATGTCGCATCATCACAAGTCTAAAACTCAAGTACTCTATCAGCGAATCTAAACCGTGGTTTTCGTCGTTTAAAAATTCTCGAACCCATCTAGAAATAATTTTTTCAATTTTAATACTCGTAAATTTTTCAAATAAGTACCAATAAGGCTTTTGACGTATTGCGGGTTGCATATCGGTTTGCCTGAACTTTATCGGTTTGGTGGGCATTCTTATCAGTGAGTATCAAAATTTCATATTTTGAGCAATTTTCACAAGGTGTTTTTGAAATGTATAGCTTTTATTTAGTTTTTCCTTCAATTTTAAACACTGTTAAATCCTGTGATGGAGAAAGATCCGCTCTTTGTCGAGGTTCAAAGACATTTTGTCAACTTCTTTAAAACTCGACGAAAAGAGGATCTTTTTCCATTACAGGGTATAACAGTGTTTAAAATTGAAGAAAAAACTAAATAAAAGCTATACATTTCAAAAACACCTTGTGAAAATTGATCAAAATATGAAATTTTGATACTCACTGATAAGAATGCTCACCAGCCCACCAAACTGATAAAGTTCAGGCAAACCGATATGCAACCCGCAATACGTCAAAAGCCTTATTACTCGAACAATTCGAATTTACTCACTCTATATGATTTGTTCTTAAGGAAATTTCTAAATCTCGCAAAACTTGTGTCGACGTAGCATCTCCGACCATTTTTCGCTTCTGAAAAAATGAAAAATATCAATTAATTTATCAAATAAAATTTCCAAATTGAAATGAAACATAGGATGGTTAACCCTTTGGAGGTTCTCTAGGTTTTCGGGTTGGAAAATTGAAGTGCCTTAATGAGTGTGATAGGGTACCTCGCCCAATTGGCCAAACCACAAAAAAGTCGAGCTTTTGATGAAAAGTTTTATAGGAAAATGAAAGTTTCTAAAAAACACAAATGTGACATTTCCTAAAAAAAAATTGAATGTATGCAGAATTTTTTTTGAAAAAATGAACCAAAAACATGTGTCAAAAACATTGAACAAAAGCACTCTTTCAAAAAATGAAATAAAAATTGAATTGGAAAAAAATAAAAAAACAAGGTTGAAAAAAAGTCATCTGGCAGTTCACAAATTCAGCGAGAATCAAATCTTGTTGGCAAAAATGCCTTTGTTTAAAGCATGAAGAGAAGAAAAATCTATGTCGCTAAGAGAGGATTTTTTATCAAGTCATAAAATCTTTTAGGAAATTGAGCCGAAATATGGGACAAAATTTAGCGAAATTGCGAGCTTTCTCGCAGGAGGTAACTAATTATAAAAACATTTTCGCCTTTATTCACGAGATGTAGCATAGAATTTTCTTTCATTTTGGGAAAAAATGAGTATTTTATCACTTATTGGAGTATAGGAATATGAAGATGAAGATGAAGAGAAATAGTGAACAAAAACACAAATCCACAGCGTAAACTAAATGAAAGACTGAACTCGTAGATGAATTTGGATTTTTATTTAGTATTTTTACCATTTCTCTTCATCTTCATCTTCATATTCCTATACTCCAATAAGTGATAAAATACTCATTTTTTCCCAAAATGAAAGAAAATTCTATGCTACATCTCGTGAATAAAGGCGAAAATGTTTTTATAATTAGTTACCTCCTGCGAGAAAGCTCGCAATTTCGCTAAATTTTGTCCCATATTTCGGCTCAATTTCCTAAAAGATTTTATGACTTGATAAAAAATCCTCTCTTAGCGACATAGATTTTTCTTCTCTTCATGCTTTAAACAAAGGCATTTTTGCCAACAAGATTTGATTCTCGCTGAATTTGTGAACTGCCAGATGACTTTTTTTCAACCTTGTTTTTTTATTTTTTTCCAATTCAATTTTTATTTCATTTTTTGAAAGAGTGCTTTTGTTCAATGTTTTTGACACATGTTTTTGGTTCATTTTTTCAAAAAAAATTCTGCATACATTCAATTTTTTTTTAGGAAATGTCACATTTGTGTTTTTTAGAAACTTTCATTTTCCTATAAAACTTTTCATCAAAAGCTCGACTTTTTTGTGGTTTGGCCAATTGGGCGAGGTACCCTATCACACTCATTAAGGCACTTCAATTTTCCAACCCGAAAACCTAGAGAACCTCCAAAGGGTTAAAAAGTGAGAAGAGAATTTCCAATTTGTACATTCAAATCTCCAGTTATTGTAAAAAAATTTTAAAAAATAGATGAATAATGCATTCTCAAAGTCACGGGAACGTGTTTTTTGGGAGGGGGTGGGAGGACAGATGGCCAATGTTTTAATGGCTGAAATTCGTCATTAAGTAACATTATTTAAGGTGCATTTGTTTGTACTATCTTGGAACATACTCGTTTTTTTTTGTGCGAAAAAGTTTCCTTAACCTTCTAAAATTTAAAATTCATGGAACAATGATAATGAATGTTCCGAAACGGGTGAATATTATTACACAATTAATCGAAGACCACAGGTAAAAAACCGGTTTGTACAACTATGAGTAATGCTCTAACGTAAGTTTACTCATAATGCATGACAGACGTAACGTACGTAGCATTTTTCTCACATAATTCATGGAAAAACAATTCAAAACAAGCACAAGTATTGAATTACTTGTGTCTGTACCGCAAGTACACATCTTCGTGTATGTAGTAGCGTACTTTTCTATAAGTACTTAGGTAAATAAGCGTGCATAATTTTCATATTACTGGATAGTGGATACAAAGATGTACCATAGGAGTTTTACTATTAAATTTTCTATCGCGAATGAATATGCTTGGATGCTTTTTTCTACTCGATTGATGGTTTGTAAATCGATTACTACGTAGAACATCACGTAAGTACTAACATTGATATTTCTGGTGAAGAAAAAGAAAAGAATCATATTTTTTCAAGAACATTTCTGGAATCAGCGAGGTAGTCAAAAACGGGTCGAGATGTACCTGACGCTCGCGCTCTTGAAAAAAGTTGCGGCCTGATAACGTTTTTTGAACAATTTTGTGATTGAAGAAAAAAATAAGTTACATCCCAACTTTTTCCATACATTATTACTCGAATACTCAAGTTACTACCTATCTAGTATCTACGACTTACGTCTTCATCAACATATCAGCCCCCCCCCCAATTAATTCAAAAAACGAATAATTACCTATCTTCAGCAACTCAACCCAATTCCATAAAATGTTGACCTTTCAGTGTCCATTTAAAAAATGATTTTTCAAGTATTTAGGTATGAATAGTCGAAAATTGAAGCACTTGAGTTACAATTATTATTCTTGAAAAAAAAAATGCCTCTTCACCTCGAATAGTAGAGCAACCACGGCGAATATTTCTGTGCAGAAATTGCCGAGAGACTTAAAGCCATATAAATAATTTTCTATTTAAGGTGAGGAGACAATTTTCTTTTCAAGTTCTAACTCAGTACTTGCACTTTATAACAAAATATTTCAAGAGACTAGATCATTTATAAAAACTAAAACAACATGTTAATTGAAAAAGTGTACGAATTAGGCAAACAATTTGACGAATTTAGCGTAAACGTAACTCATGTAATTCTCAGATTTATATCCGAAAATTTATTCTTTTTATGAAAAATATGTATAGCACTAATGACATAATTCTTCAACTTTAAAAAATTTGCCAAAAATCGAAAAATCCATTTCGATAGCTCAACATTTGGTTCTGAAATGTGGGTAACATAAATTCTATGATTTTGAGTGAGCCAAATTTCAGCTTAATCGGAGTCAATAGGTTGGAGTACGCACAGGTTCCTTTTTTTTTTTTTTTTTTTTTTTTTTAGCGAAATTATGCAACCGTTTAAAAAAGCACAAATTCAGTCTTCAGTCTCAAGTATCCTCTCACCCCTACCGTTCGCTGAATTTTAACATTCAAAATCAAACTTTCAAAACCATCAAACTAATGTAGACCAAGACCCACATTACTTCAAAAACCATAAACCATATTATTATTTATACTCACCCTAGAACTACGTGAAGCCTTTGGATCCAAATAAGTTCTAAGCTTTGATAGATAATGCGACGGCGGATCTTTGGCTTGAACTCTTTCCTGCAAAAAAATACCAACATTATATAACAGTACTTTCTTAAAATACTCCCGAAGAAAAATTTTCATAAAAAATGTACACCTAAATTACAAACTCTTCTTTCGTCTGATGTATAAGTACATAAACTTATGAATGTCTAGTCTATGTACCTAATACATACATACATCACACACATGTATAATAATACTCTCCAAAGTTCAAATCCCCCAGCTCTTGAAGTGTTTATATCGTCGGTCTGACTAGTGAGCCTGATGCATTGCACGCACACAATATAAATAATGAAAAATCGTTCGTCAAATACTGGAACGTATATGCTCTCTTGTTAAAAATCTCTTTCATTGTAGAAGAGAAAATCCGGCCATCTTTTGTAAATGAATTGTACTCGACTACTCGTTGTACGCTTAAGTAATACCACTGAATATATAATAATCGAATGAACACAAATGGGTGACTCTTACTTGATCACAAATAATATCCCATTTCTTCTCGTCATCGTATTGTTTGAGGAATTTCGCCTTGTCTGGAGGTAAATCCATTGAGGCCTGAAAAAATACCATTAATTCATAAATATTTACCATGTATACGTAACGTTCTGCTACATGCACTAATTATAATTACGTATCTGACGTATTATTGCTACAGTTTTTACAAAATTTATATCTCAATTTGTGACATATTTTCCATCAAATTTTTAATCGTGCATTCACACCTACATTAGGTGTAATTTCACTTCGTTTTTGATCTCGATGTTCAAAGATCATTCCAGGGAAACAGGCAGAAAATTGGATCAAATAATACATTATATCATATTACCTATAGCTCGAAAAAATTCTACGTTATTTTTTTTTTTTTAGCACACCGAACTTGACCTATTTTATTCATCATAATAGATAATTGTTCTCTCTAAATTATCTCAAGTATGTTAACATCTAGTAGGTACAATATCATTCATCTATGTGGACTGTGGGGTATAGGTAGGTAGTAGCCGTAGTAGGTAGGAGGTACTTTATAGGTGAAACAAAAACTCAGGCACATTCGCATGCATCATGCCTTCAATAAATAAATGTAGGTAACAAAAATGTGTAAAATGTTAGCAAACTTATACCTAGGTATTGATTTTAATATTAGCATTTGTATAAATATCATCTAACAACCTTTCCTTTCAATTTATTGTTCTAAAAGTCCACGAGCCCTTTTTCCGTACAACTTGCTCGAATTAGGTATATTATCCGACAACATTTTTGATACACAGCGAAAAATTGAACGCGGAAAAAAATAATAACGTGGCGATAGCGTTTTCCTCTTTCTTTTCATTCCATTCTCCTGAGGGATTCTCCAAAATGTTACGTTGTGTCGCTAAAATATACGAGGATAGACCACGATACGTGCGGATTTCGTCATGTTTTTCTTGTTTTGTTTTTCGTACACATAATTAACATTTGCCATTTTTATATTAAGTTTAATTGCGTACCTTAGTCGTTGAATTAACCTATTTTATACTAGAACCCGTATACATAAACTACGCTCGTGGTTTAGAATAACGCCATAAGTTATTTAAATTGGTCTCAATTGATACGACAGAGACCTAATTTTTTCCATGAATAGGAGAGTAAATACCGGAAAATTAAGATATATACAAAAGTATCTATACCCTTATTTCTGTGCAGTTAATCGAATACAAAAACAGTGTTTTCTAAAAAATTTTAAGCCAAAAAATGCCAGGTATTTTTGAAATTTTTGCACATTTTTTATAGACAACTGAGTGAAAATGATCTGGTCCGATCCGATCAAGATCATTTCAGGTTTGTTCAGATGTTGTATTATATCATTCAATTTATTGATAAAAGGTTGTACATTAGATAAGAACCCACCCGGTAACCAACTGTGCCCCCAATTAATATACATATAAAGATTTTTTAAGCAAAAAAAAAGCTGTAATCCGATTTGGTCAGGGGTAGTTTTTTTTCCTCAGAATTTTCAACCTATGAAAATTACTTTAGCTGATAGCATTTTATTCACTTTCAAGACATCTTCAACTATGATCACAGCCTTTTTCTCATTTTTTTCCAGATTAGGAATATTTTCCAACTTTTGTCATAGTTCAATTTTTCAATACAATACTTCCTAAAATATATGAAAAATTTGGCAAAATGCCAAAAATTAAGGGCTCGAACCAGAAATGGATGAGACCTGGCTCCCATGCTCGAAATTGCGGGACATCCTTCTCTCTCTATCTCCCTCCCACCTTAAAAATCCAACTCTGAACTTTCAATTTTTCTTTACTTCTTTCAGTGAAGCAATATAAATCACATAAATCCAAGAAGTGAACTTTTCCAAATTTACTGCTTTCTTTCAAAAAGTTGATCGCATTCATGTTTTTTTTCTCCTCCTTCTACAAAAACATAATAATGAATCTGAATACAAACATGAAAGAACTCAATTTATATCAAAGTAAGGAAGTACCTATGTAAGTCAAAAATGAAAAAAGTTGAACTCAGTCACGAAAATTCTTCAGACGAGATCTTGAAATTTGCTGCGTCAAATTTATTCAATGATGTTCACATGTACATACATACATAATTAGTACAAAATGAACCATTTATAAAATCGCAATGAAACTTCATTATACTGAGAGCAAACACTTCTCACATTTAGCTAAAATTACTGCCACTGGTCATTCGACACTTTCTTCTACATAATAATTACATAATCAGCGGTTTCGGTTGATAATAATAATTCGATATTATTCATTATATGTATTATATCTTAGTACATACTTATGCATGTGAATTGTAAAGGCATCTATAGTTTGTAAATGGTTTTTAAAACCGCAAAACTGACGCGTTTTCAACAAACAGTTGTATAGTTTATTAACTTGATCAAAATACGTCGCGTCGGTGGATCCATGAAAATGAGTTTTCTTTCCATAGAATTACGCATCGCTATAATAAAACTACAATTTAAAGGGAAAGAAAAAATACCCGTCCAATTATTATTTTCGAGACGAGTCATTTTGTTGAACATGATTCATACTTAATGAAGCTGTGCACACAGAGGCAGACAGACACACGCGGAAACACCGCGCGTTACAACCATCTCACAATCAGCTCTGGCGCTTTGGCTACTACGGTAAAAGAATATAGCAATTGAAATAGCGTGTACTTTGTACAAATACAGTACATCTACATAGTACATTACATACATTACATTCACGGTACATAGACCCACGAAGGCGACAGCAACTGCTGTTTTCTTCTAGGTACATACTATTTGTTTTAAACCGACTCGACCGACGCTGAACAGCTCACCGATGCAATAGTCTCGCTTATTTCAATACGTATATGTATTACATCCCTTTTTTAGACGAATTTATTTGTACACGAATTCGTTCATGAAACGATACCGCACGTACCTCTCCTATCTTAATGAGTACTTTAGTCGAGAATTCAGTACCCTTTTTTGAAAATGGTTTCATCACTTGTGCTCAACTTCACGCGAATCATTCGAAGATCCGATTAATTAAAACGTAATACGATCAGATACAAAAAACATTGATGTTCATTTCATAAGCTTTTCTTCTAAGCGCAGTATTAACCCTGTAGCAGACACACAACAGTTCTATGTATTATTATATACGGGCATTCATTTCACCTGATGGAAATCATTTCATCCTATTAAATAAAAAATGACGAAAATCACAAAAGAAATGCAAACACTGGCATTTAAAAAAAAATTATGATGATTGTCACTTTACAGAAAGATAACGAATGATTATGTAATAAATTAATAATTAGTCATAATGGGCATGATGATACAACACGACTTGTAATATGTAGAGCAAAGCAAAAAATTTACAAAAAAATTTACAACCGATTAATCGTAATTATCACAGCAGGTGCATCGAATAATTATTTTCATTCACAAGTTTGTTAATGAATCACAATGAATAACTCATACTACTTTCATAATTTCCATACAGAATAACGCTAATTCATTAAATGTAGTACATAATATCTAGGTAGTAAAATTTTTCAGCTTAGAATAAATTCTTATAAATTTTTCCCTCGAAATTTCCAGTTAAAATGCCTTCCTCCGTCATTTTTTTCATACTAAAATCCAAGTTACATGAGTAGGAATTTTCTTAGCATTCTTACGTTGTTGTGATTACGAAACGAAAATAAGCAAAATACAATATGTATATGTCTGCGTCATTATTTTTATTGTAAAAAGGAGAAAATCTAGTTCACTGTGTTATCTTTTCATCAAATTAACAATATTTACATAGGACCAGCAAAAAAATTGAAGGCCCCTGCGGAATTTAGTCAAAATCCTCTAACAATTTTTTTTCGCGATCCACCCTGATGATTAGGTATACACAGCAAAAAAATAAAGGTTGAGATTTTTTAGCATAAGTTTATCGACAGTAAGATTTTTTCATTGTTACATTTTTTTTTTTTTTTTTTTTGGTAAATTTTCATCAGAAAACGTTTAGATCTGAAGCTAATGTTTTTAAGATAAGTTTTCCAAAATCAATGAGTGACAAATACTGAAATACTTAAAGAGTCTTACTTCCAAAAAAAAAATGTAAAATTTTGAATCAATAACCCTTTCTCCTATCTCCGACTCTCCGTATATTCCAACAAGTGCTCGGAGTCAGAGATAAAAACTTAATATAAAGAAAGACGCAAGTTTTTTGAAATGATGTTGACGCATTCTCGAAGTAAAATAGTTGGGTCTACACTCTACTGTAAGTGCATCAAGTATTCTTCTCCATAACGTGAGCACAATTCATTGCAAAAATTAATAATTTCACTTTTACATAACAAACATCGGTGATACAAGAATATGTAAAAGTAAGTACATATAAAAAAATGGAGTAAGTAAAATCAACAAAGTAGTCGACATGAAATTATAATATTATGACGTTGACATGATACGTAGTTGGTTGCCTGAACTCGCGTAGAAACGCATAGCAGCTTCTATAGGTAATCAACACTTGAAATCTCAGCAATTTTTATTAAATTTGCCAACATACTCAATTTCCTTCACATCGGCATCGAGGCACGAAGAAAACCAACGTATATGTACTTTTATCGTGAGTCATACTGGCAAAAAATAGGAAATTGAATCGCATTTTTATCGAGTGGTAAAAAAAAACTACATCTAAGCATAAATTTTATCCATTTTACGTGCATCTGACATTTTTAGCAAGTACATAAGTACGTATAAAATTTGCGTTCATTCTCAAACATTGTAACGTTGGTGTTTCTTTTTTTGTGCAACGAATACCATCTTTGGAATAAAATGAACAACGCAATGTTGCTATGCATGCATAAATCGCTGATTGATAATCTTATAAAGAGCAATTAATCAATAGCTTCAAGAAAACAAGTTCCTTTCACTATGATTGAAATACGCTCAGCGATTCATTCGTTTCTTGCTTATTTTATTACAAATAGTATAATATAGCTAGGTAGGTAGGTACACTCAGTACGAGGAAATTATACATACGTACGTATACATACCAGGTATATACTTTTACCTATACCTACACCCATACAGTACAGTTTATTATTGCAGAAAGACTACTCGAACCTATTATGTGCCACGATGTAGTAGTAAATACACAACCACGATACATTGAAAACACTAATTAGACTGAAACTTACTAGAAGCGACTCGACCCGCTTATGGGATATTCAACTATATACAAGTTCAACTTAAATAACACGTGCCTCCATTACACCATAGGAAATGCACAATTGAAAGTTGAAATATCCTAATAAATACTTATTTGACGTAAGATTCTTTCTTGCTGTCGGCGTGTCGGTGATTACTTATTATTACTCATTGTTCAGAAATTCCGCGCAATTTTTAATCGATATTACTTTTTTTTAAACGAATTCTTCTCGATGAAGAGGTAGGCAATAGGCATCTATGTGAAAGCTTCATCGAAATTCTAAACAATTATTTCAATGTAAGGAACTATTAAAAAATTCCAAAAAAAAGATATCTAATGAGAGGGGCAACTACAGTTTATACCCCGAAGTTCGGAGGATTTTGAAAATTTTGAGGGGAAATAATTCTAAAGGTGAAATGACACGAAAAATTTGAAATTCTACAATTCAATATGGTACGCCTCCTAAAATTTATTTTTCACCTCGCAATAAATATTTCCCGAAAATCTAACACGCAAGCGGACTAAATATGGATGTAGTAAGTTTAACTTTATTGTGATAATTTCTCACAATCTACACGCGTCAGGGTTCAATCTTTTCTGCAATTGGTCAAAAACCACACAGGCATTTAAGAAATTTGAATCACCGTTGAAAAACTAAAGAAAAATAATATGGCACAGGACATCAAATTTGTTCCTAATTAAGATACTATACCCATCGCTGTCTTTAGAAATTCGACAGTCGAAATTAAATTTGAATTATTACACAATGACCGCTTTTTTCAACATTTTTTTCTTTTGAATATCCGTACGCGAATGAACACACGAGTAGTCCATTACGTAAATGCTTAATGAATTCTTTTTTTACACGAATTAGAAAATTTCCATCTTGCTGCTTCCATACAATGTAAAAATTGAAAAATAATTCATCGAACCAAAACGAATTATGAGTTGGGAAATTTTCAATCCAACTCTATGCATAGTTCACGAAAAATGAAGTCTGCACAGTAATAAATACTAATTGAAAAAAAAAGAATAGTTAAATAAGCAAGTACTAAGTAAGTCGTTAGCTGAATGAAAAATTATTCGACAAATTTAACGCCAACTACTGTACATATAATTCATAAGTATGTAGTATAATATTTAAAAATTAGAACGGTATATTATGTACTAGTTAATCCAGCTACTAGTAGGTAATATTAGTTAATTACACGTTCTGCCGAAGCCTATAATTAAATATTTAACTCGAATCGGCCGCGAACTCATTAATTATGGTACTTTTTTGCGTACGTGTTCAATGGCTCGAGTGCAAAGTAGAATAAATTCTTTGCACATTTCAATTTTTAAATACATACAATAAACGTCTGAAAACGATTATTAGGTGCATTTGAGGAACCAATTTGACATACGTTTCATACATTCAGTTTCACACTATTGAGGTATTTGTGTATTTTACATTCAAGAATTTATAGTACATAATAGGAAGTCAGCAGATAGAAAACAGAGCGAGTCCAGCAGAAGGTTTCAAAATCAGTGTCGCCATCTTTTTACCTCGATCGGATACAGAAATTACTCAAAAAGATGCCATTTAGATGCCAAAATCCAAAAAAAGGATGCAAAACTAGATGCCAAATGAAAAATCTGTTTTTTTTAGTCGCTATAGAGAGTTTAAATATATTAAAATAGCCAAAAATTGCAGAAACTTTTGGGTGCTAGATTCTCGTTTGGATGCTAAATTAAAATTATAATTTTACTCATGTGGTCCTCCGTCTCTTCTTTAATTCTTTGTATTTTGAAAAGGTAGACCCGGTGGTACCGGTAGGATATGCTATGGTATAGTACACCTCCTGATTTTTCATAAATTCATAAAAAAAAACAGGATGCTAAAAATTGATTGCTAAAATCAGGATGTCTAACAAAATCTGAAAACGAAAAATAATGACCTTGGGAAGGACCTTTTGAAAGGACTTTTCAAGATTGAAAAATGTACCTACTGATACCCCTTCATTTTTACAAAATTGCCTAAAAAACAAAAGTTACCCAAAAGTAATCAGAAAAGTGAGTAAAAAAATGGGTGAGCAAAAAGCTTTCCACACAAAACATTACGTTTCATTTTCAGAGGTGTGACGAAGCAATGTGGGGGGGCAGGTTAGACTGAGAAATTTTTCCCAACTTTTCTCGCTATATTTTTCCAATTTTTTACTTCAGACTCCCCCCTTCACACCAAGACTTTTCCAACTAATTGGCAAGAAGTGGTTCGAACCATTTTTTTAAAAAGAGAAGTTGGAAACAAAAATGTCGAATAAAAAATGTATTTGAATTTTTTTATTGATTGGATTATGTTTTTTGGAATTTCTCGAGTTGATTTCTGCACATGTATTTGCGTTGTACATAGTAATGTTTGACATACTTTCTTTTTTTCTATGTACTTTAAAACCACTTTAGATTTGTAACAAATTAAATTTAAAAAAGAATTTCCTAACGCAAAATTTAATCTAAGGAAAACAAATTTATTGAAAGCTAATACACGGCTACTACTGTCCGTATGATATATTGACATACGCCAACTCTCAAGTCGCAATGCTTTGTATATGCGTTTCTAAGAAGATATCATTCTATAGTAAAAATTGCACCCATTTGTTTACACGTTCATAATCCACGATATTCGAGTATGTAGTTCCACATGCGATTGCGAAAATGACTTAATGAGGAAAAATATCCAATACAAAGTGAGTATCAGGTAAGTATCTCGCATTATTACCATTTTTCAACACGTTCTAACAATGAGTACCTCCCCATACTTGAAAAATTCAACTTTAGCCAAGTTCTCAAATTTGAACGACAATAAGAGCAGCCAAAAGCTACGTAGAAATTTAGAGACTTTCGAGGCTTGCAGCCTGGTGGCTGGTATGTACTCGAATATTTCACATAGACCAAGTCGATGAGTCCGGTACCTCATCATCAATTGATACGACCTCCTTGAATACATACGTGCGTGCGCTCATAACATTAAAGACAGACGAAGAAGAGAGGAAAGAAAGTCACAGACGCCAGTTGAGCGCTTAAAAAAGATGAAAATTTATCATCTCAAGGGTCACGGATCATTAAACTAATGACACTCGAATCACTAATCGACCACCATGTATTCATGCTCGAGCATTTTTTTCACATTTTTCTATCGTTGTACGTTGTCGGATCAAGTTGGCTATAATTTTGCTCAACAGGCCAACGATGGTACGGATATCAACTTTACTTATTATTATATCTTTGAAAGGAAATTTTCCGAAACGTGAAATGATTTTGTTACATTTTGTAATCGGAATGCTACAAAGAAAAAAAAAACAAAAAAATATATTGGGTTGTTTGTCCTACGCATTGCCAACGCTGAATGTGTACAATTAAATAGAATTTGGAATTCGCTTATTAGATCATCCACATACGACCATTCACGTTCATTTTATGTAAGTACGTACCTAGTATGTATTTTTGAAAAGTGCAAATGAAAAAAAAAATAAACAAAAACGGAAGCATGAATTTACAACCAGTTTTTTTTCCTACATAAACACGAATACAACGAACAGGCGATATGCAGCTACAATAGCCATAGCCGTAACAAACTCAGCGACGATTTCATCCGACGACCTCGGAAAATATGTCATTTGACTGGCGTAAGCCATAGGAACTGTTCACTTTTTTTTCAACATACCAGCACTCTCGACTAATCGTTATACAAAACAGGAAGTAACTACTTGCGAACTGCTGCTGCTAGTTTTTATATCGGCAATTCGCAAATTGTACTCGGACCGAAAACTTGAACTATTTTTCCGAACAGATAGACCGCGATTAAAAAGTCAAACTTTCAATAGCTCAGGTGCGTAGGTACGAGTAATTTAGTTAGACTGCGATTCTCGCACGTTTTTCAAATTATTCGTCGAATTTTTCAGTTATTTTTGGGAAAAAAAGAGTAATTTTTATTCTTGATGCATTAATTTTTGCCGTTCGATCCAACATTCCATCATCGTATCGCGATATAGCGAAATCGTCAACATGCGCGTAATATGTACATACTCGTACACGACTTTGTCCGTATTAGGTTGAGTAAGAAAACGAATAACATTATTTACACTTCGAACTGTACCAACCTACAACCTATAGTATAAACTCAAGAAGTCTTGGTAAATAGCAGAGTGTCACGATACCTGCAACATGTGAGTGAATCGCCCCTCAATGACGATTATTTCTGCATTTATGCAGATGCATTACATTCTCTATATCTGCATGAATAAAGTACAGGTAGGGACATACATATTAGATTGAGTACCGCATTACAGCTGACCATATGAAACTCGAGTAAGTTATACGTACGTAGGTACAGACAGGTACTAGGTACAAAATAAATACACAGAAAGTATATATAAAAATCAAGTGTAACAAGTATTCCTACGTTGACTACAACAGGCATTTGTAAGTAAAGTAAGTATACGAATCCTACACATTCACCTTATTTGTTTTTTCATCGATTATAAAATGATTATCTACCTGGTGAAAATTCCATTCTATCGATACATATTGGTATTTCTTCGAGAGAGGAAATGCATTCCAACCCACTAAGCAATTACACATTGAGAAAATGTCGTCCTACAGACTACAGTCAAAAGTGATCACCGCTAATTGGAGTGAAACTTTGCGCACAGCATGTACTCAAAGGAACATGTACCCTATTTATGGGGTTTCTGACATTGGCACCTGACCTTGCATAAACTGTCTATAGTTCAACGAATTTTACAAAAATGGGAATCTTCTTGAGCGTTCCTCGGATCAGCTGGTAATCGAAATTCTTGCTCCAACTCAATTATGCCGCTATTTCGAAAGTTTATCTGCTTAACAATGCTTCAGTTATTACTTTGACGCTTGTATAGCCAGAATTTCGGATTTGGGGTTTAACTGACGAATGCTGAAACTGAAACGGATCGAGAAATTAGGTACCTACTTCTAATGACATATCCAAGAATCAAAGTACTGGAATAATGAGGAGGGAGAACAAATGGGTTTTCGAGTGTTTTGATAAAGGAATTTCAATAATCCACACAATCATTCTGCATAGCGTAGATCCAAATGAGTATGCATATTGCATATCCTGGGAGAGGTCTATACATCTGTTTGTCAGTAGTCAGGGATCGCAACCTTTCAATCTCACAACAAAGTAATGAAAATCATTTTTCTCCATAATAAAGAACAGGTCACCAATCTGTTCACCTCCTGTCTGAAAAGGGCATATTTTCCGACTGCTTGGAGGGTGGCTAAACTAGTTGTCCTCCAAAAACCTGGTAAGGACCCAGATGATCCTGCAGGATATAGGCCTATATGCTTGCTGAAAACCACATCAAAAATACTAGAGAAACTAATATACAAAAGAATTTTTAAATACCTATCTAGTAATGACCTCATTGCTCCTAACCAATATGGATTTCAGCCTGGGCTCTCAACAGACCACGCCCTGGCAAAACTAATAACTGAAATTGACTATAAGCTTTGATGTTGCCAAGGCCTTTGATTCCATACCTCATCAAGTGATAATTGATGCACTTATTGATCATGGTATCCATCCAATACTAATCTGGATGCTGGTTGAATATCTAAAAGACAGAACAGTGCAGTACCAGTATAATGGTAAAACATTCAAGGCCAAGGTAACTAAGGGGTGCCCCCAGGGGTCTAACCTGGGCCCCCTTTTATGGATCATCATCTACAATGTAGTACTCAAATTCATGTTTCGGGGCTGCAGGTCAATTGGCTTTGCTGACGACTTGCTTTTTGTATTTGGAGCCAAAAACATCAATACCCTGGAACAGAATGCCAGAACTGCCATCACCCAACTCACTATTATGCTGAGTAAGCTTGGTTTAAGCCTAAATGCTGCAAAAACCCAGGTGATGGTATGTACTAGGAAGCACCACACTGAGCCCATAATAACAGTAAATGGTCAGCTAGTCACTACCTCTAGGGAAATCAAATACCTTGGAGTGATAATTGATCAAAAACTCACCTTTATACCACACTTCACTAACATACACAAGAAATCTCAACTGTCACTCAACATTATAAATAGATTGTTTGGACGCACCTATGGCTATGGTTATGAAGCAAGGAAAATCATGGCGCAGGGGCTGATCAACTCACTCTGGTATTATGGGTCAGCAATCACGCTGCCAGCCCTGAAGTACACATGCGTTCTAGAAAAAATCCGTAAAACTCAGAGAGCAACAAACCTGAAGATTATCTCAGCTTATCGGACAGTGTCTGATACTGCAGCCTCTGTTATTGCTGGGATGCTCCCACTTGACCTGGCAATAGCAAAAATGGCCCTTAGAAGAGCTGCTGACATAGGGTATCGCACTCAAGCTCCAAACCTAGACACAGGACCCATTACCTTACTGCACAAAGATTCCAATAGGACCAAGAATGCCTACATAATGCAAAACAGATCATTCTCAAGGCGTCAGCTGGATAATGAACTCACCTCAATGGCATACCAGATGTGGCAGAGCCGCTGGGATCTGGCTACAACTGGAAGAGTCGCTTATGAATGGATTCCTGATATAGCTGAGAGAATGGAAGGTAGCTGCGCACATCTCAAACCAAGCTTCTTCCTAACCCAGGCCCTCACAGGCCATGGTTTCTTCGCCGATTACTTGAAGAGATTCAAGATAATAAGGAGTAACCTCTGTGTATGCGGTAATCTACAAAGTCCACAACACCTCATCACTGAATGTACAAATACCCAAATTGCTGAGATCAGGGAACGGTACCCAGTAGAAATGCTTGATGTCACTCCCACCAACTTACAAAATCTGAATCAACTCATCAAAGAACTCTTTCACATCCGGGACTCCATTAAAGTTATAGCTGACAAATCTACCACAGATACTGAGGGAACGTCAGATGTGGATGATCCATCACCTTTAACCACACTATATAGTCTCCAAGAACTACCTCCTACTACCAGTATCACCAGCACACCAATACCAATGCACCTGCAGTCACCATCACCAGTCTCTATACTCCAAACACAACTAACACAAGTACCAGAAACCACCAACAAAAACAACGGAGTAACAAGCTTACCTACCTACTCACCATCAGCACTGAAGCTTGTGCCTAGAACAGTGCTGATAGCTAGCGAGCTACTCAAGAGGAACCAAGAGGTCTGCAGCAGCCCAGTCACACAACATTCAACTGAATCCTGTATTAGTTCGGAGGCCTCACAAGGAGGTGACCAGCATCATTCACCAGGGTTCGAAAACGAATGGCTAGCTGCAAGGAGAAACTTCACAGCAATTAACCTACCCAAATTCAGTCCAATGGTGCAACCTATCAACCCAATCCTGCAGCAAACAGACCACATACTTGGCCCACTTTCTTCACCAACCTCATCCCCTAGGAAGAGAATCATGGTATCCAACTCCCTTTTCCAACATACTACAGCAATGCCACACCCTGAGCACAATGTACTGTATTCTCCTGCCAACACAACTACAACAACATCAACAACTACTGCCCAACATGGCCGTGTCATCCGAAACTGTAAAAGCCCCCCTGCACACAACATTAGCACAACACTGGGAACAGGGAGATATAATATTCCTGTTGTACACTCCAGTCCAGTTGAGGGGCACAGCACATCAATACCAGTGTACAATGGTTGGAACAGCCCAGGCTTTCAACCCTGCAACTTCTCACCGTTAACCCTCACACCAACAGCTCACCAACATAGAATGGACTACACAAGTAGCTTTGAGGTCCAGTGCTCTCCAAATCTGATCCAGGTACCTATCAGCAAGGTGTATCCACCAATCAACTTGAACAAAACATCGCTGAAAGCTAAGCAGGTAGCAGACGCCTTTGAGAGTCACAAAAACAGAATACAGTTCATGCATGGAGGGGTGACTCCAGGCTCTGTAGCTGAGGAAACACCAAAACAAGATCATTCAACTTTCTCCATTGGTGGGAAGCTGGGCATCAAAAAACCTCCATCAAACTACACACCAATGGGACCATATGTAAACCGACACATCTTGGAGGATGTAAACCGACGAATAATATTCCTAAGGACCACCTTCCCCCCAACTCCCAGAAAGAGTAGCACTGAGCTCTCCACTTCTGTGGCATACCAGCACTGGGAAGAGGCCTCAAAGGAGGCTGAACCCAGGAGGATAATCTCAACAGCCCAGAGACAGTTGCTCACTCAAGGAGGCCTGGATCATCCATACTCCCTGATATTCAGTGACCATGTCTACATACCTGCTATGCAATACCTGGTGCTTCGTGGAATCCAAGAGCGCTTCTACGCCCCAGTCAGTGCTGCTAGTGTGGGGGATCTTCTCCCATACGAACAATATCTTGACATGCACGAACCAACACCTCGTGATGTCGAGACCAGACTCATCGCCTCTGCTGCAGAAGCAATGAGGAGAAGAAGCTTGGGAAATATGGCTTTAACAGCAGTTGAGTCCAACGGCCTACTCACGCTGGAGGAAGCCAATGAAGACATATTTCTTCAGGGACCCTCCTTTGCACTGGCACACTGTGTCAGCCAAGACCTCAGAATGTCCGCTGGGATAGCGAGGGACTTTGTCCGCCACTTTGGAGGCAGAGAGATGCTACTGACCCAACCACACAATGTGGGGGAAGTGGCAACTCTAAAGCGGAAAGTCGAAGGAACAGTGAGCCAGGGACATTATATAATATTCTGTGTCGTCACAAAAATCCATTACTACGACAAACCAACATATAAGGACTTCTCCCTTGGCATCCAAAATCTTGCCAGGGAATGTACCAGAAGAAAAATAAAAAAACTCGCTATCCCACGGATTGGATGTGGGCTGGACCAGCTTGACTGGGGCCAGGTACGGCCAATCATCGTAAGAGAGTTCAGGGAGATACCTATCAATATCAAGGTATGTAACTGGACCTCCCCTAACACCCGCTCTAAAACGAATTGATAGCACTTGTAAATAGATTATATAACAATGTAATAAAGTAAATATTCTCCCCAAATATATCTTATTTAATTTAATTTAATCTATATAGTACAATGTATGTATATTATTGTAGCACTACCCTAAGCTGAAGGATGGAAGAAACCTATGGTATGTGTCCATTCTCAGCATTCAAAACTACTCCAACGTTATCCACTATGTAAGGTAGGACCGAGTGTTCCCACTTTCACACATCAGAAATAATATCCTTTTGGACAATCCTACTCTAGGAGATCTCTTTCTGAGGTAGTTAAGGGTACAGTGGTGCCCGGAGACCTCCTAGGCCTACCCCAAAATGGGAGACGGGTCGGGGGTCGCTCCAAATCCGCGGAAGGGGGGAATGGGCTACATCCTAGGGTGACCACTCCCTCAACCCCGAAGTGGTGGGAGCGATTCTGGGATACTGCCTAGGAGCTCCGGGCCTTTGGCCTGGTGCTGGGGGGGGGTGGGTCAGCAGTCCCAACCAAAACTGGGGCCCCCCACTCACTGCGGCTCCAGGACCACTGGGTGGCCGAACCGTCCCCTTCCCCTCCTAGTTTTAAGCAAAATTGAAACACTCCTAATCTTGGCTTAGTTTAAGTTGTACATAGTCTTTATAGCTAAATTTTAGTATTAAGTTTGTAATTTAGTATTAGAATATACATCACCCTCCCCTTAAACTTAAGATTGTACTGGTATTATCTCTGCGGAAGGGGCGGGGCTTAGGCCCCGCCCCCTCACCGCAGGGATAAGTAATTATAAGATGTAAATATTATTCAAAATAAACCCTTTTTTTTTTAAAAAAAAAAAAAATCTCAACCAAGCTCTTCCCAGTTCAAAGAATGTACTTTAGCGCATTATTTACACGGTTATCAATTCACTTGTTATCACGATAGCCTGCTCAAAATCAACTCAGAGGACTGAAATTTGATACATAGGTAGGTACTTACTCATCCAAATTCTGTGAGTGTCTTATATGTGTTTTTAGGGATTACATTTCGTAAAATATCTACAGCAAAAAAATTCACAATGCAACGAGACTAGTTAGGTAGGTGCAAGAAATTTGTTTTGAATTTTTATGAAAATATAATAAGATTTCACTTGACTATGAACGAATCATTTCGATGTTCGATGCATAGTTCAAGGTCTAACTGGAAAAGAGAAAATTGCACTAATTTCTTCACTTCCAGTCAAAAAACATGTTCAACTTGGCCAATTTTTTTCAATACATATTTCGGTAAATTTTTGACGTTTTTGAAAAAAATTCTACAGTTTTTAAAAAATTGTCCTCTAGTTTTTTTGTTTTTTTCGTGCTCTTTTTCAGCTTTTGATGTTGAAAATTAAATTTAAAAAAAAAAAGAATAGATTTTGCTGTTCGAGCGAAGTGAAGAAGAAAGCGTTTGAAAATAAATAATTTGTGAGGTACAAAAAAACAAGGAAGTTCAACGTTAAAATTTCGTGCTTTTTGATGCTTTTGAATGAAATTTTGCACCCTTTTTCACTTTTTCGTGCAACGTGGTAAAATTTTACGCCTTTTTCGTTACCAACCCTGGAACTACGAACTCATTTGTCCCCACAAAACTAACAGTTAAGTACAGTTCAATATTCAAGAAATGATTAAACCACGTTTTGGTTAGAACTATGTTCAAGAAAATGGAAAACGCTTCTGGAAGGCTGAACGATGGTCATATATTTTTTTCAATGAAGCTACCTCACATAGGTACAAATTGATTAACCAAATCATTCTCAAGAGATATTCAAGGTGAAAGAAACAAACGAATATATACTGAACAGTTGGATTTTCAACATCTCGTGCCATTGTTTGGGATTTACAACGACATGGTATCGTAAATAATTTTCCCAACACGTATAAGATTTTCCACATGGCGCAATGAATGCAAACCTAGATCCAACTAACCTACGATATTTGATCCAAAGTATTGGAATCCTTGGAGAAAAACAATGAATAAAACGCGACACTTCGGTAGACATAACTATACTACATAGTTATTATTATAACAATATATAATATTACACTCATAGAAATAGTGTACTCTTATAATATCCCATAAATCTCTTATCAATTTTGCAGCCATCACAGCAAGATAATGAGCTGGAAAATCACAAAAGAAGATTTTCCATCAACACGACATGAGTGACAAGTGCGTTTCCACAACATAAAATCACATTAATGTCATCAAGATCACCTTCGGGGTAACGACTATACGGTCATTACTTAATCTAACTGGTATTACAGAAAGCAAAAAATCAATTTACATTTGCTTACTATATGGACGCATAACTTATGCTAAGTCTAAAATCTCGATCCAGTTTTTATATTGCAATTCGCAACGCATAAGTATAATTTTTCGCAATTTATCACGCCAAGGTATTTTACTGAAATCATCAACGTACCCTGTAGAGGATTTGGCATTCGTCGGATACTGTTTTCCTTATTTAACTGAAATATTACTCAGAAGAATAAGGAAAAAATATGTACAGGTTAATTTTTTCATCTCAATCAAATTAATTAGTCAACAACATGAAATTACGTAGGCGTGCAAGTTAATCAAAATTACATTTTTTTCGTAATGAACCTTGTTAATATCTGATCATTGATCAATAGTACAAAATATATAGGTTATCAGATACCTACACCAATACCTGAATATCTGCGTAGAATGATTTATGGTTTTAGCATTTGAAAAAGAAAAATGAAAAAAAGGTCACCGAACGCGAGTCGACGAATAGAATTAAATGCCGATGATAAAGGGCGTGGTTGTAAAAATCTGTTAAGTTGGCGGATACCTATTTTAATATTTTCATCAATTTAAAAGGGTTGCTTATCCCGTTCATTCCGCTGGTATGCGTACCGAAGACGTGAAACTCCAATAAAAATTGATGTGAACTCTGTTTACCTTTTTACTGAACCTCGAAATTCGTCATCATTAACCTTTAAGAAAAAGATAGCACATTTAGTTCCTGTGTACAAGTTTTCCATCATGAGCAAAAGAATCAATGTTACTTAGAATTTTGGTGATTACGATGAGAGCAAGTGCTTCAACAGAACAGGTAATTCGTAAATAGGAACGGATCAAACATTCTATTCATATCAGGATAGAAAGTCGAATTAATTCAGGAAACCACTTTTTTTCTTCAAAAAGTTAAAGAACTTCATTAAAAAAAATATTTAGAAAAATTGGGAGGATCGCCTCAGGAAAAAATCTCACGAATTTAAATAAGCAGTGCTTCTGCACTCTGCACAATGCACATTCTTTAATGGAGCACAAAAAGTCCACTATTTTTTTCAAGATGAAGTACTTTTTGAATTTTTACTTTGAAGGTATAGTACATACATATTATTTATGAGACAAAAAGCTCTAACCTATTTCCTGAATACTCCAGAATCAGGTGAAAACTTTATGTTGAGAATTGAACAGATTACAATATGAGATCCGATAAAACCACTATTATTATTGTGTTTCAAGTATCTGAATCCTACTTCAATCCATTTCAACTTTTTTACGCAGTGATTTCACTTCAGTCATTTAAATCCACAGACCCAACACATCGTGTAAGAAGCCATTAATAGAAGCACTTCCATACCGGAATACACACCTCGAAATGTTCACTTCCTTCGTCACGTCTCAATAAGAAATTGCCGAAAAAATCACCCTTTCATACGACGAGAACTGAAGTCACACGAAGATACACTTTAAACGGGTCATTTACACTCGAATAAATCTTATAGGACCGATGACAGTCATGAGAAATTACTTACTCAACATTGTGTTAATCAGCTTGACAAGTTCACCCATCACACGACGATTGAACATCCTCATTACCCGAATTGTTTACCAACACTCCACCTCTCTCTCTTCGCTTACAGATTCTCATCAAACGAAGTACGTTCACTTCATATTCGGTTTACTTTAAAGTAGCATCACTAGCATTTACTCGTACTATCCATTCATACAAACATTAATTACATGCATATACGATACAATATGATGCTGGTTAATTCAACTATGTATGTGTACTGTGCAGTATCTGAGAATATTATACTGTTCGAGATGCCGACGATGACGTCAATTTTATTTTTTTTTAAAACGGAAGTAAAAATTCTATCCCTGTTGTATGGATGAATCATCTTCCTCCAATACAGATTTTCTCCCTTCGGTTCGCCTGAAATATCTCTCGAACATCGAATACGTTTCGTAACTTTACTCTCATCTAGACACCGTTGCCAAAAATTTTTGAGGAAAACGTCAGATCGTTGATTAATTCATCATTCGTTTCAGATAGACGACTCAGTCAAATAAATCGGACAACTGTTGATAATTAGGTAGTCGGCGAAGTATTTGCGAAAAAAACAAAAACAAAAAAAATGGGAAATCAGGAAACGAATATTGAATATTTTATACGCTAATTACGACGGATGGTCTGTAATTAATTCTCTTTAAACGCTGATCTATTGTGGTTTCGAATGGAATAATTCACTTTAATATGTTGAAGGGGGCCTGAAATCACCGCCATACCACGGACAAGTGAATTTCATGTGCGATTTTGTCTAAAAAAATGAGATAGTTAGGTGGGACTAGGTATCTGATTAGTGATAATGATACTATTTCGGTTAGATACGAGTGCTTTCAAGTTTCTTATGCTATACAAATTTGGCCCCTAAGGAGCCTCTATTAATTATCCTGTGAAATTTAATGCTAATGAATGCAATTTTTAAAATTTTTCAGTTTTTGTTTCGGGTACCCCGGACAAACTATTCCGTTGTGTTGCTATTTAGTATAAGACGAAGAAACTATCGAATTCATAATGAGAGACACAATTAATTACCTATCGTAATCTTTTCAAAATTGGTATGAGGAATTCTAAAAAAAAGAAACAATTTCATTGATTTTCATAATATTTTTCATTTTTTTTTTTTTTTTTTTTTTTTTTTTTTGAAGACGAAGTTCTTTACATCGTGATTATAATACTTATCTAATATTCGGCATATCAACGCTATTTTGATCATTCTGTTATCAAATTACTCACAGAGCTGCACCTCACCTACGCCTTATGATGATAATATCGCGTAAAATTATGATAATTATACGAAAAAAAAAACTATTATTCGATAAGTTTATTTTTAAACAAGCCGAATGGAAAGACGCGCATTTGAAATGAGAAAAACACAATTTTTATTGGGATGAAAATGTACATGGACTTTATGAAACATAGGCACCTACATTCTCAAAACTGGTTACCTCTTGGCTAGAAATAATAAATTTCAAAAATTAATACCTAGACCTACCCACCCAGTATCCACTCGCAAATTGGAAAATATATTCCTTTAATCACCCAACGTTGCTAAATTCATAGAGAGAAGAATGAATAGCAGTTCAGAACAAAATTTCAACATAGGTGGAATGAAAATCATGCAGACAAAAAATAATATCTCCAATAAAAATTTGTTTGCTTGAAATTTCGTCAGGGATGGTTTTTTAACCTTCAAGTATATTTTTCTAATATTCAATAGTCAAAAAGACCCGTACCTGGTGGATATTAACGCTCAAATTTGATATAAAAGGCCCACAGGGTTCAAAATGTGGATTACCCTGACTAAAAATTTGAAAATGTCCAAATTTTAAAGGGCAAAGCAAGGGTGAACATTATAAAACGGTCAAAATATAAATGTCCAAAACTCGGCGTTCAGTCCAAAGAAGGAGGTAGGGTCCGGATTTTATCGTATTAGCCTCGAAAGAACTCGATCTACTCGTACGTTCCGGCTGCTCCAATCTCTCCAAAATGACCAGAGAGTCCGTTTGGCATGTATAAAAAAAGTGCCGCAGATAAACCTCTTGCAGACTTCAACTTTTCAACACCTCACCACTTTTTTCCAGCTACGAAGTAGTGGATTTTCGCGTTTTTTTTCTAGCCGATACAACTAATACGAGTAAATTTGTCTCAAAAAACTTGAAAATTGGATTTTTTCTGAGCTTATTCAACCAAAATGATTGCCACGTTTTCATTGACTCATACAAAATCGCATTCTTTCAAAATCACAAAAACATTACCTTAGACAAGGGATTCTTTTTAGTCATGAAAGCGAATTCAGTTCGTTTTTTCCATGGCAGCTTCTTTCATTTCGCCAAAAAATTTAATGATATCTTAATAGGGCAAAAAACATCTTACCTACGGGATGAATCATCTTCCGATATCCAATATTGCACTTTTCTGAGAATCATTAAATGTACTTGGTAGTTGGCTGATACACCACGCATAAGGAAAACCGGTTGGTGAAATTTCGAAGAACACGATTATCATGAATATAAATATATAATATATGTACATACGTACAAAGACCAATCTGAACTTACAATTACACACACCGGTGCAAAAAAAACAATAACTTGCAAAAATCACCATTTACTTCATGTTTTGATCATAGTGGTATACGCAAAATAAGTGGGATAACCCACGTGCAAACTGGCACAACGTAATTTTGAATTTAAATTCGATAAAATTCTTCCAAAAATTTTCTAACCGTAATTTTGTCATCACGTTAACGCGTTGGCGCCAACATTACATTTTTTATTAAACAAGTCAATTTTTTATACCATAATCTCGTACAAGCAGAATTTTCACCATCAAAATTCACCCACCTAAAAGATTATTCCTTTTAAAAGTTGAGACAACACTGGCACTTATATCGGTAATAGGTTCTTCTTTATTTATCAGCATTTTTCACCACACGACAGCACGGACAGTCGGACATGATGGTAAACACGAAAGCCCACCTCCTTAGTGCCTCAGTGTTCATATTCATTCAAGCTAAAAGCTTCAGTCACCATTCATTATTTAGGTCAACTTTCTTTCTCGATGGAACAATATTATAGCGGTATGACAACGACAGATTAACTTTATAGAGCAATTATACGATGACACAATTTGATAGTGTTTATATTTACGATTTGACGTAAAGTTGAAGGGCATTGGTGAAAATATGAAATATGCTACGCGGAAAAACCTTCTTTCAATGACAGCCGATTTTCACAACCAAATCAATCCTTCTTAGAGGTATCTACATGCGTTATCTTGCGTTGGAAAATAAATATCCTCATTTTAGAATCAACCAACAATAAATACACATATTTCTTGCTGCAAATCCATCCAAATCAACGCAATTTTCTATAGTTAAAATTTCAAATACAAAGATTCCAACTACGTTCAACAAATTTCGACTGAACGTTGAATTGATCGCAACGAAGAGTAAACGACCCTAAAATATGTTAGTTACTAGGCGACATTGTACACAATTCAATAGGTATCAGTTAAGTATACCTACGACAAGTTGCATTCTTTGAAAATCCAATCTAAACGACAGAAAATACATTTGAAATGCTCGTCACACTTCAAACCTTTATACATGAAAAATACCCAAGATAATAAAACCACATTATTATACTACATTCGAAGCTAATGAATTTAAAAACATATATATCCAGCAAAGAAAAACCATGAACTTTAAAGTGATTCATTAACAAGACAGTAGAAGGAAAAACAGGCAACAGCTTACAGTTCTACATCAACAAAAAGAATATTATTCATGATTTGACAGATTTAAAAAAAATCTCCATTATGACGAAGTTTTAAATTCAATAATCCTCTAAATGTCGTGCATAAGGTACACACAGGTATAATGCTCACCCAGACCACAGATCCATGAAAAAAACACACTAAACGATGCGTGATGCTATAGGTTTTTAACCAGACCTAAAAACGTTTTTATCATGGTCAAACACGCATATCAACGGTCGCTAGACATTTTCAAAGAAATTATTCCAATTTCTAAGCTGAATTTATTCAAACTACATAATATGTATATGTTTCGCAGGTATGAAAATTCTTAAAATATTGATTTTTTTAAACAAAAAATTGTTAAAAAAATTATGTGGTAATTTTTAAAGCCGATAGACAGTAGTAAAATGAACCACAACGAAACCACAAAATGCATTGTTTTAACAAACTTTAAGCGAAAAGTAACTCATTCCACCAATAAAAAAATAAATCAAAACGGATTCCAGAATATTTCAAAAATTCATTAAAAATACTTTCAAAACTGTTCAGAAAACCAACTCCTATAAAACGATCAATCTTGAAAAAATTACACAAAAAATTGAAGGTAAATGTTCCTTACATGTTGAGACTTCCAACACAAATCATACCAAGATAGTAACCTTCAGAAAATTTTTACATAAATTTTATTTGAAATTGAAAAAGAAAAATTCGTTCATAAAATAATCAGAAAATCGAAAACAACTGACTTCGACGATTTAGATTGAAAAGTTACTATAAATTAATGTTATTCTGAAAAGGTACCAAACACGAGTTCTGTCAAGTTTGGCTGCAAAGTTGGAAAAAAAAATACAGAAAAATGACTCAAAAGATACTTACAGTTCGTTATGTAGTAAGATATTGAAAAAAAAAAAAAAGAATCAAAAACGAAGAAAACTTGAATTATTAAAAAATTAAGTAATAAAATATGGGGAAAAATTAATGAAATTAGGTAAGTATAAATTAGTTTTCAAAAAAAAACCCTTACAGAGTTTTTTAACAAACAAAAAATTGGAAAAAATTGGTCTTTTCTCAGGTGTACCTCACTATTTGTGTGTAATGCGTGTAATATTATGTTATTTATATGTATGTACTCTCAGTAGTGTTGTACTTCACCAAACAATATATTGTAGGTCTAGGTACCTATGTGTATTCATTTTCATGTGTAATTTATATCTCACTAAGTGCTTCGATCAAAAAATATCACATAATATTGAATCGCGTGACCGGTAAAAATTATAGGTATTTACAATGGAAAACTTTTTCAATTACTCGATCATCGTGTTCTTTTATATAAATTAATAAACTAAATTTCATCAACAGTGCAAAGATTATGTATGAATTTTGAAGGCAGATTGTAGTTTTAAAACATAGAAATGGCAGTTTTGTTTCAAATTATTCAACTTCTGCAAAAATGAATGATTTACTCGCGCTTGAATGCTTCTTCCTTTCACCTAATTGCATTAAACGATAAGTACATACAAAAATGTCGTATTCGCTTTACAAAGACGAATATGATTTATACAGAAAACACCGTCATTTATGTAATGTACCTATAGACTGGTACTATGTCTCTTACGTGAGATAATTTTTTAAAACTATAATGGTAAAGTAATACGACCAACGACTGAAGAAAAACGACACACTGGAGGCGATAATAGAGTAATAAGAGAATTCTATTATGGACTTACATGAAATTTAACAATTACGATGCACATGTATAGTTTTGATACATACAAACATAACACAAGGTCCTTATTATTACAAGAACCGAACCGAAGTTGAGGACTAAACTGTAGATTCTGATTGCGACTTTTTGACATCATTGACTAGATGAATAATATATTTTTACAGTCACGATATAGCCATTGTTTTCGTCCAGCATTGTTGCCAATAGTTTCATCTTTTTGAAATTTATATTCATCTAAGAATTAAAAGTCGGCGGTGTTGGGATTCATTCTAAAGATGTGCTTCAGGTAGGTAGTTGGTTCTCAATTATTATCAAGAAAATGTTACTTTCAAACGGGTAACTAACCTACAATGTGCGCATGTACAAGTATCTATACGCAGTACATTTTCATTAATTAATCATATCGGCTTCAAGGATTGGGTTATTTATCTCATCACTATATTGTTGTACGAGCTCATTGTTTAATTCAAGTTTGAAATAGCTGCATTCTTTTTGTTTATATTTTGTTTAAATTAAAATCGTAACTGGCTTTCATCATTTCAACAAAAAATTTCATTCGAATATGTACAAAGAAATGTGCAAACAAAAATTACAAAATTTCAATTTTCATTGATCCTCAAAACTTGAACCAGTCCTTTTGTACATAGGTATAAAACAAATAATACGCATAGGATTATCACCATTTAGAACTTTTTTTTCGGACTTAATAATTGCGCAATTGTATTTTTAAATAGGTAATAGGTATACAAGAACAATATCTGTGTAGTTGAACTGCTCGACTCAACTAGCTCCATAACTCAGATCAACTTTTGTTTTACCATCCATCAAGTAGGTATTTGAGACTCTTTTTTGATTGGTATCGGGAAAGTGTACCTACTTAGGACTTACAGGGTGGACAGAAATATCGTGAATCCCAGAGAAAGTTTTTCATTAAAGATATAGGTTGGCAACGTGAAATAGGTAGATGCCATGTTGGTGGAAAGTAAGTTATCATCATATCATCTCAGTCCAACAACCAATCATATGCTATCATTATTATCATTCACTGTGACCAACCGAAATATTTAGCAGAAAACTTTATTAGGGGTTCACGATATTTCTGTTCACCCTGAGCATTAAACTAGGTATTAAAGATTCATCTGGAGTAAGGTCCATTAGAATATGGACATGTTGGCCCGGAAATATTGACCACGAAATGATAAGAACTTAACTCGATGCGATGCATTAATTCGCTAGTTAAGAACTTTCTTAGAAACTTGGACAGGAGAGGTGAAAGACGATAAAATCATCAAGACAATAGACGAGTTCTCTTCAAGAATAGAACGATACAGTCGCCATCTTTTCACATCTGTCTAAAGCAGTATCTCCGAGTGCATAAGATGAAATGCCATCTGTATATCTGTATCCTGTCTCAATAACATAAACATGA
Organism: Planococcus citri; assembly: GCF_950023065.1. Lineage (NCBI taxonomy): Eukaryota > Metazoa > Arthropoda > Insecta > Hemiptera > Pseudococcidae > Planococcus > Planococcus citri. Next base: position 38,726,622 of record NC_088677.1, read on the forward strand.
TGCGAATTTTCAAGATTGCACCAAACATAACAGCAACAGTATTTTCCATAAATACCAAATAATATTCTATGAAAGATGATTAAACAGACTGATGAAAATTAAACACAATTGTAAATAAGTGTTCATTCAATATGCCTATATTCAAAATGTTTTTCGCAAACGAATATCTAAATCTTATAACCATGAAAACAGACTTCGTTGATATCTTTACTGATTAAACACGGATTTCAATCAATTATTGAGAGATAGCAAAGTAATCCCGTGACTATAAATAAAAAAACCGCCAATAGCGATTTTCAGTTTTGTATGAGGATAGAAGAATTGATATGGAAGAATGATGGATTGATGGGGGATAACCAATTACATTTTATCATACGATGTACCGCAGCGAATACACAAAAAATAATGATACAACTGATACAAGGTACTCATAGGTTCGTATTCTTAATTAGAAAAAGCAAGTAGAATTCATAGATAAGCTGTTTTTTTTGCATAGTTCACGTATTGATTGCCTAAGCCAAAACGGTGACATGTATTATACCTTGTGCCTTAGCACTATGATACATATTTTATTTATGTGTTCAAGGAAGTACCATTTTTTTAAAATCCCAAGTTTTCGTGATATCAAGTATCCACTCGAATACCTAATACATACACGTACTTGTAACTATCTTGTAATAAAACAATAACAATTGAATTTAGGCACTCACCAGAACTTTAGTAAATCGTCTTTCCAGTTCATTTTGATCTGGCATAGGTAATTTAGTGCGTATGCTGAGACGGACATTATGAGTTCTTGGTAATTCGACTGAGGGAGGCGATTCTCCTTTATTACTTTGTGAATTTCCCATCTTCAATTCACCATTCTGCTTTTTAGATTTTAAACAACAAAACACATTCACCTCACCATTCCGCATTTAAATAAATTTCGTAAAAGCAACAGGTATCTAATCCAAAAACTCACGGCGCGCACCGAAAACACAACTAACTAGACATCGTAGAAGGTAGATATTCACCAAACGACGGAGACAACGAACCAATACAAGGAACGCCAAGTTGTAATACAAATACAAACATCTGACATACACGTTATTCAAGACCGCACAACCGCCACTACGCTTTGGAGTTCGGGTTTGTAATAACTAGACGCAGTTCAGTTGATGTAATGCCGAATGCTGAGGGTAGGCAGGCAGAACAGAGGAGAGAGAACTCGAAGTGACAACATACCGCTTATACACCATAGTGGTGAACTGAACTGATGTAAACTGTTGTACTTTATCCGACGAGCTAACTTCATCACAGTTTCATCAATGGAAAATGAATGAGAAACAAAGACGAACTTATCCGAATACGTAAGTTAAAAAAGGACAAAATGAAAAAAAAAAACAAAATTCAAAATGCGTGTTTACTTTTTACACAGATCTGTGTTTAGTAACTGGATGAGGATTCAGATTCAATCAGAAACGTTATCAGGCGTTACGGTATCATTAGGTTTGTTCGTTTTTAACCAGGTTTCTTACCCGGGTAAGGTTAAATCCAGAGACCTGTTATAGGTCTTTGGTTAAATCAGGGGTAAAAAGTGGAGAGCGGAGTAAGGAGAGTAAGGAAAGTGTAGACCCGGTTAGACCGAGTAATAAAAACGAACAAACCTATTATTGGTTTGGGTTGGGTTACCGTACTGTTACTATCTGGTTACTATAGTCGCGCTACGCAGTTACGTTCGGTTCGTAGTCGACTAGTCAAACAATAAATTAAAATTTAACCAATAATAAAATTTTAATAATTAAAATTGAATAATATTCATTAATCATAACATGATAGATTTTTTCGATCATTGTTAATATTTTGTTACTATTGCAAATTTGCAATTGCCATGGTCATCAAGTTTGTTGATTACTTATATTCAATTATTCTATTTTCCACTTTTCTTTCGATCTTGGAGGAAAATGAAATGAGGAGACGAACGATGAATGGATTCAGTGTTCATTGTTCAACCAAACTTCTACTCCCAAGTCCCAGTTCTCCTGAATTTCATTTCCATCTGTTGGTTCGTCTCACATATCAAAAGTCAAAATCACGTTCGTTTTTAGATGTAGAAAAAGCGCTGCAAGGTACAAAAGTACATCTCTCAATCGGTAAGTAGTTACAGTTCGTTGAACTCGAAAGCAAGAGAATCACTATCATAATCAACACCAAAATCTGAACTTGAGTGAAAAACTCAGAAGAGAAACAAAATAACGAAAAAGAGATAATAGATAATACACCTGCCTATTATACATCAAAAATCAAGAAAAAAATTTAAACTTCCTGAATATTTAATTTCATGGTACATAATAAGATTTAATTAATGCTCAACTGAAAATAACCTCACAGTACTATCTGCACCACCAGACACGATTAAGCTCGCTTTAGACCAATCGCAACACATTATTTTATCTTCGTGACCAAGTAAGTCGTACAAAGGCGTGTTGGAGCTGTAAAAAAAATTCATTACAATGAATTGCTCATTTCTTTCATAAATCTATAGTGATTGCATCACAATAGCAAATTACCTTCTAATATCCCATAATTTAAGATCATTATCGTAACTACCCGAAACGAACAAATTTGGATCTGTATTTGACCATTTCACACATTGTACCCATTCTTTGTGGGACATGAACGTTTTCTTCACTATGCTTCCTTCTATTATAACAAATTTAGAGAATATTTAAAAAATATGTACAGCAAGTAAACGGTTACCAAAAACTTTGCTAAACTACCATTTGATCTAGGGTCATACAGCCGAACACTTCGATCTGCACCGCAAGTTATGATCAATTTGTTTAGGGACGAGTAACTAGCATTGAAGATAGATTTATTAGCAACTAATTCAGTTTTCATTCCGCCGTACTCGACATCCCAGATTTTTAATGTGTGATCCCACGATGCTGACAGAATCTCATCATCATCAGTCCATTGAATCGCCGATATGGCTTCCTTATGTCCTTTCAAGGTTGATTTAGGTATCTAAAAAATACACATCGAAATAGAATAACACCATGTGAATACACGAGCAAGTAGGAATTCTTACCCTGGTAAATAACGCATCTGGTTTTGATTTACGTCTTTTAGCAGCTATTTCTTCTTCCTCTTCATTGACGGGTGCAGAATAATCTAAAATACACGAATTAAAGAAATGATAATCATTCATAAATACACTTCACGTTTGTCATGCTTGAACATGATGTAAACTCACCCGTCGACCAGATTTTCAGGGTAGAGTCCCAGCCTCCTGTAGCAAATATTGACTTCGATGGTCTGACATCGAGACAATTTATTGTTCGTTCGTGTCCTCGACAAATACACGTACTTCTCACTTCATTTTGTGCTCGATCCCATTCCCAAAGCAAAGCAGTTTGATCTTGAGAAACGCTGAATTACACATCAATATTATTGCTAATAGCAGCATCAAAAATGAAAATATTTTCATAAATAATGCACTCCAAAAGTACCTCACAAAAGTTGCTACCGAGGAATCGGCATTAATCCATGATATTCCTTTCACCGGTCCGGTATGAACAACAGCACTGCTCAAATGTTTACCTTTGATGGACCAAATATGAATCGAATTGTCGTAACAGCCAGATAAAATCCTATCACATAAAACAAGGAGTTAGAAAAGGATGCAAATTCATGGTATATTACTTTTAGGTGGGAGGGAAAGTAATTCTCGACGAACGCGAGGTTTGTGACACAAGTGAAACTAGAGTACCAATGGAAATTCGTTGAGAATCCTTTTAATTCCTCTTCAAAAAAGTTTGTTTCTCAATCGCGTGGTGGAAGAGGGAACGCACATTGAGCACTTGCGTTTAACGAGCGGAAACAAAGTACCATTTTGATTTCTATGGTAAAAAAATGGTAAAACACAAAAGCGGAGAAAAAAAACATGCAATATACCATTTATCAGAGGCATGCACGGCTGACACCCAGTCGTCATGTTGCAGGCAATCTAATGGTTCTGGTGAAGGCACAGCTTCTATGTATTCAATTAGTATGTCACGTTCAGTTGAAATTCCGTTCGTAGTCAAATATTCGTTCAATTTACATCGTAGAAGTTCTTCATTGACAACAAAATCAAATTGTATCTTTTGTTTTTCAATACTGCTGCCATTTTCTACAAATGAAAAATCAATTGATACAAATTTATAAAACATTTTAGCTCAAGTCGTAATTTAATTTGCTATACACACCGAAAATTATTTCATTCAATAAATCGTTCAATCCGGCTGTGGTTATGTCACTCGGAACATAATAAGGGGTATCGGAAACAGCATATCTAAAATGAACGTATGAACAAAAATCCACCACATTAACATCACGATTCCCAAAAATTTCTTTGAAAAGAGACGTAACCGACATAATTAATTAAATATACATACTTCTGTTGTTTTGTAACAAACTTTATCTGTAATTGAGAATCCGTAGTGCTAGTTTGTGCCATTGTCTAGTTCTTCCGAAGATTGTTTCAACACTATAGAAACACACAACTCATAACTCAGTTAATTTTCTGAATATGAAAATCAATTCTATTATTTATACTTTTAACATCTATCTACATGAAACTGAAAGATACTGAATACTGAAAGATGTCCATGTGCACTCTACTCACTACTGATTGATAAGAAATAGCATCTAAAAATCGCGTTTTTTTTTTTGCACTCGGAATGCGTAACAGCCGTTCATTTAGTGATTTGATTTTCATTTTTCAAACTGAAACTGTAAACAGTGTAAACTGTTTTTACTTTTTTTAGTTTTTTTCATCAACCATCAGCTTCATCTTCATTCATCTGCGATCTTTTAGTCTTTTACGTGACAATTAATTTTTCTGAATCAAAATTAAAGGCGATAAAATTGATCAACTAAAAAATTCTCCACTTCGAGGACTTCTTATAGGGTACTTATGATTTCGTGAAACTGAAAACCCTCCAATGTAGGTAGATATATTTTTTATTTTCGATATATTGCTTCTTTACAAAGTCACCTATCACACTTGTCAGTAAATATAAGTCTGGATTTTGTAGGGGTCAACTTTAAAAATTGAGATTACTCAAGTCAGAAATCAGAATTTGAGCCTCCAGCAAATTTTTGAAACCCGAAATCCCCACAAAATTTTATCAAATGGAGTTGGAAAGCCAAAATTCATTCTGCAAACTAATTTCGAATTTTCGATACGACACGAATTCGACTGCAGGTGGATTTCAAGTCGTTTCGGAGCCTCCAGCGACTTTTTGAAAATTACTGGCAATTTCAGGAAAGCCAAAATTTATTCTGCAAATACGCAACAGAGTCGACTGCTGCCTCCAGCATTTTGGACTCGCACGAAATTTTTTAAACCGTACAAAGGTAGATTAAAAGATCAAGCAAAAATTCCACCTGTCAAAATTTCAAGTGCTAAAGTGCCTTTTTCGATTTTTGTTGAATTGTTGAAAATCAAATTTAGGTCAAAAATCAGGAAAAAAATCAACAGTTTACCAAATTGACCAAGACAACTGAAATTTGGGATATACCCTATTTTTGACACGCCAAATCGATTGGAAACTGCTTCAACCCGTTTTGAGCAGTTCTCGAGCCACCAGCAGGTTTTTGAAACCCGAAATTCCCACAAAATTTCACGAAATGGAGGTGGAAAACCGAAATTCATTCTGCAAACTAATTTCAATACGCAACGATGTCGACTGCTGGTGGATTTCAAGCCGTTTTGGAGTCTCCAGCGACTTTTTGAAAAGTTGTACGGCGTTTTTTGGAAAATTGAAATTTCCACAGAGTAGCTGGAAGCTTCAAAACATTTGAAACCACCATACAGTCGACTTCATATCGTGTTGAAATTAGTTTGCGAAGTGAATTTCAGCTTAGCTTGCTAACTCCATTTGATAAGATATCGTGGGAATTTCAAGTTTCAAAAATCTGGTGACTCCAGTAATTTTCAAAAAGTCGCTGGAGGCTCCAAAACAGCTTGAAATCCACCTGCAGTCGACTTCGTAACTTGAAGGCTCCAGAACTGCTCAAAACGATTTGAAACAGTTTCCAATCGATTTGGCGTGTCGAAAATAGGGCATATCCCAAATTTCAGCTTTCTTGGTCAATTTGGTAAAATTTTGATTTTCCTCCTCATTTTTGGCCTCAATTTGATTTTCAAAAATTCACCAAAAATCGAAAAAGGCACTTAAGCATTTGAAATTTTGACAGGTGATAAATTTTTGCCTTATCTTTCGATCTACTATTGTAAGGTTTAGAAAATATCGACTCTGTCCAATTATTCTAAAATCAATGTATCCAATCACATCGGCTTGCATTTTCAATGTATGTGTACTAGAATGGTTGATTTTTATTTTTTTTTTAAATGATGATTCGGGATTATCATGAAAAAGATTGATCATTTCCTAAAATTTTGCACTTTTCCTTTTTTACACGACAAATCTTTGAAATATGACCATTTTCGCCGAAATAGTGAACAAAGTGACTTGCAAGTGAAATTAGTGACTGAGTCACTTTTCAAGCGATCGAATTTCACGCCTGCAAGATGCTTCTAAAAGCAAAAAAACCCGTCAAACTAGATAAAAAAATCAATTTGAAAAAAAGAATGACATCCCCAAAAAATGCTTTAAAAGCAAAAAAATCGTCAAGTTGAAAAAAAACATAGATGCTGCGCGAAAAAAGTTTTTAAAAAATACGTGATATCAAAAAAAAAAAAGACCGCCAAGACTGATCAAAAAATGTTCATAACTTTCACACAGGTCACACAGGTTGTAAGACGAAACTTCCAACGATTTCTAGGAAGAATGTGTTTTTTCTGCAAGATGAAGCATCCTTAAGGTAGGCAAGCGTGCTTTTCATTTTGCTCACATTCTTCAACGTCAATATGAAACTGCGCTTTGTATACATCCACATGAATTTTTCTCTAGAAGAACGTAACGACTGCTGCAAAGAAGATCTACGAGGAAGTAAATTGAAAATAAACATTTGTGAATAATAATAATAATTAAGTATATAAAAATGCCATGCTCGTCCGATTCACTATCTACTGTTGGCCTTGTTTATTTTTCATCGTCTACAAAGATCTGTATATGTGTTTTCGAAAAGCTAGTAGTTTGACCAAAAAGTTCAGTTCTTCTCATCCTGATTGAAAGTAATAAGGAACACCATCAATACTCGTCCGATGCGTCATCTACCGCTAGCCTCGTTCATTTTTCATCATCTCCGGAGATATATACGTATAATCACAACTAGAATAGCAAGAGTTATTACCTATCTGATTGCGTAAATACTCAACTACCGGTAATAAGTTGAACAAAAAATTGATCATACATTGAAGTAAACTGTACTATTGAATGTTTCTTGTCTTGTTCGTTCTTCGTTCATCAGTTTTTCTTGCTAACCTGAAAGAATTTTTCACACAAAGTACAACTAGCCAGAATAATAAGAGATTATAATATTCAGTTACATTACATAAATAAAATACTACCCGTAATAAGATAATTCCAACTGGTGTTTCTAATTGAATTATCATCGCCAGTCAGTAAACTAAAATCAGGAAGGAATAATTCTCATCATGATGAATCGCATAATCGAATCGATACAATAGCAAATTTTATCGCGTTTCATTATTGCTCATAAAGTTATTTTCAATTTCATCATAATTTTTTTTTTTTAATTATCAAAACACTGAAAGTAGTGAAAGTGAGTAATTACTGACAAGAGCGATGATTGGCGAACGGATGCGTCAGAAAAAGAATAATTTAAGCAATTTTATATTGCGATTTGTTACGCATCCAGCGTTCAAAAAGAAAAATCGCCTAAAGATCAGAATCAGACAATGAGCAAAATCTTCGTACAATTCCGTTTAAATCCGTATTTATTCGATAAATTTGAACAACTTTAAATTATAAAACTGACAGGATAAACAGGATAAAAAATAAAAATTAAAAAAATGAATAATTTGTAATTAAAAATTATTGACTCTTGTAGTCGAGAGTAGACTAGTCGTTAAACAAAAACAACTTGAACAGAAACTTGAAAAAAGTACTTCTTTTCACGCAAATCGCTTAAATTTGCGTTTCACATCAATACCAATACGTCCAGTTTCATCACTTCCTGTTTCTTTTATTTTAACAGCATTTAAACATGGTCCCACTGTGGATGGATTTTTCTTCTTTTTGTTCCTCCTCTTCGTTTTCATCTTCTTCGCGGATATGCCATCAGCACAATTTTCGTTGTAGCACGTCTTGTTGCTGTCACAATATACTCGTAGGTGGCCACTGGATGATTTTGATCTCAGATTTTTTTTTTCCTTCTTCGTGTTTTTGGACGCGATGGCGCAGTTTCGGTGGTTGGCATTTTCCGGAAGTGGCCCTACTCTTGAATTTGTTTGAAGCATTTTAATCACTATGCCAAAACATAGACTCGACGTATGCATACAATTAAAATTTTTGTTTTTCAAATATGATACAACTACATATTCTGGCACCGTAAACTTTTCTAATTCATCGAAAATCACCCAACTTAAATTCTCCATATCTGTAACAATTTTAACGAGAATTATAGATTCAAATTCAAACACATTATCTACAAATATATTTTCACTGGAATTTTCAAAACGGCAAGTACGCCCACTTACTTATACTACGCCTTCTAAACAACTCTAATATTTCTCCAGGATTTCCCAGCAGAATACTCCACTGCTGAGGGTCTTTTCCGATTGAACCTTTATCAACTCTTAAAACAGAGCTTTTTTTTAGTTCCATATGCTTAGTTAAACACTCGATGGTAGTTTCTGTCATCTATAACAAAACAGTAAGATGTAATGACTTTGCGAAGGCAACCAGACAAGCTACCATCAAATGAGCCCATTAAGAAAATATAAAATGCAACGTATACTTTTAGAAATTTTTCCGACTTTCCAAAAATAACAGCCTGACATTCCCCTCTTGACAAATCTACCATCTCAATGATTGAAGTACAATAAATAAGTACTTTTTCTTGATCTGCATGTGAAGATACATTCCAAAAAATGTTCAACATAGATTATTCAAACATTCAAGATGAGTTGTAATTACGATCAGTGATATATCAGTACATACCGGAAATTGAATCAAAAGGAATCAAACAATGATTCGTTTCCCTTTTGAGTATGGCTGGGTAGATAATTGATCCCAATTTATTTTCGTATCCCATATCTACAATTCCTCTAAGTAGAGCTTGCTTCAAACTTTTAACTTTAGCTGCGTCGGCTGCTCCTTCGATCTAATTAGGTATTCATTGAGAGAAATAAATTCATTACTAAATGTACATAAAATCGATGCATAAAATACCAATTCCAACCATATACCTAGGTGAAATTATTTACTAATACAGGTTTACTCACTTGCATGTATGCCATCTTAGCGATGCAACCAAAATAAGAATAATCAGCGATTGACCGATTGTAGCAGATTAGTTACTGAAACATATAACAATAAAGTTGAATAGGTACGTTTAGAATCACAGCTAGGTGCATACATTCGTGTAAGGCACCACACATAGGTAAGAATTATTCTGAACAAAAGAATAATGTTCCTAAAGAATAGAACTGACAGCACACGTGCGAATTTTTCATCTCACTAGAAACGAAAGTAGTTAAGTATATGGAATTGGAAACGACAATACGTAAAATAACTTACATTCGCAGTGATGACCACGACCACGTTGTTATTAATCAAGAAGCTGCGAATCTGCAATAATTGGGAATGGATGCAAAATACTTTGAGGTAGATTCTTCTTATCAATAGTCAATACAAAACAATAAACGCTACAAAACACAATTCAACAGCTGAACTAGCTGAACAAGCAACAAACTAATCAAATTAATCTGAAATTGATGATTAACGTCAGGGTACCATAATGTTTAGTAACCACGAGGACGTAAGCAAATACTAGAATTCTAGATGTTTCACACTGAATAAAGCACACAAGGCAGGACACGATTTAAAAATCATTGAAATTGTTCAAAAATATTCTCAATTAAAAAATGTATAGTTATTTCTTTGTAACAACTTATATAGTTAGGTGCTATCGTATCGCATTTTATTATTTTCAACCAAAGTCTGGAAAAACACATGACTAGACGTCGAGTACGTCGAGAAGCTGCACTGGCACCGCGCCGTACTCTGAAAAAGAAACTTCGATAACTGATAACCCAATACTGCTGAATAAGTTGCCTACCTAGACAGTGATAGGAGCAAAATGATCGATCTACGAGTAGAAAAACATCAAAAAGAAGTTCATTTTTTAAAGTACTCACTCGTATATTCGGTTTGTTACAAAAGTAGGTACCAATTGATAAGTATCAAGTACTTACGTCGTTTTGCAGCTATCCTAATCATTTTTCTTTTTGATTGAAAAAAAAATTCAACGTACGTACATATAGGTATCTCTTTCATTTGCAAACTATAACTACACAAGAACTTCCTTCTTAGAATGATGTTTGTTCATTTTAAAAGCAGGCTACCCGGTATACATTTCTCTAATTAAAAATATCCCTCGTTTGAATCTTTTCGAAGGAGCACGTGCCCATCGGAAATTTTTTAATACCTAGGTCACAGGTACCAGTTTGATTACAGCTCGAATGCATTTAATTCGGCTTTGAAATGCATGCGTAGATTAGGTAAATGTACTTAGTATGCACGTAATAATGTCAATAGGTGTGTAAGAAATGAATATACCTATGTATGCACATAATTATGTAGGTATGTATCTAAAAATGGTTTGAGTGATTAGACGCGGATGTTGGTGAGAAGAAAATGCAGAATTTCCGAAAGTTGAGCCTTCATTGCTAATGTACAGAAACAGATATTATTCAATGTAAGAATTTTATTTTAAGCCAGAATCATGGGAAAAATTGAATTTTGAAGTTGATAAATAAAGATTCATAATATGCCAGGGTTTGAGCTTTTTCCTCCGCAAGTAATCTTTCTGTGGTCATAATATTTCAACAAATATAAAATGACGTATATTTTAATAACAAATATTTTGGTCAATTCATAAATCCATATAACAACGATAAAAATACATATAAAATACATAGGAAAACATAACAATAACACACATTTTGAGATAGGAAAGTGACTTGCAAAGTTGTGAGTTTGTAACAAATGCATTAATTTGATTACATTAAAAAAATGCGCATGAGATTTAAAATATAAAACGCACGGGTACTTTTAAGTAGGTACATACAGTTTAAAATTAGAAAGGCAGTTGACTTACAGATGGTCAAGTCCATACGACCTCACACTTATACTGTGTAATTACTTACGTCGGTAAGTGAGTTCAGATCTATAGCATTGAATTTTGATATGACGAAATTTGATTAGGTACCTAATTACCAAGGTAGGTATACTTATCACTGGATCATTAAAAAAATTATGATTCTCCATTCATATAATCGGCCAAAATTTAATTGAGATGGAATTTTGTTTGTGGCTGTAAATCGAGTTTTACTTAATAGGGTTCATATATTGTAATTTCGTCGTACTTATACTTTCCGCACAAGCTACCACTTTAAAATAAACTATGTCAGAATCTGGATGGGAATCGTGTTTTTTTGTATGAGTACGGCCGTTATTCTCTGGAGTGCTTAAATCGTTAATTTCCTCGTCATCTAATATTCCGTAGTCTTGGGCATCTTCCTCTGTCGGTTTTTCTTGAACAAACATTTCATGAACACTTTCATCAGAAGAGAATTTTTCATTGCTATTGCATTTTTTATTGTTTTTTTCATCAATTTCTTCAAGGGAATCGACTTCTGCTTTTTGATTTGATTTTGTAGTTGAAGAATTGGAATTGTGTGTTTCTTTATTATTGATACTTTCGTAGGAAGATGATTGTGATTCTCTACTATTCGAGTTATTATCGTGTAGGCCTACTTCAATACGCGGTAATTTGGATTCACTCGCATGTTGCGTTATACTTATATCACAATGAGCTATACATGAACTCGGATTTTCTTCTTGGAAAACAGCAATGTCATTAATATGACTAAGAGACAATGTTCTCTTTTTTGGCCTAAATGATACACTTTTTGATATTTTTGAATTTAAAAATGGCTCTGAAACTTGAACACTGATTTCTCTTCGATTATGTGGGTTATCGACGGGCGTAAAAATATGGACGCTGGAGTCATCTCGTTCGACAACGTGATTGTAAGAGCATTCTCCAGAAAATTCATTTATCATTAACTGAGATATGGTTTCTCTTTGCTGGGAGTCGTCATTTTGCGAAGATTTCATTGTGTGATTGGCACGAGAAGCTCGAAGGTATTCTCTGGTATTCAGTTGCGGACGGAATAATATGATGAACATCTGTTGAAAAATGGAATTGCTTAATCAAATAACGTATAGGTAGGTAATTTCTTAAATTCAACTTCAACATTAGGAAAAAAGTTTTTCATCGGATCGGTAATGTTTTCTTTACTAATAAGCAGATAAACTTACAGATCTGTAGAATAGCGCAAAGACAATTACAATTCCATTGAAATTGGTAACGAGAGCGACGACATTTTCTCGGAGAAGTATGTCTGATGTCATAAAATGCATTATCAGCATCGCGATCCAGGAAATAATTGTGAATCTAATACTAAAAACTACATAGTAAAACAAAATTTTGAAAAATAAGAATGAAAAATAATGAAGGATTAATGAAAGAAATAATAAGTATTTGATTCTTACATATTTGAGGAGAATCGTTGAAGATTTTAGGTGTATTGGTTATTTTTTTAGTTCGCGAGTAACAAAGTATAATACTCGTTAATGGAAATAAATAAGCTATGAAGTATCCTATTTCTAATGTAGTGAAAGCTGAACACAATTTTATTTTGGTATCTTTATCACGAAAATGGAAGGTCACTTTTCTGGGATCTATGAAGTAAGTCCATATGACAGATTTTATTTTCTGAAAAAAAAAGAAAAAAAAATGGTCACACTTAAACTTGCCTACAGTGAGTTAATAATTTATACAACCTACGTGGAATTATGAAGTTACCTGAATACAACATAATCCCAAAACCAATAAAATAAACGCTGAGCTATTCATATTTTTATAATGAGAAGACAAATCGAAAATACGAACTATTCGATATGACTTCCAGAATAATGTTCCATAAATCAATACATATCCAATTCCACTAAAATAGCTGAAATCAGCAGAAATAAAAAAATAAGTATTAGGTAGGGAGACATATTTTTACGATAAAGAACGAGAAAATTACATTTATAAAAATGAAAATTAAGTACCTACCTTTGCATTGAGCAAACAACTTCATCTGGATCTAATAAAAAGGAATATGCGTTGGCGTGTAAGAACAATGCGCCCACTAATACCAATACTTGAGCTTCTCTCGAAGATGCTCTTACAATAGCAGTATTGAAATTACACATATAAACCGTTATAGTGGTCACAACATTGAAAAACCCAAAGGCTGTGCTGCTAATTATGGATAGCTTATAAAATTCGTTTCTAACATGAACTGCTTCCAAATCAATACACGATTTCTGATCTTTATCTGGTTTTGTGCCTAGTTTACATCGTTTGCATTCCGTTTCATCCGATGGTAACACAACCTGAAAAAGGTGACACATTCATTTGAAAAAAAAGAAAAGAAAAAAAGAAAAAAGAAAATTAATAAGTATCTAAAAATTACTTCATATTTTGAACAAGCGTTGCATTTCCAACAACATTTATCTCCGTTTATGTACTTCTTTACTTCTCCTTTTTTGCAAACTTCGCTGCAGGAAGATGCTGGCATTTCCGTTTCATTAATTTTAAATTGTAGTTCTAAAAATTATCAGCTAGCATTAGAATCTTTATTTAGTTTTGTTAAACAAGAAAATATAATGAAAAAACTTATAATTTTATATGTGAAAGTCTTAGATACTCGTAGTTTCTATCATCTAATTACTTTCCCAAACAAAGCGAATATTATTCGAAATCTGCATAATATGTGAATAGGTAAGCCGATTCTGAAAATTGAAGGGGCTAAAAAAGATACATATCTACATATTACTAAGAAAGGAACTTTTTGAAGGTGAAACAGACTCTTCTCACGGAAACACATAACTCAGTAGTTTTTTCATGAAATGAACTAGCAATTTTTTTCAAAACAATACAGCGCGGCGACTATTTTTGAAGTTTTTAATAAATATGAAAACTTCCATGCAAATTATCGAAAAAAAAAACAAGCAAACAAACAAAAAAGACTGGATTGCTAAAAATTGTACAAATAGGTAATCATTTCTTGTTACATTTGAATTAAACTTATTTAAGAAAATTAAATCATAAAAAATCTGTTAAATGAAAAAAAAAACACAAACGAACAAATAACAGCGAATATTTCATTGTATATCAGTTCATCACCTTCTAAATTCAGGATTAATTCTCCATTTTCGTAATTTCCAACTTTTATCCATTTAAATACCCGAGGGGAAGTCTGTTTGTAATGAACAATGTTATAACGAGCAGGTCCATCACAATTTTCATCAAATTGAAATTCATCGCCAGAAAAATCTAAAGTATGCATAAAACAGAACATGATATTACCTATAGAAATATGTAGGTAGTTTAAAAGGAAAAAAACATGCACATATAGGTGAGCACAAAAAATATCTGATATTTGACAGGAAAATAATATTTTGCGTCGAGCTAACAGCACTTACCAGTGAAATTAACTTTTTTAATGTACTCCAAAAATAGCGACCCTCTACTTTTCCACATCTTGTCACAAACTCCTTTTACATTCTTTCCGCATAGATCTGCATGCATGCTGATTAAAGCATGACAAAATCCGCACGTGGCTTGGTGCACAAATTGCAACTGATTCTCAATTTCAACGCTATTGACTTCGAGGTATAAATTAGAATGACATGATTTCTTAAAATTAACGTTAAAAGGCGTAACTGGTACAAATGGCAATCGACATTCGAAACGACTTTCCCAGTATTCTGAAAAGAAAATATCAAACCAGGATATGGATATGAGAACACGGCGCCAGTTATACATATGCCTACTTGCTTATCTAAGTACCTATATCAATTCGTAATAGATAGGTACCTACCTAACGAAATGCTAATTTAAACTTACCAGCAAAATATGGATTGGTGTGTTCTTCATAAGAACGTTTGAAAAAATAATCTGAAAAACCTTTAACAGGTTTAGCCTGTGGTTGGACAGAAATCGTACCTTCTACGACTTCTTCGTTTCCATCAGAAACTAAATCTCTAGCACTCCAGCCATCCGATCCAATCCATGAAAATCTATTCGTTATATTTAAACGCTTCACAGCTCTCATTATTCCGGCTACTTCTTGATCCGAAGCAAAAACGATTACTCCTATATGCAAAGCAAAAAAAACGTATCACAGAGGGCCGAAGAACTTATGATATGAACTCTAATAATTAGTATTCTTATTCCAACTTTGAAACTTCATAAAGCAGCACGAGAACACAATTCCGCTATTTTTTGTCGGATTTTCTGTTCATAAATGAAAGTTGAAATTTGAGCTGGTGCTCGACCCAATTTTAAGAAAGGGTAGTAATACTAGTACTTAATGCATTTCATTCACATACTTACTTAATGGCATTTCGAGACTACAACTACATTTAGGTTATATCTTTTAACCAAAATTCGAGTCGTCCTTTTCTGACCTAGCTATACAAATGAACTGATTAATGTCATACTCGGCTAGCAAAAATGAAGAGGAAATTACATCGGAACCTCGGAACGAAATAACAGAGAGTTAAGCAATCGCGAATAATTATAGAGAAAAAAAATCAAAAATTACGAAAATGTCTGATTGAAGGCGTATGATAAGCAATACATCACATTTTAAAATGGAAAATGGAGGATTTTTAATTTAATAACCATCGAATCATATGAAATTTCATTTCTTTTGAGAAGGTTGACGCCAATTTCTAAACTTTCGAATAACATTTTGAGCAGAGTTTTTAAATGGTTTCAGAAACGGTTGTATTATGACAAAAATTTCATAAAAGAAAATTCGACTGTTTGTGAAAGCAGATCTATATTTCAACTCTTTTCTCCTTTATTTTATCTAGCTATAGCTGTACCTATTATTCCATAATGAATGCATAAGTCGGTCTATTACAGAATTAGGGATGACCCTAATTTTTTTGTTGTCTTTTCTACGCAAATATGAAATACGTATTAGCCATTTTGCGTTGAAATTAATACGCAGCCAGTATCACATCTCCTAATCTAAAATGTGACATTACGAGTAGGTAGGTATAAGTTACGAGTGTTTTAACCAAACTGTGCTAAAATACAATGTGGACTGTTTAAATACCTTATTTTTTATTTAATGTATAACTTAAGATGGCTTTAAAAGTGCTAAAAATGTCGATTTCTTGCGGCCGTGTAGTGTTTTTTTTGGATGTTTTCCAAAATGTAGAATTGCATCTCCTCCTTATTGAATTCAGAGTAAAATTCTGCTTGAAAATACATGTATAGGTACCTACATAGCTACATAACTTTGACTACGTCTCGTCTCATGTTGAACATTATACTGTCAACGATTTTATCAATTTATAGGTACAATAACGAGCAGAATTTGAACGATTTTTTTTTAATTCGAATAAAAATACAAACTTGATGCTTATTTTTAATTTTTTTTTCTGTATGCGCAAGGGATAACTTATCTACAAGTAAAACGTGCGTATGTTTTTAGGTAGGTAAGTACCTATTTCTTAAATTTTTTTAGTGGGCATGCATGTCTTGAACACTTTTTGGTAGAAAAATTGGACGGTACAGCCTAAGTAAATTGTTAATTTTTTTTAAATAAAAATGCCTAATAATAATTAGTAGGTACTTAATCATGCTACAAAAAAAAAAAAAAAAAAAAAAACTTTCAAGGAAGGAAAACGTTAAAATTCAAACGTACCTACATACGTCTCGCATAAAAAAATTAAAATCGAGGTGAAGTATACATGTATAAGCGCGATATTGCAAAAATAATCACCATCAAGTAGGTATACCTATAAAATATTTAACGATTCAAGAAAATTTTGTATTCATTTACTTAGATTTGACAGAATTACGTAGGTACCTAGGTATGCAAAAATTAGGCTATTGAATTACGAGTACATGGTATGTACCTATAGGTATAATTTTCTAAAAAAAAGTTTAATTATCCACATAGGCACTCCTACTTAAATTAGGTAATCAGATTTTAAATCATAAAATTTACCTCTAGCTAACGGTTTAGTCAACAGTTTTGCCACCACTTTATCATAAAAAGCTTCGTTTGGAACGCCTGAATCTTTCAATACTTTCTCTTTGATCGCTATGCAAATTTTACGTTCGTTCAAAACTTTTTCCAATTCTTCCAGTCCCTATAGTTTTAAATGCAATACAATAAATTACGTATAAGTCTATTTGTGAATCTACATAAGCTTTTGAAGGCCTGCATTTGAAGACGAATATCGCTTTTTTACTACACGTGCTTATGTTGTGCTTCAAAGTGAGACTTATTTCCTAAAAGCAAACTCGACTATAAAAAATATTGTGTATGATTTGTTTACCTTTATACCGTAATTCGATTCTTCATAAATCACAGACACGTAGGTCCATTTCAGTTGGTCTATTATCTTCGCTATCACTTGAACTTGATAATAATCCGAAGGTATCGTGCGACAGAAATAGTCGTATTTATGCTTATTACTCAATTCTGGACTGGTAGAAAATGGCGAAATCTCAACGATAAATTAATAATTCATTAGGTAATGGTAATAATTCTCGAAGCAGTACAAAAGTACCAGAATTTAATTATAGAACTAGGTATATACATAGTTACCTACGTAGTATGTACTGAAATTTTATTTTTTTTTCTTACGCTCCAAGAACTTATTTGAGTCAAATTCAAAATAGTTTATAAGTATAGGTAAGTGTACGAACGTCTCTCTCTAACTTATCTATTTTTATTTTTTTAAACCGAAAAATGATACCTATTGAGTAGATCTAACTCGAGACATTTAAAAACGATAACTGCTCCGATTTTGATCGGAAAACGCCCATCTGGCGATAGCACGTCAATAAGTCAAAGTTTCCTTTGCAATTAATTTTGAAAAAAAAAAAACTAAATTTATAAACGTACAAAAATATTTTATTTTAACTTTACTCTTGAATAATGGTTGCGCGTGTGTTTATAATGAACGAATAGGTAAGGTTCAGGTTGCAGATGTGAGAAATTCTTTCGGTCTATGCTATACTTCAGTTGGCACTAATCTCCAACTTCACTTCCATAACACCCCCCCCCTTCATTTCAAATGTGGCACTACTCGAAGTCCAAAAAAGGACTTCTCAGCCCTACAAGACATCAACTACATACAAAACGTTATTTCTTCGATGATGACGTGAATTATAAGTTAAGGTTATGAGATACCTATTCATCTGACCGAAATCGACTTTTCATAGACACTCCTTTTAAGTCAACGTTAAAAATTCGTTGAACACTACACGAAGATATGTAAATAGGTACCTAATTTAATAGGTACACCAAACGTACCTACTTATACGCGTATTATGACACAAAACTTACCATCGGTATTTTGAATAAACGCAGCAAATTCGATACTTGAATGGATGTTATACTGGAAGGGGCACCAACTACACCCCAAATCGGTTTTGTCACTTGCGAACATTGAGAATCATTTACACTGTTATCCAAATAATGTAAATTTGCTGTAAAACAGAGTAGATACATCATTTTAAGAAAAATTATCGAGTAGGTAGGTATAGGTGCCTAATAATTTTCAATTCTACACAAACGAATAATTGGGGAGACTAATGAAATACACATTATTTATACTTAGTTAAGAAAAAAAATTGTATTCAGATGCACTTTTTCATAATTTTATATTTAAGAAAGCACATTGTAATGAAAAAATGTAGAAGCACGTGATTCAAAAATGTACCATAATTATTCTTTCGTGACTAGATAATAATTGTATTTTTTTTCCTGCTCGCAAATATTTAGTTACCTATCTAAGTATATATAGAGTACCTAATTTGGTTCGGGAAGATATTCATTATAAATATTACCCACATAATAATAAGGGAGAGTATAATAATACTTACTCACCTTTAATGAAATCTAAAGCCATCTCCAATCCGTAAGTATCAGTGTCACAATCGTCCAGTATATGGGCACCTATTTTAAAAGGCATATGCGGATCTTTATTAATCATTTTCAAAGTATACAGCATTACTTCTAAAGCTTGCACCCCTCCTTGAGCCATTATGGGTCCGCATAATTTGTCCCCTTCGCCGCGCGAATGAACCATCATTAAACCGCCTATGATAACGTCGCCTTCGACCGAAACTACTCGTTTTATTGGCCATTTCATTATTATTTTTTCAGGGCTCGCGTATGGAGCGTTGAAAGATGAAGAAAAATTAACAGCATCACGTTTCACAAAATTTCCGGATACCGGAACAGCCGGGCTAATTGAATGAGAAATGATATTCGTATTTTTCTTCGGTACGTCGGCGTCTGCGGCGGCGGCGGCGGTCGTATCATTACCAGATGAATACAAAGTCGAATCGAAACTTTGAAAATGCGAAACCATCAGCAAATTGTAAGCATTCTCCGTGGTGACACCTACCACGTAACTGGTTGATGTATCTGTGGTATTCGTTACGGTGGAATTTTTCGAGCTCGCATTACCATCTTTAATTTTATATTCGAAAGAACGATGCTCTTTAGACAGATCAAATTGATCTCCATTTCGTGTCATATACGGTTTGAAATTTCCTTGTACGGTGGTTCTTTTGAATCGATTCTTAGAAAAACCAATTTTTCTTCCGTGTCCGTCGGATAGACTGTCAGTTTGTTGGGTTTTGTTTTTTAAAAATTGGTCGTTTCGTTTCATCACATACGAACGATCGATATTCATGGACTTTTTGTGCATATGTCGAAAATCGTGGTGGAACTTTTTTAAAAGTCGATTGCTTTTGGTTCGTTTTCGGTGAATAGGAACAATAGCAGATGCTTTTCGCTGCGTAATACTCGTGCCATGGTATAACCTATTTTTTTTATAATTTCGATGCATGAAATCGGACGTACTTTTCATGCTTTTAATGCGTTGTAATTTCTCTTTCGATTTCGTTTTACCGATAAAAAGCTGGCCGAAAAAATCCACAAAAGGAATCCTCGACTTTTTACTCGCATTGTACGTATTCGGAAATTCATCCGACCTACTATAAACACCGGTAAAGGGTGAAATTAAATACGACTCGTTCTTTATATCTTTTGTTTTTTCATCATACATCAAGTTGGAAATTCCAAAAGGCATTTTAGAGCTTGTTAATGTTACGAAAAAAATGTGATGAATTGTAAAAGCAATTACAATGACGAAAGGTTGGAAAATCTTTAAAATTTTCATTGTACGATGAACCCGGCGATGTTTTTAACGTTTCGTTCTCATCGAGCTATTCATCTGCGAACAGAAAAAATGCGAAAAAAAAAAGTTTTGAAAATAATTAATTTATTTTGATCATCTAGTCTAGAAAGTAATAAAATAGAAAGTTTGAAAATTTGTTCAAAGTCACGCGAGGTGAGTATTTGAAATATCGCATGCATATGTTAGAATAATAATAATAATTAACAGACATAAAAAAAAATACCTACCTACCATTTGCAAAGTCTAAAAAGCCACCTAAGCTAGGCCCATATAAGTATACCTACAGGTAAGTAAAATTACTCGTTTAATACGTGCGTTGGTCTTATTTATACCGCATATATTTTACTAAACTAAAGCTTTTCTTCAAACAACAATTAGTATTTTTCTTTTTTCTTAAGAAATAAAGTGGTTCGTAAATAAATGAAAATTACTTCGTTGTACATATTATAGATCTCTCGAGACACAAATATATTCTAGATGATAACTGTTGTTATTCGTAGCGGGAAAAAAATATAAATAAGACCAAGTATACTACACGAGGACTACACTATATATACAATATAAGGCCTATATACATTTCACGTCGTTGATGAATATCTAGAGGCATTTTCTTAAACATTAGGTATCCCATGCTTAACGTAATTGCGAAAGTATACGCGTAAAATGTACTACGAAAGTATAACAAACTCTCCGCTCGAATGGTATTTTCAACTTTAGTTAGGTATAAGTTTGGCCAGCCGATGTTCTTCCGCTCGGTTTTATTTTACAGATAGTCCGCAGCTATTTTATACAAATAGAACTGATTATTTTTTACAACGCCAATCTGGCTTTTTACGTTTTAGCGAATTTTATTTTTCCGGTTCAATTTTCGGCGGTATCCCGTTTAAATTGCATGTAAATACGAAAAAAAAGCTTTAAATAAACGAACTGCCTGATTGTTTCATTGTACGTGATGAGCGCGGAAATGCGTTTTGCGAGCATTATTGTTTAAAAATATGCTCACGACGAATACGTATCAGCAGTTTTTTTCCAAGACAATCTGAACATCGAGGACATGTACGATATCACTTTGTTTATGTTTGCGTATAGTTCGCAGCGTGTAACATGTTGAAACTATTGGAAACAAAATGTTTTAATATTAACCTCAACCCAGATTTTGAAGTGTTGACGATTTGTGGCTTGAGTGAAATTTAATAACATATTGCCGCGTTCGTTGCATGTATGTAGGTATTACACCATCACAAACTCCATATCATATGCAAGAGTGTAGTGCCTATGGCTTAAATTTAAACGTGGAAAATTTCACCTACTGTTACTCGAACGAAATGTTTCCAAAAACTTGCCTATCTAGAGAGTAGGTAGGTAGCTAGGTACCTACTGATTAGCTTTTAAAGTACTTTGACGAAAATCGGAAGCATTTAGGTTTTTGTTTGGTCTTCTGTTAGCATGTCGCAAGTATCTGTTAAGAGATAATTTGTTACCTATATTCGTGCTCGTTTACATCTTAAATGAGCTTCTCTCTATCTCCGTTGCTCTCAGGGTAAGGTAAGCTGAAGTTGTCGAAAGGAGAAACATAGGTACCTATATACGTATATAATACATTTTAAATGATATTATAATAATTCATCTAATTGTTAAATTCTGTTTAAAATATGGAGATGAGATTTCAGAGAGAGCAAAGAAACTTATCATTGATTTTTGCACCAGAAACCAAAATTTCATTCTGTGATTTTGATTTTTTTTTTAATGTTGTAAACAGATTTTGAACGAAATCAAAAATACAATTACAATACTCAAAATTTAAATGAAGCAATTAAAGCAAAAACCATGTAATATGTTTTATGGGTATAAAAAGCGAGGTAAGAAACAGGTCACGGTCGTTACTCGCTCTTCCTCCTTCTCCAGGTAAAGCAAATATAAAGTATTTTAATGTTAAAATACTTATTTGTTGAAAATATTTTCCAGCGAAGTGTTACTTGATTTTTTTTCTTCAATTTAATAGGTACCCAAATTCCACAAATTTTCAGTAAATTCTTCCTCTTGAAAATGTGAATAGGATGTTTTACGCTGAAATGGATGCGTAAATAATGACTAAATATTCTGAAGCTCATGTTAAAGAAATACGTAAAAAACACACAAGCGTTTTACCCAAGTAGCCAAACTATGCACGGACGTTGAAACGGAAAAGTTTTCAATTTTAAAAATTTTATAAAATTGGTACCTACTTTGATTTTTCCTCATAAAGTGGGAGACTCACCAGCACCACATATTTTTCACCGAGAGGGCTGAAAATTTCATTGCGTGATTTTTTTACCCGACGAAACAACACGAGGGGGGAGGGAGTTGTGAACCAAAAAAAAAAAATCAAAAAAACGTTTCCACTCAGCATAAATAAAAAATAATGGAGGCACACTAGAGTGGGTCGACTTCGAGTTCCTTGGGAAAATTGGAAGGGAGATATGATAAAAAGTTGTGGGAGGACCTCAAAAGACTGTAGTAAAAATTTTGGATCCCCAACTTGAACCATCACTTTTCTACCGGGGTTTCAAATTTTAAAATTTACATTAAAAATCAAAGAAAAATTTTTAAAAAAAGTCAAAGTCGACCAACCCTATAAGGTACGCTCAACTGTCTACATTATTGTAGAATACTTAATTAATTATGTACGAGCTTATAACCATATACTTATTTGAGCTCATTTAGGACCTTTATTATTCGATATTCATCAACAATTCATAATAATATGGGGAGGGGGGGGGGGGACTCGTACTAGCATTGACGTTACATCTCACCAATTCACCATAACGTCAATGCCCGCAATTCTTTTGCGTTGCCTGCACATTACGCGATTTAGATGCGCGTCCATCACACACGTCGATTAAATTGCATACTCAGTTTGCCGTAAATACAGAAAGATGCAATTTAATGAAAATTGCTCGACTCGTTATTCATCAATATATGTATTTCTCATTTTTCTTTCTTTTCAAATTTTTATTCTACCTAAGAACAATGCTTATTCATTTAACTGACGTAGCTTACATACGTTGATAGATATACTACACGTACGAATAATAATTATATTTAGGTTAAGTGAGTCTTGTAATTAGCATCATAATTCAAGAGAAAAGGGGTGAACAAAGTCGTATTTAGAAGTTGAATCTATTTAGACATTTAAATAGATATAAATTCCAGATATTCGCACAAAGTTTTACAATTATATTCGCACAATTTTCAGTAAGCTTATCTGATGTAAATAATGTTTCGAGAATTTCATATAATAGATCTACATGCCTATATGAGTTAAACTTGTTTCAATGGAATTCATATATTATGTTGGATGTTGATAATTATTATTCCAGGGTAATTTGATGAGATAAACTCGAGTATCTCTTCGTACATACGAGTATAATAGGTGATGGACAGAAAGTTTAGTTTTCGTCTTTCTGGTACACGAAAACGCAAACGATGAATTTCATTACGCTAGATATAAAAGAAAATATTGTAGACGTTATTATGTAAATGTAATATAATAATTTAAATAAACTCATTAATTAGATACTGGACTTCTTGCCACCACACAAATTTCTAAACTTTACGCCGCAAAATCTTTCCGGCTTTCGTATAAACCGAGTGAAATTAATTTCACAAAGATACTATTACACTTGGCGAGTAAAGTGTATAACGAAATACTAAAATTCAGTTATCTGATTTTCTACAGTCAAAAATCTCCATCTAAATTCCACAGAATGATTTTCGTTCACATTCAGATTTACGGTTCCGTAATGGATTTACAATTGATCTCGAACGGAAACTGTTCACGATTTCCATAACATTTCATTTTAAACAAGGTTTTGATGCTGTTTCCATTCGGACAGAATTCATACAAAGGATGTAAAGCTACGTATTTTTGTCTTTTTAAGCCGAGCAAAACAAACTATTAAAGTTTGTTACCAAAGTTATACTTTTATCTCGTACTTTATGCTTCCTTTTAGGATTTGATTATTTTTTTTCTCTTTTTTGTAACAGAAAGAAAAAACAGCATAAGAATTGAATAAAACAAGCATAATAAATTTTATCAAAGTTGCATAAACGGAAAAAAATATACGACCACACCGACCACATGAAAAATTTCAGAATATCGAATCAAAGTAACCAAAAAAAGTCGACCTTCTTGCAGTACTCAAATTACCATGATGCACAAGTAGGTATAATAAATCTTATAATCTAGTTTAAATTCACATGCCCCACTGGAAAATCTATTTATACGAGTATGTAACTTGAAAACTACACAGCTCAAGGAAAAAACATTCAATTTTTCTGTTCAAACTTCGAACAGAACGCATCATTCATTGATTTTTTTTCCACACATGCATCTGGAAAGTTTTAAAGGAATTAAAGAGAGCGACAATGTAATATCATTTTATGCCCCAAAGAATTGAATCTTGTAATTTGTGGCTATGACTACGAATTTTACTCTATTTGTAGTTCGAATGAAATCAAGCGATAGTCTTGAAATGTCAATTCCTTTACCTTTAGAATACATATACTAGTTGTTGTTTTTTTTTTTTTTGCTGAAAATAAATCACAGCAGCCGTATGCGTGTACCCTATACCTATATGTAATCCGCACCCATTCAAATTTTTTTTACAATTCATTTACTATTCAAGTTGTTTTCTTTAGTCGAACAACATCCATGATATTAATTAACGCGTTGTTATTCCAAAGGAGAAAGAAAATAGGGGTACCTAATTACTCTTTTTTTTTGCGTGAAAAATAGAAAGAAAAACTGTCACATGCTTTACAAGAAACCCTTCTCGTTGTACATAGTAGTTATGGTTTGTAAAGAGTCTCACGGACGCGACGTAGGGAAAATTCCATCTTTCCCTATTATGATTGATCGGCGTACAAATATAAGGGCAAGGGGCTAGTTTTATTAAAAATGTATAAGATCAACGAACATTTTCGAACAGTTCAAATACAATTTTCTAATTACGTTCAGCTATAGTACCTACATTTATATCTACAAGCTACGAATTATTCTTGACAGTTTGTTGAACTTGGAACACCAATTTTATTTACGTAAGAATGATTCGTTCAAAACGTCTGATACGTATGGTATGTATTAATCTAATTTGATAGGTACCTACGTAGCCTTGTGATTTATGCACCCACGCGTGTAAAAGTAATGGCCAACTTACGAAGATCCGCCGACATGAGAATCGTGAAATGAGCAAAGATCATAATCATCATCATCGAAGGATAAAACGCTGATTTGACGACTACTCGTACATCGCACTTATTTTTCAAGTAGGGAAAACATTTTGAGAAATATCTTAATCCTTACTCACCCATAAAATTACACAGCAAAGAGAAAGAATTTAATTGAAAATTTTACGATGTAAAGTATTAAACTTTTAAACGAAAGCTGCGTGTACAACTATGGGAAGAAAAATCCTGGTAGTTTTTGAAATAAAGGAACTTAGTAAGAAAATCTCCACCATGAAAGAATTAATCAGAAGTCGACGAAAATCTATTTGGTACATTATACGGTGTAGTAAAAACGAGTTTTGAAACGAATTTTAGATGGCATATACATTTTTGGAAACAGTTTTGCGTAATATTTTACAACTTAATTAAAAAAGTAAGGAATTAGAGGCAACGAACAACATGCTATTAATTATTTTTACTACATGATTGGTTATTCTTTTAGCGAAAACTTTGCTCAATTCCTACAAAGATGTAATATTACGAAATTAATATTCGCGTAATGTATACCGCAACCATAATAAATATACTTACACTCGTAAACTTCGCCCTATTCTTTATATGTATGCATAGTAGTGTACCTAACTGCGGAAAACTTTAATCGACCAGTCGCCTTATCGTGTATCTGTTCCTGCATGTGTTCATACTTCATCACATGAACGAGAAAACTGAATAATAAATAATGTTCCAGACGCGGTTTCTTTCATTTGAATTCAAAGTATTGTACTCGCGTAATCACATAAATTTTATTTCCATTCTACATTTCGACACGTGGATAATATACCTACGAGCCAGAGAATATAATTTTTATACTCTGGTAGATGGTGGCGTTCAAAAATAATTGTTCATCTTACAAATCGATAGTTTATTAGAAAAATGTTGTGTCCGAACTAGATTACTTGACAAGAAATTCAAATTTTTCTTACAATGCCTTAAGCATAGGGGCATTCGGCAGACTGGAAGAAAATTATTTGAAGGACGAAAAGTATAAGTAATGTGAACTTTGATTTCCTAAACGAGGAGGCCTCTCATTTCTTTCAGATTCATCAACTCAAAAATGAACATATTAATTCCAACTTTTTTGAAAACAATAATAATTTTTGAAAAATGTCAACCAGCACGCGATATGCATATAGGTACTTAAGGAGTTGTCCAGCTTTTTGATCAGTCCGGTTCTATAAAGAGATGTCATGTCATGTCATGTAGTGATGGGGATTAGAAAAAAATCCCAATTCATTGAAATTAAATTTGAAAAAATGAATAATTTTTTTTTCCAAAGCCAATATCAAATTTTTCATAGTAGAAGTAGAGGGGAAGGCAGACAACTCTTTGATTCCCTGCCTTTGGTTCGGCTTTTGTTATCAGCACTGAAGATAACTAAAAGTTCTTCTCGTTTCTGAGTTTAAACTTTTCCAATAGTGAACCTCATTTACTAAACATAGGTACAAAGATTCGGGTAGGTGTAGAACTTGAGTACATAAGGTACCACTAATAAAGGAAGTTTTTCAACTGTCAGTGACTGACATTGATTTTGGTAATAACACTTGTCAGGTGTAAAGAGTTTTTCTCACAAGGAAACCACTTGCGGTGATGTCCAGCTAACCAGCTTTAATTTCAGTTACATATAATAGAATACTTGGAAAGTTGGAAAGAGCATATTGTACATTTCAAAATCCTCGTAACCTGAATTTCAGCCGCCTAAATAGATTTTTAATTTGTTGGTTCAAAGAAAAAGCCTAAATATTAAACACTTTTCCAAATCGGCTATTTACAATAAGCAACCTGACTATGAAGACGGAGGGGAAATTTCTTTTTCTGATATTAGTTATGGTAATTCATCCAACATCCCGATGTACTTACATAGGGGAGGGCGCGTACGAAAAAAGACAACTTGACCAAAAGTAAAATTTTCCAGAAAAAACGTTCAAAGTTTTCCCGAAATTTTTAAAGAAAAAAATGATCTTACACGTACGTCGTTTTTCAAATAATTTTTTTGCATTTTTATATATATTTTTTTGCATTTTCCATTTTGCAAAAGGACATGATCGTGCTTTTTTGCATTGTTTTTGACTTTTTTTTGAGCGATTTAAATTTTTCTCATGCTTTTATAAAACTGAAATATTTTGATGAAATCTTTGTAATTGGGGTTTGTGGGAGGTTCCTTTCAATTCTTAAAAAGTTCCTACGAAAACTTGATAGAAACAATTTTTTTGATTTTTGCGTCAACTGGACCCTTTTTGCATGCGTCATTGCATTCTCGCCACGTACTTAAGTAACTTCAAGACGATTAACCAATTTGATCATTTTCAATGTTTTGTTTTTTTTTCTTCAAAATTTCAAGGTTGATATAAAATTATGCTGGAAGCTTTTAGTCAAAATACCCCGGAGTATTTTCGAATATTTTGACCAAAATATCTTTCTATAAATTTTTTAAGCACTTACCATTGTTTCTTTCAGCCCTCCACATCCATTTTTCGGATTTAAGCATTTGAAGAATTTATGTTTTAAAAGTAGGTAGTTGTGATTTGATTTTCTTACGTACCTGATTAAATTTTGAAGGGGGCACGAAACATTTTGACAGGAGAGCTTTTAGAAATTCATTTACTTTGAATGCTGAATGACTGCTTCAATTTCGAAGTTACCTATAAAACAAAACATATGGCAATATTTACCTACCCAGTTTTCACAGTTACACTAGTATTTCTTTTTTTTTTGAAGGGAAGGGAAGGGAATGGAAGGGAAGAGGGATATTTCACCTTATAAATACTTTTAGGCCAACTCAAATTTAATATTGAACAAAAATCTATCACGACAAAATGTATTCAACTTCCGTACTTGTTTGAACGTATTTACATAATAGGTACTGTTCATTCTCATGGCTGAAACTTTGTAAGGTACCTATTTTTTTCGACAGCAATTTGCTCCTTCAGTTTGATAGATGTACGAGTACAATGTGTTACTCTAATGCGATCATATTTCTTAAAACTATTTTTTTCTAGGCACTTTACCTACATGTAGGTATGTACAAGCGTTTCAGTTGTCTTAGCCTGGATTGCACTTAGTCAGTGTATAGTAGGTACCTACATAATTATAGGTATTAGATACCTATTTCAATTAACAAAATTTCAACTAGGTATATACAAAAAGAGTAAAGAGTTAAAAAAAACTTTTGTTCTTTTCTATTAATAAATTATTTAATTGTGCTTTTTGCAGACATAGGTACATTTAATCATGTTTTAAAAGAAGACTTCAACTTTTTCATCCTTTTGAATACCTACGGCTTACCAGCCATAAAATCCAGACGAGACTTTCAACTTTCAAGTTACCTATCTAGGTAACCAATTGTTGACTAAAAGTATAAAAAAAATTACTATCTTTGTAAGTGAGACACTACCGTAAATGCAGTAAGTATTAAGGAGGTATTATTTTTATGGAGCAAATATTATTACGCCGGGGCTACATTTTCGCCAAAGTACAATAAAACATGGCAGCTGTGCATCAATTGAAGCTTTTCAAGTTATAAACTCTTTTATGTATACGAGAAGATTAATGGGTCACTGCGAAAATAGGTTTCAAAGGATATGTTTTGTCTTGGTCCAAAGCTAATTTCGTATAATTTTGAGCGAATACATGAGAGTAAACCTTTCTCCTTCAGCTAATATTAACATATTTTTAGAGTGCTGAGATTAAAACAGTAAAATTTTCAAAACGCACGCTCGCGCTCTGATTCATTGCACCGAACACATTTTGTATGAATCTCGAAAAATAATAATTACACTTTTTGATAATTTTTTTCGTCGAGCGTAAAAAATAATTATCTAGCCTAATCCACTCATATTGTTACACATTGAAAAACATATTTTTAAATAATGTAAATATTAACGAGTAATTTAATATCATTGTTATTACGTACGCAAAATTTATCCGTAATGTATACATAGTACCTACGCGAGGTACTTATAGGATGAAAAATATATATTTCTTAGGTAGGTAGGCACCCAAAATGGGGATACCGTGTTAAATGACAATGTTTTATAGCTCGCGCTTATCGAAAACGTTCACTTTTTATTTTTCTCACACTACATTAAACTACGCTAACAGGAAATCACTGCTTTGAATTTTTTTCCCAGTATTTGTTAAATTTCTTAAAACTAATAGCATACATGGGAGCTAATAATTTATCCACTAGGCCACCTGCTTACCTATATACTTGAAATTAAATTTTGCAAATGATACATTTCGATTATTCAAACTTACTATAAGTACATACCTACTTATCGTAGCTGAACCCTTGAAAATATAAAAAAGATATTTCGGTATATATGTATAGGGTATAACAGTACCTAAACTCCTTTAAATGGAAAACTCCGAGAAAAACATTTCGAAAAATAAAACGAAAATATTAAAAAAGAAAAGAATTCGGTGGAGTGATAAGGCGTCATTTTAAAAAATTAAGAAATCTAAAAATACTACCCCTACGACTGCGGCTAACGAGAGCAATCAAAGAAAAGCATAACTTCGCATATTTCACGGAAGGAATTTCTTTAGTATGACAGCAGTTCGAAAACATCTTTCAAACTTTTCTCGTTTGTCCAGTAACAAATTTTTAAAAGGGAGCTCACGCGATTGTCGACTATTTGAATTAAGATTGAGCTTTAGACCTATTTGTAAATGTCACGTTTGCGTCAATTTTCTTGTATAGGTAGTAGATATCTACTAGTCCCACAGGTATTTTCAAGTTTCATGATAAATTCATTCTTTTATTCTTCAATGCTTTTCTCTCCATTTTTAGCAGGATTGCTCAATCATAAATGCAGCTAGGAAAACGCACACCCAACAACGTACGTAATACCTACTCGGCTCAATCTTTAAAATGCACGGGGTGAGATGAACATGAATTTTCATTACGTTTTGGCACCTTTAGAACACGAATTAGCGCTTTCCGCGAAGTTACGTTTGAAATAATGATCATGTTTCTGAAGAGGTTTACTTTACGTAGGTGTTAGGTAAGTAAAAGTATCAAAATCAACCTCATGATAATCCTTTTATAAAAAGAACAAAACGATATTATAACTTACCATGAATAAAAATGGACCAAGGAGCTGGTTGCGTAGAGTGAGACGATTTACTACGTGGTTTAGAATACGAAAAATGCCGAAAATTACCACCAAACTATGTATCTCTATCTACGCGTGCACATACCTCTGAATATGTGTATGATTGATGGAGGAGAATAGATCAGCTCAGCATCATTACTTATAATTCTCGGCGTCGAATCTCTTTCGACCTTTTACAAAGTATTCACCATACTTACACGAAAGCAAAAGATAGGTATATAGGTACCATTTAAAACGGACTTATTGCGAGAATGGTACCTTCATTACGGTGTCATGAACTGAACCAAACCCGTACATTGATAATAAAGTTAATTAATCATTAATTGTATCCAGTAAAAAGGGTGGTTACTACATCATAACACCACCTCTAAGCAACACCGCGCATATAGTTTTAGATCGCACATGGTAATTCATATAAAAAACCACGTACCTCGGTATAGTAGAGCATAGTAGGTAGCTCTACCTATCTACCTACTTAAGCTTGCAAATATCCATTTTTTTGGTAGAACAAATGCACGTGGAGAGTCAGCAAAAAGAACTAGTTTACTTCCACTACCCGGTTTTTTCAAAACCATTTTTACTTATAGCACAGCATCTCGGCTTACTCCTCTCCTCAAAAATCGAAACCATATCCTAAACTCATTATTGGAAAAAGTCTCATTTTGTCTTCAAATCTTTTGAATAGGTACCTACCATAACATTTTTAAAAGTTGAAACACTTCAAACTAAATATACGTATTATGAACTTGAATGTTAACGCATCACTGAAGAAACTCAGGCGATTCATAAATCGTAAACAAAATAACATCATGAAATTTGAAAAAAAAAATTCACTAATATACTTTGGTGAAACTTTTCTCCTAAGTGACGGGTATCTACTAGCCTATAGTTGATTTTTCAGTTGGAAAAAGACACATCTTACTTCTAGGAACTGAGATTCATTTTCTCTATTTGTATAAGGCTTCTTTTTCTAGCCTGTTCACGATCGTGCATCAAATTGCAGATATACCTATTTCAGAATAATATTTTGATAGTTAGATCCCTATACTCAGCAGATTTTCAGGAGTTAAATTTTAGAGCAGTACCTAAAATAGATTTGAAAAATATAGCGCCACGCCAAGTATTTCCATAATTCATCTCATGAAACTTAAATTTTGGATATTTCCGGCGAAAAATTGATCCAACTATACTGAATAGTTTTCACTTTAGCCAGTTTGGCAAATTTTTTGCGACATTTTTGAAATTCATTCATTATGATTATTTGATTAATTAATTTACTTACTTAGGTACCTACCAATTTTCATAAAAATGAATTTGTGCTCTAAAAACTACGCAGGTATCTACTCAACTTTTAAAAAAATGAAATGATTTACGTCTAGGAAAAGACCGGGTCAATCCAGTGATGCCAATAAAGTCGAATTCAGGCAGACTGTATGATACCTATTTATTTCACATAATAAATAACTTTTAAGTTGAATTTATTATAGGTATGTAGGTATATGCCGTTTGAAATGACATTTATAATGTATTCCTTCAATGCAACTTGAGTAGAATATTTTGTCACATACTTTTTTAAAAACGTGAAATGAAAAAAACATTAAAATATGAGCGTGAGAATTATTCTGAAACTGCCTGACCCCGGGATACCCTGGTTAACCTTTTATGAAATAAATTATTCAGTTATACCCTCTGCAAATAAAAAAAATATACAAATACATTTTCATTTCCTGAATACGTAGGTAGAGTAAACGTAGGTACCACTAGTACATCTCCCACATCCCACATCT
Source organism: Planococcus citri (assembly GCF_950023065.1). Taxonomy (NCBI): domain Eukaryota; kingdom Metazoa; phylum Arthropoda; class Insecta; order Hemiptera; family Pseudococcidae; genus Planococcus; species Planococcus citri. The sequence continues at coordinate 38,759,274 of NC_088677.1, forward strand.
GTCAATATACCTACTTTCAGGGAAATAAGTGGTATTTATTGGTCATTTTACATCGACCATTTTTTTATTACATAAAAATACTCTATAACCAAAATACGTAAGTTCGGTACGTATACAGAGGGATATTAGTTACCTCAAAAACAAATTACTTTTTGATCATCGAATGATCCCTTTCTAAACAAAACGTAGGTATTTTATTTAGTGCAGAAATTTATTGCATTCAGATTTTATCACAATAGCTTTCTACAACACTTCTAATGGCGTGTTTTTCATTTCCAAAAAATGAAAAGAAAACTTCAATAAGGAGCAGAAGATGCGGTATTATAATTCTTTTGTACTCGTATTCTTGACTAAAATTGTCAATTTTTTTCTTCGTCTTGCTGGAATAGTTTTCATAAATTTCACCGACATGTTTCTCGACTTTAACCCCTTTCGTACTCTTAAGTCATCTCGAATAGGCCACAAAAACCCACGTATAGCCAGTATTTTACACCTTACATAAAACCTATTTTTACTCGTTTATATTAAATAAATCTTTAAATTGGGTACAAACAATCATCAAAGGAGAAAGGAATCGAAAAATAATGTATTAACTCGAAGAAACAAACGCCTAACATAATTCATTTACGAGTTGAAAAAAAAACACCGGAAATGAAGACAAGTAAACGATTTTTTGTTATTCTACTTAAGTAAGCTGCTGAAATCTTAGACCAAGGTTGCATTCGGTTGTTATTTATCACTGTCCGAAGTTTCAAGCTTGAAATGTTGGATCCGTATAATCTGACAGTAGAACGAAAAAAGTAACACGCGATACCTAATATAAAATTAACACCCTCTTAATTACATTTTTTCGTACATTTATTATATGGAAAAATCTTGTTTCGCCGTTGAATTTTTCCATCAATAATACGTACGTAGGTAGGTATACGGGAATTTAAATAACGAATTAAATAAGCTCGTAAAATGCCTCATTCACCCATTTGAAAAATATGAGAATCAAAAATACATTAGGTAGCTTACAGCACAAATATTGGTATCATCCTATACGATTTTTGAAACAAATCAGGATACCTATCCATAAGTAATATTTATGTAGATGGAGGTAATTACTTGCAACTAATGACTGGTAAACTAAAATTATCTCATCGTGAAATAAGTACCTGTATGAAACAAAAATTCCATTTTGCCAGCTCGACAGAAAAAATGGGAATTTTTATATCATCAGGAGTTAATCAAATACCTTGTACTCGTGATAATGAGAAACACACACACACACACAACTTGATATGCTTATTTATTAATTTGATCACGCATATCGTAAAACAGACGACTTAACGAAGTAATGTCATCGTATTATCTAACATTTGGCAAATAAAGCTATATAGGTAAGTGGTAAGTATAATGCTTTGCAATTCGAGGATTACAGAAAAGAGTTTACGATGAATTGGAACCCTTTCGATGAAAATTGAGCCATGAAAGTTACTCTACTCTACAAGTTTCAATTTAATAAAGCGCACTCTTTCAATAAAGACATATATTGTATCGCAAAGTACCCCATTTTTTTCAAACAGGTTAGAAGTTTTTCGAAAGCATTCGCATCCGATGAGATTTCAATGTTTTTAAACATTTCAGCGAGATATGTTCGCTTCGAAAAAACTAGCGTGCAGAAAAGAAATTTAACGAACTACGAACACAGTTGTGAATTTATTCATTAATAAAAAGTAAAGAAGAAAAAGGAATAGCACATTTATTAAATTTATAAAACAAATTATATTAGGAAAGAACCTGAAATGATACGACAGGTAATTTAAAAATCATTTATTATTTTAAACGATTCCAATACTTCTAATACGACGCTGCTCTCGATTAATTTTAATTTTAACCGGAATAATTAAAGAAAATCGATTACATTGCTATCAGCTAAAACGAGAAAATCCAAAGGGAAATAAAAGAACCGGGGCTGTTAACTGACAGTTTTGGTCATTTTGTCGAGAAGAAGAAATGTAGGTAGGTATAGGTTCCTAGCTGCCTAAAGCTTACCCATCTTTCGAATCTCTAGAGGGATTTACTTTCGTCAAATGGCGTGAAAATAAAAGAAATACAATGTTTTTTTGATAGCAAAATTATTACAGTATGGCATTGAAATATAAGCACTACCTTGAATACTTTATGCATGAATGAACACCTATCCCCTTTCTCTCAGTAGCCTTGATCATGAAAAATAATTTCAATTCTGTTCTGTGAGACATTTTCAAAGTATTATTAAATAGGGTTTCCATGTTTTCCATGAAAATTTCAAAGCCATTAATCATTTTTGTATAATTGGAGACTTTAATTTTAACCTTGAAAATATTGAAATTTCAAATTTTTGACGACTCGGTTGACAGATACGTACGTACCAAATCAAAGTTTTATTTGAAAAATAAAGATTTTTCTTCAAAAAGAAATACTACAGCTATGGTTCCATCTTCGGTCAGAAAACATTGAAAAATATAAGTGCAAAAAAAGGGGCAATAATAAATCATACATTCAAATTTTTTACTTTCAAGAATAATCACTATACGAGTAATTAGGTACATCATTAGATACGTCTAGGTACATATGCGTACCTTAGAGTCAAACCCAGAATTCTCCTCTTTTCATCATTTCGAGAAAAACGCAAAAAACTGATAGAAGGTGGGTATCAGTAGTAACAGGTTTCTGATCTCGCCTATATAAATAGTGCTTCGGGTAATAATCAAATTGACAAAAAATTTTTTTTTCAAGTCTTTTCATAGCAGTAATTCACGATACCATTTTGGAGAATTCTGGTTATAACTCCAAGTCGTAAAAAAAAATCAAAAAAATGTCAAAAATACGTGATAAAATGAGGGATAATTCTAGATTCAAGTCTGTTGAAAGTATCTCAAGGTTGTTTACAGTCGACTGGAATGAAAAAAATAATCATTTTTGAAGTATTTTTTTCAAAGTTTGACTCGAACCTGGTACTTTGGACCCCCTAACCATCATAGTATCGGATGGGGTAAAATACAGAATGGAAATTGATGCGTATACCTACTACATAACTGTACCCAAAACGACCATAATCTCATTTTTGAAAATTTTGAACATTTTTCGGAATTGGACTCGGACCCAGTACTTTGGACCTCGCTGACTGCGTCATTGTGTCAGATAGGTAAAAACGGAGAATGGCAATCGATGTGTACCTACTAATTGTAACCAAAACGATCATAACCTCATTTTTGAAAAATTTGGAGAATTCTGGATTTGACTCTAAGGTACTCATATACGACACTAGAGAGAATCGTTCAATTTTTGTTTATCAAATTTTCAAACTCCATCCGGGTAAAAAGTTGTCTTATCTGGTCCTAAAATTATACGCAAACTTTTTTTAAAACGCTTCAAAATTTTTGTAAAAAATTCAAAAAAAAATTGGAAAATAGTTTTGAAAGGTATCTAACGGTTTATTTTGAACCAAAATTTAATTTTAGCAGTGGGTTCAGCATTATTTTCTTCTAGTGGAGGTAAAATTCTTCAAAAAAATTAAATTTTTAAATCCTGGGAATTGGGAAAGAAAAAGTAAATAGGTAGGTACAATAAACTTCGTTAGTAAATGTTGCGAAATTTTAGACTGGAAGCTGGAAGGCTTCATTTCTACTTTGAAACATCCACTGTACTTACCTACCTTACCAATTTAACTCACTTTTAGAATAATCCATCAGTTCTAAAATATTTTAACGTATAATAAGTACATGAAAAAAAAATTAGTTTCGACATAACAACTTCATACCTACCTTGAATTTTTTTCATTATTTTTCAATCTTTGTGAATCAATCGAATAAATGTTGGTACTTAATCATCTCACTGCAGATTTTATAATATAAAATTTATTTTTTCTTGACTAATATAAATGATTCATCATAAACGTAAAGAAGCAAGTAAATTACCGCTTCATATTGCAATGAACATTTTTTTCTGAAATTAGGACGGTCTCGGTAATCGGTGCTCCTTGTTTGCGAATAAAATGTTCAAGTATGAAAGAAAAAAAAAACTACCTATATTTTACTTGTTAATCTAGCTACTTCTCCTTCCATAAAATATTACGTACAAACGAGCGCAATTGCGACTATAGACATTCGAAGTTTTTTCCTTCGCATTAATGCTTTTAGAAATTATAAAACTTGAATAATTACAACAATTTGATTTAATTTAGCTACGTACCTATTAGAATGAGAGCGGGAAAAAAATGGAATATCATTTTCCGCTCGCGTTGCGGTTTTATAATCCAAATTGCGTGGATTTACAAGCTTTCTACAAGAAGCTGCTGTTTAAATTACATTTCAGTTTTCAGTCGGAAACGAAATAACATTATTTCCACATTTCTATCGCTTTTATAATCACAAACATGCTTTAATTTTCCACTTCAACGTCAAATAAGCTAATTTTCAAAAAAAGAAGTACTCAGGTTACTTGTCATTTTTAAAGCGTTTTCGTTGTTTTTGTAAGTTAATTTGTATTTGATGTTTTAGCTCATTTAACAACTCAATAGAGTAATTTATATTCATAACAGCCAGAGTTCGCCCGCCTTTCTAGGATTAAGAAGGTTTAAACTTTGGCGAAAAAAAATTGTATTCTAAGTACCTAATGTAAATAGTTTTTACACTTTTCTCTTGAGATGGAATAAATTTTGTAAGTGGTAATTACTTTTACGCCATAGAGTAAGAATACCGCATCTTGAAAATTAGTTTCGTTTCGATTTCACCCGACAAAACGGTCCTTCCTTTTAAGCCGGGTCATTTATTGACCAGCATTATCAACATACTCTCACATTTCGCCTATAAAAAGAATGGAATCCAGTGTTATAGGTGATGCCAGAAAAATAGTACACTTCAACTTCAATCTTTTATCTTTTGCACGTAACGTATTTCTAATATACCAGCGCAGAATGTTTTCAATTTCAGATTTTTTCGCATTTTTTTTTTTTAGTATATCTGGTATGTACCTACTTATCCACCAAGGGGGTACGTTATTAACATATTCATTTTTTTCCTCGAATCGATAGCCATTTTTTTCTTTTATGATTTAATTTGGCTGAAAAAAAAATATATTGATATGGAGAAAAACGTAAAACTAAATGTCTATAGCGCAAAAATCTCATCAAATTCTATCCTCCAATTTGCGCCATGCTCTGGTTATGTGTAAAATGGATTTTTTCTCGTGAGTTGAAAGCTAATATAGTGCCCGAATGGTCTTTTACGAACGTGATAATAATTTTAGCTTCACGTCTTCATTAAAAATCACAAGAAGTGGTATTTTCTAATCCGCTAGAATTCAAAAAATTTGTAGAATACGTAATTTATAAGTATGTACGAGTAGGATGAAAAATCAAAGCAGATAGCGTACAACCATTAAAAAAATATAAAATTCATAAATTTTGAAGAAGATCCTTTCAAATTGCGGTTTGTTTAATTGTACCTACTCATTAATCTATTGTTTCTATTGTAAACTACATTGACAATAATTCGTGATTTTGTTACACGCAAGCCGTGTTAAAAATATGTTAATAAATTTGCATAACTAGTTCGCCGTAAATACGCGCAATGAAATCAACTTTTACGTCAATTTGAACCAAAAATGAAGAGGGGTTCTCCGATTCAGCCTATTTCTTATACAAGTTTCTTTCGATGACCCGAGCACATACACAAAATAAGCATTATTTCCGTCAGACCTTACCGTTGATTGGGGAGTGTGAGGCTGGGAGCTCGAAGTTTTCCAACATTCGTGAAAGCGTCATACATACTTTGAAAACATGTATCTCAGAACCGGTTACATATATAGAGCAAATCCGTTTGCAGGAAAATGAGAGATTCAAAATCAGTTACAAAAAATATTAAAATTTGAAAAGCATCAAGTTGAACTTTCAAGACGATACTTAGGCTACTTTGTGTTATATATTTTTTGTACCCGAATAAAATTTTTATTTAAAAAAAAAAGGTAAATTATCAAAAAACTTTTGAAAGCTTTAATTTTTAAAAAAATTATATTATTTATGATGATTTAGTACCTACCTAGGCATATTTCACCGAAAATCGAAAATAAACAATAAGTACCTATACATCATGACAAACCATTTGAATGTCACGAAACACAATATTTTTCGATTTTCTTATTAAAGATTCGTTTTTGATAGCAGGTGTTTTTGCAAAAAATAATATGTAACATACGAAAGTAGGTACACGCTAGATGGTTTTTCAATCAAATTGTGTCTGTAAATCGATATCTAGCCATATAAATTTAGGAAAGATAGAAATACATTTTAGTATAGGGTTTAGTTCAATTCCACATTGATGTTCCTTTTTTTTATCTCGTAATTATGATGTAAATAAATTATTTATACGCGTTATGATTTATTACGTTCCTATAATACGTGCTATCGAAGGTTTGAAAAGTTCAGTTTAGGAAACAGAATTACATAGGTATTAGGTACCTATATGTAACTTATTTGAATAGGTAACATGTATTCGAGGTCCAAGTATACCTATACTCTTGTGGGCAAAGAAGTACCCTTTTTCATTCACAAAAGCAGAGTTTAAAACAAGTGTAGAGATTATAAACTTCTCAAAAGTCAATAACCAATAAATTGTTCAGGTTTACCAACCTCGCTTTTATTTATATAATTCTTTATTTATTCATGAAGGAACACTTATAAAATGTGCACGATATTACATATTATTGAAATCCCCGAATCACATATAATTTACCAACTTACAAATCAGCGATTTTTAGTTCCAGATACATAATTGAGAAGATAAGACAAAAAATCACACGAATAACGTATCTAGAGATCTATTTATCAACAAAGTGACTCGATGAAAACATTTATAACCCCACAAAGAAACTACGAGTATATTCTGATCGCACTATACATTACATACTATATTTAGTAGGTAGTTAGGTACTCGTTAGTCGTACTCGTATATAAATCAACTAAGTATACGTATTTATGTCCCCTTTAAATTATGTTTTTCAATATATTAATTGCTGAACAAGGTTTGTTGTGCCGTGAAATAAAATTGTTTTCTCATAAGAGCGTGTATCATTTCTTATGAACGCACACCGCAAGTATAGCCTACTTTACCTACACAATCTAAATTCTAAAACCTTTTAATCCTGGCGTTTTGCCAATTTCATTGCTACTGTTATAAGGATATAAGCATTATACATATAATTGGCTGAATTGAAAATACGTATTACTTCGAGAATGAAAATCTGTCCGTTTCGGAATCATTTACGAATCCATAACTAAACGGCAAATAAATGCTTTGTACATTTCTTACGATATGCAGAAAAAAAAGGCACCATCGAGTCTTTCAATCCCAAGAGCAGAATTTCAACAAATTGTGAATTTTTGATTAAGTAAGTATAAGAATGCTTCAATTTAACTTTAACAATATATGTAATCTTTTTTTTCAAAAAAAAAAAAAACAAAAACAAAAACAGAAGAATGATAAGTAATTTTTCGATTTTGTTCAGTTGGAAAAATTTCGATTTGTCCTTCATATGTATTTTTATAACTGCTGCCCTCGCCTCATCTGAGAGCAAATTTCTTATTTAATAAATCCATCAATCATTTTTGTACATTGTTCTCGTCATTCGTACTCCAGAAAGGCATTTTTCAAATTGCGTAGGGCGACATTTTGTCTTGAAATTTCACCGAATTGATCTACTCAGTTGAAAATGACGATATGTCATAAAAACGAGTTTACCCAGTTGACCAAATGCTAGCAAATTTTACGCTAGCACGAATGGTGCCGGAATTTGAGACACTTTTTTTAAAAATGCTAGCAAATCAGTAGTGATTAGGTCGCATTAGCGTAGCAGAATTGAGCACAAACAGCTAGGGTATAGCTAGCATAAAGCTAGCGAAAAGCTAGCATTTTGTTAGCACTTTGCTTGCAATTCTACTACGTAAATGCGACTAAATCGCGACTGATTTGCTAGCATTTTTTAAAAAAAGTGTCTCAAATTCCGGCACCATTCGTGCTAGCGTAAAATTTGCTAGCATGAGGCTAGCATTTTGCTAGCGCAGGAAAAGTTTGATTATCAGGAAAATTATTTTTACTAATTAACTTTTAAAAATACTAGGAGGTGTTTTCAATCAGGTCAAGGTAGTTCTCCAATATCCAAAAATAGGCAACTGACCTCCTACGCTAGCTCACAGCTAGCATAGCGCTAGTGAGGTGTGCCAGAGTAAGTAGAGTGGTAGCACTCTTCTTACTATCATACAAAATACTACCTTGAGCTTATATTCAGATTGACTACATACTTTATCTAAGAGTAGCAAAGTATACCATGAGAGAGAACAACGCTAGCACTTTGCTAGCATTAAGCTAGCGCTTGGGTTAGAAGTCTCTTTATTGAAAAATAAAGTTTTTTTTTTAAATTAAAAAATTGCCAAAATTTAAAAATGAAATATCAAACAAACTAAAAATAAGAAATTTCAAAAACATTTGAACAACATTTTTAATGAACAAATTATACATTATAAAAAATGAAATAATTACAACAATGATTTTTCAATAATGGAATATTCTTCAAAATTATTGTTAAAAGTTGAAAAGTAGCCAAAATGGAAAGGAAAAATACCTACCTGTTAAAATGAAAAGCATTAACTTTGAAATTTTTTTAAAAATGAAAATAAAAAAATCATTGAGAAACGAAAAATTACGTATTTAGGTATCTGTTAAAAATATTTAAAAATTCCATTTAAAAAATGAAGATAATATGGAAGTATTTTTCTGAAAAATGGGTGAAAGAGATTCACTGAAGTTTTTCTGTACTTGCATGAGTAGGCTATGAAGGAAATGCCAGTGAAAAACATGCTAGAAAAAAAATGCCACATACTTGCTCGCATTTTGCTAGAATCTAATTCCATACAGAAAGCTAGCTGAAAAGTGAGGGCAATCAGCTAGCGTTTTTCTATTGCTAGATTGCAAAGTAAAAGCTAGACGAGAGAGACTAGAGATCTGCTCGCATTTTGCTAGCATTAGATTGCTAGATAAATGTAAGCAGATAAATGCAAGCGTATTGCTAGTGTAGAAAAGCAAGCAATTATCCGTTAGTAAAACGCTAGCATTAAGCAAGCACAATTAGTGTGATACAAATGCTAGCTGAAAAAAGCGAGAGAATTGCTAAAGAATTGCTAGAACATAATTTGCCAGAAAAAAAGTGCTAGCAAATTGCTAGCTTTTTGCAAAAGATTTAATGCTAGCTACAAAAAGCTAGAAAAATGCTAGCACTTTCCCAAAACGTGAGTAAAATGCTAGCAATCCGCTAGCACTTGGTCAACTGGGTAAATGTGAAAATACATATCGAAAGAACATTTTCGAGATTAAATAAAAATACGAACGGTGGTTTTCACCCACGTCGCAATTTTCATCACAACCCATAAATCGCTAGTAGATAGATAGACTACCTACCTATATTATGTACCACACTCGTATGTATATGAAACGTCGCTTTGATTGACATCGGTATTGAATTGCAACTAATCTTAATGACACATTTAACCAAAGGTCTTTGTCATTATTAATAAAATGCGAAGTATTACTCGTAGGTATTACATTATCATCGAGGGACATCATTTCAAACGTGTTAGGTAACATCTAAAAATCGGTTTCAAATTGGAGACATTCTATATGAGAATATGTACATTCATAAAAATTCTTCGTAAGTGCTAAGTAGGTACAGGTACATCTTATTTTACGTTACTTTCAAGCCGAACGTTCAAGTACCCCTACTTACCTACATATTGCCAGCTTAGCAATAAGAGGCAGTGACTTTTCAACAAAAAGTTCGAAGGAAAAATTATTTACCAAATGTAAACAACTTCGAGTTTATTTGAAGCGTCGTTTTAAAGCCATGAATATTCTATTAGCGTCGCATTTTTTTCGTCATCTTTGCAATATCTATTGAAATCAGACGTGCAACTTTTACGCAACATTTGTGACCTTCCGCTAAAAAAGGGCCCATTCGGCCGAAACTGAGTTATTACCTTGGGGTTCGTAATGTAGACTGTGGGAAATCGATCAAAAGTGATCCGAGCTCGAAAAATGCAGAAATCGCTGAGAAAACTCACTTTCAATTTTCAAACATGCCAAAAGTTCATTTTCAAGAACTTCGAGAAAAATGAATTTCAAGCTTTTGAAGCTAAGAAACTTCAGTATCTTTTCAGTATAGGTATACCTAATATGAATATTTTATCGCAAAATTTTGGATTACCTATTCTTCTGGTAATTTCATTCATTTTTCAATCGTGGGGATTTTTTTTCTTGTTTTCGGTATACTTATACATGTAATAAAACGCGTAATCGATCAAATAGACATTTTTCCGAAAATTTTTTTTTAGTTTCAATTGTACACCCCTTAACTGTAACGTGTGATGGTAGGCACTAGGCAGTGCGGTATGTGGAAAAAAGATTTTTGTGATTTTTTAATTCATTTCCTGAAAATGCATTTTTCTACTTACCTACTTAATTTGTGACCGACCAAATGGGCCCTGTGCTATAGCGGAACATCGCGTTTTATAAACAGGTACGTTTATTCGCGATACATATAAATAGGTACCTAAGCTTCATTTCAGAATACGATACCTCTGTGGATGTAGGAAAACGTAGCCTGCCTACGTACGCAACTTCATTTCCGACAAGGAAACGAATTAAGATTTCATTACGAGAACAGTATCAGCGAAATAAATTTATTTTCGACATCGAATAATTAAATTTCTCAGTAGGTACTCAACTATAATTAACTGTGAGATTCAAAACATTCGTAAATGATTAAGCGAATGATTGGAGACGAACTTTTTTTCGGGTGAATTACGGTGGTGAAACAAATTGTTTTGTTTATTCCTCTCTCTGAATTGTTTAAGTAGTATACAAATTTGGTGTTTCATGTGACAACATTGTATGTGAGTAATGTAAGTAGGTACATGTGTAGGCAGGTACCAAGTACCCATACAGGTACCTACAATACAACACAGTGTTATGATTTATTTAGATTATAATCATTTGTCGAATTTTGGTTAGCTTATACTAGTTAATACATACTTAGTTGAAACATCGCCAAAACTGTACGTCTGAAATTGTACAAAAATATCGCAAAAAATACCTGGGTCTAGATTGTTAGAAAATCACTACCTATTCTCTTAAGTCAGGCAATTAGTATGTAGAACAGAGTTTTAGAACTGAACATGAAATGCATCTACTTAAGCTTTACCTTAAAGAGAGAAGCTTCCAAATTTCGATTGCGAAGGTAGAGCATGAGTGGGTATGGGTAACATGGTGCTTTCAGAGATAGCTGAAAGAAGATATAGGTAAATCGAAAATTATATGTATAAGGCAGGTGTGTTCAAGTATATTCAAAAACGTTTTTACCCAAAACTATCGCCACTTCTTTCACGCAAAATGTCTTCGAGGACTTTATTAATGAGCTTTAATTATTGAAAAGACCAAGCTCTCTGAATTATTAAAATTAAATTTATGATTATAATGACTGATAGATTGGGAAAAAGGTATAATCCATCCCCCAAAAGCAACCGCATTTGAGGTAGGTACCTAGACCTACCGGGTTCCTATTCTAACAAAATTGAATTTGAAATTTTTCGTAAATTTTAGAGGATATAAAAATTGTTGTCATTAATTTGAAATAGTAATTTTAAATAGGTACCTATTGCACAGAAATCCAATGTTTGAAAGAAATTATTTGTCACCCTCTATTATTTTCTGATCCCCCTGGTGCTGTTGGTAATATTTTTTGATGCGTATTTGCTCAAATTTCAAGAAATTATTTTGAAAATCGAGACATTAGGCCTACTAATTCACTAGACACTAAATTTTGATTAAGTAGGTGTTTTCATTCCATTATACGTACGTACATAATGTACTATGAAAGAGATGAAGAAATTGGTATACTGTTTATTTTGGACACGGAAGGGAGAAAATTTTGAATTATTTTCTCATAAAAAGAACAACATTTCGAGCTGAGTGTAAAAACATCTCACAATGTAAACCAAAAAATAAGGGCCATCCTAATGTAAATACTTGTACAGTACCATGTATAAGAGTAGGTAAGTGTAAGTACCCAAGTATAATAGCTAAAAGGTAACAAGCACATTTTACGTACTGCGTAGGTAGGTACTAGGTACCGAATAATGAAATTTGCTATAAAATATATCCAACGCGAGAGTTACTTTTGGAATTTTTTGAAAACTGTAAAATTGTCAAATAAAATGGTGAAATTTATTATAAATTGATTCTCATAATGCCAGTGGCGAACAAACTGAAAGCGAAGTCGACTTTCCAACATTAAGAGTTTAATATAAAACACATGTTTCGTTCAAGCAATGTGATAAATATCCAGCGAAGGTACACACTACACAATACACATACCTAGTCCATTTACGAACAGGTCAGAGTGAGCAAATAAAAGAAAAGAAAATGCATCGTTTAAAAGTTGAAGGAAGAAAATAATTTTTCTCAGCACATCGAAAAATACTTGGGTAACTTTTTTTTTCTTTCATAAGGTGTAAAATATTTGCCATATATATACTTTCATAAAGAAAGTGAGCGTTTTTTTATTTTCGACCATCACATTTCAGTGAAAAATTGTAACCGCGAGATAACAAATGCGTTTCGCCATAGTTATTTATATAATTTCAGCTAGAAAAAAATGCACTATGATTCAGTTTGCAAAAACTAAAAACTTGCAATTTCCCACGAGATTTACAGAAATGCGATAGGTTTTCAAATTAATGACTGGTAACTTTTATTCTCGACAGTTTTTTCTTTTCTTTATTTTATTTATTTTTTTCTGTTTGGAGTGTATAACTTTTAATGCTGAACATTTCCTCATGAAACCGTATAGGTACATTCTTCGAATCGCGGAGTCATTTTCAACAAATTAACTGGTAGATTAATTATGCTATTCGTAACTGGCGAGCATATTGTAGCTGGCAAAAGCTTTTTAAAACATTTCTTCAATTTGAATCTCGCTACTTGAAGAATACTACCAAGGTTTTCTATTATGTTGGTTGTGTTGAGGTTATTCATTACCCTTAATTTTAGTATAGGTAGTAATCGTAAAACTAAATAACTTCCAACTCTTAATGCTATTAAATGATTTTAAATACGGTGCGTTATAGCACTCATCTCATTGCTTTTTCTTGAAACACAACGCTGAACATTTACATTTCCAAATTACATACAAACTATCGATATAATTATATTACACTTAGACATTAAACTCGAGCAAAAAATCGTTTAAAATTAAACTACAATTTCGCTGTATTTAACTGCAAAATGTGCAGCTTTGGATCGTTTTCTTCCCAATCACTGTAAACCTTTGGGCCGTTCTCATTTTCAAGTTTCACTTTTTCATGCCACCCCACACAAAAATTGAGAATTTTTGAGACAATTTTTTTTCACCACATTGTTTTTACTTTTGTTTCTCGCCTATGAAAGCATCACTCCCACTAGCTAAATTTTCAGAGGAGGGTGGCTAAAATTTTTAGCAAATTTTTTTCTCATGAAACCCAACAACTTTGGGAGACGAAGCAGAAAAAATCACGAAAAAATTTTCACAAGCACAAATAAGGACCGTCCCAATAAACCTGGTGTAGAAATGCTAGGCGAACGAGACACGTTAACACCTAGATATTTTTGATTAAACTTCTCCTACAAAGTGTGATCCACAAAGCTTCGGATCGTCCGTTGATGTCTTTAGAATTTATAATATGAATGTTGAATCTAAAATTGAATTTGTCCTAAAAATAATTCACGTATCTTCTCATACGAGTATAAACTCATTTTCAACTGGCCCTGGCCATCCTACAACACCTCAGCTAAAATACATTTCCATAATAAAACTCATCAAACATGAGCGAAAATGCTCTAAATCAACTTCATAGACGATGAAACTAATGTCACACATACCATTTTCACTTCTCTCACAGCTTTAGGATTCCCACAAGTAGGTATATGCCTTTGATGACGTTTGAAGTAGAATAATTTCACTCTTGAAATATCAAATTTGACAAACTCATTTACACTCGAGAAGATGGCTTAATTCAAGTTATCGTGCGTATCATCACTTCATCAGTCAAATGACTGCAACCCTCTTATGCAATACACAGTCTTCTCAACCTATGCAAAAAACAAAATGTATCTGGTTTGAAATTTAGTTCAGTTCGCTAACGGGAGAATACAAAAAATATTAAACCCCTCTTTCCATAGAATGGAAATCTCCCAAATTACTTATACGTAGGTACATATATTCGAATAAAATAGAAAATCTTGCTGTAATTGTTTTGAAAGTAGCACTCTAAACTTTTTTTCTGATCTTAGTAATAATTACTTATTAAATACGTAGCCAAAGAAATACTATTTAAAAATCAATTTCGCCAGCCACCAAGGTTTTGTTTCCATTTTAGCATAATGACAGGACATATTTTACAGTTGTAGGGTCTCGCGGATTCGTAATTCGCAAAAACACTGCGCTATTCCGCATCAACGTGAAATATAGGCTAGATTTTCTTGTAATACCTAGCATGACATCTTTAATCAAACAAAAATTAAACAAAGACCCCAAACGTTACATTCATACTGTCATTTCTCAAAGAAACATTATCAAATCAGGGAATTCTAATGAATATTATCAATGTAACCTCGCAAAGTTTACTTGGAACATAAAAGTTGAATAAAGTTAGTCTACACTCTCTATGCTTTTATATGTTATGCGTATCCGTTATCTATAGTGCTATATTTGCACTGATGTCGATTCGCATTTTTGCAAGATAATTCGATAAAATGTAAACTTTGCCACTGGTCATTATCAGTAAAACTGGTGTATTGTTATAAAATACATACGTAGGCTGTAGTATCTACACTCGTATCAGTTCCGTGTTTAATAGATACATGCAGTGGCCTGTTTAAAAAATATTTACGCCTATCATTGTAAAAATTCATTCGAACAACAGTTTACATTCGCGAAAGTTTAGGGCAAGTTTTGTTACTCGTAAAATGTAAATTATAACGGAATGTTCATCTTTGCGAGTATTAATTGCTAAAAAGTAATGCAATTGTTCGTGATTTGAAATTATGGCTTTTAAATTAAATAATACGTACACAATACACATGCATACGTGTATGGTCTATATATAGCTTCTTTCATATAAAACACCACCGTGGCCGTTGATTTTAGATACTCGCAGCTACTTCGAAAATATTCGTACAAAAGGATTTATCCTGAACCGAGCAACAAAAAAGCTCGTTCGCTACCGTGAAAATTTTGCATAATTCAACGTTCTAAGGGATGAAAAAAAAACTTTGTTTTATTACTCCAGAATTTTAAGTTAACAATGTTATAGTAGATAATCGTGTAACATTAATGCGGCACGTAACTAGTAACCCACCTATCTACTTTCTTTCATTTATAAGCGAATAGGTACCTATATTAGCGAGCTGCGAGTCGCGAGGTACTAAAAAAAAAAAAAAAAACAATTCGTATTTTGAGAAAAATTGTCCTCGTTTAACGGCTGCTTGCTTATTTTATAAAAACACATTTTCTGTGTTGAATAAAAATAATCTTGTTGAGTACTAAATGTCGAAAATTCGATTAAAATGAAAAATTATACGATAAAAAATGGTTGCTTAATATTCTGGAAATAAGTGTCACGTGAGTCTGACTTATTATCTGGAATTTAACCGAAACAAATTTCCACATAAAATGTTGACGGTAAGTGGAAAAATATTATCCTTATTGAAAGACTATCGAATCTATCCTGTGAAAAAAGAAAAAAAAACTCTTTTGATGTTCGATAAATGGCGTAGAAAATGTTTTTATAAAAGCGTGGTGGTAAAAAATTGTCAATAAGCAAACTATCTTTCAAAAAGAATGGACTGATGAAAGGGTTCGTTTCATAAATCTTGTGCGATAAAATGTATCCATTCAAAATGATGGAGATGGACTTTCTTTCACAAACTTTTACACAGAAATCATTTCATTTTAAACCCTCTCGAATTATTCTCTTCGCGACGAGAAGAGTGTTTCAGTCTATAAACAGAGTATTTACAAATCTGTGTAAAACGGCATAGTACCAATTCTGCTGTTTTTACAAGCAAGACTGATGTTCGTAAATTCTAAACAACGACTACCCGTTAAAATTTTTTCCCTTCAAATTTGCCTAAGAAACCGTGAAGTTTAAAAGTACATACATACTTTCGAGGAGACTTTTTTTTAGGCAATAAAATTTCCAACAAGTCAGATACGAATTTTTTTTTCAATTTGGTAATTAATTGGCAATTCGTATATTGATTATTTTGGTGGCTTCTGTATACCTACAGCTAAAAGTGTACGTATTGACCGAATTTGATACCTACGGCGGGAGAAGGGATGGGTCTGAAAAAACTGGTTACCTACTCTTTGAATTGACAAAAAGGTTGAAAATTCAAATTGAATTTGGAACTTTGGAAGTTATTGGGAATAAAAAGGGTACTTACTACTTAGGTAATAATAATGAATGACCAAAAATGCAATTCTTCTACATTTCCAATTAGATATGCATCTACTTACGCTTTGAGTCTTGGATTTTCAGACAAATGGCCAATTCTAGAGAAAAAAAACTCACAAAAGAATCGTTCAATGTGACAAATTTGAACCATCTGGTCCCGTTTGCCATTTAGTGTCACAAATTGACACTGCATCAAAGTGATACTGGGACGCGGTATAATTTTCAGTGATAGTGTCGGAGGGTCAAGAAAAATTGAAAAATAAGGAATAAATAATTTTATTTAAACCGAAAACTTTTGAAAATTGCCCTTTATTTGACTCTCGAGAGTCTATTAATAGCACTGCTTACCTACTCTTGACTTCAAAAAAGGAATTGACACAAAACAGAAACAATTTTAGGCTAACTGACTAAGCCGAGCGAGTCAGACAGAAAAAAATCGAAAAAGTTTTTTTCGCCAATTTGTAAAAAAGATCTACTTCTACTGTTTATACGACGAACAATAAAACTAGACGAGATAAAAACAAATTTTGCATAAACTGATCAGAAAACGTAAATAGGTATAAGGAATAAGAGAAAAGAATTTACATGATTACATTTCTCAAGTCCTACAACAACCTATAGAGACGCTTATGAAATTGTAAAATACTCGTAAGAATAAACATACGCGACACGCAACATTTTATGGGACAGATTTTGGATAGGAGGAGGAGAGAAAGGACCGGAATAGAATTTTTTCTTTGCATTATAATTTTAAAAATACTCGATTTCAGGGTTCGCGTAAAAATTTATACAGCTACCTACTCGTACATAAACTTTACCTACTTTCTACAGGCTGTACAAAAGTTGAAGAAAAATAAATTCGCATTACAAAATAATCAAGAGCTTGATGAAATATTATACGAAAGTTTTTGGATTAAAATGTGCAGTAGTATTTCGCTATAAATAAATCAACAACATCTGTAAGTATATATGTAGGTAAGTACTAGGTAGTGAATATTGCCCACAAAGTTTCCAATGGATTTATGTAGGTATAAATTTCACGATGAAATGAATTCGAATTATATTTTCCTTACCCGCGTTTATAATAAGATAGAAAAGTTGCCTAAATCATGATCGATATTTTATTCAAAAATGTTTGGAAGTTACTTTCCTTGATTTTCTTAAGAAAAGAACTGAGAGGCAACGCATTTGTGAAAAATTATTAGGTAGATATGATTTAATTTTGTCGAAGTGAATATTGATTAGGTGTACGATGAGTATAGGTAAGGGTACGTCCAGCAATGAGTTTAATTTCTTAATAGTGTTTTACGTACATGTATAGTACGTAACTCATGTTCACAAATTCACGATATGTATGTAATATGTATCTTCTCATATTTTATGAATAAGAGCATTCATACTTAATATAAGAAAACGAACGATTTTATATTCAACGAGTGTATTCTAGCGCACATTAATTCGTTCAATCGTATGCAAAATTAAGTATCCAATAATGGAATTTTCAAATATGCACCACACAATCGCGTGTGATTTTCATTATAATGCCAAAAATTTCACTTTTCTTCGATGTACGAGTATTACTGGTACGAAATTTGAACTCGTTTGTAACGGTACCTATCTTTATTGAATTGCAATGCGGCGAGGTTAACAATAAACAGGAATTACGTTATGTAATTTGCTTTCTTAAAAATAACTTTATAATGGTTATCGCGACAGGGACGATGAACTAATGAGAAAACTTTCAACTTTGGTGTTTGAAGTAATGTAACATAAATAATGAAAAGCTGAAGTATTAGATACGTGTCGAGCATATTATTAAACAATTGTTTCGAAATTATACCGAATAAGTTGCTATACACATACTAAGATTTTAACGTTCATCTCAACTTTAAAATTTGTAGGTAGGCATTATCATCTTCACGCATAAACTAAATTATCTCAACTGTGCAAGTACGCAGAGCTATTATAATGATACGTACATAACTCTTTATTTTTTTTAAATCGTACCTACCACCAACTTACTAACACAAACATATAGCTAACCTACAAATTAAGACAGAAACATAATAAATCTATTCAAATTTCTGTTGAATTCACCCTTTGCAAAATTAAATCATGTTTACCAACATGTAACCTACATATTTCATTTAGTAAATATGGTCTTGTTCTCTCGTTACAAAGTTATCACATTTTTATTTAACCAAAAAAAAAAAAAAAAGGCTGAACGATTTTTTTAATCTCTGAAATTCAACTTTTAAATTCAAAAACCGATTTTGTGAGAGATGAAGGTGGGAGGTTATTTCTGTGAGCATAAGTGAATGCCTAATAATTATATGTACATTGAATTTCATTATGATACACTATTCCGAGAAGCTTTCATCATTTTAAAAGTTGGCTTTTTGACTCCTTATTTTCTGACAGAGAAAGGAACCTTTAGGTATACCTAATCTGTCAACTATGATCGAGCTGAAATTTGGCACACCAAAAGAGCATGTCCCCTGTATCTCATCATCAAACTTTCAGCTTCAACTGATTTTTGATTGTAGAAGAAGTTTCAAGAATGGCAGAAATTTAGCTCTAAAGAAGTCATAGGTGAGTAAGGAGGAGAGTCTATCTAAGGATACAAATTATACCTACAGAAGCTGCATGACTATGACAGCACAGAATAACAAACTTTTCTAGAGAGCCAAATTTCAGCTCGGTTGGGGCGACGAGTGGTAAAGGTTTCCCATGTGAGGAAATTGGACAATTTTTAGTTATATACAAATGACAATAATTTTACTATGAAGTTCAAAACTTCGAAAGTATCAAAGGAAGGAAATTGAAATTTCATCCACCAGCAATCCTATAATATTACAACACTGGCCATAATTTTTTGTAACGATGAAAAAAAAGCGAAAGTAGATCCACATACGAATTAAAGTGTTCCTCTTGAAAGGGAAAAATATTTGCTTTTCATTTCAACGAGATTAGGTGTATAACTTTGCATTTATGAACAATAAAAATCATGAAAATAACTCATGTATGTACCAGGTATATCTATAATATGTATACACATTTTAATAGCATACTTTCCTTCAGCGATACGTTGATGAGATCCTATAAATAAATTTTTTTGCGTAGGTAAGTACCATCAACATACTTGATTGCTGTACCTTCAGTCGTTAAAATAGTTGGGCTTCATAACAAATGTTTATGATCGAAATATTTTGCAGTGTTAAAATATACTTAATGAAAACCAGAGTATAATACATTCATAAATAGGCACCTATTCAAAACATCCGATAAAGTAGAAACTTTACATAGTAATAGCAAGTTCCTCGTTTAATTAAAACTAAATGAAAACTTACCTATCTAAATGGTTAATCGGGAAAATACTGTCGTGTTGATTAGAAAATTTAAAAATCGCCACAAGAAAAGAACCAGGTAGATAGGTAGGTAATTGAATTTCTACATAAATAATTTTTGTATTAAAAATGCAACGAAAACGTAGCAGTCCACGTGTTCGGCTCAATTAAAGTGAACAGCGGTGAATTTAGTAATTTTCTAATTTTAGATCTCTAGAGATGAAAAATAAAAGTTTTAAAGTTTACTTTATTATACCTATATTAAGTCTCTCCTAATTATGGTGTGTGGTGTAATAACTTTTTAGATTTTTTTTTTTTTTTTTAATTTGAATGTTTGGGATAAACAGAGGATTAGAACTGGGTTAACCAATTTAGCGATTAATCGATTGAAATCGCATTAAACCATTTTTAAAAAGTTCATCGGTACCTACACATATTTGCAATATCACAACCTTTTAATAGCAAAGGCACGAGAATGATCATTTCAATGGGTGTTTTTTTTGCATACCTACGTAGGTAGGTACCTATGTAAATTATGTTGATACCTACCTATTGAAAATTCACAATAACTATAAGCTTTGAATCATTAAAATTCAACCTACCTCCCTTTTCAAACTTCATTAATTTTGATTAGTACCATTATCTATCTAACTTCCTCGTGAGAAAGCTGGAAAGGTACCTATTTGATTTTATCTAGTCACCTTCGATGAGGTAAACAATATACCTAAATGAAAGAAAGAATTTTTATCATTTCTAACACTTTTTTAGATCTGAAGATTATTTATGTAGGTACCTATTTACAAAATAAGCTAGATGGTACACAAGGTAATTAGGTCTTGAAAAATTTGTTTTCTTAAATACACCTTCTATTCTAATTCGTGATTCACATGACGCAATCAATTTTCCAAAACATGTTTTAAATTTTAAAAATCTTTACTCGAAACATAATTCACAGTTTGTCGTTTTTCAAACGGTCAATTACATTTTTAAAGAGCAATTACGACAAAACAGCTGAAATAAATTGTACGAAGGTAAACCATCTTATACGTTTGTCTGCAAAAGAACAGCAAAGCATTCTACGAGTATGTAGGTAACTATCATTAATAAAAACACTCTTTTCGAGACATTTGCTTTTAAATTGTCTTTCACAGCATTCCACGTAAAATTGAAACCCATAGTTCAACATAGGTAATTCAGTTAGATACCTACCCTCTTTTAATTCACACGCATTTACCTAGATACTAGTTAACTTGAAAGTTGCAACAACAATATTACCTATGGCTGCTAGCTAATAATATTGACATAATTGCAAAATGACATTTTTTGTGCTTCTTGTTTTTGCGTTTGGTCTCATAAATAAACATGTAGGTAACCTCATTTTCTATTCAAAACTTTGGAATCTATTCCCTGTAGAACAGTTTCAAAGCATAATGCATACATCCCAGATAGAGACGGGAATATGCGTATTCGAGATAGAATTGCTTCTAGCAAAAATAGAAACATGAAGAATTTACAAACCTGAAACATTTTTTCAAAATATTTTCCGTAATTTCATAACTTTTTAACAATAACTTAAAAGCATTACTACGATGTAATAAAAAGAACGTGGCAAGAAATATAAGAACAATATTTTCACCTTCTATATACTTACTATAGGTAACACCGGAATTCAAAATCATTATTTTCAAAGTCGAACGTTATTCTATAAAGTTGAAATTTTTTTCAAACATTTCCAATAAAACCACACGAAGAAGCTTACCAACTGTACCGATTTCTATCGATTTTTTTTATACATGTTTGTCGACTTATTTAGAATTAGTTTAACTTTTTTTTTTCATCCAAAATGGGACATCTTATTCGCGACCGTAATCTCAAAAAGAAGGAAAATTTAATCTGCGTTCGGTAGATAAGCATGAATAAACTCTCTATTTTTTTTGCCCACAAATTCTGGCCAGATTTAGATAGGTAAGTAGATCTAAGTGTTAAAGGATTTAGGAATACGGTACCTACTACAAGAATTAAACAAATAGTCGTCAGATTTTTGCATACTACCTATACACGTTACCTACCGCAGTAGATACCTTAAGTTTTTTCATTTATTCATTCCCAACTTAAGCGATAATTATGCATGTAAAACACGTTTTTCTTTTAATTTTTTTTTTTTTTTTAAGAAAATTCATTTTGAATGAATTTTTAAAACACATTCAAACTTTGTTTACTTCAATTTCTCTCCGCTTAAAGACCCTCATCTGGATAAGAAAAAAAAACGCGAGATAATTTTAGCCAGCGTTATAAGGTCGAAAATGCGTCTTTATTATCAAAATGTTGTATAGAATAATCTGTGTAATCACGATAACTTTCTTGCGAGGGAATTTTTTCGCAATGAAATTTTTATAAGTTTCGAATGTGCAAGATTTCGCCGAACGAAATAGAGGTACGTCTATTGTTATGGTATCTATAAATATATTTTAACGATTGAAGTAAAGTAAAGTAAAGCACCTTTTAAGGAATCTGAAATATGTACAGACGCATCCTTAGTGAATATACGAGATAAAATTTGATAAAAAGTCATGATAAAATTTTAACGTGTGATAAAACTATATTAAACTATACGAGACTATCCATTTCCACCATTCTTTTTTATGAAATAGTGAAAAAATATGATTGTTGTGATAATATTTACAATTGGCGAAATATCAATTTTTTTTTACTGAAATCGAGAGAACAAAAAACAGGCCTACGTAGGTAGGTTAGATATTTTCCGCCAAGTAAGAATTAAACTAGGCTAAAAATATATGTATAGGTATAGGTATTCATAGAACTGAAACTACACAATAAAAAAAGCAACGGAATTCGATACCGAAGGTATCAATAGGGATTAACCAAAGCGTCGTTTTTCTGCAAAATGTAAATTAATTCATTTCCTGCGAAGCGAGAAAATGCGTATAGATACAAAACCACGATTTACTAGCGTTATTGTGGAATCACTTACGCCACAAATAATATTGTTGGCGTTTATCAATTAGGTATTAGTTCAATTAATATCAAAGTACATACATCATTTTACTTTTTGTGTTCCACAAAATGTAAAACTTTATCGATTTGTTGCGGTTGTGTGAGGCATTTAGGGAACTTTTTCAAAATTTATTGTAAGCAATTTGAAAGCATAGACGCAGCTAATTCATAGTACATATACATACATAGCACAAGGAAAAATTTTACCAACACATTTCAAGCTATTCTGTTTTATAAATACCCGTATTAAGACGAGGAAAAACAATTTGAACCGGTGCCTGTCCTAAAATTTAAAGAGGGA
Organism: Planococcus citri; assembly: GCF_950023065.1. NCBI lineage: Eukaryota > Metazoa > Arthropoda > Insecta > Hemiptera > Pseudococcidae > Planococcus > Planococcus citri. The sequence goes on from NC_088677.1 coordinate 38,782,504, forward strand.
GTGGTTTTGAAATTTAAAAAAAAACACAAATTTTTGGAATGGATTCTGATGCAACCGCTATCACACTTTTAAAACTGAAAGCATCACGAGGAAGCTAATTCTGAATGAAACTTCTACCCACCTATATGAAAATTTTTCATAGAACATTTGGAGTGGATTCAAAAGGAATTCGGATCAAAAAGTAGGTAGGTATATAAAGATTTTTAAAATGTTGAACCAAGCTTTAAAAATAAATATTACTCGCCGTATTAACTTGTGTGCAATCAGTATAGCAAGGAAGACTTTTTCATCACTTAGATGAAAAGTACCTACTTGAATAAGTGTCTATAAATAAGTAGGTACATACGACCCACAGAGTTTTTTACTCTTCAAATCATTTTTCAATCTACAGAAGATGCGAGTGTACATAAATGGTAACGTACGTTGGAATGGAACATCCTGTAGGTAGGTGCGTATCTAGATACTTACTTACTTCATAAGAGACAGACTTCTTCTATTCCAACTAGAAAAATTACACCCTCTGCCAATTCTTTTAAATTCCATCGAGTATGTAAATATACGAAATAAGACGCAGTCTACTAAAGATACTGTAACAATCTAAACATAGATATGTACATACATACATCGATGTCGAATGAAAAAGATAGCAAAATTATAGCTTTAACCATACATGTAATTTCCTGAAAGCGTTTCAAAAGTTCAAATTAATCGACCGAATAAAACGAGTCAAAAAGAAGGGGAAAAAATTGAAAATTGCATTCTCATTTCCATCAAATAGACGAATTTGAAACACACGTACGTTTCCAAAGAAATTCGATAATAGAGAATCAATCGAACTAACATTTGTTCACATGATAAAACACGCAGAATAAGTATTATAAGAAAATATGTAAATTTTTTGAGGAAAAAAGCTACATTGCCTTTCGCAAAAAAAAAAAAAAACTCCGGTCGGACGAATTATAAAATCGAGCAAAAAAGCACGCGGTATTTCAGAAGTTGAATGAAATGTTACAGACGTTTTACGAGACTTCGAGATATAAATTACCAACTTTTCTCAACACATCCGTGTTTTTTGCAGGAATTTTAGCGACTAAGTACTTAGATACCTGCAAAAATGTCCTAAAACATCCCCAAAAGAATTTGAATGATATTATACGTGAGCACTTTATGTACATGGTGTGTGGTTTATACAATAGACTGGAAAAATTATAATTTCACCCAGAAAATATACCTCGAAAACACCTGTTGATATATCATAATTCAAAATGATCATTTTCTCGAAAGGTTAAAAATTTTAAGACGAAAATTTAAAAACGAATTTACATTTTTACGCTTTCTGTTCGCGACACAAAAAGTATTAAAATAAAAATGTGTACGTAAGCGTTTTTGGAAGTTGAAAAAAGATCAACATTTCCCAGTAAACAGAACGTTTTCTATTTTCTCTTTTAAAAGAACTGTATAATATTTTGTTGGGTAATATGAAAACGTGCCTTGGTATATTTGAATAATGATAAAATTATTCGGCTTGACATTAATTATAACTAACGGATGAGTTCCAAATTGAACTAAGAGGGCGAGGGTTGAGTTCATGATTGTTATTTTAGCAATAGGTGAGCAGGCTCTGGAGTTGAAGCGGTGTTGCCTCCATGTTACCAACTCAATTACTTTGCTCTACTCTTGAATAAAATATTTCCACAATTCACATTTTTTTTGGTATTTATCAGGAAGTAATAATTTTGTCGGGCACATTTATTAGTCCAGCGTCCAGTCATTCCTTTCCCTGTCTAGACAATTATCTGGGCGGCAAGTTTAACTGTAAAAATTTCCAATTTGGTACCTAAGTATATAGTATTCGTGGAATCTCGCTTTTATTAGAATGGGCAGGAAAAATACCTCGGAACGAGCACATGACGAAGGTGCAGAAAAAAATGAAATTTGAACCCTCCTACCGCCTTATTTTAATTTTTGAAAATTGAGTTTTGAAATATGATATCATTCGCTGAATGAATTTTCATTTTGTATTAGATGTTTGTGTTCCTCGATGACGTAGTACATATTATATTTGTAGTTGGAGCCGTACCGCGGACCTTCGTTAACAAGGCACTGGGCTGGGTTCGAGCCCAGCTACGGAGCCAAGCTTAATTGTGTAATTAAAAATCTCACGTGCATTTATCAACATTATACGTCAAGTACTAGGGGACCACCAGTAATTAGCCAAATTAACAGATTGTGAACGCTATCTGTTGACAGAATCGAAAAGCTAAAACTGGTTCGAGCGCATTACTATAATATGTAGAGGCCAACACCCTCTAAACTACCCGACTAGCTCTAAGGTGCTTGGATAGATGTCACTAGTAAGCAACGGGAAAGTAAGTACACTTGCTTATACGTAGCTAGATTTGCATAACCAGTTTGCCGTAAATACAGCAAGATTCGCGAGATCAACGTAAACTAGAAGAATGTAGCAGCCTAGCAGGGTTTTTCGATCCGTTCTGAACTCTGGCGGATTGGAGAGGGTGAGCTCGCAATTTTCAGTCGAATCTACTAGAAATCGCTCTAGTTTGGTGATCAAAATTCAATTTCCAAGATTCAAATGAGAAAACTAGGTAAAATGAAGTCAGAGAATTTTAATAAAATGGAAATTATGAAAATATTCTAGCGTGTAAGAATGTTACTTTTTTCTATATTAAACACCTGTCAGCTTTTCATGCTTCTACCAAATCCATCTTGGAAGCGATATTATGATTACGACGATAGAGAAAATAGGGAGGATTTGATTAAAAAAAAATCATACAATTGGACTGGGTACAGAGTATCGTAAATGTTCGTTTGTGTACCTTGAACATGATATGTAAATAATAATCACCTGTATGAAAATGAAATGATTAAGTAGCGAGTACTACATTACATACATATAACGTGTTTTTTGAATATTTCTTTACTATTGGCACGATGCGCGTAAGCAATTAAGCACTCAAATTTGACAAAACCATGCCTTTTGAACGATAAAATATTTTAAACAAAAATTGAAATAATCTAGGTAGGTACGTCAAATTAAAAATAAACAACGTAAAAACAAATAGGTTTCTGCTTAGTTTTTAATCAAAACGAGAAAAAAAGTGAGCAAACGAATTTCAATAGGTATACCTAATACGATTTTTAATATTATATTAATGATTCGATCAGGCACTGGTACAAAATTAATGAAGTTTCGAGTTTGACTACAATACCTACCTATCCATTTGTACGAGCAAGAAAAAAATTAAAACAAAAATGACGAAAATTTGGCTCACCTAATATTAAACGCTGCGCCTTGTTTTTTCAACGATGCGAACTTACATACGAATATCAATAACATTTCGCACGACCGCGCGTGAATGGTAGTATAACCACGATAACTTAAAAATTTCGTTCAGCACTCACTAATTGGCGGGAAAGTTTGCCACTGCATTATCATCTTGAAATAAAAAATTCTAGCCGTTCAGAAAGCTGCGATGGTTTTTATGTGGAATACGTATAAGAGGGCATTATACGTGAGATAAAGCCATGCGCGGTATCACATGGAAAGAACACTCCTAGATATCTACGTACACATTTCCAGAAAATTTTTGATTTTTTTTCAAACTTTACAATTTTTTACATATTTTAAAATGCCGGAGGACCAATATACACATTTTTGGGGGTAGAAAATGAAAAATTTTGAAGAAAGTGTACCTATGTAAATAGGTACCTACATATATTACTTTATCAAACATTTATCTACTTTTACGAATAATTGGTTGACAAACAGCCATGAAAAGTTAATTTGAATTGGTGTTCGTGACTTTTTGTATTATTATACTTATGTAATTAAAATGTAATTTTATCCAATTAAATAAAAGATTTGCATATTCTTTTAGTAACATTTCACGCACGCGCCAAAAAACAAAATGTACGCGTAGGTACAAAATGCACACCAAATTTGAAAGAGTTGGTTTCAAGCTAAGTTAGGTAGGGCCTTCTCCTTGTACACATACATTTTTAATAGAAAAAAAGTTCATGTTTAAAAGTAATTTTGAACACAATTTCTTTTCAAAATACAGGTACCCAAGTGAATACATGACGTGTGTGACTGGAGCAGATATTGTAAACATTTTGTGCATTGTGTAAGGTGTCTCTTCACATTTTTTTTTTTTTTTTTTTTTTTTATATATCACGGCGGCTTTTAAAAATAAAATACGCAGGTATATAATTAAAAACTAGGTACTCTAAAAAAAAATCATTATTAGCTTCTTCTATCAGACAAAAAAGCATTCAAATCACGAATAATTTTTAGGGTTTTGAAAAAAACAATTCTTGATAGTCAAGTCTTTTGTGTAATTTTTTAACTCCCTTTCGTGTTAGGTAGTATACGGTACATGCATGTTAGCCTATACGTACATACCTATATCAGAACTGTAGGTCAGCCGTGCTCAAAAAAAAACTTTTCTTGATGCATTTTTCGGGAAATTTTAATGTTTGAAATAATTAAATATAAATACTCAATAGGTAGGTATCATCATAGGTATGGTACATAATATTCATTTTGCAAAAATATTTGTATTGTAGTCCTTTGAAAACCATTATTCAATTATCGCACTGTGAAAATGGATAGATATAAGGTAGGTATGTTGAGTTTTTCGTGAAATAACGAGCGTACGATTTAATTGAGCTGTAAAAATTCAATTTAAATTCACGAAGGAAAACAGTTCGAGGAACTCTCCGAGGTATGATTAGGTTTACAATAAATTCAGTTCGGTGCCAATTTGCTTACTCGTAGAGGCTCGTGCTAAGTAACCAGCGTACATTCTTAACACAGAATTCAAAATGTTATACCATTTTTCAGGCTTATAATGCAAATTTTTTCGTTTTGTGTTTCACTTAAGTATGTAAGTTAAGTATAAACGAAAACATAGATAGGCAATGGGTTATTATGTTGAGATGAGATTTGCATAATTTTGAATGAAACTTACTTCCCGCGCAACTAATGATTCATATTGGAATTTCTTAAAAGCAAAATTTAGTTGAAAGAATGCATATAGGTATACTCTACCTATATGTACTTGGTATTAAAACACCAGGAATCGTTTTATTGTAAACTTGATCTCAAGATAGAGAAACGTACCTAACGCACAATAAGAAAATTTAAGATTTCTATCAAGCTAAAAAGTCACCAAGAAGATAACAATGCTATACGAGTGCTTACCTAGGTATATCTCTGATTCAAAAAATTGTACAATTTCCTGCTTCGATCTTGGAAGCAACAAATCCCAGAATGAAAAAATAAGTTTGGAGACCGTATAATACTATTTGATCGTGGGCCATAACACGACATTTGGCAAAATATCAAAAAACTTTTAACCAGCTGTACAAAATTTATGAGCGTTGCAACATTAATTTAACACTACTTATTTATTATCCTTACGCAGGTTTTCGTGTTCTTTTAATTGTCTAAAATTGCAATAAGTAGAAAATTAAAACAAATTTCCGGGAAACGATTCAATTACGAAAACTAGGTAAGTATATGCCGTAAAAACTAAACAATGTGTGATAATAAGTTACCTACTCACGTAATGAGTCGGTAAAATAGATAGAGCCTATATCCGCTAATTAGGTATAAATTATTACCAAGTTGTCGTGTAAAAATAAAAAATACCGTCTTTAAATACTTATATACGTATAATCTTTGTGTTTAACATTTAAATATTAAAATTCATTTTTTTGTTTAGTTTTTCAACAAATAAAACGGTAGGATTAGCTTGGATTTCTTGATAAATGCCAGGCACACCCTAATTTCATTTTCATTAATATATATTTTAATGAGAATATTTAGCGACTTCATTCCCTAAAACCAAGTGTTAACTCGCACTTAGGGGAGTCGTTAAAATGACTCGGAATGTATTCAATGAACAATTTCTTTTTACGGCGTTTTTAGTCATAATCCCTCGAGAATGAACAAACGTTGAATTTTATTCAAAGTGAAAATTTTCTCAAGACAATAGTTCAGTAATCCGTACAGAATCAGGTAATAAATTATTCTTCAAGCTGATATCTGCTGTAAGACTCTTTGGTCTATTTGCATTTTGTTTCAAAATTATCAATGAAATCGATATAGTTTCAAAGGTACCTATGAGCATAGGAAGGTGTAAACCTATCGTATAATAAAGAACTATACACGTACAACTTAGTTTTTGCAATAAAAAAAGGAAGGAAGTAATTAAAATTCAAAAGATAAAAAGGTAATGGCATACGAAGGTACTGGTTAACATTCTAATTTCCAACGAAATGCGGGGAGTTTTTTTGAGATAAAACGTAATCAAAATCAGTAAATTTTCAAGGTGGTAGGTAGAGGTACTTACACCTGAAATACTTATAGTTATTTCCTATCTTCTTCCATTTTACCAAAATAATATAATGTAGAATTGCGACGAAGAAAATGGTAATAATTTGAAAGAACTTTCGCATTTACGTCGTAAATGATAGAGCAAGTGGTGCTACACATACAACATCTTTTTGCAGTACCAGTGGCAGACTGGCAGTGGCATGGCGGTGGCCAGTGGCTCGATAGCTAGACTTGAAAAAGAACATGGTTTAGTACCGAGGTTTTCCGAATAGCACTTGGCAAGCCATCTACGGTTCACCAGTAGATACATACAGATTGAAATTTATAGTATTCACCGGGGTAATTTGTAAAACTCATTCATGTGAATACTTAATCTTGAAATAATGTGCGGAGAGCGCAATATTTTTTGACGATTTTCAACTCGCAAACTTATCAATTAGGTATCTGAAAATAATGTGATTAGACCAAAAAAATAAATTAAAAATGAATATGGCTCAAGCAGATTATTGCCAGGTACATAATAGGAACAATGGAACATACATAAAGCATTTCAAGTAGGAATCCGGTACCTACCTGATTTTTTTACATAGTACTAGTAACTCATAAAACATTTACCAATTTGTCGATTTTTATTTCTAAATAGTAAGTAAATAATATTTATTCTACTAGTAGAATAAAACACTACTTTATTCACTCTCGCTAGTCGCTCGAGTGATCAAATGCGCGTTTTCTTTCACACGTTTGGATAAAATATGTTATTCAACTAGTCAAATAAAGTGATTTTCGGCGATTTTTAATTACTTCCCTCGCGTTGCTCGGGAAATAAACCTCAAAAATCACTTTATTTTACTAGTAGGATAAAATACCATTAATTTCAGGTAAGTAATTCTGTAGTAGGTATAAGTACAGGGTGGCCAGAAATATCGGGTACCCCTAAGAAAGTTTTTCATTAAAAATATAGGTTGGCAACGTGAAATAGATGCATATGATTGGTGGAATGTTATCTCTCCAGTCCAACAACCAATCATGTGTTATCATTATTATCATTCACTGTGACCAACCGAAGTATTTAGTTAGAAAACTTTTTTAGGGGTACCCGATATTTCTGGCCACCCTGTAGGTACCAACCTACGTGAAGCTGATGATGTTTTGTTTGCAGTGAAATACGAGTATCTATCTATTGGAAAAAAATATAAGACAGGCCAAAACCAACGACAGCTCAATGGCTCAGTCACAAACTCGTAATTAGCTATTACCATCGAAAGGCAACTGATACAATGAAATCTGTCAAACAATTCTTTCGTACCTAATAATTTAATAAGTACCTACCAAAAATACGTTTTTTGATCAGATTCTCGCCTCTCGGGAAGGTAGTGTACATCGCTGAACTTTCTCACAGCGTGCAGTAGCAGTAGCTGAATTTTATTTTCAAGCCATCACTCAGCAATCATTCATCGTCAGATTGTCACTGATTGGAATTTTCACGAATGAATTTTCCCATTTTTGGACAATGGAAGTATTGCTCACTCTCTATGACTGAGAAGAAACTACATCGGAACTTCAATGATATGAAAAAAGGGCGAATAGTGCTCTCTCTGTGACTAAAATAGAACTAACAATTTCCCAGGAACTTCAATGAAGTACTTTCAGATATCGCATACAGCGTCAAGGCATGCCCTTTTATCAATAAATTTGTGTTTATATGATAAGAAAGTTTCCACTGTCTGTAGTTGAACTTAAATATGACAAACTTTTTGATTTTTGAAACTTATTGTTGTGAATAATTATGATTTTAAACTCAACCGACGATATAACATGAAGTTCAGATATTTTGCAGTATTTTGTATTATATTTTTAGTCACGAGTATTTACATTTTCATTTTCGAAAGACAACGGCCAGTTTTCGTTGGATTAGTCACAGAAACGCATAAACAGTTCGACAGTTTACGAACCTTCAAAGTAAATAATATTACTTCATATATGTACCTACTGTTGAGTATCTTTTATGATCTCAATTAATTACTTCTCATGTTGTTCATTCACAGCAAGACTTGAAAGAAGCCAGTGAAAAGCTTCTAAATGTGGACAGACGATACATGATACGTCTCGGATTCAAAGAGAATCCTCAGCTGTATCCAGATTATTTCATGCGGAATGTAACCCTTCCAGTAATCGTAACCTATGCTAAAAGTGGCCAACAAGATCAAGCTGTGAGTTTCGTTCGTAACATGGCCAGCTTATTACCTGAACATCTAACATTGATGTACAACATCGGATTGCAAGCATACGAATTATTTCTAGTTAGCATTTTACGGTTCACGATTCATTTACGTGATATGTGTTGAAGACAGAGAATGATTAATTTTTCAATTATGTTCACAGTTACAAGGATTTTGCAAAAGTAATCATTGTTTGATCAGAAATTTCGATTTGGATATGTATCCTCCTCATATTAAAAGTGATCAGTCTCTTTTCCGGCCTTTGATTATTCAAGTTTGTATAATTTATGAATAGCTTTACCCTTAGAATCATTTTAATATGATAAGGTACCTACGTCTTGATGTACACTTGTGTGTTTTATAGGATGCTTTAACCAAAGTAGGCAGTGTGTTTTTCATGGAATGTGATGTACGATTACTGACGGCAGACGTAAAACATATCTTCAATGAAGCAAAAAAAAGTGAAATTTTGGCCTGGCAGTCAAAATATCCCACTTCTGCGGTTACGCATCCTAAGATGTTTGAATATTTCAAAGCTTCTGAAGAGAACTTTTACTTCATTCCTGCTGTCGAAACATCAAAATTAATCTTATACAATACCAAAATGGTTCATTACGACATTATGTACCCATGGATAAAATGTGTTTTAATTAGAAGCTGTGTATTACCTATCGGTGAGTATCTCATGAAGTTGAATTATTTCGATTAAGGGTATTCTTTACACCGTTATCACTAAGTGTGGTTTCTGGTTGCATACCAGTTTTTCCTTAACGTATATGTTTACATTTGGTGATTTACCTCGCGAACGACCAAAAATCACGAACTGCAGAGGTGCATTTCTTCTTTCTATTCATTCACAATCAGACAATAGTGCATACTACGCAACCTTTTCTTAACAATACTCACCCTCTGCACCCCGCACTTGCGAAGTTTTTTAAACTATCTAAGCTTCTTGTTGTACAGTATATTAGGTGTGTGATGCATTCGAGAGTGACTTTTACATTACTGTACACCCTACCCCTACCTTCACCCTGCTGTGTATTTTTATACCTATTAGCTATCTATTATTCTCTCAGTCTGTTTTTTTTCTCGCAATTCTTATTACCTAAGCTGAAGTATCGAAAGAAGAAAGGACATACTCATGTGAAATATTGAATTTTCGAGGGTGATTCTGATGGGATTTTCCACACTGATCTCAAGCAAACTAAACACTCTACAAAAAAATTATTCCAGTATAGCACGTTTTTTTTTTTTAAATAGGAAGCATTCGTTCTTACTCTAAGATTTGTGCTTTAAGTTTAAATGTTCTACTTTCATCTATTCTTTTTTTCGTACATAGAATGCATGGTTGATCCAGAAAAAAATGTTTTTACTGTCAAAAAAGGTGAAAAAATAGGAAAAATTTTCAGCCAAAAATTGATTCGCGGAAAAGTTTTACATGATGGAAAAAGTAGCTCCATTTTTGAAATCAAATAACAGCATTTCAGAAGCTCCAAAGGTCGATATCCGATATTTATAGTAGGTGTAAAAGGTCGTTCATTTGACAAGTCAAAATTGAGCTTTTTATATTTTTCCGAAATTATCTGAAAAGTGAAAAGCGTAACATCTCAGAGAAAAATCAATTTAGTGAGAGATTTTATGCTACACGATCAAAATGTTTTTTAGTTTCTGGGTAAATATTTTTTTTTAGAAGGTAAGGGGCTTCACAGAATAAATGAAGAGAAGCAAAATTATAGAACATGATTTCCCACCAGTAGAAAGTGGTCAATTTTTTACGTGCAGGTTTATGTATTGTTTGAGACATTCTAAGAGAAAAAAAATGATAAATTTATCGAAGTGATTTTTTTCCTAAGTTGAGATAAGAAAAACTGAATTCTTACATTAAAATTGATATTGTTCTATTTTTCGAATTACAAATTTTTCAAGTCTTTTGCCCTCGCTTCGCTCAGGCCAATTTGTTTTTTACATTTTCACCGGGACACAACAGTATCAATAATTTTGAAAAGTTGATGGTACTGTTCAGAAAAAATGAAAAATTCGCACTTTTCAAATGGTTCGGGTATTGGGAGTATTTCTGGAATTTTTTAATTCAATTTTTGAATTCTTAAAATTTTTGAAGGCATCATGTTGAATAGCCATGAGCGAAGCGAGGGCAAAAGTTTTGAAAAATTTGTAATTCAAAAAGTAAAAGAACATCGGGAGCTGAAGAAAATTAGGGAGAGTTGGAATAACAAAAGGGAAATATTGATACTGAAAATTATTCTGGCTGTGTAATGTGTAGCTCCAAAAAATCTTTAAAATAATCCCTGCAACTCATCGCCATTTCAAATGCATTTGTGGGTAGAAGGTTCATAGTACCTCTACCTATCTACCTACCTATTTATATCAATAAATGAAACAAAATTTTATGAACAAATTGTTTTCCTATAAGTACTTTTTATATGACCAGCTTTGTAGTTCTATTGCAATTGAATGTTCTTTTCAGACGTGCCAATTTTCCTCAAAGAGAGGGAATTTTTAAAAATATGCGTTTTCGAAAGTAACTGCACCAGTTCTAAAAGGTAGTATACTTGAGATTCTGTGTGGCGTCGATCAAGGATCAAGGTCGTCATTGCCCTCAAAATCCAAGATCTCTTTTGGAGTTCTACTGAGTGGTTAAAAATTCTAAAATCGCTTACTTTTGGAGTTTTGAGTAAATTAGTACATATTTTGAAAATGATTTCTTCCCAAATATTTTGTATTGAGCCAAAGCATGGAAAGCAGAGTGTCTACTGGCAAGAAACTCGCAAGAAAGCAAGAAAAAGGCGAGAAATTGACATGGGTGGTAAAAAAGCAAAAAAATTTCCAAAAAATTCACATAAAAAATCTCTAAACAATAATTGAAGTTATCCCACCAATTTTAAAAAATTTTGAGACAAAAAAAATTGAATCCTTTCATTGAAATTGATGTTCTTTTACTTTTTGAATTACAAATTTTTCAAAACTTTTGCCTTGCTTCGATCATGGCTATTCAACATGATGCCTTCAAAAATTTTAAGAATTCAAAAATTGAATTTAAAAATTCCAGAAAAACTACCAATACCCGAACCATTTGAAAAGTGCGAATTTTTCATTTTTTCTGAACAGAACCATCAACTTTTCAAAATTATTGATACTGTTGTGGGACGGTGAAAATGTAAAATAAAACATACAAAATGATCGTTTTTTCGTTTTTTGGAACAATTTTTCGAAAAATGTTCGCTCTCGTTTCGCTTGAGTAGTAATTTTACCGTCATTTCAATAAAATAATCATTATGAAGGGTTTTCGAGAAATTACCTAAAATTTCGATTTTTCATGTCTAGAATCTGGTTTTATTGCTCCCCCCTCCCCCGCCATAAAAATATAAACTCCCTCTATGATTTCATCTGTAAATGCCGCTGATGTTCAGCATAGGTTCTTGAAATTTTGATTTTTGTAGGAAAAATCACAATTTTTTGTTAGCAAAATGACATGATACATCCCCCTGCCCAAATTTTCATCTTTGAATCAAATTGAGTTTATTTTATTAGGTAATTGTTTACTCGTCAGGTACTCTGAATGTTAATTTTCATTAAAATGACTGGTTTTATTATCAAGTTTAAGATTTTGATTTTTCCGTATGAGAATTAAAATTACTTCCTTGCTTCAAAGAATTTATGTTTGAAAGTGAGAAAACAGCAAAGGCAAGAAAAAAGCGAGAAATTTGCTTTTTTGGTTTCAATAGACACTCTGGAAAGTGGAAAGATATAATTTCTGAAACTGGGGAAATATTTTAGAATTCAGTTGTGTCAATTTTTTGGTCATTATTGCCAATTTCATAAACTCGAAAAATTATTAAAAGTTTTAGGCAATTTAATTTCAACTGATTGAATGAAAAAAAAAATGAAATTTTACTCACTGTAACACACGCATATGTATCAAAAAATTTCCTGGGCGAAACTCGAGTATGTATTGTTGAAAAGAAACCCAAACAAGCCTATACGTGAAGTGAGAGCTGAAGGCTTGATAATTCAAAAAGTAAAAACATTATTTTTGACGATCAGAAAAGTCAATTTTTCAAACTTTGTTATTTAAAAAAATCTGAACAAGCTTCTGAAATTTCAGAATTCAAGAATTGAAACGAAATTTTGACAATAGGAAAAAAAATCCGTTTTTTCTCGACGTTGAATGTTGAGTGGATATTAAGGAACGTTTTTTGTTCATTTTGTATTTTTGAAAAAGAAAATTATCCATCATTTTTTAGTTTTCTTCAAATTTAACCCCCTCCCCTACCAAATTTTCCACTCCTAGGCGGCCGCCTTGTCTTGCCTATTGAACTAGAAAATCAAATCGACATTCGACACCCAGTAACAGTAACCTCAGAAGAAGTCGGAAGAAGTAAAACCGGTTTAGTTTAAATACTTACCCAAAATCTGTGAAGAACGAAACTTCCCTTCTTCATAACGTCCAACACTCACGCACTCCCTCTATATTTTTTTGGCTGAACTGTTACTAGGAATGTCACATGTCCCGCCACCCGCTTCCATCCATCAGAGTACTGAACTTTTTCGTCTGATTACTCCGTAAGTTTCAACTTTTTGAAATTTTTTTTTTTACAGTATGGTTCAAAAAAATGAGATCTAGCCGCGTATGTCGCCACATTTTTGATATAACCCTTAAGTTGCCTGCTTGGCTGCTCGCAAGTTACTGTTTTTCAAAGCTTTTTTTTGAGAAAAATAATTGATAATTTCGAAAAATCGCTACATACGCCGCTAGATAAAAGCATTAACGTCACATTAAAACAAACCCCATTGAAATCGGTTAAAAATTCGCGGAGTAATTAGACGAATAAGTTGAGCATTTTTCCCGAACATAACCTAACTGATAACAAGTGTAAAGAATACCCTTAATGATGAGGTCTTTTGGAGATATAATTACGAGAATTAATATGACATGTGGAATGTTCGATTCAAGAACCTATTATCATTTTTTTTTTATCAGGAGCTCAAAACTCAGGATGCCAGTATGATAAAAAGCCACAATATCGTTATTCTGGCTGTCACTTAAATGATGCTTCAGCTCTGAGTGTTGTTCTTGGCCAACATTTCAACTACGATAGTAGCGAATATTTGAGCGCATACGATAAGGATATTTTTCGCGAAGTTTCGGCGGATGATGCTAAATTAGAAATATCGTCGTTATTGCAAAATAACAGCGAAAAATCTAATGGAGTTTCCAAATGGATGATTTTATAAAACGACCTTTTCTAATGATTGATTCTTTTCAACTGTACGTATTGTGCTGGGAACATTTTTCCATATTTTTAACGAGCACTTCAATTCGTTCGTGATTTTTTTTCTTTAAAAAAAAAAATAATAAAAATAGAAATCTGGAATTTATACCTGATAGAAAAATTATTTGCATGTATCATTGGTGTTTTTCATTAGTCTTGTTGTAGTATTTTTTACTTACGAGTAGATACTATTATTTTGAGAATGAATAATTCGTAATTTCAAAAACTGCGGTAAATTTATAAATATCTATGGTACGATTATAATGTAAATTCGAACTATCGACTGTTTGATGTACAGTAGAACTAAATACTCGTGGTAAATTCACTACAGGTTGATATTCTTAATTGATGGATCTGACATGTGTTTTGTATTCGTATCTTAAAAACAAAATATATAGGCTGTGATATTTATAACGATTATGTATTTTTCATTTCACGTTTTAAAAAACATTTTGGAGATTAAGTTTGAATTCGAATGACTTCAATGATTTGTGAATCGAAGAAAGGCGGCATTTAAGCTAATAGGTAGGTATCTCTTTCATAGCTGGTGTTAAAGCCAAGGTTATTTACCTTCAGTTCTACGAAAGACCATCTTTTTCGTGTACCTTTAGGCTATATACCTTAACTAGTTATGGCTTTTCTAGAAACGTACAAAGTTTCAGCTATGTTTGTGAAAACGGAAAAATATCGTCGGTAAGATTATAATTTTGATCAGGAATTCAATCTTGTAGCATAATAAATTTATAGAAGTTTCCTTTTCGATACAAAACTCCGACGTAGTGACGAGCAACGACAATTCATAAATTATAGAAGAGTGACGAAAATTGAAATAAATTTTATATTTATTTTAAACGACAAACTTGATTTATTCTGATTTTGTAAAGAAAAGTAGTACTCGAGCAAGAAAACTGGTAGGTAATTAGGTGAAATATACCTCCCATACATCCCTGTTTAGCTTGTTTATTTATTTCAAAGTGATATACATAAATACATTCTAAAAGCAACTTAGGTAAATGTATGTGGTATAAATGTCATTGTCATTTAGCTAGTAAGTAGCATAGTTACCTACTATACAGTTCCAAAGGGAAGTAGATATTAATTATTATTCAAAATGTAACCCTCTGTTGATTTTATTTACGGTTTTCAGCTAACCAGTAAATTCCATCCCTTCGCTAATATTCGAAATACAAGTAACGAAGTAAAGTAATGTTGCTGTTGACGCGTTGTTATAGAAACATGTAGGCTAAATAATCTACTCGTACAAATGCTAAACAGATTATTACGATTTCAATCATTTTCGTTCATGGATGAAGGTTAATCTTTAAATAATGAATTGTACAGATACCAGTAAAAATATTCAGGCACCAGTCTCTAGAAAAAATGAAACGAATCCATGTGGCAGAACACCAAGGCGCTCAAATCAACAAAAACAAACTGCAGGTAGGTGAATTTATGAGTAAAGGCTAAGACTGAAGACGTATTGTTCGTGATTTAAATGTCCTTACGTATTTTATAATAAATAGGTTTATACTTAGACCTACCTACCTACAAATCATACTAGGAATTCGGTCATTTCTCAGTTCAATTTTTCATTTTATCATGGCTGAAAACGGTAGAGTACCTGCCACCTACTTATTTTTTCCCTACTAATTACAAGATAAACTCTGAAAATAATAAATTTAAAAAAAGGGGGCAGTGTTCGTTAAATTAAAAAAATATTTTTCGATCACGGCTGGTAAACAGGTAAGATAACTATACTCAAGAGGAACAAATTTTCTTCAAAGCTTGAAATTAGATACCTGCATACGAAAACATTTTATGGGTTGAGGACTTCGATTAAAGCATTTTCATTCTTGTTCATAACATGTTTGTGCAGTTATTCTGTCATCAAACTTTATCCATTAATACAGAATATGGCGAAATTAAAGGATTTAACAATGCAAACATTGTTTCAAAATTGTAATGCCATTTCTGAAGGATTTATACCCGATGTGACAGATTTGTTAGATGCTTTAATAGTGGCAAGTTTTAGTGAGCAGAATTGCTCGTGAGTGGGTTACTTTTTTTCAAAATCCCAATTTCAACAATTTTGGAATAAATATTCCTGGAAACAAACACAAACAAAACATATCTACCTATTTGTATCTTGTTACAAATGCGATGAAAGCACCGATTCGGACCAATGAATACGTGCAGTGCACTGACGTACCTCTACCTACCTAGACCTACTAGGTATACATACATTTACCATGACATTTTTTCATACAAGATTGGTACGTTTAGCCTACGTGTAGTACGTCAACATGCATCACCCCCGTGGATGACTCACTTATTACACCCTACCTAAATATAACTACAATTTAGAAGCAAAATTTGAACCCAAACACACGATTATTGCTATTTTTACACCTTTGATTACAGATAATAATAAACGTTGTCTCCTATCAGAACGAAAATCACCCACGCCAAAAACAAGAGCTTTGATTGAAAAATATTCCTATCAAAGTAAAAACGAAAAAAATCACGTCAAGAGCAATATTGAATTCGTAAAAAATATAACATTCAAAGAAAAACGGCACATAATGCAAGATTCAAATAATGGTCACTGTCAAGATTCTGTTCAAGCAGGATTGGAGCTGAGATACGTATTCAAAAAGGTATCTGTCAAATTTGCTTCAAAACATGGCAGAATTTATTTTCACCTGATGTACCTATAGGGCTACTGCATTTCATAATGTTTAAATGTAAGTACGTACTTTTTTTCCCTTGTACAAATTTAGATAAGTAGGTAGAGCTACGTATGTTTTACGAGACGTATGCAGTGAAATTTTAATTCAAAAGGGCGTAACTTCAAATAGGTGTCACTACCAACCAACACAAGCT
The DNA here is from genome assembly GCF_950023065.1 of Planococcus citri. Lineage (NCBI taxonomy): Eukaryota > Metazoa > Arthropoda > Insecta > Hemiptera > Pseudococcidae > Planococcus > Planococcus citri. Next base: position 38,799,258 of record NC_088677.1, read on the forward strand.
TGTTTAATCAAATAATGTTATTTAGTTCATTAAACGTGCGTGGTTACTGCTTATTACTACATTCATATTCCGAAATGAGTGATCCAGACATTGCTCTTTTCATTTAATAAGAATCTGGGTACATAATAGCATCAACAATTCAACATACTATAATAGTGTAGGTACCCAATTCAATCGAATTCCTCAGTTTTCGAATAATAGGTACCTATTGTAAAATGTAAAAAGCGAATAAGCAATTTCGGATTATGTAAAAATCAACATGCCTATCAAACACGTAAGCAACAGTTTATTTTTTTTTTTTTTTTTGTAGAAACGGGCATGTATTCAACTGTAAGAAACTATAAGGGGCTGAAATGTTGTAAATGATTACATGAAAAATCACTTATACAAAGTAAAAAATTTTAATGTTGAATGTATATTCCTGCACTCTTTTTATCCTCATTATGAAAACCGTGGGTAGGTTTGACAGAAACATTTTCAAGTTCGCAAAAAAAATAAAAAATTAAAGGTGCAGAGTGGTGAGTGTGGCTCAGTCTACTTGACAATTCATTCATTTTTTTAAAAAAAATTGTAAGACTTTGTGTACGATACATTTACATAATCTAATCATCTAAACCTAAATAAGATAAGTACCTATTACTAAACATAATCTGAACAAATGACTTCCTTTTAATAGTATTGTACTTATAGAATTATTAAAATGAGTGGTTTCTAAATTTTTTTTCAAAATAAGTATGATGAATGATGGATTCCAGCGAAAAAATTTCAAAAAATGTTACTACGTAAAAATTTGACCGCAAAGTGAAAATGTTGAGTATATGTAGTTGCGTATCATGGCCGATAAATTCAATTCAACTGATTAGCCTTTTTTACATCCCTCCCTTCTCGAAAGTCCATTTTATTTTTTACCGGAAAACACGGCTTTTGCTTGAACAGCGAGTCATATTGGAAAAAATTGTGAACAAGAAAAGTACATAAGGATATTTAGCATAATTTTAGTGTTAATTTTAAAAACCTCGCATTCACCACAAATTTGTTAAAATAGTACATACTTGAAAAAAATGACAGAACACCAGAATGTAGTTTTTATAATTACAGAGAGGCCGAGCTCCTATAAAGGGTTTTGCTCTCTTTGCCTTTCTAACATCAAGTGTTGCTCAAAGTCTCAAATATTCTATCTATATCGGCATAAATTATAAATAAAACTCAGAACGCTGCCACACTTGACAGGAATTTTTAAAAATTTTTCGAAGTAAAAAAGCAACCTAGGCCTAAACCTCCAACGAAGCTGTATCAAGTTGATCGTAAGTTCATTAAACGCATTCGAGTAAACGACATGACATAATGACTAGGTATTAATTCTTTAAATGTCGAAAGTTTACAGAAACGAGCTTTTAAAAGTTGTATTTTCACATTACAATGTTAACGAAATCGATACAATTACAGGAATACGGCAAAACACCACGTTATATTAGAAGGAATCGGTACTTGATAGAAAAAATGAAGAAAGTAGAACAGGACGCCAATAAAGTACCTGAACCTTCAATGCGATACGTGGAAGATGAAGAAAAAGACGCTGTATTGGACGTGAGTAAACGTTAATTTGATTGCTGTTCAACGGCTTTATGTTTACGTGAAATGACGGTTATACATAAGCGAAAACGTTTACCTATACTTTATTGTGTTTCGAGTTATGCTCACTAAATTTCCCCCATATTCGACGTTACATATAAAAGGGCCGTATATTTTCAATCTGCAAGATCGTGATTGCGCATTTTCAAAGGATTAACTATAAGGTACTGTGTATAGATTATAGGTAGAGGTACATCTAGCCTACATAGAAACTTGCTAGGTATGTTACGTTGATATAATACCTGAAACTGTAAGATAAGAGGTCACTAAGAGACTGAGAAAAACGAAAACCACAATCGGAGATCGCAATTGTGTTTTCAGCCCATGAGCGCATTGTGCAAATAAGTATGCATCTCATCAAATTGATTGACCTCTGTCTAATTTCATTAGAATTTAATTTCTTCTGAACTTTGAATCAGACCAATGGAGGTCGATTCAAGGAATGCGCAATCCCCTGCCGCGCTGAAACCACAAACGAAAAACAAAACGATCTACATGGTTTTAATTTTTCACACACTCTTTTTTACTCGTACCTATTAGGTAACCATAATATTATGTAGCCTACATATATAAAGTCAACACGACGTCCACAGCCTCGACCATTTCAACTTTTCAAAGAAATGTGCGCAAACAAATCTAATTGGCGCACACTGCACAAATGAAGAACGAACCATTGGAACTATTTTCCATCCTTTTCTCTAGGTAATGGTTTCAAATTTCAAAATTATTAAAACATTGAAAACAAAAAAAAGTTTTTTCAAAAAATAATTTTTTTGGTGATTGGTGATTGATGATGATTGATCATATTATATCCCTACAAAAGTGAGAACGCTATTTTAAAATTTTTTTCACTTTTTAAGGTAATTTTACGCAACTTTTGAATACATCCAAAATTGTATTATTTTTGTAAGTCATGCAAAGCCCTACGATTTTCTTATTTCCGAGTGGGTAGGTAATGGTATGTGTATAAATGATTAATTATCATCGCCAAAACATTTTTTAAAAGAAAGCTTTCCTTTTGATTTTCAGTGTGTAAATTTAAAATTTAAAACTCCGGTAAGAAAGTGATGGGTAGTTCAAGTCAGGGATCCAAAATTTTTCAATCGGTTTTTTGCGGTCTCGCCGCAACTTTTTATCAAATCCTTCCTCTGATTTTCCGAAAAACAAAGTCAAAGACGACCAACCATAGCAAACGCACAGATAAGCTTCTGTATGTAGAATTTTACATGTACATTTACGTGTTTAGTTGTTCTTGGCGCTTTGTGCAAATGTTGCGTTAATTCACACCAGTAGGTAAGTAAAAAAAATCATTTCCAATAAGTACTAAATACTCAATCAAAATTAAACAAAAAATAAATTCAGGCGGAAAAGCAAAACCATTCAGTAAGTTACTTACATTGAAAGATTTTTATTTTTAATTTGGGTATTTCGTTTCATATTTTTGTGTTACTTTCGTTATTTTATTCAGGTATTTATACTCGTATTTTAAGTTTTTTCGAAGTACCTACACATGTACCTCTACCTACCTATTCATTTTTTGGAAAAGTCATTTCTTCGGTATGAAAGTTAGTACTCGTATTTTTGAAACCTCTTTTATTCTACTTCTCTTCTTAAAATCAAAATCATAAAAAGATTATGATTGAATGAATGCCTTTATACTGTCATTTGATTCCTATTGGTTTAAGTGTTTAAAATACCTTCTTTTTTTCAGGGTTTAAAAGCCAATTTAAAAGAAGCGGAGAAACAATTTCTTTCATTACCAATTGTGACAGACACGTTGTCAAAACGCAACAGAAAAATGTACCTGGAAAATTTAATGCTCAAATTACAACAGGATATTGAAACTTTAGAAAGACACGATATTATTGTATTAAATGATTAAATTATGTTAAAACATTTATAATTCGACGCAGCAGCGAGTTTATTTCGTAACGAAAATGAATTTTGAGATTTATCATTCGAGTTGGAAAGTATACAGCTATAAGCGTAGACACTTGGAAATAAATAAGAAAGAATTTTAATTTCAAGTTTTTAATAAATAATAAACGTTGTAATCTTACAGCAAATGAAATCTACACGAAGGCAATACCTACTCGAATTTCATTTGGTGTGCATCTATGTACGAGCACCTACACATTTGTATACCTACATATTCATACCTACGTAAGCAATTAAACAACAATTTTTCAAACTTTATAAAATAAATTTTGCACCGGGTCATTTTAAAACAATCAAGATATACCTATGCAGAGACTCGAAAAACTTGATGCGAATTCAAGTTTCAACAGTCTTTAAATGGCAGCCCAAGTAATAATACCCCACAAAAGTAAATTCAGACTTTCATTCGTGTCATTTTACACAAAATGTAATAGCATCAATAATTATCATTTTTATATTTCCAAGCTAATTAATTCACTTCTTAAGTTGATGGCAAAAAGTACTTTTTCAACACAGCTTTTTCATCTGAAAGAGGGAAAAATTGAATTACGCGCTATAACCAAAAACTTTTAAACAATGGGAATTAAGTACCTTCGGTTTTTACAAAATTAACTTTGAATACATTCACACGAGGTGAATGTTATTAGAGTGTGTCAAAATGATTTATTATTGTTTACATTTTTGAGAGGCGCAACAAAAAAGCCAAAAGTCGGAATAAGTTGGCAAAATATAATTACCTATTTTTATCGTTAGTAAACACTTTTGAAAGAAATATAAATATTATGGACTATAAAATAGACCGTTGAAAACTGATAAAAATCTGTTGGTATGATTTCAAACAAAGTACAAGTTACGTAGGTATACCCAACTGCATAATACAGAAGTTATAGGTACCGACGCTTATTGTACGAGTATAATATAGTATGTCATACTCATACATATAAAAATTGTGAATGGAGACGAAATCTCCATTTCCCTCGAGTGCTTTAATATAGGGCAATTCGATGAAATGCACAATGTAAATTTCAAATTGTAGAGGAATTTCTTGAAAGTAATTTTGACTATAAGACTACCTAGTATTATTTGGGAGTGGAATCTATTGTTATAATCTAGAGATGGAAATAAACACGAGATTTTTACGGATATTTCATCAGTAAAGTAAGTAAGACCTTTAATAAAAAGAAATGTAGGATGTATTCATAGGATGGTTGGTAAATTATTCTCATTCGAATAGAACAAATGAAAAATAAAGTGAATAATCTGATTTTGAAAAACACTGCAGCTAGTGTTTGATTTTTTCATTAAACCCATCAAACATTAAGTATGAGCCTGCTTATTCTCTTTGAATAAAAAAAAATGCCATAATCAGTGTTTAAAATAAAAATAAAATTATTCAGATAATTTTGTGGAAAATTTCCAAACATTCGAATCATGGTAGGTAGGTACGGGTATTATGTATTTGGATTTTTGAAAGAACTCCGAGTAAATAGGAAAAATCGAATACATATATTTCATTGTTGTATTCATATCGAGTGCGAGTAGGTAAATAGGTAAATTTTACGAATAACGATAAAATCATTCGCTCATATTTACATAACTAACTGCAGAACTTATTCGTTCTATTGGATAGGTAGATAAAGGCTTCTAACACTACTTTATATGTAAAATTTGCAGCCATTATTCAATCATGCAGTGAATGAATTGTACGTCGTTTCAAGTTGATTTATGAAAATTTAATCGTATGTATAATAACGTAATCATTCTTACCGATAAAGTAATCAATCATTAGAATTTTGTAAAAATCTGAATCCGAAAACTCCAGCACTCTATCTCCAAATCGTTTAATTTATCGGTTTACGTAAAAATTTGATATAGGTATCTTACCTACCTGTACTTACCTATACCTAACATTAAATCTCGTATGCACGGGCAATTGCAGACAAAGACAAAGACGTAGATTAAATTTTAAAACGATACTTTGTAAACATTCTTGCTTCATGTTGACGTGAAATTTGTTGCTAGGTATTAAAAATTTTCCAGACGTTTTCTAATCGTAAATAAGATACATAGATATAAAATAGGTCTAAAAGTATCTAAAGACGTAGACGGACAGGTTCGAAGATGCCTTCAATTTATATACGTAACGTAGGTACTAGGTCGGTCTAGGTACCTATTGAAACGATAGAATAACAGGTAACCTTATTAGCCATCGATGGTGAATTTTTCAAAATAAGATAACACGAACTTAATTTATCAGTTTGAAAAACAACGTTACCTGAGCATAATGTATTTGGGATATCAGTACTTCGGGGAATTAGACCCAAATCAATGTGACATCTACAGCACTAACCACAACGTTAATTTTGCAACGTGCTTTTTAAAGAAATTTACATTCATTGGAAGGTATAGTAGGTACCTTTTACCTATCTAGAATTATAAAACGGCAATTAGATTCGATTAAACCTGATCAATATGGTTAGACATTGAACGAAAACGTTTTAATTACGTGCTTGTCAAATTCATAAGCCTACCGGTTTAGAAACCTACCTATGTTATAATTTTTTCACAAACAAGCAAATATACAAAATTTCTTTCACGTAGGTAGGTCTGCGAGACTGCGACTGATTCATCGTTTAGCATGTATGAATTTAATCCGTTAGGCATTTCATTGTATTTTTTTTTATAATCGCGCGACTCGATGACGATAAAAATCCATTAAAATTTCAATTTTTAAATGGTTGAATTTACGCAAAATGACATCATTATCAGCTGTGATGTATTCTTGAACTTCACATACGAGTACGAACGCAACGGTGTATGAATTTTTTCGCTCCATCAATTATTGATGGACGTATTTACCCTATTTTTGACTTTTGCTTTCATATAAATGGGTCGATATTCGAATAAAATATAAATAAATAAAAAGTAACAGGCTGTTTTATAATTAATGAAATGACAAAATGATCAAAAAACGTGTAACAAATACATACGTATGACGAACAGTGTATCTAACGTTTGTATAAAAAGACAAGCCCTACATGGTAAAATCATCATTTTAGGCATGACCTTCAGTTTGAATAATTGAAAAATTATGGTAAGCTTTCGTTAAGAGAACCATTCGAGGCGTACTTGAGAAAAAATGTACCTATATGAAATTTTAGCACCCATTTGTATACCTAAGCCAATTTGATTTTCATTGTCTCCGTTACATCACTTTAATATGAAAAGTGGGGTTTCTGGCAGATGAAAAACTGCAGAGAATCTTCATAAAAGGTCCAAACTTGAGCATTGAAAAAATAAAAATCAAGTGCGTCTGATTTTTTGAGAAATGAAAAATTTCACACAAACCCGGTGCTTTGGGTGCTTCTGTCTATAGATAATTATCTTGACATAGAAGCGCCGGTTTAGAAAATAATGATTTTAATGACAAAAACGTGGAGAAGTAACGGTGATCAGATATTTATACATGGTTTTAGCTTAAAACTCGTCTGGACATTAGAGGTCTACTCGTATAAAAAAAATTCCCCAAGACCGCAACCACCATATTTCACTAGCGAAAACTAAATTATAGCGTTGTTAAAATCACATTAAGAAAATTTCTGCAAGAAATGTTCAGAAAATCCGTAATTCCCCAGGATTCAGTTGTTTTTGGAACATTTGGGCGGATTGTAGATAATTCAAGAGTAAAACTATATGTAGGTTAGGTAGTACGTACAAATTTATTAATATGCATGTTTTCTAAATAATCCTCTTATCTTTTACACCGAAACTGTTGATAAGAACTTCAGCCTGATTCAGATAGAAAAATTGTCTAGACACCTTCTTATGTATGTACTATAGGTAGGTCTAGGTACCTATTTTGGTAGCATCACTGTTCTGTTATTTTTAATTTGAACGAAAAAGAAATCATTTTATAATTTGTTCAAAGAACAAAATAAGAGTTGGAAACTTTTTCCATAATAAGTACATGGAACGAAACAGCGGCATAACCCATTTACCTAATTAATAAAGCTCTACTACCTATTGATTTCTCGGATCGTTTGCTATCAGTTTCAAGTCACTTCTGGAGCTTATCTACTGCCAGCGTTCAGATTTTCTGGTATTACATAAATAAGAAATCTTTAAATATTCTATCCTATTGAAAGTGTGAGTAAATTTTGATTTTCAAGAACAAAATACGCACTTGAAAGAACAGCTTTGAGTTTTGTTGGTATCAGGGAGTTGGAATGTCAATTGTGCCTGGGTTGTAAAATAAAAACGGTGGAAAAGGCGAAAATATGTACTTATGCGTGAAAAATGTATTTTAACATTCAGATCTACTTTGAGGCTATTTTTGTCCATAAAGTAATTGAATATCTATACAGCTGTATTGATTTTTAAAATTATCCAATTAAAAATAGGTGCCTACTAAAGTAAGTAGGTTCGTATTTACATTAAAGTAAAATTCCATTTAAAAAAAAAATCTGCAAATCACCCATACGGTGTCATCAGTTCAAAAAAAAATTCAAAAATTTAAGAGAGAGTCATTAGATTCAGCGATAACGAGAAAAAGTACTGTAATGAGAGCGTCTACCTATAGGTGGTAATTATTTACCTTACAATCAATACGGTTACTCCTTCTAACAACGATACCCTTCCCAATTAAACATTAAAACTACATGATGGTTCACCTGCTATGTGATATATGTAATGTATGTACACGAAAAATGTCTGTAAACAACCAAACGTATTGAAAACGACCTAATTAAAATATCGCGTCAGACATTAATTTATGTTAAGGGATTAACTAAATACTATGGTGGAAAATTTCATTTAACTACAAGCTTTTTTAAAATTTGTGAAGTTAAATACGAGTAAACAATAAACCAAAATTTTACAAACCAGGAATGATGTATAAATGTTATACGGACGGCTTTTGAATGGTGAACTGAGGAAAAGGGAGGGAAGAGGAATATTTGACTTCAATAAAATGAATTGAAGGTACTTGGGGAATTTTTTAAATCCATTTCGTACTAATTCATATCTCATATGAAAATGTTTGCATGTGAACCACTAATAATAAGTTTTACTGTACATAAGTAGGTGCTTACCGGCTTTGAATTTTTTCTTGTAATTATTCTACCATCCAGATTCATCGTGATGTCTGATGTCCCCGTCGTGTTGACGACCTGTTAATGAATTTAAAAAACAATCAAATTAGGATACAGCTATAAGTACTGGTAAATGAAGTCTCAAGCTAAAAGCAGGAACAAATTTCAATTTTCAAAAATACCTTACTCAATAGATCTTATGGGGTACCTAATATGTACCTACCTATATTGGTACCTATTTAAATCTATATACTACACAATTTGATCAACAAAACCCTAAATTCATATTTTAAACCAACGTTTATTTAAAAATTCCTTTTTACACATGAGTGGTGAATATTTATATCTTATGGATAAAAAATAATTTTCCTGGAGAAAACCCAATCAAGTACATAGTAGGCAGAACGCTGAATTCAGATGTACTGAAAATGGAGTTATGGAAATGTATTTTTTAAATTTATTCCCACCTACTTTTCGTAGAAAATTATAACCTCTATTAGTTTAATTAAAATTCACCAAACATGAAAATGTACTTTCTATCTTGGTAGCCATACAAAACACATCTTCGCTCTTCAAAATACTTCTTCATTTTTTTTCTTCAATGAATCACACAGTGAACGTTTCATTATTTCAATAAAGTAAATAGATACTAAAACCACATAATGACTAGGTAATACTTAAGCCCCTTTTGAGTAAATTTACACCTTTTGATAATATGAGTGCTAATACCAGCGCGCTGCTTAAATATCTGATGGATACATACAAAAGAGTTTTTCGGGTACCTATGCATAGTACACTTACACTGCAGTGTTTAGATAGGTACCTATCTAAATCAAACAGCTTATTCTGTGAAACAGAACGACTTTAGAATGTAAAGAAATTTAGCAAGGTAAATGAACTGTGAGTAAGTTTAATTCAAAATACAATCTACAAGAAACAATCTCACAGTGATTTGACATTCATATTCGAAACGAAATGTCAAGCTCAAGATAAAACTTTTAACTACATATATTTTAGGGAGCAAAAAAAAGGTATGAAATCAGTTGTAGGTAATGTACCCGTGTACCTGTGTTCAAGTGTGTGAACATTAATTTTAAAAATGTTATCTACATTTAGACCTATAAGCTATTGCGGAGTCACGAAAACATGGAAATTAAAAACTGAAACAAAAGGTAAGGATCACAATTTTATAAAGATAATATCTCTATATCAACCTACCCATCCACCTATGCATATGATTATTACATATATAATTGGTTGAAAAATAATTATGAATTAAACAAAATCACCCAATTAACTTTTAGATACGTTATTAGGTACACAATTTTTTTCAAGTTTTCTTTCCCTTCAACTTGAAAATCAATTTTTTAACGGTTTAAATAAGCAATAGGTAGGCATTTCATTGAAAGCGAATTAATTTTTTCCTCAAGGAAACATTTAGAGTATCGAACATAAGTTATGAAATAAGATTTAAAAATATGAATCTTGAAGTCCTCTTCAATTTGTCTTTGTCTTTTGATTTCAAATTTCGAAAGTTTAGAAAGAAAAAAAAAAGAAAAAAAAGATTGATTTTATTATATCGGGGTCTTGTAAGAAGTGTCGCATAATTCACCTCATGGTACGGCAATTCAAACTGTTTAAGTGTAAATTGGTTTGTTGACCTTGAAAATTTAAGGGACAGATTTCTGAAACGTCAGCAGTTGCAGAACTTTGAAATTATCACAAAAATAGTCTTTCAAATTTTAGTTCAACTTCAAAATTGAAGGAGCTATGTATACTTATGTAGGTACCTATTTCTCAAACATGAAAAAGTGTCCAATACGAGTACCGAGTAGGTACATATAGGTATTCAAAGAGATTCTAAACAACTTGGCGAATTTCCAAATTTCCGAAAATAGTGTTTTGAGCTGGGTATAGTTCTTTTATAATTTGAGCATATGAATCGAGCATGAAGTCCATTTCAACAGAAATTCTGTTCTGAGTACAAAAAAAAAGGATAAAAATTTGTTCAAAGTAGGTACGCAATAATAAACATGGTTTTGATTTTTATTCACAAATTTAAAGACGTACTTACCTAATACCTACAGTTTAAAGAAGAGAGATGAAGAGGTGCCCCCAAGATCAAAATTCCAAACTTTTGTTATTTACCCACCAGATTCTTTTACACTTAATCTGACAAACAACTTTTTTTACACTCTCTGTTTTCAATTATTCATTTAGAAAAACGTATCTTTGTACATACCAGCTTGATCAGTTTCAAAGTTATTGCCAAAAGGTATAAACTTGAACTCAAAACTTATCGACTGATGAATGAATATGCGTTTGTGGAGGTTAATTATCTACGCAGGTAGGTAATATCAATCTATATACGCATAAACACATCAAACCGCCTCAAGTCAAACACTCACAACAATTCAATTTTGGTAGCTTTCTTTATCTACGAGTACCTACCTTTGTTTTTCAAAGAAATACATGGAAGCATTTGGTAATAAAACGATGCATTTTTCAGTATAAACCAAGTTTTATAAGTTTTATTTATCGTACAACATATTACTGAACTTCTGTGAATTGAAACGGCGCCAAGTGAAATTTTCATTTGAACGAAAAATTTTCTTTTAAATAAGATATTTCAAGCATTAAAAAATTATTGCAAACAATGAAAAATATTTTCTCATTTTTCAACAGTAAGTAAGTAAATACGAGAACATTATCATTTTTATATGTTATGATCTTGAAGAATCATTATCATCAACCTTGTATAATACATAATGGTTAAATAGTCCAATAAAATCCATGTATGGAATTTGAAATTTAATGTTTCTTTGATAAACAAATAATACATCGTCCACGTGAAGAATAAATATCTATATACATTTTCTAATACTTGAACAAAACAAAAAAAGAAATGAATAAATACCAACTACCTATACGTATTAATTTTACAAACAACATAGGTAGGTAGGTAAGGTATATAATCTGGAAAATTTATTATGAAATAAGCAGGTACGCGATTGTTTTTTACTACTCGAACTAGACGGGCTAAAAAGTTTTTCATACCACAAATTCGTATAAATCATGATTTCGAGTAGAAAATTCTCAAGCACACTTGTGGAATTTCTTATTGGTCATGCATGAAAGTTATTTGAAGAGAAATCGAAGGCACGATAAACTTTCAAATTTAATACTACTCTTATTTTTCATAGAAAATTTCTAAATTGAAAATATCACCCCTTGAAGCACTGGTTTCAACATGTCAAAAAATTCATGCCAGAAAAAAATGACGAAAAAAAGTCGAATACGCATAGGCCCTTGTATGAATTCAAGTTGATGCCGGCGCAAGTTGACGCATTGTTTGTGGGTATGCAATTAATCTAACGTGTAGAAGGAAAAGTTCTCGAGAAGTAGCATACCCGGAAAAATAAGTTGATGCAGCCGTTTGTGAGAAAAAAGGAAAAAAAGTTTGAAAACATCAAACTCAAAATGAAGATAAAAGGAAAATGGAGAATCTTAAATGAAGCGTGAGTAACTTTGAATTTACTAAAAACTTGAATACTTCACGCGTCAATGATGATTTCTACTATGTATTTTAATACCTACTTCTCAGCACCTTTTTTCAAAGTAGCTAAAATAGAAACAAAATTTCCAAGTGGATATTTGTTACATATTCCATTATCGCTTTCAATTCGTAAATATTTTTTTTACAATGAAAATTGAAAACCAACACACGTTATCGATTGTCGGATATATTTATCTTTTATATTTTCATAACGTGGAAAAAAATCAAAAATATTTTTCCAGTAGAATAATTTTTTCATTTTTTTTTTTTTCTATTGACGGCATTTTTTTGCAAGAAGTGTTTGTAGGTTGTGAAATCCATTCTAATTGCAGACATAATAAAATAATTGAAATTATACTTTTAAATAGTTTTTAAAAGTCGATGAAATCATCTCATTGCCATAATCATAAGACAATGAAAGAAAAAAGTGATATCTTTGAAAAAAGTCACATTAATTAGATATGTACAAACATCGCTTAAAAAATTAAATAAAATGAACTAATATTAACGAATCGTATAATTGAATTTATATGAGAGGGGTTTTGCGATAAGGGCCCTTGTGGTGATATTTCGATTTTTTCAGGAGAGAGAAAACATCGAATTGCTTCGATTTTTTCGATTTTTTTTTTTTTTTGATTTTTGGGTGCAGTGTTGTCTTGCGCATAGGTTGGATGGGAAATTTTGACGAAATTCGTTCATCATCGCCTGATATCCGTGATTTAGAAAAGGGACCTTGTGGTGAAAAGGCGAATTTACACAACGTTACAGACTACCCCGCAAAAAAATACCGAGAAATTCGGATTCGCCATGAAATTTTACATAGGTAACAACAATAAAATAATTTTTCCATCAACCTTTTTTTTTTTAAAAAAAAAAATCAAAAACAAACGAAAACTTTGTTTTTCGATTTCCCAAAAATGTGAGTTTTTGAGTATTCATGTTCAAGTAATTTTTAAACGAGAAGTTGATGAGATAGGTGAAATCTGATTGCTCCATTCGATTTCTCGTGAAAAAGTAAGTCGGAATCGCCAATAAAAAAAAAAAAACATCGAATCGCCACAAGGACCCATATCGCAAAACGCCTCTCATATAAACTGTAATTATCGAAATTTATACGAAATGCTTTACAGCCCGCATTTAACAATTCATCATTCAGCCCTTGCGCCTTACTCAAAATAATCGTCATTGCGCCGCGTGCGTTTTACAAGTCACAACGCTTATATATACTCGACTGGCGCGCTCTTACACTTCACATTTATTTTTCTTATTGTTGCGTTTTTTTTTATACGTCTATCAAAATAGCCACAGGTATTTTCGAAAAACGAAACGTGATGGTTCATTTAAGAACAACAGTTCGCGCCTCAGTAGTATTTTTTGCCATTTTAATTAAATCATCACTATCGGTAAGTTTTTAAAATTACGAAAAATTTTTGCACCATCGAATTTATTTGCACTCGGTTAAATTGGCATTTAAGTTTTTCTACAACATTATGCGTGAGATGCAATTAGAAAAATACACAATTTTTTTGGGCAATTTACCAACTTATATGGCGATTTTCGTTACTTAAGATTTTCCACGCATCCACGCGTAAAAATAATTTAAGCAAAGGAAGCTGAATAATTTCTCTCATAAAAAATCCTCAAATCGATCATCACGCATAGGCAATGGGTTTTTCTAAATAACAGTTTATTTCTTTCTTTCCAGAAAGATAGAATTTTATATTCTTGCATATCTAAATTAAAAATAATCATCAGAATCGGTTCGAAAGTTTAAAATAAATCGATGAATTGACAGGTCGATTTATAAAAGAGTGTGTGTCGACAATTCATGCTGAACCACATATTAGATAGGTACCTAGCACTTAAACTGATCGCAACTCGTAAATCAGACGTGTATAAAATTTAGACTATTCGGTATTTTACGCACAAAAAAAGCGCGCTAATTCAGTTTATGGCTGGATTACACATCTCCCAACAGTATAAAAAATTCGAGAGCTCGCTCGATCTTATCACGAATTTATATAAAACGACCGAGTATTACTTCAAAAGACAAATACCTATTTTTGATGAAATATTTGTTCGCATTACACCGAAGGAAAATAAATAATCCCAAGTATCAACAATTTCGTGACAAGAACAATAAACAAGTTTTTTTTCTTTATTTTTCGAAACATGTTAACGAGTTATTAAAATTGCATAGTAATTATTCTGCTTTCCATCTTGTAAACTTTGGTAATTATAGCATTCGAAGAAAATTTTCGTACTTTCGCATTTATACGGTGAATTTTCTAATAAAAACAAATCGCGATGAAGAATTTCAAAAGCTCTTTAACGCGATTATTTTTTTGGACACTTTCAATTAAAGGTGTCCACTTATCTTATAATGCTCGATGCATTAAAAAAAAACAACACAACGCATTTTTACTCACGCTCGTATTTTCATTTAAATTTAAAACAACACGAAGTAAGTCGCAAAAAAGAAAAAAAGAGGAAAAGTGTATAAGTTTCGAGTAATTTACACGAATGAACTTCTTTTCATAATACAATTTTATATCTATCAAAAAAATAAAAGTTTGTGTCGGTTCCTTCGCAAATAATTCAAACCAATACAATACAATTTGTAATTTCTCCTTCTCGTTGCAGGATTTCCAAAGCTGTTTCCAGGTAAAAAAAAAGCTACGTATTTCAACGAAAGTTTTTACTCGAATTTTATTCTGATTTGCTCAAAATTAATCACTTCGAATGGTCGAAATGTTACGCGAACGTTGTTACAGTGTTTTATAATATTAAAAATTCCCAGTTTAAAAAGGTCACCGAGTCGAATAAAATATTTGTTATTTCCAATGTTACGTAGAAATATAAAACAACCTTTTGTTGAATAAATTTTCGTTGAAAAAATCTACTCTTTATAAACAACTTAAGTAATTATTTAATACTTCACGAGGGAGCAGTTTGAGTTCTCACCAGTACATTGGACCAGATTTTTTTCATTATTAATAAAACAGAAAAAATTTCAGCCACCTATACGTGAAATTAACAAAGCTATGAATTTTTCAGCTCTTTCAAGTGATATTTGCCTCAATGTTAGGTACTCTTTTAAAATTGCTAACGTTAAACATAAAAAATTAAAAGATAGATAGATAGATACCGAAACAAAATTTTACAGTTCATCTGTCATGGCCACTTCAATTATATAGGGTGTCCGGTGAATCCTGATTTGCCTAACGAACCCACGTGTAAATTTGATGTAATAAATTTGCCAATCGAATCAGAAACAATGACAGAAAAATGCAACGAGAGAACAACACCAGTGATTTTTTTAAATGCAATTCGCGATTCTAATCATTTATGGTTTCACGAATGATTCTCTGGATTGACGATTCGAAGTTATATATTGGAATCGCCAAAATTAAGTGTGATTTGTGATTCGAATCAATTTTTAAACGATTTTGCCCACTTCTGGTTCAATCTTCGTGTTGTGTGAAAGCTCAATAGGTATCTAACTACCGCAAAAATTGGTTGATTTTCAAAGTCCATATCAAGTTCAGCATTTTTTTTTCAACAATAATTATTCACAAATATTTCAAAACAAGATGGTAAACAATAATAAAGACTAAATACTAACTAACAATAGGTAGTTTTAAGAAAGTTTCTCAATGAAAAAGTACTGAAGTACCTACAAAGTTTATTTACATTACTCATGATAAGAAAGTACACACTTTCGCCCCTTCTATGCGGGGCGAAAAGCCCTCTTTTCATCCCGGCACTTTCGACCCGCGTCAACTAAACACGTACAGAAGTTTTCCACCCGCGTTAACCAAACACAAGCCGAAACCTATCGAAAAGATAACAAACGCGAGTAGGCTTACATGAGTAACACATTGTTATGAGATTATTGAGATTTTTCTGGGTTTTGCGTTAATCAAGCATTGAATTATTTTGTTGTTTGTGAAGTCAAAAGTGTGTGGTTATGGTCAGTTCTTTCGTCATGTGCATGTGCTGTGTTTGTTCGAATTTTGTTTGAATAACGATTTATTTATCTTACATATTTCATTACCCATGTAATTAAAATTAATAACTTGCACAATATTATACTCTGCATTCTGCAGAGACTCAAGACTCAACTGAATACCATGGTCCCCACATACTAGCAGCGACGAATGCGTATACTTTCTTATAATTCGTAATGTAAAATATCTTACATTATAAGGTGTGAGAGTGAACTTTTTAACGACGAGTAAATTTTGCTTCACTCGCCTTCGGCTCGATCAGCAAACTTTTGCTACCTCACTCGCTTCGCTCGTTCGGTAGCAGTTACTTCTCTCACCTTCGGTTCGTTCAGTAAACTCGTCCACTTCACTCGCCTTCGGCTCGCTCAGTGAACAATACTCGTCGTTAAAACGTCCACTTTCGCCCCTTATGGTGTAATATACTATTACATTTCAAAATCATTCGATGAAAAACTCCAACCTCTCATAGAAAACAAGAGGATCTTTGGTTCCCCAAAATTGGCCATGGCTAAAAATTTTTCTTAATAAACTTTTATTTTCGAAACATTTCAAGAATTCTTAAAAATTGGCAGAAAAGTCTGTTTCGAATAAATTTTTATTAAAGTGCTGACAGTTTTTCAACTTGACTCAACTCTTTCGTTGAAAAAAAAAAACTCCAAAAATTTCCCTTCAATATCTAATTCTTCTTCAAAAATTTTACACATATTGGAAAAAAATTACAACTTCTTCGCACGTTTACCTCTTTTTAAAAAATTGAATGAAAATCAAACCACAAATCAACTTTTTAGGAAATGAAAAAATTAGTTTTTGAGCTTTTGAACAAACGCAAATTTTTAACGACCTCCCCATTCCTCCTCCCCTCCTCCCCAAAAAAATTTTAATATGGGATAATGAAAATAAATGACTAAATACATATAATAAAAATTCAGTTCAAAAGACATTATACACACTCATACATATGCCCTTACAGACATAACAACTTATCTAAAAATCATTGAACTCTTAAAAGAAACATTTTTTTTAGGAAGAAGGGATTTAGAGGAGAGAAAAAGTGAAAGTGTAGAGGGATGTTGAGAAGAAGCTGGTGTAACAAATTTCCTAATGTCACTGTAAAAATTACGTTTTTAACTTCTTGTCAGGATATCCTCTGTTAATATATGCATGGTGCCTACATTACATATCTTATCTACATATGTACCTACATGATACGTATTTACGGCAAACTGGATAGGCAACTTATTTCACATCATTTTCAATAGTGGATTTCTCATTATGGTACCATCAATTTTATAAAATTTGAAATAAATCATCGACAAGATCAGCAAAATTTTACCTACCAATCTTTAAAATGATCAAATTAAAATGTACTAATTTCTAAAATTTTACAAAATCATAAAGAAAACAAACTTCAAATTCAAAGCCAGGAACATCTCACAAATTCAGAGTTATAAATTAATGGAAATAGTTTATTTTTTGTGCCGAATTCGACATTTGCCAATAATTTAACACCTAAAAAATCCAACAGAAAACTTTAACTTTGAAAACATACTTAATTACCTATCTAGAAGACATTCACAACACATCGTAAGTTGAATTTGCTGCTCCCTATTGGTTAAAAATGCTAGGTAGGTAAAGTTAAGGTATCCTTAAATTGTTGAGGTTTGTGTACCAGGCCGAATAGCCTATACCAAAATACAAGAAAGGATTTCCTGATAAATAAGCACTTGAAAAATTTTAAATCTTGTACGTTCATTAAAAATGCTGTACGATACCACTCGTAAAATAGAATTAGATCGTTTAAGAGGATAATTTAAGTTGGGTAGAAGATTACCAAAGCCTGTGCCTGACCTGTACCCATATTTAATTCGATAAATGTTTTCGTAAAAAGTTCTATACCTCCGTAGGTAACTGTATGTGTATGTTTAGTATACTGCAATATGGGTGAAAAAACGATCACGTATAAGGATTCGTTAAAATTTAACAGAGTAGGTAATGATCTTTTTTGCTGGGTCATTGTTGAAATAGAATTACACAGGTTTTCGCAACAATTTTGGAACTTTCACAAAAAACTTCGAATAAATAGGGCACACACTTACTTACCTACTATAACAACATCCAAGTCGATTGTGAATTTTTTCATTAATAATTCAAAATTACATTTTCCTATTACGTATAATATACTTTTAACATAAGATTTCTTCATCTATTTGTAGCGCTCTTTTTCAAAAATCATTACGCTTTCAAAGATGCTAAAAGGTATTATAAAAATGTTTATTGATTAGTTTTTAAACTTATTTATTACTGGTATAGGTAGATACAATGTACTGAATCACATACGTACTCACATACCAACACATAAATGTAGATTTTGAAGTGAAAATTACAGTAATTAGATATACGAAAGTCTTTTTTATTTTTTTAAAACACTTATCTACCTATCTACCTAGGTGGGTAGGATACATAAGTCACGTTTTTAGAATCGATGCCTTCATTCTTCGGTGCTTTTCCTATAATAAAGTCGAGTATAGATACTCATAGTTGAAAGTTTTTATAGTTAGGTAGGTACCTATTATATACCTTAACAATAAAAACTTGGGCAGACCATCGCGTGAATCGAATTCGTGGCAGTGGCAACTTGTTAAATTATTAATTCCAAGGACACTGGACCAAGTAAAACAGTTTAAACAACAAATTTAAAAATATTTTCAAAAAATTCGATAAACTCGTTCAATATTGTCGCCATATTCGTACGGCAGTGGTTTGAGAAGATTATCTCAAGTACAAAATAATCGTAACCGTAAAAGTACAAAAATGACAATGCGAAACGAGCTTTTACTCTCGCACAATTGTGCTTTTTTCCAACGCAACATACAATAAATATTTCAAATATTTTCACATTTATGAGATTTCATTTATTTTAGAATGGAATGTAAGCAACAAATTTTAAACGCGTGAAATTCTCTATTCATGACGAATTGTTGTATAAGTACGAGCAATATAAGTATTATTGTGTAAAAAATTATTTGCAAATACTTCATCTCTTTTTGGGTAATTTTTTTTACGAATCCCTTATTTATCTAATATGTAGTTAAAAATTATTAATTTTTTTCATTTTTCCTATCGTGCGTGGGTATAAGTAGGTGTTTTTAATGAAATTAGGTTTCTTACTTTTTCATAGTTAGGTACGTACCTACCTACCTATGTACTTGAGTAGAATAAGATTTTAAGGAATCTTTGAATCGGACTTGAAATTAAAACGCAACATTTTAAATGAGAAATGCCACAAGGAATTATGAATAAAAATAGGAATAGGTAGATATTGTCAAACAAAAATTTGGGCATATCAGAAATCTGTAGTCTTTGATAAAAATTTTAAAAATGCTGAGCTAGGGGGTCAAAAAATCATTCTCATACCATACCTTTTGGAATCAGATGATAGAAGAGATAGCGATTCTAAATTTTTAGGAGACATTAACATGTGGTGCGGATAGGTATTAGGTACCTTCCTAATACAAATTCAAATACTAATTATCAAGTATAACAGATAAAACTGCTTGCATAAAAAAAATTCATCTATTAAATATATTTTATTGGCAAAGCAATTAAAAAACAATCACCCCCTAGATAGGCATTTGAGTCAATTTCATAACACTGTGGAGTAAAGAATCATCCTTAAGTATAATTCGTTCATTAATTCTCGAAGCATTATTTGATGGTTTCATTTGTGAATACTTACGTATGACAAATTTTTTAAAACTATAAAATTAAAAATTCAGAAAATGAAATCTCATTAAGAAATACAGTACGATTTGCAAAACATGTTCTCTCGTGGGCGAAGGTCGTATTTCGTTTTTTCATTAACTCTTAAAACGACCTTAACACTTGGAATAATATCTTTTATATTTTTCATTATTGCATTTATTTCGACATTTCGTGCGTATTTTTAATAGGAAAATTTATTCTTTTAAATTAAATTCTTACTTCTACCCGGGTCACGTATGGCGATGTTTTTTTATGAGATGATTTCTCGCAGATCATATAGATAGGTACCTTATTCTCATACAATTTTGATTGAGTAATGTATAGATAGATATCGTATTACAAGGTCAAATATAAACTGAATTTTTTCATAATGAATAAAATTATGTATTATCTACTTAAGCTAAACTAATATCGTTGCAGTAAGCATTTTTACAAAAATTTCATACGTTACGACATGATTAAGAAAATTATACTTAGCTTTTTTCCCACCATAGCCCTGATTATTTATATAAAACGTTTTCGTTATTTTAAAAAGACATCGCCAATAATCGAAGCAGCTAATTTATTATTTTGAAGAAAATCAGGTCAGTATCGCCCATCTTCGGTAAAAATTAGACAGAAATTAACCCCGATGCTTAATGGGATTACATTAAAGTTATAAAGTATCGACAAACTTTCAAAAGCGAATTTCGAGTAATTTAAATTATGGCCGCAAGAAGGTGGTTTGGTTAAGGTTAGCTTACTAATGTAGGTATATCGCGGTTTTGTTTTAAAAACAAAGGCTGCAGTGAAAGAGCAGAATTTCGAGTAGTACCTTCTTAAAAATGAATTCGAAATCCGACCAAACTTCCGAAAAAAATTAATATCGAACCGAAATTTCGTTAGATACTTCGTATAGGTAGATCGTAGAACCACCAAAGTCAAATTTCATTGATTTATCGAAAGGTTCAACACGTTGATAAAGATGTTGGAGGCGTATTTGAAATTTTTCCTACCAACAGATAACGAACCATGGTACTCGAAAATATCTATAACCTCATGCACAGCTGGACATTTTAATTAAAATGAAAACTTGAAACTGCTAAGTTATCGAAAATTTTTATTAGATTTAAACGCGGTAATCAAATAAAGGTCTTTATTTATACACCCTTTTTTTTTCTTTTTCAAAATTAAACATTCATTCGAATGTAGAGCAAATTTAGAAAAAATAAACGTTCCGACGCCCATCTAATCGGAGTTTTAATTTAGAAAAAAAAAAGTATGCGACTAAAGTAAAATTAAATACGGTTGTAATCAATCAAATTTGCCAGCTACTGGAGCCTATTTTCCCCTATGTCAAGACCATGTCATTTTTATACAGTTATTAATTAGCCAACAGGTAGGTGGATACTATTCCAGCTGCAGAACAAATTAGGTAAGTATTAATGTTGCACTTGGCCATGACTAGGATCAATCAATTTTCAGTTAAATTCTTCATCCCGTTTTTACTTTATATTTATAAATTGTGAAATAAGCTCGAAGATAGCTTCGAGCTTTCAGCTTCGAGCTTTCCGCCTATAATCTACTCAAAAGTAAGTAGTACATACATACACATACATATACGTATGAAGTTTACCTACTTATACAAAGATGAAGGTGATTGGAAAACAAAAAGCAAACAGAATGAAAACGCAATTTTACATAACAGATACCTATTATAAACTTTACTACAACATCTATTCGGAAAAAATACAGCGATTTGTTTCTTATTTTCAAAAAATGAAATAAGTAAGTAAACATTCGACGTAGAAAAATAAAACTAACTTACGTTATTCGAGCATAAAATGCATGTAATTCAATTTTAAGCAGCGTGTTTTCAAAGCCTCGCGAATTAGATTAACGCAAGAAATATTTCTTTAATATTGCTGAAAGAATTTTACATTGAAATTACTTTAAATCTAACACTTTACTTTTCGTACTGCACCAATCGTAAAATGCTTTTCGAAACGCTCTTTTAAATACCGCAAAATAAAAATTACTTAATTAAATAATCTGCGTATTTCTGACGAAAAAAAAGAACTCCGTGATTTCATTCGGTGATTTTTCCCCAAAAAATCTGGAAGATTCAAATCGCAATCTAGGTGAAGAATATTACAGTTAAATTTACCAAACAAAAGTGATACATTAAGAGTCTGAAAATTGAACATGAAATATATAAAGAATTTATATTAAATTTTCGTAACATGAGTAACGTCACGTCAACACAAAAGTTTTCCCAAACATCTTCGCGGTAGAAATCAACAAAAGAAGGAAAAAACATAGGTATGTACTTAACTTACACTACAAGAGCTATTCCCATTCGAATTGAAGTTTTGAAATTTATAGATCTAACCAATGTCAAGCGAGAAGAATTTGTCCCAATGTGAATATTTCTCAATTTAAAGCGACATTTTGCCACTGAAAACGATAAGTATCATCAAGAAATCTTGAAGGAATAATTAGAATGCTCAAAATACAACGAAATAATTTATAAAGGTACCTTACCTATACTGATGACATAAAAATGTTCTGGCACAATAATATAACCCTAATTATAATAGATAAAGATAAGGCTACCCATTCTAAAAATTAGAGACCAATTTCACGATAAGTAATCGTAACTACCTGAAAATCTTATTGTATAACTTTATACCAACCCGAATTAATAATTTTCGCCTTGTTTCCAATGAAAATATCAAAAGCTATCGAAGTAATTCGTAGTACCATATAACTTTGTAACTTCAATATTAAGTGCATGAAACGTTTTATGAGTGCAACATTCATCAAGTATTAAAACTGAGAGCGCAAATACCTACTTGTTAATTTTTTTAAATTCACTCGTGTTCGATGTACTCGTAATAAAAAATTGGTATCATACCAAAGTTTTTTCCTTCTAAAAAAGGAATAGGTACCTATACGATGAGTGAGGAGAGAGAGTATTTTTTTTATGTAGGACGTGTCAATCAATTACATTATCTAAACATGAAAAAATTAGTTAGCAGAACCTATTTTCGTTTAATTAAGGCATAGGTAGGTATTTTCAAAAAAGCCCGAAATGAATTTTTTGGTTACCAAAATGTAACGATTTTTAATACAATTTTTATATATGTAATTTTTCTTCAATGAAACGATAGGTACTAAAAAATTTCAAATCTTGGCCCGACATTTAAAAAAATATTAACTCAAAATTTGGTCAATTTACTCAAACAATGACAAATTGACAACCTACTTCCTTCATTTAAAATGTTTGAAATTCACCCCACGCTGTTATCCTATCGCAGTAAGTAAGTGCAAATAATTTGATATTTCGAATAATTAAAATGACAAAACTTTGCATTCACAAATATTTTATCAACTAAAAGATTCATGGAAAAATGCATTTAAAAAATTGAAAAAAAATTATTAAAAATCAAATAAAAGTTACAGTATCTCTGAGAACTTTCAATTTTTTCATTAATTTTTTTTACTGATAAAGAAAAAAATGAATTCAACTCGATAATTGAGTAGGTACTTACATAAATGTACATATCTATTCTATACACGAACAACTAACAGTTCACTGTCGTAGGAGTTAAACAACACAGGTCAAATGGTGGGTAGCTGCTCAAACACCGATTACATTGAAGTTTTATTTGTAATAATAACACGAAAAAAATCAGAAAAAATGAACCTAAAACTCTACTGAATAGGCTCAAATATGCGGCAAACATTGGTGAAAATAAAAAGTAATGCGTTTTTCAAAACGACAATAATGGTACAATTTGTTGTGCGACAAACAAAATGAAATCTTACAGGGCATATACGTTTTTCAGTACCTATACGTACCTTCATACCTATCTATACTTTAGGAAAAAGGGGGGTATAATCAGGAAAACATTCGGGTAAATCTCGAGAAATATTTCACTTAGTACTCGGATACATAGATATCAATGGTATTACTCTCATTAGACGTTGCTATGTTGATAAAATATGTAGATTCGCCAAGTGCTTCGAGTCATTATGAGTGAAAAATTTAAGCACATAACACCTGCTTCGATGTAAAAGTTTCTTCCAGTATTTTCCCAGGTACGAGTTGACAACATGCGAAGAATAAGTACCCAATAAAACGAAAGAATATGAACGTAGAAGTAGATACAAATAACTTGGTTAAAAACATTTTATTAAACAATGTTTTCAATAAACAATTTTCTGATCTTTTTTTTTTGAAAACTGTTTTCGCTCATTCTATAGAATCCCGTGTCATAAGTATCATCTTTCATTCATTTTATCCGTTTTACCATCATCTATTCTGTTTTTGAAATATTATCTCGTGTTTAATTTGAAATTTTATTTTTCAAATCAGATGCTAGAAATGACTAGGGTTTGACTATCGCATTAAAATGTAATAAGTAGGTACCATAATTTAATATCAATGATGTACCTACTTAACCTGCGTCGGAAAAATTTAGAAAAATTTAAATTTTTCAAAAACCACCTATGTACCTACATCTCAGCGCATATTACATTAAAAAAATTGTATCGCAAGGCATCATCAAATTTAGGTGAAATAGGACGTACGTACGTATATTGCATAAGTAATGCTAATGTAGGTAGCATACCTACGTATTTGTATTTTTTGTTGTGTGAGGGTATTTCTTAGAAGCAAAGGGTGCGTGATACGAAAATTTGACGTTAATTATTCACACAAGTCGAAAATAATGTGCCAAAAAATTAGTTGTTTTTTTTATTACGTAGATCTACACGACTTTCGTGCAAGCTGAACTTTTTAATAAATTTTGACAACTTCGCTCAGAAAATTCTATTGCGTAAAATGCGAGATATAACTCATTCGTTTGCTATATATGTACGCGTACCTATATAATTATGTAATATTTCAATTCACATTGAAAATACGAGCTTATATTCATTAACTGTGTCACCAATAGTCTTCTTTGTGAAAAATTTTCCCACAAATAATCATAATAAGCGCGTTACTTAAACTGAAACTAGAGAATTTTCGTAAAAATCTTTCTCTTAAGAGGGAATAAATTTTTGAAACAATTTAACTTTGTAACTTCTGAAATGTATCGTTAGTGAAAAGTACCTAACGGAAACCAGAAAGAGGATGGTAAGAAAAAAAATGAGAAAATGAACACAGGAAGAAAACGATTATCTAAGACTGTGAGAAAACTCGAATACCTATATTCGTAGCTTTAAAATTAGCACTGAACAAAAAAAGCTTTCAAGTTTCTCGTAAGTTTACATCGTACTTGAATGACGTAATTGGCAAAACCTTGACTTTTCCGTTTAAAAATGCAGATAAAATTACTTTGAATTTTCTACAATTTCAACTCATATGATTCAGTAAAATTTGATGATAAACAGTTGAAAAATATACACCTACCTTTAGGGGTAGGGAATCCAATTGTTATAGAATTTGGTGGAATTACACGAAGTTAACTACAGTACCTATGTGAACTTTATTAGATATTTTTATATATTATATTTCATTTTATTTGAAATTTCGAGAAAACAATATCATAAGACAGACACTTACCTTGAATTTATAAATTTTTTTGAGAGCGAAAGATGAGGAGGGTTCATTCTGAGAGGAGAGATAGGTAGGTGAGTAGGTTCATAGGTACCCGGGTGGATACGTGGATAGGTAATTAGGTAAATGACTAAGTTGAGCTAGATATTATCTTTCAGTTTTTATTATGCTTACCTTTCCAAATAATTTTTTCGTCACAAATTAATAAATTCTAATAAATTTATATTAAAGCTAATTAAAGAAATTTATTTGCCACTGAGCACCTACAATTTGTTGTTAAATATGTTTACGGGAAACGAGCAATGCTGTGAACTAAATTTGTACCTAGCTCTAACTAAATGTTAAAATCTCTCGAGATTACCTATACCTACTAGGTACCGTAGGTAGTCTCTCTTTTTTTTATACTTCAAGGTTATAATATTCTTAATGATAATTCACGCGAGTATTTTATTTATTTTTTTCAAAAACAAAATGAATAAAAAGGATTTTTCTAGTACGTATGCGGAGCACGTAGATACCAAATTTGAGTTTTTATAATAAGAACACAAGTCACAACTCAGCATACTCCGTATTCTCGTTCAAAAAAAAAGTGCGCAAATTGTAAAGTCGATATTTAAATGATTGACCATTCTCCTGAGAGACATTATGTTATCAATACCATTCATTACGAAAATGAACATGGAATTGAGCTTGCACCACAATATGCATCGAAATCATAATTATTTAGTGAAAATTGTCAAGAGCTCTGATTATAAAATAAGTAGGTACACATAGCTATGTATTATGTACTTACATTTTAATCACGCTGTATCAGTGCGGTATAGACACAATAATTTAATAAAACAGCCCAGGTAATGACTTTTATTCACTCAAATATTATTATCTATAGAATTAGGCTGTTGGTCATTATAGCAGTAATGCTGGAGCACATTGCCATTATTACCGATAACATCGAAAACAGTAGGCCTATATTAGTAGAACAACTTTTCGTACGTCACAGACAATGAAAATGAAAAGTTCATAAATCACTCGCGATGATAACTTTTTGAAGCATCCTCAAGAACCACTTGAAATGAATCTATATTTATCAAAATATTGGATCCTTTCGAAGATATTCAAATTCTGTATCCGATGAATTTAAAATTTTTAAACTTTGACATACGCCTATTACTGCAATACGAGTAAAAATCTACTACACGTTTAAAATGACTCACAAAATTTAGATTTGACAATAACGTTCATCAGAATGCTCCATCCCAAGGTCGAAAAATACTGTTAATAACACTTGAGGTAAGTCCCATCGCTCGAAAAAATGAAAATTGACAGAAAAGCAAAGTACGAGTACCTAGACCTACACATTGAGAATTAATTTTTGTAAACTGACATTTTTATCTGCTCAAAAATGCTTCAAAATTGATTTTGGAGGCCAAAAATGAAGCTAGAAAATTGAAAAAAAAAAGAAATTTGATTGCCTTTATCTTGAACGCTAAATTCAGGGGGGGGGGTATATCATTGAAAGTATGAAAAATGAAAATTGAGAATACATACCATGTTTTGTTTCACACCCCCTTCCCTCCACGGAAAAAGTAGGATCGTGAAGCTAAGTTTGGAAATTTCATTTTACCACATGCAAGTATGAGGGTCAATTCACTTATCTTATCTCGCTAACATGGGGTTTCTTTCGCTTGCTAACGTTGAAAATTTTTTGACCAAATTGAATAAAAGAATTCATTTGAACATATTAAGCTGTCTTTCAAATTCTAGACAAATATGCACAAGTAAACTCAATATGTATTGTCCAATGCCCATGCCACTGATAAAAGGAGCTAATGTAAGTCGCGATGGGACACCCTGTACAACTTGACCACTTAAAATCATCGGTCGAATAATTTTTCAAATTTTGCCTCTGCTCACTTTTGAAAATGACCTCTCGGTCTCGGTACCCCGCCCAATCACTGTAATGAGGAATTTAAAAATTACAAATTTTCAGAAGACCAGCGTAATATAAACTGAAAGTTTATAGAACATGTTTAGAAATTTTTTGTATGTCATTTTTACAACAAGGAATTTATTTCGCACTTTGATCGAAACTTTTAAATTTTATTTGACAAAAAAAGTACGATAACAAAGCCAGCAACTTTTTTAAACAAAATTATTTTGTTGTTTAAAAGTTATTTTTAATGTTTCCCTTACGATCGGAAGAATTTTAGTTTCTCTCTGTAACAAGGCTGAAAAGAAACTATCTGTACTTGGTGACCGGCACCCTGTTCAGAACGAATTTCACACTTTAAAACAAAGACGTGCTGCTGATGCTTCAATTATTACTTCATCGCTCTCATTTGGTGCAAAATTAAGACGAAGAAAATAATTACGCAGATATGATTTCTACAATCATTATATTGCATGTTTCTCATTGCATCAACAACATAGGTATGTACTAGGTAGGTACAAATAATTTTAAATCGATGAGGTCATAGGCAGGGGTAGATACCCTTATTGAAGCAAACCTTGAGAAAAAATTTCTTCCAGATACTAATTCATGGTTTTTTAGTGGTCAGGTGTTCCTAAAGGTACTTTAAGAGACGTGTTAAGTATTCCTTTACGTTTAGTTTTGTGTTACCATAGGGTCTAAGTAAGCTTTAAAATAACAAGATGAAAGGATTACAGTCACTCTGACCATGTCACGAGTCCCCTGGTTGAAGTTTACGAAGAATTTATACGGACTACACTGACTACAGGTACATGCTGATAACCATAATATTTTATGGAAAAAATGTCACGAATCAACGATGTTGATAACGATAAAACAAAAATAAATATTTTCAATTTCACAGCCCATAGCAATTTTGCTATTTTCAAGAAAAATGACCACAACTTCCTTACTAAAAAAAAAAATGTTTTCATTTTAAATTTTAATTATCAATCACTCTATCAGTAATAGGTCTAATTAATGCAATTAAATATGTGTCTAGGATGACATGTCTTTTTATGACAATCGCTCCAAGAGGGGGGAGGGGAATCTTTAGAACTTGGATTTTTTATTCAATCAGAAAAGTTAATTTTAAAATGCAATATTTTAGGCATTCAATCAAAGAATTATCTACTTATTACCAGAAAAACGTATACCTATTCAAACTTACGAAACAATGCAAAATTTCAGAATACGAGAGTGTATAAATGTGGTTTACATTTAGCCGCAAAATAGTATGGGAATTTCTACAATTCCACGCTTCAAATACCGAACTTCCGGTTTGGTTATTTTGAGTAAATTTCGAAATTAATGTCAATAAACATCGGTTAACATCAGTTCAATTAGAGGTAATGGCTAACAAATCGGATATACTCGTAAAATTGGGGCGTTTAAAGTTTAAATTTTCACATTTGTTCGATTTGATGTACTTAACCACTCACGTTTACCTATTATACATATTACCTACTACATATTTACGTAAATGATAGCTTTGCGGCTTGAGCTAGTCCATAGGTAGGTACCTAGTATGTATTATCATATGTTGGGATGTATAATTCATCAACGAAAATTGAATTTGAATCCTAATAAGACGAGTGTAACTTATAACGTATCTTATAAATTCATCGAAGTGCTGCATCCGTCGTCCTTTTAAAATAATTAAGGAAAAGTTGAACTGCATAACGCGTCAGTTGCGGAAACGGAAACTTTACGTACTTAAGTGTCTGTCATCCATTTTCGACAAATATTAACATATATAAATAATTCTCGATCTCTCGTTATTTTGACTCGTGATAGCAAAACGTTAACAGCACGTTGTCGTACGAATACACAGGAATCATCAGTAAAGTACCTAGTTCGTAGTTTTCATACCTACTAAGTATACATAATAGGTATCTAATCTGTCATCTTTCCATGTACATACGATATAGAAACATGGAACGATTTTTGAATAATACAGCTTTAAAAAGGAAAATGCGATTGGCAACGGGGTATGAAAAACCAAAATAAATAAATAAAACGAATGAACGAAGTAATTGGTGCTTCGTTTCAACAACATTCGTGTTTCAATGTGAAAAAAAAGGTGCATGGAAAAATAAAAGTAAACAATATGTTAGCGTCAAACTTATACGCGTAAGACCATGTGGAAAACACATTGTAATTCCTTCTACTATTTTTTCTTGGTTTTGTAACATTTCAATGAAAGGTATCAACAATTTTTGTAATGATTTATCAAAATTGAATCTTTTAGGTCTTGCCATACATGCATTTGGGTGGGAAAAAAACTATACATACAGTATGTATATTGGCAATTTATATTACGTAAGTAGGTCCCCTATTTTGAAATTTATTCAGCAAAAGGCGGAAAAATATAGAACACATTTGCAGTAGTAAGCACATTGATTCCTACTAGAGATCAGTTTTAAAATTAGAAATCTCATCTACGTGGATTCAATCACAGAATTTACCTAGATATCAAAAGAAAATGAGTTTGAAGAAATTATTATTGTGGGATTAGAGGATAACTTTTCAACTTTTTATCGGGATTTGAGCAGGATAATTACCAACCAAATCTCATCACGTCTCAAAAACCTGACGGGTAATTTAAATTTAAGTCGTTTGTAATCTGAATTTAGCATTTCATTTTCTGTAGTCAGTGTCGTCTTCCGTATTCGTTATGAGTAGGTCTAAGGAGTAAAACCCATCCACTGAAGTACAGGTTATTTTTTTTCAAACTTTCATCATTTTAGATAAATACCTACGTAATGTACCTATATTTTCTGCTATGATGCTGAAAATTATTTTGAAAAAAATTCGCACTCAAATCAGCTGATTAGAATGTCAAATCTTCGCGAACTGGCTATTATTGAATGGAAATTTTCAGAAATATTTTGTCACCATTTTTATGGGAAAAAATTAAGTGAAAATAATCGTATGTAAGTAGTAGGTAGGTATAAGTATAGGTTAATTCATTTTTATGTGTTGTTTTTTTTATATTAAATACTTGGATAGCTATATTTGTTCAAAATTTTATAAAACATAAAAATTGTTTAATTTGAACTTTCACCGATGGAGGGGGGAGGGGGAGGGGGTGGGCAGCAATAATTTGAAATTCACAAATTTCTACCATAATTTTATGAGATCATTTAGCATAAATTTTTAGCAGCTCCCTTCCAGCTCTGAATTGAAATTTAGAAAATTCAACATACAAAACCTCACAGGTACAAGAATAAGGAAACTGAAAAGCAAATTGAATGAAAAACAGATGGTCGACTATTTTTTGTGGATCAACGTGAACTGAAATATAATTCATCTTTCAATCTACCTATATAATACACATCATATCTGCCTGTGTAAGTAAGTAGGTATATCTTTCTGCAAGTTCAAAAAACAAAAAGTAGGAACACATATTTGAACAACAGTAAGCAATCAAAAAAGTAAAATAGCAAGATGAGAAAGATACACAATATTTGCACTTGTATGTATGTAGATATACCTACATAAACATAGCAATGAATACTTTTTGGAACAAGTAAATAAAAACAAAATAAAAAAACTTAACAAATCATATTAAGGACGACTGGTGTTTTCAAATTGTTGTTAATCTTGTTAAAGATGCCCATTAATCTTTCCGAAATACCTTAGGTATGGTATCGAAAAATAACATTTCCTCAAAACCACACATATGTACCTACTACCTACTTATAAGTTAGAAGAGAATACGGCAAATAAAAATTTGTAGGAACAGGATCATCAAGAAAATTGAACCGAAAGAAAACATTTTATTATAAAGTCATAAATTCGATGAAGAATTTCTTATATTATTTTGGTTGGATATTCGAATTGAGAACCACGTAAGCCAGGCTGATTCTTTTTTTAATAGTCACGTAAAATATACCTTCATCGATTGGATTTGCTTGAAATAAAGTGCTCACATTCAATTATAGGTATTTCAAACATGAAAGATGGGTAGATAACGAAAAATATGTAGTATTGAATAATTGCATTTAATTTAAGGAGGAAGGAGGGGTCGTATTATTTAGTCCAACAGCCCATTCTGATTTTCAATTGGATTTGACTGAAGCATTAGGAAAAAATAATTTTAATCCAGACTAATGGAAAATATAATATTTTATAAAAAATTATGTAGAATAAATTGCCAGGCCAGATTTGGTGTAAATACGCATCGCTACGTTCTAATCTGACTTTTAACACAAGGTTGATCCCAGACTTATAATTATGCAAACTGGAATCAAAAACTGCATCAAGTACATAGACAGACATACCTATTCCGATTTTACTCAATTTGTTTGTGAGTACTACTCGATCGCCTTTCAACGTAACCGCCGTCATTCCCATCGCCTAATATAGGTATCAAAAATTCGAGAGTAAACCAAGTAATTATTACACAATTGTTTAAAAATTTCTGAATTTCTCGTAAAAAGTCGAAATTTAAAGGTTCATATCATAGTTCAGACCAGTTGAGTTTGAAGTATATATTTTGGTTGGTAAGTAGTAGCCTATTTAAAGTAGATAGTACTTTGAAGAGAATGCGATAGGCATTCATTTCCAAATGTGCCAGCACAGTATACTAATTTGCCCAGTTTTCCAGTCTTCTCCTTATACGTAACATCCAAATTCTATACCTAATGTAATCGAAATACCTGTACCTGAGTCTGACTTTGTTATGAATTTCCCCCTTTCGGGCATACGTACTATTCGTTTCAGGTTATCGTTCCATGCAATCAACTTGTAATTCAAAAACAAATACATAATCATTAACATAAAATTATTTCTCTCAAAAATATAAAAAAAGAAAGGAAATTTTCAAACAGCAGGGAGGTCATTGGATAAAAAAAACAATGCCCGAAGAAAGCGATACCAAAATTTAAGAGTAGGTACCTACTTGAAAGATGAAAAAATAAAAATAAAGGTACGATAAATACCATTAAAATATGTATAAAAACTCTCGTTTTATTCAGTAAACTACATTGTTATCTGTCAAGTAAAATATAGAAATAGAATAATAATAAACACATTGAGAAGAAAATGATTTTTTCACTATAAAATTATCCACTTTCTTAGTACCATCGAGCCAACTAAACGCTTGGTGGTTTTTCTTCTTTCATTTTTTTATTGTCTCAGTTTCAGTTTCGCATCCAGAATACCAAGTATTCGCCAAATATAGTTTGTTTTTATTTTTCGGGGTAAATATTTTTACGATGGAATTCGCCAGTTTTTCGTTCCATTATTTTATGAATGGATGCAATGAATACGAATTCTAAACGGATATGCATTTTTAAACAACATAACCACCGCGACGCTTAATCGAGTTAATGCAATAAAACACCCATGCTGCTTTCTTGGCTTGGTTAAACTGACACCGTTACGTAGTAAATTAATGATAAATAACATAACCTACAAATGGATCGCGTGAATTTAATATCTATAGTTTTTTTAAAAATATTTTTGCAAAAACACGGATGTTTATCAGTTTTTTAAAAACTGAACTTCAACACGTGTGAAAATTAATCAAGTGCATTTTTGAATTTCATATAAATATAGGTACCTACACTTCTATGTGTTTTGGAACAGGAGGAGAAAGAAAAGAAGTAAAATCAGATAGGTACGTAATCAAAGGAACCTATTAAATAAGTTGGATATAAAGGTACCTACTCTCGAAGATCTACAAAGGTGCATGAACTTTATATGTAGTTCATAGTTGCTAGAGAAAAAATTTAATAGCTCCAGAATTTTATTTCGACGTTCTTCCAAAGAGTGTTGGTTTGTTCTATTCCGTATACTTACTTACTCGTAACTCGTATTTACTTATTCTTCATGTGCTGGTACGTGGAAAAATAAATTCCAATCATATTTAGCGTATCAACACAAAATTTTTCATTCGATAGTTTTTCAGTTACATGGTTTACTAACGGACTAACTTCTACTTAATAAGAATAAAACATCGCGAAAGTTCACGAAGCCAGACACTTATTTCATTAGAATTAGAAATACCAATATACTTATGATAGAAAAATGCTTCTTATATTTCTTAACTAAGTTATCGTTAGCAAAAGTAAAGTATTCATTTACAAAAAAATAAAAAATAAAAAATAATCATCTTATAGAAGTTTTGAAACTGAGAATATTTTACGAATTAGTGATGGATAACTAATCTTGAGAAAGTTCGATTCAACGTTTAATCTGCGCGTAAAAGTTTTCACAATAAACGAGTCGAGTAAAATATTGAACTGAAAAGGCAAATTATAACTTAACAGCAACAGATAACTAGAGGGAACAAGGCAGGGTGTTCCTATTCCTAAACAGTGCAATATCCTTTTATCAATAACTTTACAAATGCGACTCATTTCAAGTTTTTGTGCATACGATGCCGGTTGATTTGTATAAACTTCAAGGTTACCAGCCTTCGTATAACACTACGCTTAGAGAAATACGTTTTGGAATTTATTTTGAAAATTTATTCTTACAACGCAAGATTATATAGTATCAATATGGAAGTTTATTTTAATTGTTTCAGCACAAATATTTTTACTACTACATACATACAAAAACCCGTTAAATTCGACAGTGGAGCAACTACCCATTTCTTGATTTTT
This sequence comes from Planococcus citri, assembly GCF_950023065.1. Taxonomy (NCBI): domain Eukaryota; kingdom Metazoa; phylum Arthropoda; class Insecta; order Hemiptera; family Pseudococcidae; genus Planococcus; species Planococcus citri. Next base: position 38,833,380 of record NC_088677.1, read on the forward strand.
TTTCACAATAAATAGGTAAGGCACCTGCTTGATTTACAAATTTTAAAATTTAAAAGAGATCGAGCGAGCGTAAAATACAGTGTAGAGGAGTCTCCATCTAATTAGGTAGGTACCTACTCTTTTTCAAAGTCGATTAAATTACATCTTTTCCCGTAGGGCCCACTCTCAATTTCAGAAAAAAATAGCCCAAAAATAGTACAGCCTCCTCTCGTTCAAACATTCAAATACAATAAAAGCTGACATCAAAACCAGTTACATAGCATATTTGTGTTTTTTTGGATTGGAATAAATGATTAGCCCTTTATTCGATAATATTTCATTCGATTAATTTTGCCAATTAATACAAATCGTCTGCGATTACAAAATTACATATTTAAATCCTACGATATTTCATTTGCTTTGAATTTTTGCAAAATAGAACGTTACATGTATGTATTATAAACTTCATCATGGGGAATATTTTCGCTATGTTTCGCTTTTTCATAAATAATAAGCTCGTACATTTATACTACGGAATTTCTACGAGTATGTGGTGGTGAATTTCTACCGTTTGAATTAATCATACAAGTGACATGTCGATGATGATGACAACTTCCCCATCTCACTCATAGTTTGGATTAACGAGTAGGTGGTTTTTTTTCATCATTTTTGAAAAATTAGCATTAATATCCGTTTGATGAAATTTCACACTGAGTATGATTGATTCGTGTAAAATAAGAAGAAAAATACGACTAATTGATTGTTTAAGATTTCATCTTGCTAAACATATATTTATCGTTGATAGCAGTTTCATCGTCCTTTTAAATGGAATAAAAGGATTATTCGACGTGTATTTATTCGATATAGGTATGCGTACATTGTGTGCCCACTTGGAGCATGAATATCCCACTGCTTATAGTCTGCTTGAAACTATTCTCTGCTCACCAAATCTGTTCTCCTCCTAAATTCTATTTTTTCATTACTCTCTCCCACGCTTACTTTCACTTTCGTGCTCACACACACACACACTAGTACCTACATACGTATATATTTACCCCTGCTGGTATTGACATCAATGAAGGGGCACTGGTAACACCCTTTAAAAAAACCTATAAGTAAGAACTTTGAAATTGAATGAAATGTCGTAGATTGAAACTTTTAACTCAATATATTTTTTGACAAAGACTTTCTTTCGGTGAAAATTGAAATCTCGCGATTTTAACTCTCTCAAATCCTAAAAAATTCTTATTAGGTAAGTCATTCGATATTGCTTCACAACAATTCTGCAACAATGTGTGAGTGCGTTTCTCTCTCTCGCTCTCGCTCTCTTTTTTGTGAGAAGATAGTTACTTAATTATGTTCAAGGCAAAAATTTTTATTTTTTCCAGGCCTAATTTTGGTACTTAGATACCACGTAATTTGGTGATGATTACACTAGGCAACAATTTTTGACTTTTTTCGTGTGTTCGGGTTGAAAATGGGCTTAATCGATAGTTTAGACCCTAAAACAAAAAACAGAGTGGGATTTTTCAATTTGAATTGTTTTTGTGGTCAGGAGAGATGATCAAAGTTTCAAAAATGGCCGTTTTTGCCCTATTTCACGAGTTTCTGGCGACACCAGTATTGTTTTTCGAAAAAAACCAAGGTCATATTCGGATTCTACGCACTTTTTTAAGTAAACATCTTTACCGGATTTTTGATTTTCGAACATTCAAGCGCATACGGAAGATTTTCGTTTGTAACACGAGATTTTTACTGCACGAGAGCCTCGCCCGCGCGAACACGGTTCCGCGCCACGATTACATCGTGGAGTAACGCCAGCGTCGTGCGCTCCGAGTTTTAAAATATGTTACAAACAAAAATCGTCCGTATGCGCTTGAAACTTCGAAAATCAAAAATCCGGTAAAGATGTTTACTTAAAAAAGTGCGTAGAATCCGAATATGACCTTGGTTTTTTTCGAAAAACAATACTGGTGTCGCCAGAAACTCGTGAAATAGGGCAAAAACGGCCATTTTTGAAACTTTGATCATCTCTCCTGACCACAAAAACAATTCAAATTGAAAAATCCCACTCTGTTTTTTGTTTTAGGGTCTAAACTATCGATTAAGCCCATTCTCAACCCGAACACAAGCATGCCGTTGCCTAGTGTTATTATAAGCGTGTGAATTGAATTTTGAAAAAAATCTAAAAATTTCGTCTTTTGATAATCAGCTTTCAAAAATGTCAACTCCTCAATATCGATATGTGCACCCTACAAATTAAGTATATGAAATAACGAAAGGATAACACTATGAATTACGAATTTCCCTTCACTTAAATCAATAAAAAATGAAAAACGTGAACCGCAAAATTTGACCTAAGAAAGAATTCATGTGACGTACCTACTACGACACTTGCTTATATCACATACACTAATAAAATTTCGAGAGCATATAAAGCAAACAAAAACATACAGAGCGTAAATAACCAAAATAGGAAATTACGTTTGAAATTTATTTTCACTCCATTTCACTAGAATATTTCTCGAATACTTTTTTCAAAGAACTTTTCTGACTTTGAAATAGCGAAATATTTGGATAAAACCCAAAGTAAGGTACCCAATAGGTCTGACTTGTAAAGTACTTGTAAGCACTAAGCACATTGATATTAGGTATAGGTAGTTTAGTGCCTATTTGAACATATAAAACTAAACATTTTCTCCTCACAACAAATGCTTACCCTTGGGTTGATTTTTCATGAACCCTCGCTAACCTCCAACAATAAAATAACGTGTCTATACTTTCGTCCTTTTATAATAGGTAGGTATTTTTGAGAGGGGGGTCAACTAAAAATTACACGCAAATACATAGGTAGAAGTTTTCGCCAAAACTATCACCTACATACCTATTGAATCCGGATTAAGCTATTCCAAAGTTTTAAATTCAGAGCAGGATGACGAGTTTCCTCTTTTGGTCTATTTTTTCAACAAGTTGCTCTTCTTTCCTCACTCGGTAATTCATTCGTTAAAGCAGTGCCACTTAGAGAATTGAAAGAAGACATGTGCCTTATTTTCATAATTTTTCTATCAAATTTTCGTTTAACTTTCTTACAGTTTATTGATATTTCAACACTTAATCCATTTTTGACCTCTTCTGTCTCTCTCTCTCATTTTCAATACAAAATAGATCCATTCTTTGTAATGAATGGCTCAATTTTTTCTAAATTCAAGAAGAAAAGTTCAAAGTATGTTTGAATAAAATTTTTGTTTTTAAAAAAACAACTAGATTTTTATAATTTCAGGTAATTTAAAAACACCGAGGGGTGCAGCGACTGTAAAAAATATGTGGAAAAAAATGAGGATATCGGGATAAGCATTACCTACAATGTCTTGAAATTTATTAGCGCCCGACCTCGTAAAAAAGTAGATAACTTCAGTTCACTTTTCAGTACAAGATTTATATACTTAACATAGGTACTTAATTTGAGACAATGAAAATTTTCTTTTCTTACTCATGTTTAATTCATGGAAATGTAAGATAGCCTTTACCTACAAAATGTTGTTAGACTACTTACGTTAGATGAATTGCAAGCAAGTCTGCTAGCTATGTATTTAAGCATTGCACATCAAGTATTTAATTTTTCTTTAATCACATTTCTTTAGCTTTCGAAGAATTGAAAAGTTTTGGATACCTAACTTGACACAATTGTGGGCAAAAATTACGACCTTAAGATTTGAAAAACAATACAACCGGAATATCTTTCAAAACTGTTAACACGGTTCTTCTTTCGGCATAATCGGATTAAACAGTGAAATAACGAATAAAACAAATCTCATGTCCTACTCAACAAAAAAGGAAAGATTTTGCTTCTATGATTCAATTTCTACGAAACGGGCAAGGTGCAAAGAAGATTTTCAAATTAAATCTTGGCTGTATTTTTCAAACGAGATTTTGATCTGAACACGATTTTTTTCGTGGGTAAGAACTAGGAAGGGCAAAAATACGTATGGTATGCTATTTCAAATTTCACTTCGTGTAAGATTGAAAAAAAAACAACCAAAATCTGATCAAATCGACAAATCCCATTTGCATGCGAAACTCATTAATTTTAAGTTTTGTTAGGGGATTCGTATTTTGAAATGAGGAACAATTTGAGAGTATTTTTTTCTCTCTTTACAACATACGAGTATAGATATGTAGTCTGGTCATTGATTCGGTGGTTTCATTGTCATATCTGTACTAAAGGTTACTATTACATTGAAGGGATGTGTCTTGGGATTTCATTTCATTAATGCATATTTTCCTTCTGGCGAATGGTATTTCTTATTTAAATAGAATCTCGTTAGGTGCATAGTGCATATACATATGTATTCAAAAAAGACAGTTTTTTCTTATAACGGCTACTTTTGGTTGGGCGTAATATTTGTTACAAATTATTTTTTTACAATTGCTTTCATTTCAAAATTCAATAGCATAATCTACAGTGAAAGTCGAACAGTAGAAAATTCATAATATATTCGAGAAACCCCATTTTCCGGCAATGTTTGAATAAACTTTCTGCAGACACAATCATCAACAAACAATAACATTGGTACCTACACACGAACGATCGACATGCTTGTACGAGTATAGTTATAGGTGATAGGTAGGTATCTATTCGTAAAAAAGACTAAAATAAACACCCTGCATAATTTCAAGATTTTACGTTAGCTGGTTATTTTTCAAGCGCAGATTCGTCACAATAGGTAGGTACATATAATGCGTCAATAATGAAAAAAAAAAAAAAAACTGAAAAAAAGAAAATATTTAAATTTAAGTTTAAACGCACTATGTACGAGTACATTGGTACACATTTATAAATTTATGTAACTCTTACACTTGGGCAACCAAGGAACGTTCAAATTCCAAACATATGGTCTAGAGGCTTAGCGTATCGACGTACCTAATGTAGTCTTTAGTAGGTATCATTTTTGAGACCACTACAAAGATAGGATAATACAGATTTTTCAAAAGCCATTTTAATTCCATCAAACTCATAACTAAAATATATTCGCATAGCATTGACGCGGCTCGTTATCTATTCCAAATTTGACACTTTTCATCCATCCCGCTTCCTATATTTCCTGGGTTTATCCTTCAGTTCGAAATGAGCGCAAATATTACATATATAAATATTTCACTCGTGGATTGAAACCAGAAAGAAGCTTTTGAGGTGAAAATTCGTAGGCATTTTCAAACTTTTCCGTTAATTTCTACGGGCAACGTAAAACAAAGCGTGAAAAAAGTTGTTGAAAAAAAGGTACATATAGGTAAAGGTACTTAACTACCTATAACAGTTTCACTTTCTTCAGTTTTTACCTTCGTGTTAATTTAATAATTGCGTGTTTCATAATAGTAACTATTCGTAGTGTTTTTCACATACCTACTTGTAAACGTTATATTTAAAAATTATTTCTTTTAAAAAGAATTTTTTTTCCTGACATTTGAGCATGCAATAATTGAAACTTTCAAAGTTGCTTCATTTAGAATTTATTATTTTTCAAAGAATACAGGATATTTTGTTGCATAATAAAATAACGTTACCTAATAAAAAGATTCCTTATCAGTTATCAGAATTGACTTCCGTCTTCCTTACTCAATCCTTTGACACTTTTCATCAAAATGAACTATTTACTTAGTATTAAAATTGCGTCATAAACGGTGACATCGTAAAACAGACCAACACCAAACGGTACCATACTTTTGAATAAAATGCAAATACATAAATGGCTTTGACTTTCTCAAAAAAAGAAAAAAATTATTCACCTACATACAATATTTAATTGGAATACGCAGGCGGAACTAGGTATACTAGATACAAGTAAAATTAAAAAAAAAAAAAAAAAAAAAAAAATAGCAAACGAAAGAAAAAAGCGCCAACCTAGTTTTCAGAGTAAAAAGTTGACTCAGTGCCCCTTGTCGGATAAAAGATTATTGCGAATGAAAGAAAAAAGACTTTGTTAGTTTTTCAAAAATCGAAAGAGATTTTTTTTCGGTATTGAAAGAATAGATCAAACAAAGATTAACCAGAAAATGTTGAATTCGGTAAGCACGCGACATTTCTCCCAATTTCTGAGGTCTCCTAATCCTTTAATATCGCATTCAACTGAATGGAATATACTCGACGTAATACGAGTATAGGTACCTAAAATCAAAGTATAGATACCTAGAGCGACTGACGTGAGTTACTACCATTGATGGCTAACAGTTTCTTGATATTAGTTTTGAAATTGAAATCGCACCCAAATGACTGGTTTTGACAATTTTATCTAGGTATTTAAGTAATTACTCTTAGGCATTATTTTCTCGTTTATAATAATTTTCTGAAAACCAAAAATTGTTTTGAAATAGTGGGAAAATTATAATAGCAAACGTGAGAGTCGAATAAGCATAAGTAAATATTTTACAACCTTGGCTCAAAATTATAGGGACATTACTACCCACTTTGGCATTTTTATTATATGATGGTATACGTCTTGAAAAACTTTATGGTAGATAGGAATCCAACATGGTATAGGTTTAGATAGGTAAAAGTACGACGTTAAAATTCGTTGATTTTATTTATTCATACTCAATGAAATATTAATAAAATGAAAAGAATAACTCAACTCGCATAAATTGTCGAAGCTAATTACTTACAAGTATTATGTCGCATAAAAGTCCGGCTGTTACTTGTTTTTGATTACTAACTAATATTTACTTAAGTGCCGTTAAAAAAATCAATCGCCATCGTTTACAAACTCTATGTTGAAGAAAGCAACAAATGTTTTATTTATTGCCAAAACAGGTTAATACCCTTATTCTATTCCCATAATTACAAATCGACGAACCACCATCATTATATAAACAAATCATTCTATGTAGACTGTAAGACCAGACAACTCATTGTATAGGTGTATTGATTCGTCGACCATGACCGCTATAATTTTTACAAATGTGCGTATTCGGACTCTTATAAATGTTTACATCGACAAAATTTTGTTTACGGCTAGAATTTTGTAGCGTTGGTGTGTTTAGCACTTCACAGTTGTCCAGTACATGTCAATTTTTAATATGTACTTACAAAAAAATGAAATAAAAATCTCAGACAATACCATAAAATCGTATGTTGAGCGTTAAAATCGTTAGTTTAAATAAGTTCCTTTTGATTTGGATTGGGAATGCCAATCTATTAAATACATGCATACCTACTTAGGTATTTTTATTTTTCATTTGACTGGTTACCGCAAACAGTTCAAATCATAGGTATCTAATAGCCTACCTAAGTATCGAAAGTACTGTATAATTCATTAAAAGAAAAGCTGTAAGGTACACCGAATAAGTACACTACGTACTTATGCACTGTCCATTTTTGCTGGAATGATTTTTTTAAAACCACAGACTCGCGATCAAGTTTCTAATAAATTTAAAATATCATTACCAACAAAGTTTTCGTTTGAATGTAAAGCGATGTTCTCGCAGGTTAATGTACAACACAAACCATCGTGTTTTTGAAATAAACATTAGGTGGGTGCCATAAAGAATCCAGATATAGAAACAAAAATAAATAATTCAAATTTTTTTCAACGTGTAGCGAAATATGTAAATGGAGCATGAAAAATTGAATAAAACCGCGAAAATTGCGGATGCTTTTTCCGATAATGATTGGTATACGTTTAATAGTATTTTCTTTTTTCATGAGCTATGATGTAGTCAACGAGTTTGGAAGCAGAGGAAGGTACCTATTGATGAATGGTACATACTTATACCCTCTATAATTTAACACCCATCAACATGTGTTACAGTAAAATTCAAAAATGTGTTCATTAATAAGTAAAAGCGAAAAAATTTCAGGGAATGAAATACGACGACATTAGATCGACCTATTCGCGTGACTAGAAAACTCCAATTTTCCCTTTGTAACTAAACTTGTTAAAAATGTTCTTATGGTCGGTTTTGGTTGCCTAGCATGTGTATTCAATAATGTTACTTTTCTAACAAGTGAGTAGAATTAAACGTAGGTATGTTAATTATGACCCAAGAAGATAAAAATAATAGACCTAATTCCAGTTTGTTGTGTTTGATACTTGTATAACAAAGTGTCAAAAAAACAATAATATCAATTTAATTAAAAACGGAAGTTATTTTAGAAATACTCAGATTAAAAAAACATCTTCAACTATCCCAGAATGCATTACAATACTCATTTTTCCCTTTAAAATTGATGAAATATGAAAAAAAAAAATGTTTAAAGTTGTGTGAACAAAAAAATGACTAAGGCGACTTTCACAATTAGCCCTTCAATTTCATCCCATAAGAAAACGTCATTTTTTGGCTCAACCAAACAGATTTTCAAACATCAGTACATATCCCGAACCAAATAGGCACCCTGTATTCTTAAGCGTACCTCTAAGGTATATGGTACATATAACCAAACGGGTAACCAACCAAGTTTAAAACAATAGTTACTCTGTTGGGTTGGTAGTATTAAGTATTTCCAAGGCAGAAATTTATGCGTCACGGAACCAAGGTAAAAGTTGTATTTTTTGTAATAAATTCAAAGTGAGGAGAAAGTAGATACCTATAATTAAATTCGAGCCACACGGTTATCATCGATAAATCCTATACACAATTTTTTATTACTGTACTTTTTCCTTTCGCACGTAATTTACATCTAATAGAATATTTTTACCTACCTATCTGAAAAAAAAAAACCGAAGGAACAAAAAGCGGAAAGAACATGCCTATATTCCACCCTCACTCTCTTTCATAGATCCTTTGATTTTCAGAAGATAAAATCTGCACCAAATATGTGCAAACATACTTTTGGATATTCTTTCTATATACGAGTATACCTACCTATGTATTCCCATCCTTTCAGCACAAAACGCACGAATTGAGAACCTTAAAGGAAATAAAACTATAAATTTAATGAATGATGGAATATTGTAGAGAAGATAAATTGAATGAAAGGCACTTAAAACCATGTGTAGAGTAAATTGTAACGTATACCTACCTACTGGTTGCACATGTCAGAAAATCTAACCAAATAATGCAAAGAATTTATTTCTGATAATTTTTCATTAACGACTCATTTCACATGTCTGCGTCTCGTTCGAATAAAATTGCATAACTGGTGATCAAGAAATTCCTCCATCAAAAAGACTTAGGTGCCTATAATACCTCAGCTTAAGTTGTTGCATTTTTTTTTTGCACCGAATAAAAAGCTAGAAAAGCTCAAATAAGTAAGTAAGAACTGAGTATAATTTCGTGACCTTCGATTTAAAAACGTAAGTAGGTGTACGCACTAAAACAGAAATAAATTGATTTCGCTAAATATACAGAGAATTGTCGGCATAAGTTAGTCAGGAAGCTGTTAAATAACTATCGATATCTACGTTTGAATTGATATCAACATTATTTAGACTTGATGCCCCTTGGAACGTACATTTATGATTATGGAACAAAGGTTCACCTAAGGTTGAAATTAGTTGACAATTCAATTTCACCATTATCGTAAATACCATTCGTTTCAACACCCTATTGTATATTTTCACTGCAAACAAAACTAAATAGTATGTGTACACCTAACTAAATCGATTAGCCATAAAACCAAAGTAAATGTTGGTTTTGCGTTCACTCATAATTTACGAGTACGTATAGTTTTCAATAAAAAATTGCAGTGTAAATACGAAAACCATAATGAAATTAACGAGTACCAGTACAAGTAACTAGGTACTACAAGTATACTCCTATGATATTTTGTCGCAATAAATAACTTAACAATTAAATTTCTTCGAACAGCGATCAAGATAGGGAATGTGAAAAAAGAAAAAGAATAGTATGATAAATAATAATTCAAAATTTAATCTTCGACAGAAAATTATACCAACCACATCAACTCCCCCCTCATTGAATTATCATTTTCTTTGTACATTTTTGCAATCACTTCGATACCTTCATCTACAAATTAGGAATACAATATGTTTTTACAGCCTCAACCGCATCAACACACGCGTACATTATATGTATTATGCCAAAAAAAACAACATTTACTTTTCATTAAAAACAGGTTCATTTAGACGTAATAGGTATCATGAAAGAATAAAGTTTGAAAGTTTGAATAAATATATGAGTCAATAACTTTTTTTTTCAAACAAACGCAACTGACTAAAAAATGGAAAGTTGATTTCAAAAAGATTGTACTTTAGATTTCATAGCGAGATTTTTCTGGTTACATATACTACATAGGTATGTACTTGTTTTTCTACATACCAACCTAAATTTCTCCATTCCCCAAGAGATTAGTTCTCAAGTTTGATTACTACAAAATCATGCAGCAAAAAAGTAAATCTATATACGAGTAGGAATCAATATAGGTACGTCCTCTCTATCTCTTACCGAAATCTCAAATCATGTAATTCCATTTGAAAAGGTTGAATTTTTACAGATTCGATGACTGAATAGTGCTTTATTTTTTTCAATAACAAGAAATAAGAATCATTTCAAGTACCGACACAAAAAGCTCATCTCACATCATTTCAGCAAAATATGTATCTGACCGTTGAGAAATTAGTAGGTACCTATACAATATACATTCGTTCGCATGATATTTACGACCAGGGTTTTTCAATTTTCTCATCTTTGTTGTTCAGCTATAAAAATAGGTACTCTTATTTTTCCTCTTTATGTAATTATAAATATAAATTTTGCATTACTAAATGGCGGCAAACATTGTATTTATACTTTTGAACAAAATGAACCACCTACAAAGGCCAATGCCGATACGAAATGTTATTTCGATACGATAATACGAGATAAAGCAAAGAAATCCTTCATTTCAGATTAATTTTCACAAGAAAAAAAATGAAAAAAAGAGAATTTGTTCAGTGAAACGGATAGTTCATATGAAATCTTTCAACCGATATTAATATTACCTAGGAGAAAATTGTCGAGAGGATATCATAAAAAAAATTGTAACGATGCCTATGCAGGTACCTAATCAAATTAGAAACTTTTATAACTTGCGTTAGGGAGATAAACATTTTCTTATACCTACATAAAAAATTTCAGCCACGATATACCATTAAGTAGATATTAGGTACTTATTTTAAAAATGAAAAATCAACCTCTTTGTTCGAATAAGTAAATCTCTTATTTTAATTCAATACTAAAAACTAAAAAGCAGCGAACGTAGAAAAAGAGAAGAAAAGAAAAGAAAAAAATCACCCAACACGAAGTAAATTTGACGTTCGTGTTGGCAGTTATTTAACATGGAAAATGTTTCAACTCACATAATAAGTTGAGGAGTAATTACTTTATAAAAAGCAATATTTTGTAAGAAGGCTTTAAAGTATAAGGATTTTTGAAGTTACAAGGATACTTTATGGCTCTTATATAAATTATATATGTACAACTAACATTAAATACAATTTTTTGCAGTTACGTATTTTATTCAGATGCATACAGGGTGTCTCATAGGGTGCGATAATTTTCAAATTTCCTCGAAATTTTATGTCACGTTTTAGAAACACAAGAAAATTTCAATTTCAGTTAAATCTCCACCAAGTAGTTTTAAAATTTGAAATTTTCGTAGGTATTTTTCAAAATTTTGAAAACAATTTGAAGCTTTAAGCTTTTGGCAAGGGAGAAGGGAGAGGGAGTGAATATTGATCAGAACGTAGACTTTTCATCAAGCGTTTTTGAAGACGCTTCACAATAATTAGACTCGTAAATATATAATTATTTCTCATTCAACTTCTCCTTCTATTGAAATCGATGCAAAAAAGTTTAGATCATAGGATAAGTAGGTACTGTAGTGAATTGAAATTTTTTTCACAATAATTCTAGTTGTACCTATTCGAAATATTTCTTCTATTTTTACGATAGATAGTCAAAAACTCCATTGGTACAAAATGATGCATATTTACCTATTACTCAACAATACATTTTTTAGAACAAAAGTAGGTAGGCTACACAAAAAATGAAACAATTTATTTTTGAATAATAAGTATGCACCTAGTACCTACTCTTTTAGAAAGTAGATACCCCCCAAAAAAAAAATATAACACAAAAGATTTAAACCTGTTTAAAAGTTGATTGAAATGGTCAACTTTTTGTAAGTTATTCCCTCACTTTTAAAAATTCATTATTTAATGTAAATGAGAATATTAATTATCCACAACAGGGTGTTGAATTGAAATTGTCTGTCAGTAACTAAAAGTGTTGATAACTGTAACACTCACGAGATATTAATGATAGTTTAAATTCGTTTAGACATTACCTACTCCATGTTGTATATGCTGAAATAGTAAATTTTTCAAGAAAGGTTTTCTTTTTAAAAATTCATAAACGTTCTTAATGTAATACATTAATGTAAGATGTATGAATGTAATCAACAAATTAGTGAATAGTGATCTACGGTGTACAAACAAATTCAAATTTGAGTACTGTTGCAGTAAATAAACGCTTAATCATCTCATGAAAATGTTGGCATCCTACGCCGAAAACTCTATCGTAGCAATACATTAAATTAGAAATTTTCATTTTGTTTCAGAGCAATGACGTGGACGGAAAAAATACGTTTAAGACCAACCATGATGATGGCAATTACAATTCGAATGCGAATAAAGATACTGGGTACAATAATCACGGTAAGAGTAATACTTACTGTCAGTCTAGACTTAGGAGGTACTTATGCCTATCTACATTCCTTGATAAGGATACATTGTGCAAGAATATGTATTTATTATTTTCTGTAAGATATTTCATATCTCAAGGTGATTCAACTTTTATTCGAGTCTACGAACGTTGAGTATTCGAGTATTCGAACTAATTAACACGTGTTACTAAAATAAGTAAAGGGTTGTCATAACAACTCGACGAATTCTAATGCAAGAACTTTCAAAAAAATTGAATCAAAAGCTCAATAAAATTATGTGACACTATAACAATTTGAATGCGAAGAAGTTTTATGGTCTATTTTACAGTACCATACCACCTAATGTTATAGAATGAATGATGCTCCAGCATACAGGTAGAGGTACCTATATAGCCGTCTTGAAAAGACAATTTTTACTACGAGTATAAAAAGTATTTTGGTTTTGGTTGGAGTTTTTACTTTTTTTTTTTTGCTTACCTAAATGAAACTGCCTCATCTGCGAGAGGAGTTACATATTTAGCATTATATCATGTCTTGGCATGCTATTAAATGTATCTAATAATACAATCCACATCGCACCCGCAAAATCAAAAGAATTTTAAGCCGACCAATCTAGAATTATTTTCATACCTCGTCGCCTTAGAACACAGAGGTGATAAGTCCATCACATATTTTTGTCAGAAACTGGAAAAAGGTCATAAATTGAAGTTGATTTTGCACATATGACTTTTGTATTATACGTAGTAATTATTTTCTGATATTTTCTCCAATACCTACTTAAATAACAAGCAGTTACCTACCAAAATCGGTCAAACTGTCAAACTCCAAAAACGAAAAAAGTGGACATATCTCCCCTGTGTTTTAAATGCGACGACCTATACTCGTATACATACCTAACGATAAATTCATTTAAAAAAATTAAAACTATCAACGTCTCACTCTTGCCCCTGCGGTTTATAGATTATACAAACATATAAATTGTCTTCGGAATGATTCGTATTTTATCACCAAGGAAAAGGAGTGACGGTGAGAAGAGACGATACGAGTACATTTTGCATACAAGTTGGGAGTAATTTTTTTACGTGTCGTTTTACGTACATTACTGAAATAGCACAATTCTTTCTTATTGCAAACCACTCGATTCCATTTATTCGGAACTTTATTTGGGTTACCGCTCCTCCCCCAATGCAAGATTGAACACAGCCACCGGAACAAAAAAAAAACAAACAAAAGAGAGGCAAAAAATAATACCGGAATAAAACAACCCGCAACAAAGCTACAGTTTTTCTGTATAAATAAGAAAAATGGACATCATCTTCGCATAACCAATAACATAAAAAAGAACTCATAAAGGGTACGATTACATCGGCTCTCAGCACGTCAGTCGTATTTTAAAGGCAAGTAACACTAGTGTGGCGCCTAAGCCATCGTTTGAATGCTGGAGAGCAATTACTAGTTTACTTTCGATGGTATTACACCACGATTGCCGTTTAAGTAAAATACGAAAAATAATGTATGTATAATATGAATATCAAAAACATTTTACAATCACACGTTAGTTGTAATATAGGATATTTTCAAGTTGTATAGAAAACAGATCCGTTGAAAAAGACGTAGGCATATAATTATATCGATTATAGCCTAAAATTCGAAAACGAAATCCCTCGTGGCATCATAAAGCTAAGTACCTAAGAAATCATTGAGTAATTATTTAATATCGGCTCTTGAATGCATTTCAAGTGAATAATCGTGCATAAGGAAAAATATTAACGTAAGAACAAGGTAGTACAGACATTTCATTATTTACATATTTTGCAAACCGCTTAAGAAATTTTTGTAAAGGTAAAATGTTCTCAAGATTTCAGCGGGTAAGTAAGTAAGGGTACTCATTGTTCAGGCATAAATTTTTGAACCAAAATTTCGTTGACATACGTACTTCAACGCACCTTACCGAATAAAAATACAGGAATCGTTAAAATTTAAACGAAAATTTTAAAAAATAGGTACAACGTTGAGTTTAACATTGTTTTATACTATAGAAAATTAAATTTTTAAAAGTAACTACACCCTCCATAACAAATTTTTGTGAAAGATAAACAAAAGCCTGAAAAACTTTACAAATTCTTTTTCAAAATAATTACCTGTGTCCTGTGTCAATCATCAACAATTCATAAAGCGTTTTTTCCTCTGATGTAATCAATAGCCTCAGACTAATAAAGAATAAAATTATAAACGCAGCAAAAAAGAAAATAATTAAAAAAAAAAAAAAATGAAAAACATGCCATGTATCGTGTACAGGCAACACATGTGTAGTTCAAACTCAAACAGACATATATCATTTGGTAATTTAATTTTCATAGATACTTTACGCGTTTCGTGGTTTAACGAAGTTATCCTAGATATGCAAAGTACAACTTGTTGGATGTGATATAATGACTGAGTAATAACTTTCAGGTTTCATCTAATATTCTATGTACCTCATTTACCAACGCGAATCAACTTTTCAGAAAATTCGATTTTCTTACTCGCAGTTCAAAATGTTAATATTTCAAGGGTAAAAAAATGAACTAATATCTACATCATTCGAATGAAAATTAGGCGACAATTTATTGAACGAAAAAGGGACTATCATAATGAATTTTCAAAATATTTCTTGGGTATTTATTACAAACTGTAAGATATAACCTTTCTTTTTTAACCGTTTGTTTCGAAGGCATTCTAAAATTCTTTTAAATATCTTTTCTTTAGAAAAAATACATTTTTTTTGTGATCACAAATTAATGAAGTAGGTATGTGAACAATTTGGAAATTTGGAAATTTGGAAATTTGGAATCAGTTTTTAATAAAAAAAAATATGTAGGTACAACACTGGAACGGGAAAAGAAAAGTGACACGACAATTTCCTAAATAAATGAAAAGATAATACTGAAGTTTGAATAATGAAGAAGTTGTTTTTGAAAAAATGAAACCAAACAGTCGCTATGAAAAACCACAATATCTACCTGTACTATATACATTTATAATACAGTTACGTATTTGAAAATTGTATTTCAACTGACTATATATATTAAATACCTATCATATGATTTTTAATTGAAATCGATTAAGAAAATTAGCTCCTACCTTTTTATTTCTTCGTGTACCGTAGAAATATGTAGATATTCATAATCCAGAATTGGCACGAACTTCCTAATGATTGAAAAAGAAATACGATTAGAATAAAAATGAAGATGCTTTTCATCATTTAGCTTTTTTCTTACCTATAAATGTAAACATCTCTAAAATACATGATATCATAATTCACTTATCGTAATTTAATTTTAAATCCTGTTTCAGATTTGAATACCTTAATAGAAGAACTACAGCAGCTGCGTCAAAATATCGAAAATGCAGCTTCTTCTGAATTTAGAAATACGCCATCTTTTAAAAAGCTCAGTTCGCTGAAGTAAGTTCAATAGAAATTTTAAAAAAATGTTCAGTACTTAAAAAGTCCTGCATAAACTAAGTGACGTAATTGCACGATGATTCTATCTATGCATGTATTTTTCAATAATTATTTATTTTTATAGCTTGAATACTTGAATCGGTCAGTACGGAAAGGTAACAAGTCACATTTTTGAAAAAAAAATTTTTTGCGGAAATGGGGGTTTCAAAGTACGGCGGATCGACTGGTGATGTCAGATTTCCGCAAAACTGCCGGGAAAGTGGTATTTGGGTGCAGAAAAAGGGCGGATCCGCATTTATGACTTTTTTGTAAAATGTTTTAAATTCCTTGAAAAATAACTAACATTTTTGAGAAGACCATTTTTTGAAATTTAAGTTAATCTCTGAACTGAAAAATGATGAAAAAATTAACAACTTCGGCAAAAAGTCTTAGAACTCAAGGGGTTTTTGGTCAATTTAAACGAGATAGCAGTCTAAATGATGTACTTAGATGTAGAATCAAGCCCCATTCGTGCCCGAGAAATTTCAAAAGAAATTTTGTCGATTGAGTGCAGAAAGGGTCTAAGTCCCATTTGTTTAGGCAGCAACAGCACCGGCGCACGTGAATATTTTTTTTTGGAAACTGCGCTAAAAGTTGTGTCTTGGGGTCCTCTTTCAATGACCTTAAGCATGTTTACTAAAATTTTTTGATTTTTGAATGAATCAGTTTTTTGTTATTCCTGAAAAACGCAAAAATGGACTTATCCCCTTTCCGTACTGACCGATTCACTTGATTAGGTTTATTTATCAATTTTATTCTTTAATATTATAACTTCTTGCAGAAAGTCGCCGGAAAAGTTGAAAAAAGAACGAGAAAAACTAATGAGAAATAATGAAAACGATCTCAATTATCTGGATTTTTTATTAGCTAAACTAGAATATGAAAGTTATCTAGAGAGTGAACATCCTGAAAATGAAAATGAATATATCATTCAAGCGAAAAAGAACTTCGATCCAATTGACGCATCTGGATTCAGTAGTTTTAATAAAAAGAATTTTGATCCAATCGATTCTTCAGGATTTAGCAGTTTTAACAAGAAGAATTTTGATCCGATAGACAGATCTGGTTTCAGCAGCTTTAACAAAAAGAATTTCGATCCAATCGATTCATCAGGATTTAGCAGTTTTAATAAAAAGAATTTTGATCCAATCGACAGATCAGGTTTTAGCAGTTTCAATAAAAAGAATTTCGACCCGATTGATAGGTCTGGTTTCAGTAACTTTAATAAAAAAAATTTCGATCCAATAGATAGATCAGGCTTCAGCAGTTTCAATAAGAAAAATTTTGATCCGATAGACAGATCTGGTTTTAGCAGCTTTAATAAAAAGAATTTTGACCCAATAGATAGGTCTGGTTTCAGCAGCTTCAACAAAAAAAATTTTGATCCGATAGATAGATCTGGTTTCAGCAGCTTCAATAAGAAAAATTTTGACCCAATAGATGCATCTGGTTTTAGTAGTTTTAATAAGAAGAATTTTGATCCAATAGATAGATCTGGTTTCAGTAGCTTTAATAAGAAAAATTTTGACCCAATAGATGCATCAGGTTTTAGTAGTTTCAATAAGAAGAATTTCGATCCTATCGATAGATCTGGTTTCAGTAGTTTTAATAAGAAAAATTTTGACCCAATAGATGCATCAGGTTTCAGTAGTTTTAATAAAAAAAATTTTGATCCAATAGATAGATCGGGGTTCAGTAGTTTTAATAAAAAAAATTTCGATCCGATAGACAGATCGGGTTTTAGTAGTTTTAATAAAAAAAATTTTGATCCTATTGATAGTTCTGGATTCAGTTCCTTTGTAAAAAAAAATTTCGATCCCATTGATTCTTCAGGTTTCGGTTCTTTTGTGAAAAAAAATTTTGATCCTATCGATAGTTCAGGTTTTAGTTCATTCACAAAGAAAACTTATCCATATGAAAATTCGGCATCCAGCCTGCATGAAAATAAGTCTGATTTAAAAGATACTGCGCAAAATAAATACACCAAAAAAAACTTTGATCCAATTGACAGTTCTGGATTCAGTGATTTTGTGAAAAAAAATTTTGACCCAATTGATCGATCTGGGTTTGATAGTTTTGTTAAAAAAAGAAGTTTACCATAGTTAGTAACATGATGTTAACCATTTTACGTATTTATTTATTATAAAAAGGAATGAACATCTGTTAAATAATAATTACGAGTACCTTACGTTAAACATCTTCAAATTGAATATATATATTTAATATTTTTACGATGAAATGTTTTGTTTTGTGTCTTAATTACAGAATATAAGTATAAATTAGATTTTGTAGATAAAAAAATAATAAAAGTTTAATTATCATTTAAATAATTTTGTAAGTAAATTACATATTTTATAACAGCTTTTTATTACAAATAAAATGCACAAAATCAATTGACTTTTTAAGAAGTGTTTTATTAAATATGTATTGTTTATTCTAAAGGGGGAAAATGGTGCATCGAATTACTCAGAAAATCAACAAATTTTAAGTACTAATTAAATGAATGAAAGAACTTACATAACGAAATAATAATGAAAATGGAACTTCAGTGCCACGCATTGGCGATATGATACCCTAGATTCACAGCTTCATTATCTACAGTTGCATCTGCGAAAAAAATAGAATAGATAATATTTTAAAAACGTAGAAAATAGGTACTCTACAATATCAGTAGAAAGGGAGCAAAATTAAGTACTGCAGATGAATCTAGCTTACCATATGTCTTAGCTAACTCCAATGGAAACAGTATATAATAATCACAATCAATGGTCGACGAACCCTTGGCAATTCCATGAACTTCAACTAATCCAGATACGTTCTCTGACAATGGTTCTTTCAGGTTGACTGTTACATTGAAACTATCACCAGATAGAATATTGAATGCCATGTTATTCGGCAATACCTGAAGTAAAATACATCGAATGAGCAGTTAAAAAACATGAGACGAAGAAAATAATTATCTTACAACTCATAGAACAGAAAATTAAAAGGAGTAAGAGAAATACTCACAACTTGGACAGTTCCAATCATGCTAACACGTTTCGATGTACATTTTCCCAGCAAAGCACCATTGGTTCTCATCATGAAGAAAGTATATAAAAGTTATGAATTCAACAAACAGAGCCACAAATTACACGTACACTGCTCAACTATAAAACTATAAAAGTCTGTTTTTTAATAATACAAGTTGTAAATAAAATTGTGGAGGAACCAGAACAATTTGAATTTAGGATTGGGAAGCTTTTTGAGCAAAATGAAAATTTCAAAGCGGGAAGAAACTCAGAACTTGTTATCAGATAACTTCTACGAAGTTCCTGCAATTTAAAGTTACTGTCAAAACCCCTAATTTCGGACACTTTTTCACGTTTTTCGAAAAGGGCTTTAAAACGAGCGATTCAACTTGGTGTTTATCTTCACATTCTCATAGAATGTCATCGTGTGAATCGTTTTTGAGCATCAATTTATAAATTTTACGTGATTTTGTTTATTTAATTTGAATCCGAAAAGTGTCCGAAATTAGGTCCAAGGTACCCTAATTTCGGACACTTTTTCTTTAACGTGGGAACTCGAAAATTTTAGTTGAAAAAGAAATTATTTACCTCTGAAAAACAACTCCAATCAAAAACAGCTCGAATCATGATGTGAAATGTAGAGAAAAACAATTTTTCAAGGAAATGTTCAGCACTCTCATTATCCACTTTCTCATTAGAAAAATAAGTTGGTAACATTGAACAATTTCTTATCAAACTCCTTGTTGATGATTTTACGACTCCGACTTTTACTTTTCAGAATGGTTTTTAGGAAAATGAGTGAAATAATAGTACAATATCTTCATCAAAACTGAAAACACTTGAAAAAATACCGTCGAACTCGAAAAATACACATTTGCAAGTGCATCAGTGTTACCCTTCCAATCTCGGTAAAGCGTTAACCAAAGTGTCCGAAATAATGATCCGTTTCGCAACTTTTTCAGTTTTTAGGATTTAAATAATAGAAACAAAACGTGAAATTTGATAAATGAATTTTATTTTTAATTACCAGTGACTTCTTGATATTTTAGAGCGATTTTCGTGGTTATGAAAGCATTTGGATAGACTCTGTGAATAACTTTTTCCCCACACTTTACATGAAGCACTTTGTAAAGTCCATTTTAATGGCTAAATAAATAGTGTAAAATGAAAATTCTTACATCAAGGAGATTGTCCGTGATCTAAACTAATAGAAGAAGTGTTCACTTTTACTTGTACCCTTGGTTCTTATCAATAAAAGAGCAAAAACACTGAGTGTCCGAAATTACGTACCCTGTCCGAAATTAGGGGGTTTGACAGTAGCCTTACTTATCATATATAAAAAATTAGTTATAGAATGTTCAACAAGATGTCGCTTAATTCAATTAGTTTTTACTTTTTTTAATAATTTACCAAATTATTATTTAATTTTGAATTTTTATCATTTTATGTATGTACGTAATGTATGCACTAGCAATTCGCATTCGATACTTTGACAGTTACACTTTTTATTTTTATTACTTTATTTTTTTATAATTTATTTTGACGTGTTGTCAAATAAGGTGTTTGTTTATTCGAGCTTTCGAGCACTTTGAATTTTTGAAAAAAATCCGTCGGAAAAATCAAAATGTAGGTCTAGGTAGAGTAGAATATAGTGAAATACTCTCTGATTAGTGATTTATAATGGTGGAGAGGGAATCAGGAAAACTTCTTCTTTTAAGCTCAACAATTTTCATGAAAGCATTTTTTGAAAAAGATGATATGTGAAGTTGGTACTTGCTACTTGGTAAAATGGTAAGAGATTTACGATATTATTTTTATGGCTCAATTTACTCAATATCTTGAACTCTTGGATTGTCAAAGTGTCAAGTTGTTCTTCTAGGTGATGTTTATCCAATATCCCTAGCTATGAATTTTCCACAGTAAGTTTGGTCTTCTTTTTTCAAAATATATGATTTCGAAAACGCGCCTTTGCCCAAATAATTTTCTTTCACATACCTACGTGTTATTATCTGAATCTTGGATCAAAGATGTATTGTCATCTCAAAGTTGAACAGCTTTCATTTGATTTGATGTAAAAAATGGATATTAGGTATGAAAAATATTTACGAATTTTCGCATTTTGCTGAAGTTGTTTTTTTTTAATAGGTAGGGGTGAAATTAAAGCACTTTTTTAAAAAATAAATCAACCGTAGATTTATAAATTGAATAAAACTAATTCAACAAAAATGATCGAAACTGGCACGATAGATTTAGTGAATCAACTACCTATTTATATGTATTTTTCATTTTGAAAGCGTACGGTGATAACAGAAGACGAATCATTTGAAAATGTTCACTGAGAAATCTTCAAAGTGTTTGAAAATCATGTATTTTTGCAAAAAGTAAAAAAACAAACAATTAACAAATTATGAAACAAAAAAATAACATTCACAAGGAAATGGATGATGAAAATGGCACATTTTATAATTTACGAGTCAAGTTTTCAAATCATTTGCAATCAAATAATTGGGTATACCTACCTACTCAATTATTTTATTCAATAGGCCTATCACATTTTTTCCACAAATTAAATTATCACATCAAGAAATGTGATTTCAAAGAACTTGCCTCTGAGTTAATTGATAATAATGTCCTTCCATCGCTAATAATTCTTTATGGGCACCTTTTTCAATTATTTTACCCTTCTGCATGACATAAATTTTATCGGCATTTTGTATTGTTGATAAACGATGAGCGACTACAATACAAGTTCTTCCTTTCTTAGCTACATCTAACGCTTCCTGAACAATCTGAAAAACAGGAAATTTTTGGTAAACACAAATTCAAGTTTTTTTTTTTTTGAAACTTAGAACAATGTCTTAAATTTAGTGGAGATGGAAAATAAAGTCAGGCAAGGCATTGAGAATTTTAATGTCACTTACTTTTTCATTTTCTGTATCTAGAGCTGAAGTTGCCTCATCCAGTAATAAAATTTTTGGATCCCGAATTAGAGCTCTCGCAATGGCTACTCTTTGCTTTTGTCCGCCCGATAATTGAATTCCCCGCTCACCAACCACCGTATCATATCGCTGTATTAATCATTATTTGTAAAACAATTCATCCTACTTAGATACAAAATTTACAAAAGTAAATATGATGCGTAAGTTGAGTAACGTACTTCCGGTAGATTCATTACAAAATCATGAACATTTGCTAATTTTGCTGCTCTAACTACTTGCTCAAAAGGTACATGTTCATTCAAAGAAATTGCCCCATATGCGATGTTATCTCTGATTGAGATATCAAATAGTATAGGCTCTTGAGTAACTAAACCAATTTTCGATCGTAAATGTGATAGATTCAGTGTACGAATATCATATCCATCGATTTTCTGAAATCAATAAAGGTATTTTTTCAACAATTAGGCTCATGACTACGAGTATAGGTAAGCGCTCCGAAACATTTTCAATTAAATTGATTGTAACTTTTTCACGCGTAAAATAGTCGGAGTTTGGAAAATCATTTTTACTAAGTACACGGAACTATTTTTCTAATACGTACAATGCTTCCTTCTATGGGATCATAGAAACGTTCCAACAACGATATAATGGTGCTTTTACCGCATCCTGATTCCCCCACCAAGGCCAATGTTTTCCCAGCTGCTACATTTAAATTTAAACCTCGTAAAACTTTTACATTAGCTCGAGCCGGATAAGAGAAATGCACATTCTTAAATTGTATTTGGCCTTTAATATCCTGAAAATTTTAAAAACAAAAACTATTAGAGGATACCTAATTACCTACCTACGTTATTTGTTCTCATTTTTATGAAGAAAAATCATGCATACCGGTTTTATCCCTAAAGGAGACGTACAATCAATTTCAGATTTCCTAGTTAGCAAGTAATTGAGCAATCGCATTGATGTTCGAGCTTTGGAATAATCTTGTATGTAAGAAAAAGCATTGCCTATAGATACGGCGCAAAGAGACAACGCGAAAAAAACCCTGAAATGTAAACAAATTTTTTCAATTTATCGAATAAATTAGGTACATAATACACCAATGATCAAAGTTATTCTAAATGAAAAAATACTTGTAAATATCGTTTGTTTGCATTTCTCCCGTTTCGACGAAATAACCACCAACACGAAACGCCACAGCGTACATGTAAAATGTAATTGCTTGCGTTACAGAGTATAAAACAGAGTAGAGTAAAGCTTGCTTTTTAGCTTCTCTGAAAGCATACGCAATTCATTAGCTTATTTATGCACGAGTAGTTCACTCGCTAGAAAGTAATTGA
The DNA here is from genome assembly GCF_950023065.1 of Planococcus citri. Classification (NCBI taxonomy): domain Eukaryota; kingdom Metazoa; phylum Arthropoda; class Insecta; order Hemiptera; family Pseudococcidae; genus Planococcus; species Planococcus citri. Next base: position 38,856,791 of record NC_088677.1, read on the forward strand.
CTTAAAAGAAGAAAAAAACCTGTAGGGCACTTCTAGATTTTCCTCATATAAAGCACTGAATAGTTTCTCTTGTCCTAATGCTTGAACTGTTCGAATATTCCTGACAACTTCCGATGTGATCTGTATTGAAAAAACAGTAGGTAGGTATTATTAACTCGCGGATTTTACAACCGTATCTGACTATTTTCGGTGTCACATAAGGGCTCTATTATTTATCCTTCATCAAGGAAAAAATTTTAAGACTGTAACCACTTGAATGTAAGAAGATTTGCCGATCAAAAGATATAAAAAAGTTACAATACTTTGTCTCATTACCCATGTATTTTCACCGCTAACTCTTTGATTCTGCAAACTTACTAACGTATGTACTTAATTACGTTGCATAAATGTTGAAATTTCAGAATCACCAATACATTTTTTAGGTGATGAGTATTAAGTAGGTACTTAGGTGGGTAGGTTCATTCATGCACGATAAATATGAACCTTTGTGAATTGTAATTCATTCTCGATACTTACTCGTCCGGCCTCATCCATCAGTTTCGAATCTCTAGCTTGAAATTCTTTCAACAAAGAATTCTGTTTGAAAGAAGCATAGATGATGATAGGAACACAAAAGGTTAATATAAGAGCCAATCTCCAACCACATATGTAAGCTATTAGAAATGCGCCTATTAATGTTACAGCTGAAGAAATCACTTGTCCGATTCGTAATCCTGCTGCCTGTGAATATTATTTTTCATAAATTGGTATTCAAAAAAAGTCTTCATTAGGTAATAGGTACATAGAATAGATGACGCTCTTACCGCTTTAACTAATGGAGCGTTTCGAGCCAAACGATTCACCAATATTCCCGGAGAGGAAGTTTCCAAATCAAACCATCCTACCGGTTGCCTCAGGATATTTTCAAACACGAGCAATCGTACTCTAGCTATGACTTTTTCATTCGCTGTTGTAGATCCAAAGGCCTTGAATGATGAAAATAATATGAAAAAACAGCTTTTATCATTATCACATAAAGAATGCTCTCAGTTTATCAATCTTACCTGACAGAAGAAAGCCACTGCCGTGAATGCAGCTAGTAAAATAAACATATATGTCCAAAATATTGTCCCTTCAACCAATTCTTTGCCCGTTTTGGTGAATACCTGTGCAAGATTAAGCATACAAAAAACATTGATTAAAATCACAAAGTAGGTACCTCTCGCTGTGTAACACGTCCTATCAACAAAAATCAAAATTATGCAGTATACTGCTTGCAGTATTCTAGCACATTTTGATGAACCCAAAGCCCAAAGCACCAACACAATCGCTCATTTCAAAGTAATTTAATTTAAAAACTGTTGCCCATTATGCTAACACACCTAACACAATTTTTTGCGCCTTTACTAGGACACCGCATTTATGCTAGCACTATGCTATAGTAAAATTGCCAATAAGGGAAATGAGAATAAATATCATCAAACATTTAAATTTTCTCATACAGGAAAATTTGAATAGGCTAAGGAATTGGGTACAAGAAAATAGGTAATCAACTTACAGTGAAAATTTGTCCATAATACAGTGAAAATATTGGCATTATTGAACCACCACACGCACAACCGGTAAAGGCCATTAACAACCATTTCCACTCGTATTTGTGTAGTTTTAAAAGTTCCCATAGCGAAATATCCTTTTCAATTTCCTGTCAAAACAGTAAACAATTTTTCAACAATTGACCAATTGGCGGAAAATGCGGTAGGTACCTAATTTATAGATGTTTTGTCTTGAAAAATTAAGCATGGCGATCGTTTAGTGGGCATTCAAATACTTAATTGAATGAATGGCGTAGGACTTACTTCTGGTTGGCTAAAAGGTAAAAGTTTTTTCTCCTCTTCCGTTGTGCTGCAACCAAATGAAAATATTGGTTAGTAAATGCACAAAGAAAACAAATAATTTCAGAAATACGTATGGAGCGAAAGTAGATAAGTACATAGGTAGAGGTACCTGCATGAACACCATTAAGTACTTGAAAAAATATTCATTATACACAATATTTTAGTAGGTAGATGCTATACCTGAATCGTTTTTTTCTCGACGACGTTGTAGGTTCTTTTTTACTTTTTTCTGCCTCTTTCTGTTGGAAATCAATTTTAAAAGTTTCAAATTAAAATTCTTATTCAAGTTAATTATCCAAATAAGCAGATAAGTAGAATTTACGGATGTTTCAGGCTGAGGTTCATTTCCTTCCTCATCCTCTTCATCACTGTAGAGTATTTCTCGAGTCTCCCTTACATGAGTTACCACTGTTTCATATTCCTGCAATGATTAATTGTTCCAGTTGTAATATGATGCACTCTAGTTAATGCGAAAAGGTATAAGGATAATGAAAATTAATGAATAATTGTAAATCTTACATCATCTTCATTGTCATCTGATAAAGTCTCGTGCGACACTTCACGGTCCAGGACTTTCCAATTATGTTCGGGTTCTTCGGTTTCCTCACCGCTGTCAGACGAAAAAAAAAATCAAGCTCAAGTAGGTATTTGACTATTGAGTAGTAATTAATACAACCAAAAAAAACTTGGCAAATTCAGTGCGAAATGAATTTAAAATGAAATATTTACTCGGCATTTTCTTGATTGATGTCTTTTTCTCCACCCGACGGAAATTTAATTCTGTAATCCTGTAAAATCGCGTAAAATTTTTCAATAATATGTAGACATCCATCAATTGGTTTTGTTATGAGTAAGTAGATGTAGAGCTTTTCAGCATGTAAATAGGTCTCCTGCCTAATTTATGCAGGCAAGCATGTCCAGTTTCTATGCTGTAGAAAAAATTGTGAGTCGGTAAGATATGCTCATAGGAAATTCTTGTTTTTCAAAAATTACTTTCGGTTTTTACTATCTCGACATAACATATGACGGATAGGTAATTCAAAGTTTTCACTTTAAAAACGCTAATTTTCTAAAAAAAAAGTAAATGCTTACATGAAAATGTTTCCATTGACAAAATTTTTTGATCAGCTAGGCACGCTGAATACGTAGTTTGGAATAAGAATTCACTTTTGCCAAAAAAAATTTCCATTTTTTTTGTTGGCAAAAATTGAGTTTTGATTCCAAACTATTCTCAATGTCTTTGTAAGACACAAAAAAAGACTGCATAAATGAGTTCTGTAGGCATGAAAGAGAATATTTCCGGAATAGGTATCCACCCGATTTTTTTTTAACGGATATACAACTTACACATACCTCTCCATCACTTTTAAATTCCTCCAGTAGTTCGGTTGGTCTCAATTTGGATGCATTTTTTTCTTGGCTTAATTCGTCGGATTCCTCTCTAAAATTTTATCATCATTAATGATCATTGTAATCAAGTCCCTAATCCATGATAATTGTGATGATGATGAAATCGAAAAATATGCATCATTAAGAACATCTACTCGTACTTACACGGGAGATGGACTTTCATCATTCGTTTCATCGGCACTAGTAGCAGTTTCAGTATCGTTAGAGTCGTCGGGCTTCGTTTGAGCTGTCACCAACTTATAATATAAAGATTGTTTTTTCATAAGTTCCTCGTGCTTACCATTCTCAAAAACAGCTCCGTCCTAAGCATCCAAAAGAGAAGATCGAAAAAATTAATACATGTAATGTATGCGGAAATTATCGCACAATAGAATAACGATAAATCATAATAATTCAAACCTTCATCACGTAAATATTATCTGCATTTCTAATCGTTGACAATCTGTGCGCAACAATAATGGTAGTTCTTCCATGCATAGCTTTTTCCAACGCCTCCTGTACAACGCCTTCACTGTGCGCATCCAAAGCGCTGGTGGCTTCGTCCAATAATAAAATTTTGGGATTTCTAACCAGAGCTCTCGCAATAGCTATTCTTTGCTTCTGACCTCCAGATAATTGTGAACCAGTGTCACCAACTAACGTATCATAGCCCTAGGAATAAATAAAACCAATAGTCAAGTCGACAAATTACTGAGTTTTTGGTGGGAAATGTGGTGTTTTCAAGTAGGTACTAACTTTAGGCAATTTCGTTATAAATTCGTGAGCGTTGGAATTTTTAGCTGCGTCGATGATTTCCCAAAATGACACGTTTTCTCGTCCGTATCGAATATTTTCAGCGATTGATACTCCGAATAAGACAGGTTCTTGAGAAACCAATCCTACCTGTTTTCTCCACCAATTGACATTTAATTCGTCAATGGGATTATCATCAATGCAAATCGAACCTTGTTGGGTATCGTAAAAACGCAGCATTAACCCAACAATTGTACTCTTACCAGCACCACTCGAACCTACGATAGCAACAGTGTTTCCAGGCTCAATTTTCAAATTCAAATTTTTCAAAACCTGTCAATTTAAAAATAATATAATAAGGTACATTATAGTGAGAACTTAATGCGTTTATAGGTAAGTACATATTAAGCTAAGTTACCTGGACGTTTGGACGAGATGGATAAGAAAACGATACATTTTTAAACTCAATGTTTCCGACTATCTGCGTAAGTTTTCTTCCTTCATCCGAATATGGGTCAATAGTGACTTTACGTGAGATTATTTCCTTTATACCTCCCACCACTCCAACAGCAGTTGATACGACATTGAAATAAGGTAACGCATTTCCGATTGAAAATGCACCAACCACAACGCTGAAAAATACCTGAAATTGGCGAAAAATAATAAATTCAGACCTGCGGAATTAATTTATGAAGAAAAAAACACATTCAGGAGATTTGCGCTCACTGTAAATACACTTCCTGGAGTAGAAACGCCCAATTGAACCAGTTTAGAACCATACCAAAATCCTAGACCATAAGCGGCGAACATTAAGGCGTACATTATGGCAATGCACACTGAGAACACGTGATATTTGCTCATCGCGATTTTTCGACCAGCTTCCAATGCTTCGCCATATCTAATTAACAAATTTCAGAAAAGTGATTATTTAATCTCAAAACAGAAACGATATAGGTATGCCTCAAAAATACTGCCGATTGATTTCTTCACGAATAATGATCAATTTAGATACCTACCTTCTAATTCAAAAAATGGAATCCTCAAATTTTGCGTAAACAATTTTTTCCGTCCACTTCTCTCCGTCCCCCCTCTCCCACCCATGATTAGTAATGCAGGTAGGTAAAATATTACAGTTTTGGTTGTACGTAGATAAGGTACCCATCTGCCATGAAAGCTGAGGGATGATGAGAGGAAAAACTATACCCTCGCATACCAATAAAAAATGAGGACATAGCACTTTTGAACAAATAATCGTCTTATCAAGTAGGTACGTTGATTCTCTTTAGTTCTGTTGCCGACGAGTGGCGAAGGAGTGATGGCCCTCCCGAGAGTCATCCTAATATCTGTGCATATTACCTACCACTTGTTACCAAGTTGAATGTATCATAGCAATATTTCCTTACTTTCTTATGCTTATAGAAAACCCACAAAAAGCTTGAACGGTTTTTATATTCGACAAAGCTTCTTCTGCTACGGCTCCCGCAGCAGCATATTTCTCCTGTTCTCTGGCTCCCGAATAAGCTGCAAACTGAACAAGGACAAATTCAGCACATTATTTGATAGGTGGCAAACACCTTATAAATCAAAATCCTGTGATATAAAAAAACAACTAATTCTCACTTTGGAGATATAAGCCGTTAGACCAATGATGAATGGTCCCACACATAATGTGACTAAAGTTAAGGGTAAATTGACATACAATCCGACAGCGATTCCCGAAATAAATGACGCCACGTATTGTATAATCATTACACATTTGAATCCAGTTCCCTCTCGAACCCTTTCCAAATCGCTGAAATGAACAAATTTGGGGTTATAGTTTAGGTATGTAATTGTACCTACTTATTTTTACTTTTCCAAGGTGCGACTGAAAGTTTCACAAGAATGATACGACTTGAGTCGGCCTGACTGATTTTTTAAATATTTAATGAAGATGTACCTAATGTAAGTATCAAGAATAAGCAATTTGCTCGAGAATAGTGATAAGAAAGTTGCTCATTCAATCGCTTCCGCTCGATTTTTTTAAAACTTTCTGTTAACTGTGGTAAGTAAGTAGTAAGAAAGTATACCTATGGTATGTATATATTGTATAATTGGACATTACAGGTACCTGGGTATTTATATCATGAGCTCAGCTCAGCTAAAACTTACTCGGATAGTTTATTCGGTAAATTCCCATTATCGTTGGTATCATACCAAGAAATATCCTGGCGCATAATTTCTGAAAAGTAAAGTTTGCGCATACTATGAACTTGATGTTCACTAACATATTCCCAACACATCGTCTGAAATCACCCATTCAAATAATTAAAAGTTTTTAAAAATCCTTCTTCAGAAAGGCACATGCACCTCACTTAGGTACCCATTTTTAAAATTAAGTAGGTACCTAATACCTATACGTATATGTCTTACATATGTACATATTATCCGAAAGTGGCATTAAATGAAAAAAAAAACACAAAACGATTATATGTACAGGATAAATAGCAATAAGATTCTATTCATTCATACCCAATTGAAAATAATTTATTCGAAGTCTACTCTCATCTTAGATAAGTATGATATTTTTAAATTCGTGTATTATGAAATTCCCGTGCTGATTATTTTATCTGTTAACACAATGTAACTCTCAGTTTCATATCACCGTAGGAAGTCATAAATTTGTGTTGCAATGAGGGATGAGATATCTACACCAAAGAGTCTATTTACCCAAGATTATGCGAAAATTCAGCGTTGCGTCGTTTCATTATAAATTGCATTTCGACTATACCTAATAGATATCTCGTGTCTACCCATTAGTATGTAGTATAGTAGGAAAGCACTGCAATAAGCGAAATGCCAATTCTTATAATCAGGGTTGCCAAAATTTGAAATCACCTTTTATTACTGACCCCTGACATGGATGATCAAACACTGACACGTTGCCTTACGCTAGATGGAATTGAATTATCAGGTATATAGGTACCTACTTATTACTGATGAAATGAACTGTTACCTGTATAAACGAACAGATCATCATGATGGTGCCGATTATCAAATAAATGATTAGGTATTTGTTCAAATTATTGTCGAATTCTCGTTCAGTCATTGGTATACTATAATTCCTAGAATAATAAAAAAGTTGGATATTAATGAGGCCATTTTTTCTGAAATGATGCATTATTGAAGACATAGCTGAAGCATCACTAGAAATTCAATCTTCACATACCCGTAACCGCTGTTTTCCCACAAATCTTTTTGAGGTAATTCTGCTTTGAAAACTTCATGAAGCACGTATACCACTTGATATACGATCGTGCTATAACAAAATAAGAAAAGGTACGGTGTAGGTAAAGGTATACCATGCACTACGTATACATAATTATGTAAGTATTTTGTAGATGTTGAAATAGGTACTTTAAAAAAATATATAATTATGTGCATCGACTTCAAGTCGTGTAATAAAATTTGTTTTTTCTTTTTATGAAATCGACGAACTCTAAGCATGGATTCAAGCGTTTTCAAATATTTTGGAGCACAATTAATTGTTTTGGATAAGTCTTGCAACGCTTTAGATTTTAGTAGGTACCTACCTAGTTTCTTTCCTTTTTTTTTGCCATAGAAAATCCACAATTTGTAGACATTGGCTTGTATATGCCCTAGTTAGTTACATTAAAGTCCATTGTGCGTTTGTTTAGACTTGAAAAAAAAATTTAAAAATGCATGAGCGTGTACGAGTAAGTATATGTAAGTGTAATGGTTAGGGTTTGGGTTTTTACGCTCGACCATATTTTTTGTATGCACAAGGGATGAAGTATTTTTCAGTTTTTGTTTTGTTGATCTTTCAATTTTATATTGAAATAATAGAACGCTCTATTTTGCATTTTTGTTCGTGAATTCTTGGTATTATGCAACAATTTTAGTACATAAAATCGTCCAGGAATTGATTTTCCCTGTAAAACAACACCCATATCGTTGGGTAATATTTTTACGTTTTAGATCATATTTTGGCATTTTTTATGGAATATTTAAGCGCTTATACAGGAGTTTTTAAGGAAAGAATATTCGAGCTTTGGTAATCGTCCATGGTTAGATATATGAGCTGAATACTTAGATTTCTCCTGCGCTCATCCTACACAATTTCAAGTTGAATCTTAACGCAAACTTTAGTCGCCGGTACTTTATAAAAAGTTTTGTAGACCAAGCTAAGTACAATTAGGTACTGTTTTTATCAAAATTTCTCAATTCTTTCTATGAAGAATGCATAGATAGGTATTATATTACATTACAAAACATGGGTAATGAATGTAAATAATGTTTCGCTCGCCGTTTCGGTATGTTAAGTATAATAAGGCATCATCATTCATCATTGCTATCAATTATTATTCTATCCCTTCTCTATGCAGTTCCATATCAAAAACCAATTACATACACGAGTAGATCACCAATTACCTATTTTCCGCTGATATAGGCACGAGATGTTGATCGAAATTAATTGCCACCGGATTAGCGTGCGATGTTGCATTTCTTAACGTTGCATTTATGACTTCATCCGATACTAAACCCTAGAGCAAACATAAAAAGTACGACTTCTTATCTGTAGATCAAATTAAATAAGAAATTGACAAATTATGAAACAATTTTCCACGTTTTTGAAAGTTCATTTTTCTCTGGTTTTCATCGAGGGATTTTCTACCTAGGTAGGTACATATATTAGCTTTCGTTTTGAAGTTTGAACATTGAATTCGAAACGTGGATGCATTGCTGCTCTTGAAAAAAAATTAAAAACTTACTTGAGTCGCTTGATTAAGGAAAATATTGGTCATGCCTCCAAAGAATAATCCAAGAATGGGTAAACATGATCCAGAAATTAAACTGAATAATGCGCCGAGTATCAATAATGTTCTGTCTAATTTCGTTGTATATTTGAACTAGTGAACGGAAAAACAAATTGTTAATTGGAATAGAGTCATCATACCTAAACCTACACACATTGAATTTCAGTTTTAAATACCGGTTTGCTATGTTTACATACGTGCATGTGCATGATGGCATTATAAGAACCTAATTCATAAGGTGATACATATAATAACACAACTTTGCGTGAATTTCCTCACTTTTGAGTCTATTTTTACTCACAATTCCTGCAGGATAATCTGCATTTTCATTTTTGACCTACGATCTATTGAAAACCAGTTCGACTGAATGTTGTGCGCACGCTTGTATAGATCTAGGTATGTGAGTGTAGATATAGGTAGAGTTGAGCATCAAGTGAATACCCACCCGGTAACAAGCTGCTAAACTTGTTTTTTTTTTTTTTTAATTTTTTTGAATCACCTTATCTGAGTACCTACATATTCAATTCTTTTTCCGCCATAACAATATTTTTTTAATGATTAACAAAAAAAGATAATAATTCCAAGTAGAATTCAGCTATTCAGTGTTATCAAAGTGGTGCCCAATCAAATTAGGGATAACGATAATAACGCGCACAAATTAATCGAGTTTATTCTACAAATTTAGACGTACCTAATTATTTAGAGATAACCAATGATGAATTTTCATCATTTTGAATTATTTCGTTGGGTTACCTATAAAAATAAATCATTTTAGGTAGATGCTTACTTAGGTAGGTACTCGTAAAATGAAATGGGCATTACTAAAATACTAAATTCATTAAGGTACCTTATGTAGGTATGCACATGCACATATGTATGTAGCAAGCTAGGTACACATATGTACATAGTAATAATACATATGTATATAGTACCTACGTACTGCCTACTTCCTACATTTGTACATATGTAGTGACAAGTAGGTATGCTAATACGAGTAAGTAAACTTAATCATAGAACATACATTAAGCTACATTAACCCACTCAATCAACTTACCAAATAGAATAAACTGGAGGTTTTTTCTTTTTGTGCTTTCTTCGTTGATTTCTCGCTGGAAACAATTCAACAAAATCAAATCAATCAAATTTTTCGGTCATAAATTCTATGAAATAACCATGAAATGCCCAGCCAGCTGATTAAACTTTCATTATCCTGTACCTACATATTACAGGATAGCATTTCTTTGCAAGGTTAAAAAAAATCATCCATAGTATATGATCGTAAAAATAATCATGCTCAGGTGTAATCAAAATTCAAAGAAGAGTTATTCATTCATACCTATAAATGTAGGTAATAAACAAAGAACATGTTTTTATTGGAAAAGAATATAAACACTTACGTAACAGATCCATAATCTGTACTTTGCTCTTTTTCTAATAATTTCGCCGATTCTCCGCTTTTAAACACCATTTTCACTTCACGTTTTCTATACTACAAATTAAAACTCATCGCTCAATGAAACAACCATACTTTGATGTTCATTACATTACACGAAAATGATGATAATGTTCAGTTGGCGTTGTTGCTTGTGAGAAGATAAGCGAGTAACCAGGTATACTGATTAGAACTTGAAACATGAACCCATCGATTCGAGCTATTTTAGTGATTTTTATAAACCGGTTACTGAAAACAACGCGACCTTCCTTCAAGCAGGAGTTCAGCTATGGGTTGGCAAAAATTAACATATGTATTTATAATATGCTTAATTCGTAGGAATCCAATTCTTTTTACATCATTTTACATTTTCAATCACATCTTCGCAGTGATATCATAATGTTACGTAATTTTTGATATCGTGGAAGAACACACGCTATAAGTACCACCCTACCTCTTATATGTACTGTACCTTATTTTATTTTAATTTTTGATTTTGATATCTTACGGCTAGTCCTTGGTCTGTATGATTTTCATGCCAATATAATTTAATAAGACATTTGCAGGAAAAAAAAGTTTTCGAAACAATATTGGGAGTAAAGGTGGTTGCAATGAAAATCTTTACGTAAAAAAGTAATGTTTTATTAGAAAAACAAACATTCTTATGATTAATAAAATGTAAAAATCGAGACTTGATAGGTAACCGAGGTACATAGGTACGATTAAATAGGTAAACGAATAAGTTAACATATTTACACATAAATTAAACAAGTTGAAAGAGATCGTTTCAATTCGCATTTAATTTCACATTCATATCTGCTGTCTTTCCGTTAACTTAAAATAGTAACCTTTTTTGCTGACTAAATCTTCGTGCGTTCCAAATTCTATAATTCTACCTTTGTGCACAACGGCGATTATGTCTGCATTTTGTATTGTTGATAATCGATGGGCGATCGTAATACAAGTCCTACCTTCTCTTGCTTTATCTAATGCTTCTTGCACAACCTAGAGACAAAAGATTGATATATTTACAGAAACTTTTTCTTCACGGTTGTTTAATGAATGGATATCAAGTCTGCAGTTTGAACAAAGGTATACATGGACGAATACAAATAATTTGAAAAAACCCTGATCATTGCCTTTTTCAACTCTATTTTTTGAATACCTACTTCAATCAATGCCCAATGCCTTTCAGTTTTCAAATTTTGGAAAAAATGAAACTCTTCAGGTGCATTACAAAAGAAAAATAGTGCCGTTTCGATTGTAATGTGAATTTATATTGACATTTTACCTATCTGGTGATTTCCTATTTACCTACCTAGTATTCGAAAATAAATACTTGTATGTATGTACTACCGGATATTATCTGGTGATTTTTCTATTTACCTAGTATTCGAAATATTACCGGTTCTCATGGCCAAAAATGTAAACAAATATGTATGTACTGTATACTTGACAAGCTGACGATTAATGTGTCCCTTCCATTTAACTAATAGGCAACTCGTTCGCCTCGAGTCTCTTACTAGTAGCATACCGTTACAACGCTACAGTACGTGTACCTAATACCTATTAAATTATAATAATGAAAAGTAATATTTCAAGTGAGGCTTACTTTTTCACATTCTGTATCAAGCGCTGACGTTGCTTCATCCAACAATAATATTTTGGGATTTTTAATCAATGCTCTAGCTATTGCGATTCTTTGCTTCTGACCGCCGGATAACTGGGCACCTTTTTCTCCGACCATAGTATCATAACCCTAAAAAGTACATCGCAAAGGTGATACTTTAAATTTAAAATGAGTTTCTTATCGACGTCTTTGATGAATAAAAACCTACCAGCGGTAGAGATGCGACGAAATTATGTATGTTGACACTTTTTGCAGCTTGGATTACCTTCTGCATCACAATGGTTTCGTTTTCGGAAGCTAATAAGCCATATGCGATGTTATCTTTGATAGACCGATCAAAAAGGTTTGGTTCTTGAGTAACGATGCCAATATTGCGACGTAAATGATGCAAATTTATAGTCGAAATATCATAATCATCGACGTGCTGAAAAATTTAAATTTTATGCAATAAGATAGAAGTAAGATTAAGTAGGTATAGCTACACAAATAAGCAAATGAAATGTAAATGTTTCTCACAATTTGTCCACGACAAGGATTGTAAAATCTTTCCAATAAAGATACCACTGTGCTTTTCCCACAACCGGATTCTCCTACTAAAGCTAACATTTTTCCAGAATCTAAGTTAAAGTTGAAGCCACGTAAAACGTTGAAATCTGCTCTTGCTGGGTATGTAAAATGAACATCACTAAATCGAAGTTTTCCTTTTATATTCTGAAAAAGAAATATTTTCATCATTCAAAATGTTGATAGGCTCCTTGGGAGAAAACAAATCACATGATATAGGCCTATAATCATAATGCTCACAGGTTTAACACCAGAAGGGACCATTGGATCGATTTCTGACTTTTTATTAATTAATTGCATCATTAGTCTAGCTGCGTGTTTTGCTTTCATGAAATCTTGCATATACGAAAATGTATTTCCTACAGCAGTGGCACAAAAAGCTAGTGCAAAAAATACTCTGAAAATGCGCGCAATATTATGAGAGTTTTGCAATGGATTCAGTGGCGATAGATAAGTGTAACACAGTCAAGAAAAACTTGAAACCAAGTAGGTATCAGTGTATCCTACCTATAAACATCTGTCGGAGTCATTTCACCGGTTTCGACCAACTGGGCTCCGTATCTAAATGCTGCTGCATACATCAAATAAATTATCGATTGAGAAAATGCAAAGACTAAACCAAAAGTGGCTGCGTGTTTTTTTGCCTCCCTATAAAAAAATTAGGTCAAAATAGATTTAGATAAGTACGAAAACTTTATCAAATATTTCTATTCAAGTATATTTTTTTCCAAAGTAGGTAACCTTAGTTGAAAATCATCAACTCACCTAAATGGAACATCTAAACTTTGAACATATTGTTTCACAAATAATTTCTCAGTGCCCAACGCTTGAACTGTTCTAATATTTTGAACACATTCATTAACAATCTGTGTAAAAAAAATATTACAATTTACTTCAAGTTTTTATAAGTTTTATAACACGCAATAATTTTTGCTCACTTTTCCTGCTATTTCCATTAGACGAGAATCCCTAAACTGATTTTTCTTCAAAATCATGTTCTGTTGATAAGCTGCGCCTGCTATAAATGGTACCCCACAGACGAGCAAAATCGACAATTTCCATCCAAAAAGAAATGCAATGAACATTCCGGATCCCATTGTAACACAAGCAGTTATCATATGACCCACTCGTAAACCAGCAGCCTAAAAATACGAAATGTTCCATGAAAAATTCATCGACTATGATACTGCATGATTTATCCAAAAATAATCGATGGTACTTTGCTGTATAGTTACCTACCGCTTTAACAAGTGGTGCATCTCGGGCCAATCTTGTGATTAAATAGCCTGTTGAAGATGATTCTAAATCAAACCAGCCAATAGGTTGTCGTAAAATGCAATTGAATGCTTTTGATCTCATTCTCATGATTAATTTTTCAGCAGCACTGGTCATACATATCGTCTGTGGAAACAAATGATTGTAGTATAGTTTAGTACATACGAGTACTACAAACATTTAACCTACTATACACTACATACGTAGGAATCATAATTTATTAATTATTATAATTTTTACTTGGGTGAACATAGCAGTTCCTGAGACAAAAGCTAGAATAAGCAGCATATATGACCAAAATTTAGCAGAAGACTTCATCTCATCTAAGGGAAGCGTAAACGTCTGCAAAAAATTACTGTTATTGAATCTGAATACTTACAAGTGTTCATTAGGGGGGAAAATATGCAACTTTTTATACATACCACAAACATTTCTGTGTAAAAAATGGAAAATATTGGCATAACTGCTCCGGTTACGGCGCAAGCGAGTATACCAACAGTTAATCGTAACCATTCTTTTGAGTTGAATTTCACCAACTGCCAGACGCTGACTTGAGGTAAGTCCTTTTCCTGCAGTCACATTGATTTTAATGATGTGATAAAATGTAGGCGTAGAATTATAGAGCAAAATTGCCATCATGTAATAAAAATACACAGTTTACGAACTTCTGACATATTATCAACGACATTTGTATCCCATTCAAATGATTCTAAGGACGAACTTCTAGAATTTAAGGACATCGTAGAAACAAATCTATTCTCGAACTCGTCTTCTTCGTTCCTACAAAAAAGAAAATTTTAAGTTGCTAACTAAATTCAAGAGAACCTATAGTTTCTACTTGAGTATATAAGTATCTTATTTACTAACCAATTTTTCGCAGGTTTTTCTTCTATACTTTTATCGAGAGTTTGCGCAAGTACTAGATTATAATAAAATCCTTTTCGTGACATCAATTCTTGATGTTTACCACTTTCTGCGACATATCCATCCTGTCAAAACATTTGTTAAATTTTATATTATCTGGGTAAGTCACTGATTTTCTTACAATAAAGTAAAACAGTAATTGCACCTAGATGCCCTTTTTTCATAATTCACAAAAACTTGGTTCGTACTCCAAATTTATAATAGTAGGTAATAGAAAAAATAGGAATGTCTATTTTATAAATAGGCATACTTAAGCAGAGTAGACTCTGAACTAACATACGTTGTCAAAAAAAAAAAGAATGATTGTGCATAATAGGTAGGCAGATAGGTTGTAATTCTTGGGTGGTTAATCGGATTTTCTTTCAGGAGCAAGATTTTAAGGTAATTTTAGGTTATAAAAAATAACTTACACAAAGTTTGGTATTATCTGGTGCTTCTGCCCCAGGCCCTGATGCAGATGCTCCTAGGCGCAAACACGTAAATTGCAATGTGTTCGTTCAATGGCAACATGAGTTTAAGTAACCCAAAAACATGAAGAATCAAATCTAATATTTCATCTTACCTTCATAACATAAATCAAATCAGCGTTTCTAACAGTCGACAAACGATGAGCAATAATGATTGTAGTTCTTCCAAACATTGCTTTCTCCAAAGCTTCTTGAACGATTCCTTCGCTATGAGAATCTAAAGCTGAAGTGGCTTCATCGAGCAGCAATATTTTAGGGTTCCGCACTAACGCTCTGGCAATAGCAATTCGTTGTTTTTGGCCACCAGAAAGCTGAGAACCACAATCCCCCGCCAAGGTATTGTATCCCTGTAGAAAATTTGTCAAAAATATTTATAAGAGTTGATATGACAATGTGTTCCGCATGTTATTTTTAAAAATTTTATTCGACGATAACCTCTGGTAATTTGGAAATGAAATAATGAGCGTTTGCAATTCGAGCTGCTTCTTCTATATCCTCGTCGCTAACGTCTCGTCTACCATAACGAATATTATCGGCAATTGAAGCGCTGAATAACACGGGCTCTTGAGCGACAACGCCTATTTGATTCCGCAGCCAATTGACGTTCAATTGATATAATGGGGTTCCATCTAACGTAATCTGTGATCCCAAAACACGCATACAATTTTAGTGTTATGTAGCAGTAAGTATTCATTCGCAATTTCATGTCTTAATTTTACGTATGAATTATGTACCATGCCATCAACTGGATCATAGAAACGAAGAAACAAGCCTAAAATTGTACTTTTACCGGCGCCACTAGCGCCAACAAAGGCGACCACTTTTCCTTGATCAATTTTCAAAGATAAATCGTGCAATACCTAAAAAAAAAAAAATGTCAATTGTTCAAGGGTAAAGCAGTAACATTTCATTAAAATGTGGACAGACGAACAGAAGTACGAGTATATTCAGCAAACCTGTACGTTCGGACGTGACGGATATTTAAATGACAAACGTTTAAATTCGATGTACCCATCTACGACTCTAGGTTTCAAACCTTTTTTGGAATATGGATCAATTTCTGGGATACGTTCCACTATCTTGAAAATTGAAGCAGCACATCCTACTGCTGTACTAACAGAATTAATGAATGGTAATGCATTACCCACCGAGAATGCACCTGCCATAACGCTGAAAAATACCTGAAGAAAAATATAATTTTTTATAGAAAACATGACAACGCGCCAAAAAATGATCAAAAATAGGTATTAGGTAGGCACGTGAAACAAGGTAAATTCTTGTCAACTAACCGTAAAAATTGACCCCGGAGTGCACGTTCCTTCGGCAACCAAACTTGCACCGTAATAAAAAGCGAATCCGTAAGCTGCGTACATAATGAAAAACACAATTCCAAGACCAATTGATAAAATCAAATATTTTTCCATGGCTATTTTGCGGCCATCGTTTAGTGCTTTCTTGTACCTACAATAACAAATTCAATCAGAATTAATGCCAAGGTATTAGAATATATATAATCGAAGACGTATTTTATTTTTATTTCATTTTCAAGTAGGTTAATGAATGACCAGTCAGCAAAATGTTGAACATTTAGGTAGGTATCGATTTAAAGTACCGTTTCATTTCAATATATTCTTTACAAAATGCAGCCACTGTTCTAATATTGCTCAAAACTTCTTTTGCTATTCCTCCAGCTATGGCATATTTCATTTGTTCACGAGCTGCAGAATTGGACGAAACCTTGAAGAATAAATAATTTTAAAATAATCGTTTTTATACGTATCTAAATCTCATACAATTTTATCTCGTAACGGAACCTACTTTAGCCAAGTACGCAGATGTGCCGATTAAAAAAGGTCCTACAGTGATTATCATCGATGTCAATCTCCAGTTGACATAAAATCCAACCAATAGGCCGGAAATGAACGTCGATAGGTATTGAATAACCAAACTAAATTTGCATCCCAAACCTTCTCGTATTCTTTCAATATCACTAAACGTTAAAATTTAAAAATGAAATTTAAAAAAAAAGCAACGGATACACGTAAATAATAAGTAAATTAGGTCAAGTTATAGAATGTTTGCTTATCGAATACCCAAACAAAGTTTTTTTGTTTAAAATGTAGGTTGGCAACGTGAAATAGATGCATATTGCATATTATGATTGGTGGAATGTTATCACCCCGATCCAACAACCAATCATTTATGCTATCATTATTATTGTTATTCACATGTGACCAACCGGAATATTTTACAGACAACTTTTTGGGGGTACTCGATACTTCTGTGCACCCTGCACAATTACGTGCATATCTGCCTATTGAATAATTTATAAACGCTTACTCTGATAACTTTGATGATAAATCGATGCTTTCATTTTGATCATACCAACTAATATCTTGCCGCAGCAGTTGAGAGAAAAAAATTTTACGCAGACGATAGACTTGATGTTCAGCAACCAATTCCCAGCAGAAAGTCTAAATAATGTACAAATTAAAATCTTTAAAATTTCTTAATCGCACAATCAGAAGCATAGATTACGAATAATGCTTCTGTATAAGATGCAGGCACCTAAGTATACGAAATTTTTTTTTTGAAATATCATTCAAGTATTTTAAAGAATTTCATCATTTTTTTCTTCTTTGAATTTTATTAATAATTAAAAACATATCTCGCACTTACCTACAAAGTAGCAAAGTTAATTTATCTTTATTACACGAAATATTTGAAATGATAATGATTTACTCATAATCCCTAGAGTTCGTAAATGTTAATCAGGAAAATATGATTAAAATTCGATAATTTTCTCTAAAATATGTATATCTTATTATCTTTCAAAAAAATTAATTAAGAATATTCAAACCAATTTTCAGCATCCTATAACCTTTTAAATTTTCAATCGTATCAATTAGTTCCCCTTCACTAAATAACATTTATAAAGGGAGAAAAGGACATTGACTCGTATAGTATTAGTTTGCGATAATTGTACATAATGTATGTAACCTACAATAGGATATACAGTAGGTACTGAATTCAAGCGCATTCCAGTACTGTCTTACATTGAGGTCTTTCAATAAATCAAAAACTTTTCCAAAAAACATTATAAGAACATCACTTACTTGTAAAAAAGCAGTCATTAGTACAACGATTGCAATCACGAGGTAACATTTCGAGTAAAGAATCATTCTGGTATCAAATTCATCTTGACTAATTGGCATGTTAATCAAATTTTCAGAGCTGAAATCGTAATTTACATAAATCACAATAATCAAAATGTGATCACACTACATGGTGAGAAAGTGATTAGACTACGATATGGATAAATAGGTACCTTGTTCCCATAGAATTTGTGAGGTTATTTTGAGAAACCGAATCGAATCCCTAAACAAATATAAAAATAAAATTTATAAACAAGAAGATGAGTACCTATTTACTTAGGTACCTATGCTATACATAGAAATCAAAACTGTTAGCTGAAAAAATGCATATTAAGTATACATGTAAGTACCTATCAATACATATGAAAAAACTAGACAGCTAAGCAAAGCTTAGCTGCAAAGTGTGCGTAGCTAGCTGCCTTTTCTACAGCTATAACCGTTATTGCATCTAGGTAGTGCATAAGTGAATCAACCATGTCACAGTGATGAGAATTTTTGAAACTCTCACTGCTTCAAAATAATAATTGTTTTTCAGTGTTTTCATATTTTCCAAATTACAATAGGTATTTCAGAATAATTTATAAGCTTGTATTGCTTCTAAATTAAGAAATTTCTAGTTGTTTTTCATAGTTTGCATTGTTTTAAAATTTACAAAATTTCAAATCGATTTCCCGAATTCCCCATCGCTACAATTTCATAAAGTTTTCAATAAATTTTCAGAATTTTGCATTGCTGCTGAGTTAGGAAATTTGCAATCAATTTTTAGAATTCACATTGCCTCTAAATAGTCAAATTTTGAATAATTTTTCAGAATTCTTATTGTCTTTAAATTAAAAAATTTCAAATTCAATTTTCAAGTTCATATTTTCCACAAATTGTAAAACGTTTACTCAATTTTTGGAATTCACATTGCCTCCAATTTTTCAGAATTCTCATCTTCTTCATAAATATTACAATACTTATTTCATATAATTTTCAAGTTCACATTATCTGCAACTTACAGAACTTTTAATCAATTTTTGGAATTCTTAGCGTCTCTAAATACAAATTTTCATATTATTTTTTTTAGAATTTCCATTGTCTTCAAATTTATAAATTTTCAAACCAATTTTCACATTTTCAGAACTTGCTTTTCATTCTAAATTAAGAATTAAATCTTATAAAATACCTATGTTAAGAATTTGCATTGCCTATTACACGAAAAAAATATGGGTAATTTTTACAAAAAAATTTAACTAAATACTCATAATTAAGTACCAGATCCCATTCAATAATTTTTACTGTAATCGTATAGTAAAACTTATCATTTTAATAAATTTTGCTATAGGTACCAATAGTAAAAATCGTTTTGTTTTAATAATTTTTACTAAATCATGATAATAAAAATTACATGTTTCAATTGTACAAAAATTAGTTTAATTACTCATTTTGAAGTAATTTTTAAATTATAAGTAAAAAGTTGAAAATTATTCATGTCAAGGTAATTCTTACTATACTTATGGCTATAGGTAGACAAAAAATTAATGAAATGAATTTTTAGTTAGCAAATATATCATAATTCATAACTCAATTTCAGCATTATTTTTACCCCATTATCATGTACCTACTACATAGGTAACTCCGAAGCATTTACCTATCCAATTTTCCTACGAAAAATCTGTCACCTACCTACTTACCTCACGGGGATTCGAACCTGGGTCCCTAAATTTCCTATTCCTACCTACATGCCCTAACCACTCAGCCACCACTTCGCTACGAGGGTTACGGCATTAAAATAATATATTTGTTTGGTAAACGCCCCACCAAACCACTCCCACTTGGAATTTACAGCTAACAGACTGGGGGTGTAACAGGGTACAATGAAACACAGCTGGTGATGGAATAGACTGGGGGTATAGCAGGGTACAATGAGCGGCAGGTGTTCTACAAGTCCCCTTTTCCCTTTTTTAGGATTTAATGCATTAAAATAATGAACTAAAATTGCAATTACTCAGCAACTACCCATCCGAATTGAATGAAAATTAATCTATTCCCTCCGTCTTAATGATTCTCAAATGGTGTCCAATAGGTACAAAAAACGGTTGGATAGCTTAAGAGAACATTCAGTTCCAATAAAATTTCATTTCTCAAAGCGAAACCAATAGTGTGCTACGCACACTAAAAATCATAAAATATATTTTTTAATGATCAATGGCACTCAATACTGCTGAGTAAGTATAAATAAGTTATAGGTAGGTAAGTACTTATTTAGTTTCTCCAATTGAAAAAATATGATGCGCCTATAATATTTTACAATCATTTCACAGATTTTTTTTCATCTTTTTCCTTGTGATCTTTAAAATTCATAAATTTTCTGATGTACCTAGCTAATTTGTCTATTGTATATAAGGAACAATGGATGGATATAACTAAGTAAGTAGGCAAAAAAATTAATTAGGTATTCTTCTTTTGCGTTTTTGAAATCTAACTTGTAGTAAAACGCGTTTTAATTGAATGAAAAACTGATTTATTTACACCTAGATGAATAACTACATATGTTGATGCATGAGGTGGAAAATTTTACGGAACCAGCCCTTGGCAGCAATCAATAAAACAACACAATATTCAAGTAGGTACTTAGACCGGATAATGATTTACCTATTCGTCAAAGGCGAGTAGGTATACTTGGTTTACGTGAAAATAAACGCAGATAATTTTTAATCTTCTAATTACGAGTACAAAAGAATAATAAAGATTACGATGGAGTAAATAAAATGTTTACATCAACAGCGTAAAAAAAAGTATTTCATCAGCCTGGAATAATAGATGAATTAAAGAGACCAACTTTTGACTCTTCGATAAAATCTATACGTACGTAGGTAGAGGTACATAATATTGAATCGTTTTATTTTACAGTGAAAAACATTTACCTAATTAGGTATTATTTATGTACATCTGACTGATGAAACAATCGGAATAACCACGTTTGAATATTTTTTTACCTAGGTAAGTACTTACACTCGTTTTTGAAATCTATTAAAACCATTTTCAGAGATTCAAAAGATCATTAGGAATATTATTTGTGCATTTAAGGGGACAATGATTAAAATTAACGATAATTATTTTTCAACACAGCCGATGAAATAGGTAGGTAACTAAACAAAAAGAATTCTCTCAAAATTCAAAAAATGCTGGCGTCGTAGTAATACAAAATTTTCAACAGATACCTAAGTAGGTATAATGTTGTTAGCCTATAATGTTCTTTTCAACTGTACCGAACAGCTACGTATAATGTATTGTCACAAGACAGAAACTATAAGAAAATAGGTTTTCATACAAAACGGAAATCGGAATTGAAACGTTTGAAAACCTTTACCTACCTAACATTTTTCGATATTTCCTGTGATATAAATGATATTAACTTTACGTTATGTAATATGATACGATTTAGATAAGAATTATGATACATCTTATCAAGTATTAAGTTCATTCATGTTAAATACCTATGTATGTACTTATCATATTTCCAATTATTGACTTTGTGGTTAAATTAATTTTTGCGGGGAAATGATTACGAAACATGCATTATAAATAGATCAATCAGAGTAACTTTTATTCTTTAGCAAAAATGATAATAAGTTGATAAAGGTATCCATCTAAATTGAAAATTGTCGCATTTGACCATGATCCTATTTCAATTTTTTAAAAACTAACAATTTTCAAGACGAAAAACTTACCGATGTTGCTTGTTGGATGAAAGAGTTGGTCATCTGACCGAATATAATTGAAAGTATAGGAAAGCTTGATCCTTGAATGATTGCGCTGCATACTCCAATAAGTATAAGAAATGCATCTCCAAGGCTGGCATATTGAAACTAGATGTTGGTACAAATAAAAATAGGTACCGAATATTTATTATGTACATTCATCAAATAAGGAAGTTGAAGCTACCTAACGTTTTTCGTTTTTAGAAAAATCAATAGGTAATTTAAATTACATTTAAAAATCATGATAATCCTGTCTGAAAAAATCTCATCAACTGTAGTAGATAGGTAGGTACCTACTTAGTACAGGACAGGGCGGGAATAAATATCAAGTACCCTAAAAAAGCTTTTTGCTAAACGTTTCGGCTGGTCACAGTGAATGATGATAATGATGCTAGTACATGATTGGTTGTTTGACTGAGATGATAACATTCCACCAATTAAGTATATGCATCTATTTCACGTTGCCAAGTTGCCAACCTATATTTTTTATTTTAAAAAACTTTCTTTGGGGTACTCGATATTTTTGCACACCCTGTATGCACTACCTAGTACCTATAGGTCCAATTAAATGAAGACCACTTCAATTTTTTTGCATTTTTGTTCAGTGTTCTATGTTTGAATATAGGTTACCTATTAGGTACACTGTTGACTGTTTATCGGAAGAAAAAAACGTAGACTATAATCTTAATTCTTATTTCAATACACTATCAAGTAAGTAGGTATGTACTTATGAACTTACAATTTGGAATAAGCCTCTCTTTATTTTCTTTTGCTTCGGTTTTGTGTAATTTTTCATCCAATCACTGAAAATAAAAAAATTATTTTTCAGTTGATGTTCATCGTACATGAATACAGAATTCAGCAAAACGGTATTTCGTGAGAAGAATATAAAAATAGTCATGTGTAGGTATACAGTAAAAACAATGTAATGTACTAAAAGCATGAATACGTAGGTATAAATGTTCTGATGAGTCGTCCAAGTGCATACAAAATCCTACATCGATTGTATCCATCCACGAGTAAAGACAGAAGCGTATTATAATGCATGCTTAATGTACACGTAGGATGTAGACATCAAAAAAATCTTTCGTAAAGAATGATGAGGTTATCTTTTAAAATTATTTCGCTCACAGTCAGTCTGTAGAAAATATTTTTTCGTTTTAAAGTTTTTGATAATCATGGGTAAGAATTTTAGTTTAATATGAACCTACGAACGTGGGTTACTTATCTAGGTATACACGAAGATTATCTTCATTGCAGCGAGAAGAATTTTGCTCACGAGATATATAATTTGACTACTTAAGCTTTATTAAAATAGATGAAAACACTAACTTGTATTTCTCAACGTTCAGACTTCCATAAAAAGTCACATCATCGCCATCCAATAATTTTTTAGTATCCCGAGGTGCCATCACATTAACAAAAAACAACAGTGATCAATATTCGCTTAAATTATGCGCTGCAACAAAAAAGTTCATTTACAATCACGATTTAATACAAGTTTAAACATTCAAATAGGTGAAATAACGACGTAATTTGATAGAGAATGAAATCGAAAAAATGAAAATACTCGAGTTTCGTTATTTTAGTATGTAAGAAAATACCTGTGACACTGAATTTGAAGATGATTGCAGATTCTGTTTTCCTTATTACAAATTGATAATGAAGTGTTCGTGAACCAAACGCCGAATACAATCTTGAACGCCGACACCTATCCCTGCATTGCATGCGAAAGCGATATGAAATAACAATTAACGCTACGTGCTTTCCAAAATATACCAGTTCACATATTCACAAGAGTTCAACTTATCAAGAAGCTCAAGCGATGTGAAGTGATGGTAGGGGTTAACGTACATAATAAACACTGCTATGCGTTTTCTGATTTTATATCAGCTGCTCTCTGCTCAGAGTCACTGCTACTTCCCTTACTGCATTTAGCACTGAAGAGGTAGGTAGTCTGATTGCTATGATTTAATTTAAACACTCTATCAAAATTGCACTTTGTTGCCTTGATATCAAAATTTGAAATCTGGGGAAAAAATAATTACGGTAATTTGATTTGATTAATAATTATTTCAAGTTGCGTAAGTGATCTCTGTGCACTCAAGTTTGAAGTTTGTAAATAACATGGGACTTACTTTTCAATCTTCAATAATCGAAATCGACATTGTCCAGTGTCCATCATTATAAAAGCTGCCAGACCATATCAACGTGAAGCTCATGTCAGGTAGTAGGTACCTACTCAAAAGTCAAATCAAAGTTTAAAAGTCATGAAGTCATGGACACCACGGAGGGTGAAAAAATGGGTGTTTTGAATTCTGACTCATTATTAAACCTTTAAAAGTTGAAACTACCGATCCCTACCTAACGTTTTGTTTCAATCAATTCAATAATTCAATATCCTCATCTCACGGTGTGTATTATGTATAAAAGTCATTTCATTTTGGAAGATTACAATATTGTAGGTTCTACCGTTCTAGTATGTAGTTAATAGGTAGGTAGGTCTAGGTATCATTCTCATAATCTTATGTATCATTAAATAGAAAATTGTAATACTGGAATAGTGATGAGATGAGCACAGGGATGCGAACAGAAAAAAATTTCAAATTTCTAAAGGTTGAAGGTTCCAGTTGAAAGTTACAGGTTAATTACCCAAAATTAAAAATTTGGGTTCCTGGTTAGTGGTTATAGGTTAAAAAATTTTCAAAATGCGTGAATGTAATATGTGGCCAGGGATCGCGGAGCGGAGCGGAGGTGGAGGGTAGGAGCCCCCCGGAGGGTACGTTTTTTTGGACTTGCTCCGGGAGCCGGAGCCGCAGCCGGAGCAAGAGCCGCAAGAGGTACTTGAAATTTTTCTACTGGAGCCGGAGGTGGAGGCGGAGGCACTTACAAAAAACCCCCGGAGCCGGAGGTATTTTTTTTCAAATAGTCGGAGGGAAGGCTCTATAACCCCCCCCCCCTCCACGACCTCCGGTGGCGGAGCGGGAGGGCAGGAGCCCCCCGGAGGGTATCCCTTTTTTGGATTTGCTCCGGGTGCTTACAAAAAAGAAAAAATCTCCGGAGCCGGAGGTATTTTTTTTTCAAATTTGGGAGCCGGAGCTGGAGGTGGAGGCACTGACCCCCTCCCTCCACGATCCCTTAATTGTGCATTGCTTGGTATTATTATTTATTCAGCTCTGTAACAAAACAATACAATACATATTGAATATACCAATAGCGAACCTTCGGATGAATGAACGATTTTGAACCCATTTCTGTGAATTGTGAAATTTCAAATTTTTAAAAATACTGCCCATTTTATTTTTTCAAAAATAATAATAATTAACAAGTCGTAGCAGTAGCGGTAGGGTTTCTTGTCTTGTTTCTTCTCTTCTCATTAGTCATTTTTTGAAAAACGGCGGGAATTATTGAATTCTCCACCAAATCCAACCAGTAGCGCTATCAAGTGTCACAAAGTGAAATAGAAGTTTACCACTTTTTACTTTTACCAGGCTCTGAATTTTAACTTAACAAAAACAAGAAGAGCCAGTCATGCTGATTTTCATGGTGCTGCCTGCTGCATGTGCTGCAGCATCTCACTTTTCACATAATGGATCATTGATGTTCATTTTACCGTCAGCGTTTAATGGACTTGTGGAGAGTAAAATTTTGGTATGATAATTTTTGATCGTTATTCCATGAAATTGAAGTCGTGATAAATTGTTCGCAGAAGTCCTAGACTACTTTACAGTTTTAGTGGACTGCTACATAAGCGGCAACTCGGCAACTTAGCAACTTCGTTTCGCGTCAGTGGAACGAAAATGATAAGAAGTTGCTCGGTTATTGGCTGGAACTAGCAACCAAATCAAAATTTTTTGATTTGGTTGCCAAGTTGCCAGTTGCTGGTTGCTAGTTGCTGCTTATGTAGATGTCGACTTAACCCAGTAAGTACCTTACCTAAATTTCTATTCATTCATACCCTCAACTAGGTATCATATCGTGTGAATATTGCATGACACGTCGACTTGACTTGATGGATTCAATGTGCTGAATATTCCTAGTTTTGCTAGTATGGTTTGATTTATCGTGTTACTGGTTATTCTTTATGTTCTTTACCTGTTTTAAAATCACTATTTTATGTAATTATGTTCCACTTTATCTTTCAAGTTTTTCTGGCGAACAGCTCATACTTCCATACCTCCGTTTGGCACTCGTGTTCTCTTATACAATCCTTTCTTGTATGATCCCGATGTGCTTTTTTCTAAATTTGGTTTCGATCTTCAAATGAGTATTTTTATACAACGTTCTGTGATTTTCACATTCTTACTATTGCATCATTTAAACTTCACGCAAAATCTGAAATCATGAAGATATGAAATCGTTTTAGTTATCGTTGTCAATTTTTTTTACAGTGATATTGCAGATGAGAGTTTTAAACTGCTCGGAAAACAGATTTTAGCATTTTGTGGCATCATTCAACGCGAAAATGAACAGTAACGAAGAACCGAAAACTTTGCATTCGGGTAACCCAGCTTACAGCTATGAAGAAGTGTTCCCTGCATTGCCTGGAGGCTTACCAGGAATCAATGTGCAAAATGGTCCTAATCCTGTGAATCAGGCGGTCATCTCTAATAATCAGCATAACAGGATGAAGATCAATTCTACCGAAGTGACTCAGGTATGTGAATCGTATGTTTTTTCATTTCTTCATTCCCTGTGAATTTCATTGGATCTTATTCAGCTAGGTTTTCTGCGTGCCAGCCGAAGAAAGAAAGTACGACCATAGTGAAAAGTTCGGTGAAAGCGAATCTTTAAGAACGTGTACGCAAATCAGTAAGGAGACTGGTGCTCGTATTGAAATTAGTACTTCGAAGGATAAATCGTTGACATTCTTGATTACTGGAAAGGTGCCAAGTGTGCAGGAAGCTCGTCGCAAAGTTTTGATCAATTTTCAAACTCAGGTGAATTATTATTCTTTCATAATATTCCCAATTCTAATTTTTCGGACAACTGTCACGTAACTATGTGTTTGGTTATTCCGTGAAAACTTGACTGTGTATGTACATGTTTCAATATTGTTGCAGCTGTGTAATTACTGTTATATGTACAATGTACATATTATGATACAGTTGAAATACCCTTTCTCGTTAACTTATTATGCGATATTCTATTTGTCTATTGATAAGTTACGAATTTTATAACAGTTATAGCGTCCCATCTCGTTTAATTGCAGTAAATTTGGTTCTTATTGAAAGCATTATGTTTTCAATTTCAGGCGAATATCTCTATCAGCATCCCCAAAGAACATCATCGTTGGATTTTGGGTCAGAAAGGACAAAGATTGAAGGATTTGGAAAAAAACACTGGAACCAAAATTAGCATACCGGCGATCAATGATCCTTCTGATAAAGTCACCGTTGTTGGAACGCGAGAAAGTATCGAAAAAGCGGTTCACGAAATTCGTGTTATTTCTGACGAACAGGTACATGGAATTTTCTTTGCTTCTGAAGGAAATTGATGACAATTGTTTCGTTGTACGATTAATCACTAGTGACATTATTGGAATTTATCATGAAAATTGTAAATACTTGTATGTATGATATGTGACTTGAAACATTTGAATATTGATAGAGTGTTAGTAATGTTATCATTTTGGTCAAATTATCTGCTTCGCAGTTATTAAAGTAAGAAGGTTGCGTCAAAAATTTTAATAGAGAATATAAATCTACCTGTGGTTATTTGAAACGATGTCACATTTTTCAAACTCGAGTAGTGCCTGTGATGCAGCCAATTAATATTTTAGTTTTGCGTTGATGTATTTTCTCATGTACCGTATGAATTTTAGTCGAAGAAAGCATTTGTCAGAGTAAACGTACCGAAAATCTATCATCCTTTCATTACCGGCGGGAATAATGATAAAATCAACCAACTGAGCCATGAAACTAATACTAGGATCAATGTGCCTCCGCCTTCAGTGGATAACACTGAAATAACCATCACTGGAGAAAAAGAAGGGGTTTTGAACGCTAAAAATCGAATCATGCAGATATATCAAGATATGGTAGCTATTATTGAATGTACCTGTATGTTTCATTTTTTTTGTGTTTGTATGTATAATCCTTGTGTTATTTTTATAGGAAAAAAATTGTAAAAGTATTAGCGTCGAAGTTCCGAAATGGCAACATAAGTACGTAATCGGACACAAAGGCTCTACTATGGCTGAAATCTTACAAGAAACTGGTGTTAGTGTAGAAGTACCTCCGACTGACGTCGTCGGTGACACCATAACTTTACGCGGACCATGCCAAGCTCTTGGAGATGGTAATATAAATTTTCTTACTTAAACAAAAAACTGTAAATATTGGAAAAATGTTTCAAGCCCAAATTGATTTTCCCACAATCCTGGGCTATTGCAATTATAAATGAAGCTTCACTTAAAAAAAATCCTGAAATGTCTTATTGTTATTACCATAGAGAATGCGTCGTGTTTGCTTCAGTATTCACGTGTTATTTACTTTTGGTGTAGAGGTACATACATCAGTAAAAATTACCCTCCTTAGCGCGTGTAAATTGCATCGTTGTTAATTTCTTTGAATTGATTATTGAGGAAGGTATTATATTGAGCTAGCATTGTGTTTAATTTTTGTCCAACAAGGTAAAAGTAAGAAAGGGGCTCACATGAGAGAAGGCGAGAGAATGTGCAATGAAATTATAGTAGACCGCAATGTGTTTTTAAAACGTAGACAATGAGCTAAGTTGTAACCGATTACATTACAATTCGAAGGGAGAAAATGAAAAAAAGCGTTGTTTTGATGACTTTTTTACATTTTTTTTTGTCGAATATCTGCTGTTGGAAATGTGTACCCTGTATCGTTTGTTTCTTTCAGCTTTGAAATATTTATTTGACAAGGCAACGAGTATGCAATGTGTTGAAATTGATGCTCCGTCTCATATCCACAAATTGATAATCGGTAAAAAGGCTGCGTTTATCAAAGAATTGCAGGAAGCCTATAAACAAGTACATATTTTGAGATCTTTAACTTACATTGAAACAAATCTGGAGTTTCGGTAACTTTGAATTTTGGTGGTTTTTAGTGTCATGTGGAATTCATTGGTGGCAGTGATAAAATCAGAGTCGAATGTTTACCAGACGTCATAAACGAGGTAAAGCATAAGTTAGAAGAAAGAGTCCATTATTATTTACACGAGTACGATATTGTTGAAATCGATGTCAATCCGAAGCATTTCAAACATATAATTGGAAAAAGCGGAGGAAATGGTGAGTGCAGATGATCACTTATGTATAGGTATTTGAAATAATATTATTAATTTTTTTCTGAAACTTTCTTTTTTTTCACAGTAAACAGATTGAAAAATGATAATGATGTTTCGATTACGATTACTGATGATATTAAAAACAGTATAAAAATTGAAGGTGCTAAAGATGATGTTGCTCAAGTCAAACATGTAAGTTGAGCTCACTTCAAAATTCAATAAATAGGATTTAAAAAAAAAAAACCAAAAAAACAGCAATTTCTGATCGAATCGATGGTTTTTATTTAGGAACTAGAAGAACAAATTAGAAAATTGGAGAACGAACTAGAAATTGAAATTCGCGTTGATCAGAGACACCATAGGACATTTAGTGGAAATAAACGCAGAGAAATGCAAGATTTGTACAAAGTTGTTATAATTTTCCCGAATGTTGGTGAGTTGCTGCAGATTTATATCGTTTCATAGATGATTTTATTCGTCGATATTTATTTTGTTCGCTTTATTTCTCTAAGCTGAGACTAGCGATGTTGTGAAAA
Source organism: Planococcus citri (assembly GCF_950023065.1). NCBI lineage: Eukaryota > Metazoa > Arthropoda > Insecta > Hemiptera > Pseudococcidae > Planococcus > Planococcus citri. Next base: position 38,886,607 of record NC_088677.1, read on the forward strand.
TCAAAGGACAGAAAGAAGACGTTATTAAATGCAAAGAATATATTCTGAAATCAGTTGAAGAATTGGATGAAAATAGCTACACCTTGAAAGTTCCAATTTACAAACAGTTTCACAGATTCGTGATTGGACGTGCTGGAGCCAACATTAGGAAGGTGTGAATTTTTGTAGTTTGTAATTATTTGTGGAAAATTGATGGGTTAGAGATTTAAGATTTTGTATTTTTAGATACGTGACGAAACAAGTACTAAAATTGATCTTCCATCGGAGATAGATAAAAATGATACAATTACTATTACGGGTAAAAAAGAAAACGTCGAAGAAGCTCGAGATAGAATTCTTAAAATACAAAAGGAAATGGTAAATTCACCTCGACTGATTTTTTCAAACTATTTCTGAATTTGCTATACAACAGTGTTTTTATTTTGAAATTTCAGGAATTGGTTCACGGAATATCAGAAGACCCGTCTAAACCGTTACCAGACGTTACTAATGAGAAACCCCAACCGACTATAACGATTGAAATCAAAGCTAAACCCGAACACCATAGATTTTTAATTGGCAAAAGTGGCTTGAAAATCAAAAAGGTACTGTAATATTCTGGCATGTTTTCGTGTTTTTCCTTCAATTGTTATCGTAATGTTCTATCAAAATCAATGATTTATTCAAGGTGCGTGACTTAACTGGAGCCCGTATTACTTTTCCGAATGAAGGCGATGAAGATAAAGAGCGTATCATAATCCATGGTAAAAAAGACGCCGTTGAACGAGCGAAGGAGGAATTAGAATTGATGATAGAACAGATCGTAAGTGCACAGAAATATTCGAATTGTTGTGTAGTTTCGTTTGGGTGGAATTTTCATCACGAATTGCATTTCCTTTGCTTAGAATAATACCGTCGAAGAAGTTGTACACGTGAATCCGAAATATCACAAGCATTTCATCAGCAACCGCGGAGAGCTTATTCATAGAATTAGCGAAGATTGCGGAGGTGTTACCATATCATTCCCTCGACTGTCTAGCGCTGGACCGAATGAATCCAAAGTTATCGTGAAGGGAAAACCGAACGGTGTCAAAGAAGCAATTAAAAGGATTGAACAAGAAGTTCAAGAATTGGTATGTGTACTACATATTAGTGGACGATTGATCTTTTATGTAGTATTATCTATGTGCAATTGTCCTCCGGTCCTATTGGAAACTGTCAGTAAAGTAGTTGCCATTGGCCATCTAGTGGTGAGCATAAGAATTTGGAAAAATACGGAGAAAATTCTAGTATTATACGCATTATTTTTATTAAGAATTGTGGTAAAGATCGTCTTGACTTACAATCAGAGAAAAAAGTGACAGTTGCTAATATCACCATTGAGTTCAACGTTCGCTTTTTCTGATTTTTCTCCATTAAATGGTAGCATTAATCATACTATAGTGATTAGGGTTAATTGTTTAGGACAAATTAGAAGACGAAGTGCATGTAGCACCTCGGCACCATAAGCATTTTATGTCGCGTAAAGGTAGAGTCTTACAAAGTATTGTACACGAATGCGGTGGAAGTAACCGGGTCACGATATCTTTTCCTCGAATCGATATTAAAGACTCGAGAGTGGCTTTGAAAGGACTAAAAGATGCCGTACAATTAGCTAAAAGAAGAATTTTTGAAATAGTGAAAGATTTGGTAAGCTGGCGACTTTGTTTGAATTATAACGTGTTGCTGCTTAAGTCTGCTGGTATTGCGCAGTTTTTTCTTCTTACCGTTATTCTTTTGGCAGCATTGCGTGTTTGTAGTTTTGAAATATAAGTACCTGAGCCTTGAAAGAGTTCATGAGAAATTTATTTTATTATTTTTATTTGATATTGTGCTTCCTTAGATGCAGCATGTTTGCGAGTTTTTGGTAAGAATTACAAAGAGAGCTGAATTTGTATTATTCTTTTGGATGCAATAGGTTTCGCATTGATGGTTTTACTTTTATTCTAGCTGCTGAAATAGTGATTTTTTTTTTACAAATCGCTTTTCAAAAGTTTGCTACCAATTCTTACAGAACTTGAACATGGTAAACGCTTGATCAAACATTCTTTTTCTGTAGAATGTGTAGATTTCGTTTTTTCAGTTTTACGTTATCTCCGCGAGAGTTTTTATTTGAATTTAAAATTTTTGTGGAATTATTACCGTGCACGTAGGTCGTAGATCCATATCGACAATTATTTTCTTTATTTCATTGATATCCTTATGGACGAATTCCATAATTTTGTAATATATAGTCGTTTTCTACGTGTTTTTTTTTTCTTTTCAGGAAGAGCACGTTACGATCGAAGTTTTCATACCAAATAGAGATCATAAGGTTCTGATCAGATCGAGAACTCCACCCACAATCAATGACATCGAAAGACAGAACAATGTTAAGATATCGTTTGCTGACAGGATCAGCGGAGGTTAGTATTGAGTTTTTATTTCATGATAGATTGTGGCAATTCATGCGAATCAAAGAACTGCGGATCATTTATCATTATTATGTTTGGTATCTAATATTATCGTATTTTGTACTCTACAGATAATTACCAGCAAAATGGAATTTCTGATATCAACGGACATGCAGACGATAAAGATCAGGCTAGGCCTTGCGATATTGTTTACATTACTGGTAAACCAGAAAATTGCGAAAGTGCAAAGCAGAGTCTTTTAGATATTGTTCCAATTACTATAGAGGTAAATTTTGAGACAAAAGAGTGCTGAGATACGTGTTTAAAATATACGGCATTTCAAATATTCTATTTTTTCAGCTTAATATACCTTATGGCTATCATGGTTCGATTATCGGACCTAGCGGGAAATTGATTCGCGAAATCATAAATGCGCATGACGTACAGGTGGATGTACCTCATATTGACAAGAAATTAGATTTAATTAAAGTAAGTGTTTCTGGTGGTTGCGATTAATACCGATCACTTTATATAATCAATGTCTCAACGATATGGTAATTCATAATTTACGTATTATTACAGATAAGGGGCAGACCGGCATCTGCAGAAAAAGCGAAGGAAGCTATTCTCAGGAGACAGAAAGAAATCGACGATGAACGAGTAGAAAAAGAATTGAGAAGCTATGCAGTGCAGGTACCTGCTTTAACACTGATTCCTTTCTATCGTTTTTTGTTTTCGTGTTTCTTTGCGCTGCTATAATTTATGAATTGTTGAAAATGGTTCACAGTTAGACGTAGATCCGGAATATCATCCGCAAATAATTGGACGTAAAGGCGAAGTTATCAATAAGATGAGAAATGACCACAAAGTCACAATAAGTTTACCAAAAAAGGAAGATCCAAATAATATCATATCGATTACTGGGTTACAAAAAGATGTGGAAGCCGCGAAAGAGGATATACTCTGTATAGTTCAACGTTTGGTTAGTTACTCAATGAAATCTCATCACTTTTATTCTGCCTTATTCGAATGATCGAATTATTACGAATAAATTTTTTCGATGATATTTTGCAGGAAAGTCGATATCGCGAAGAAGTTAACATCGATCGTCGCGTTCATCCTAGAATGATCGGAGCTAAAGGTCGGCAAATCAGGAAGATAATGGAAGAATTCGATGTTGAGATCAGATTCCCTCGCAGTACGGATACTAATCCCGATACTGTTGTGATATTCGGTGATGAAGATAAAGTCGCTGATTGTAAAGATCATCTGTTGAGTTTGGAAGAAGACTTTGTAAGTTCGCTGAAAATAATTTTGTCGTAATTGGAAAATAAGACTGTTCAAGATAAGCACTAAAATATGTACGGTTTTTACAGCTTCAAAATGTTCGCGATGACGTGAGAATGCCAAGTACCGCAGATATGATATTTGACGGTACCAGAAGTACTCGAAATGATCGTGATGAAGCAGGGTTCTTTGTGAAAAATGCCCCTTGGGATCCTAAAGCACCAGATACGAGCAGTATTGCGGAGTTTCCGTCATTTGGAACCGTCGACAATAGTAAAACTTTCGCTAAGACAGGGTCCGAATCGAAACCTGCTTGGGGGCCACGGCGTTAATACGTTATAGTGCCTTTTTCTTTATTTTCTCTAAGTTAGTTTTTTTTAAAAATTAAATTAAATTACCTACATATATAATACATAATAACTTCCATTTTAGAAATAGTACCGTGGTTGACTGATGACCAATGGTGACTTTTCGAAAAGTACGTAGTGAGAACGTTTTGCAGGGATAGTGTCTTGTTTACTATGTAACGATTAGAGAAATAGTATTTTTTTTTAATGGAAAAAAAATTTGCATTTACGTAATTTTTTTCTCAAAATTAAATTTTTTAGTCTACTTATCAACGATTTAGTTATTTAAATTTATTGTTTCTTGTAATATGTATATGAATTTATCTTTGTCAATGAATATTTTCTGTGAAGTACTACGAATCTTGAAGAATGAAGATGTGTTCACTTTTTCATTTCTTTTCCCTGTGAAATAAATTAGTCGTTCGTTGCGTTTGGCTTAGCATATTTTTACCATGTATTTATTACTTACCTTAATATTTTCCTTTATTTATTTTTTAAAACGAGTTTATTATTTTTATGCCAATATTTCGTATAATCGTTCGAGCACACAATTTTTGATATTTCATTTATACAGAATACTTTTTTTTGCAAATCAAACCGAGTTACGCTCGCAAAATGTTTGTTTTGACAGTTTTTTTTTTTGTTACCTGTTTGTTTACATTTTGAACCGTGTACATGTACGTGCTTTTTAAAAAAGTTCTATTGATAAATGTAATTTGAAAAAGAAAATAAACGAGATTTGTTAATGATTGAATGATACGATGAATTGATGTAAATATGACGAAGATGCAAAACGTAATCGTGAGGTGCAGCTTAGCAGTGCTGAAATTTTTTTGTCCAGCGGCAAGAAAATGTCTCGATGTAAAGATAAAGTTTACAATTTTCATTTAATTAATCACTTGAGATTTCTACTTCGAGAGGCGGGGGAGGGGTGTTTTCGTGTAAGGCCAGTGAACGATGTGAAAAATCGAAACAATTGGGTACCTAAGCGAATCGTTAACAATGAATTTGATATTTTGATACTGATTTAATTTTGAATGATATTATTCTTTGTCGTGGTTCCGGTATTGATTTTGTTCTTTGCATATTGGATGTAAAATAACTACTGAATTGTGATTTTTTTAAAAGACTATTGTCTGGGAATTCATCAAGTTAATGGATGAAATTGTGTCGGGGTTTGCAGTTTGAAAATTCCATGTTCTCTCGTGCTGGAGCTTGTAGTCGGAACGATTTAATTATAATCACGAGGAATTTCGAAAATATCAAATAGTTTAGTTCTACGTACTTGGTATGTCTTGTCACTTTAGGTATCAATGCTGAAGAGTTGAGTAACGCTTCCTACGGCGTTGGTGTTTATTTCATTTGCGTATGTTCACGCTTGATTAGTTTCTTTTTTCCTTTCGAAAACATTTTTCAGTTGAACGTATGTATTTACTAGGTATTCGAAATATGCCGGCATATATCATCTCGTGTACCTGATTTAGCAGCGTCAATAAGGAGAAGAAAAGAGAGGGTGACAGGTTGCGGAAAATTTTCAGCTGCGCGAATAAAAAATAAATAGGTACGTAAAATTCAGAAAAATATGAGAAAAAGAAGCTTACGCGAGTAAAATGGATGAAAAAATTTAGAGAAATTTATTTTTAATTTCAACATGGAAAAGTAGATTGGTAGGTAAATTAATTTTTTCAGATGTTGGAACCGTTGGAAAAACTGTATAGGCATCTCTGTTTCTTACCTATACTGATGGTAGCGAGAGCAACATGACAATAGTGCCTGTTTAATGGAAAAATTTCTATGGTTTAACATCCTAAGAAATAATAAAATTAGCTAAATGAATAACTCGCCGGATTTGTGTAATGCTTTTTGAAAATGTAATTGCCTTTTTCAAAAATATTTACTTGGGTAGACCATTATTCTGCTATTCCTACCTATTGGTACAAGTATTAAAATAATAAAAGGTAAATTTTAGGTTTCTTAAAGGAAATTACGATAAAAAATAGCAAGCTACGGTATTTAATTATATTTTTAAAAAATTTATTATAATAACGAGTCATGATTTGTTTAAATTAATAAAAAACAAATTGAAACATGAAAAAATCCACTATTGAAAAGTAAAAATATATTTTCTGAAAAAGGTTTACATTTTCCCATCAAAAGCAAGTTACCGCGTTGAAATAACACCTCCAGTAAACTTTTCCTTTTTCTTGGCCTCTTCGCTGCAGGCCACTCTGAAAAAAATTTATCATTCGTTATGAGATTTTATCTAAATCCTTAAAAATAGGCATGGTTGTATACATGTACGTCATACTTGATAGTTTAAAAATAATGGGTAGGTATGTACTTTCTACTGGGTGTTTGTGGGTGGAAGCAAACCCTTTCATTCAATAATCACGTAACACTGATTGAATACGCGAGATGTTATATTTTGTATAATTTACAGGTAAGGAAACCAGGGTATGGTAACCAAAGGCTATCTTTAATTTTTTATTATTCAAAGAACATCAGAATTTCATTGTCCCTGTAACCTGAATGACTATTACGATTTGGTGATAGACGTTATTTCTCTTTTCAAGCGATCAGCTATTTCAATTTTTAAAAAATTGGCAGATTCATCAATTTTCAATTACGTACTTATTATACTTATAGGTAATAATAGTGAAAAGTCAAAATATAATATTGCAGAGGCAGAATACGTATAGAAACAGAGTTAGCATTCCAATCGAAGTTTCATAACAGTATCTACCTATTCTTTATTAAAAATAAAAAATTGTGTTCCTGTAAAGAGCTTGATTTGATTGAACTGAACGTTCTCAAATTTCAAGTCTAAATAATATATAGACACCCTTGAATACGAGACAGAAAAAAGTCGGTTTGGTAAAACTGAAACACCTGTTGATATAAAATTTACGACCGAATTTTATCGCATGCATTTACTATTTGCACTTACATATGCCTAGCCTATTTATTGATTTAAAATGAATAAATACGTGTGATTTTATTTTCATCGCACTTTTAAAAAGTTACCTATCAAGCTTTCTAGAAAGTTGAAACGACCAAGTCAAGCAAGCCGATAAATTCGAACGTAGGTACCCACCTCTACCTTGATTGCTATTTTACGCAAAACATTCGTCATCAAAAAGGTCTGATGTACTTAATGCGGTAGGCGATGACAGATTTGTAAGTATTTATCGACACGAATCGAAAAGTGTTTTATTACCTTTTGAAAACGTTTTCGCTTCTGTTTCACTTTCGAGTTAAAATAAAATCACAAGAATTTACCCACGTTGTTCATAAGACACCTCGGTATACATGCCGAAAAGTGTCATATATCGTCATTTGTAAAGTTCGTTGAATGGGACGTGCTTCTTATGGGACATATCCACATTTATATTGAATTTTTATCGTTGCTTGCTCAAAATTACATACTGGTACTCAAACTTACCGTAGACTACATTCTCAGTTTATAAAGATAAGTTTATCGGTTACGTTGTAACTTAGGTATTCTATTATGTACGAGTGTATGTCAATAGACTACTTTTTTAAAAAAATGATAATTATTAAACTTACTCCTGATTCTGGATAATAACCTTTCATATTCGAATCTCTCCCATCGTCTAAAGCTTTTTGTAACGCTACCATTATTCGGTCTAATGCTAATGCCGTTCTTTTTGGAACTACTACCTATGAAAAATGTATTTATTAAAAAACAAGTTCATTTAATTCATAACATTATCAAGATGAAAAGCAAAACTCAACATTTCAATAAAAACCAATGATCGTTTCCAAATTTTTAAATTCTAAAAGAAATGATTTTGTTGAACAAATGAACTCGAAAAAAATAATATTTTTATTGAGAAAAAATATGTACCTATTTTTGAAATCATTTTATAATCTTATACTTTATTTCAAAATAACTTTTAACTATAGAATAAAATACCTAATCATAGGCATGCTTTTGGACTGTGGATTGGTATTATTTTTTCAAGTTTTTTTTGGCGTTTTCTACGTATTAACTTTAAAAAATTTGAGGTAGGTAGGTAGGTACCTAATTAAACAATATATGTACCTAACAGGTAACAGAAAAAGAAAAAAGCTCGCCTCGTAGTTATCATGTTAATTGGAACGCAAGGAAAATATTCAAAATTACGACAGGCGCAATCACTTTATTAAAATTAAGTAAATGAAATTAAGCCGTGATATTGCAAGAAATTGCGTAGAAAAATAGGTGTCGAAAGAATTGCATACTCGGTTCGCCCTAAATAATGCACTGGTTTTACGGCAAACTAAGTATGCAATTTTATTAACACCATCCGACGACTGTCTACAACCCACATGAACTGGAATCAACATTACGGTCGGAACTCGGATCTTTCAGTTTCGCTCTGACTTTTTCTCGAGTTCAATCATGCTCAATCAAAATTTTCGTTTATATTTTTCCGAAAAGCGAGGGGGGGGTGAGCCTCGTAATTTCCACACGCTCGTAAATCTTTACAAAACTACCAAACTTTGAAGGCTTGTTGAACTTGGAGCAGATCTGTTTCCAGGGTTTTAAAAGAAATATGTAGGTACATGGAAAAAACTTCCTTGAATTTTCAGATTAAGAAAGGTTGAAAATTAACATTCAAAAATAATGTGAAAAATACTTTTTTATTTTCTTGATAAAAATTTTATCAGAAATAAAAATACCTAATAAAAATAAAAGTGAAGTAGCCTACGTATCAATTGTTATTAATTTGAAGAGAAGAAGACTGAGTTTGAATATTTGCTTATATTTTTCAATTCGATTCTTCAAAACTGAAAATTATTTATAAGCATCTTTGAAATTTTTTCTACCTTTGATAATTTTTAACGCTCAACAAGGATTCGTCATTTTACTTCGCTCAAGAGTCAGAAACATTTTTTTTCAATTTTTATTTTGAAAATTTCCTTTTCTTTTCAATTCCTTTTACCAGATGCGTCTTCTCCAAAGAATACCCTAATGATTATATCCTTTGTATCAAATAAAATTCGGTCCCTATAGGGTTGCAGCGTGATTTACATTACGAGCATAAATTTTCTTACAAACAGCATAATAAAATGCTTACTATTCAATATTCTTGTCACTTTGTCTCATAGGTTAAAAAATTCGTCATTATTATACAAGTGTATTTCTGCCTAATACCTACAATTCGAGGATTTCCCAGACTGTTAGGATGGCAATATAAAACAAAATCTGCCGCCATCTAATTTCATATTCGTTATTTTGGAACAATTGGTTATAACTGAAAGGGAAAAATGTTTTAATACGTTATCCAGCTACAGCATAACGTCGATTCGTTGAGAAGATTTATTTTTAATCAAGGGGGAAAACGCAACTCTCTGGGGATCATTATTGAGCCCAAGAAAAAGAATTGTTGGGATGATGCGCCTTTTTTTCTCTCCTTAAATGTAGGCCATCTATCATAATTTTATTTTTGTCTATTTTTATTGAATAAAACTTTCAACTTGGAATAATAGAACGAATGAAAAAACCGTAAAGTTTTTTTTTTTTTTTCAAAATGAATCTACGTAAACAAACACGCATACTGGCTATTTAAAAACAACAACAACAATTCCCTGCTGAAATACACATTCAAGAATAAAATAGGTAACGAATTTTTTCCATATCTTTGATCAGGCTGAAGAAATACCCATATACTAAACATATAAAATTTGCCAACATGGCAACGACATAAATATGAATTTACACATCTTGAAGAACACAATACGTACGTAAGTAGGTGTATCTTTTTCGTTATGCAGACAGTATTCATTACATTATTTCAGAGTATTGGGAAAATATAAAGAAATTTTCATTTTTTAACACATAGTAACATCTAGACATGGAAGAATTTGGCATTGCTTTGGGTATGCCGAAGCTTTACGTACATTTATACTTTGGTAAAATTAAAAAACAGAGTTTATATAAATTGGGTTATGTGTGTTGTGCCAAATAAAGTGTAAAAATTTACAATGAGATTAACATTGTATGACAGGTATTAAATTTCCATTTTATCATAATTCGTGTTAAAGTCACACACATAGGTCTAGACTCACAAACACCTACGTTGGATTAAAATTTAGTAGCGTTGCCTTTCGAAAATTTTATAGGTACGTATTGAAAATTCTTCAAGTAACTTTAATTAAAACCAATCTAATCGATTAAATTTTTTATTTTCCCCAATTTCCATTTCAGTTTATGTTCAGATCGAACATTGAAGGGGCGAAGAGAATTTTTCCCTGGAACAAAATTTATTAAGCACCTACCAAATTCATCTAGACGTATTACAAATTTGTTATTTTACTTATCGCATCAATACCTACCTATGATAAACCTAATCATATCATCAGTGAACCAAAAAACAAAAAAAAAGACAACAGCAAGCCGAAATTTGTCACTTTAAATATTATAAGACAAAAGAAATTGAATTTCACTTCATGGTTATTCTTTCGAAAGTTTTTGTTTTTTTTTTTTATGAATATATACACATTTAAGTAATACGATTTGAAAAAGTATCTAAAATATTTTAGCTCAGGGCATACAATGAACAAATAAGGATATTGTAGGCGTTCAAAGTAACATGATTTATCTAACGCACACTTTACAAATTTCACAAAATACGGCGATTTCAAATATTACTGAAAAGAGAATGTACCGTAGACAAACTCGTTTAAAGTCGACCTCATTTTCAATAAATTTATTTAAACTTGATAGTCTAATTATAAGCATACCGAAAGAAAAAAACAAAAAATATCGTTATACGCAAGTTCATTTTCGAAAGCTCACACGTAAAGCACGTAGGTAGGTAAGGTACCTACTACCTACCTATTATTACTTCAAATTCATAATTTAGATTTTGGTCAAGATCACGCAACTCTTGAGTGGAGAATTTCAATGATGAAAAATTGATCATGGAATTTTCAATTACATGATCGGAAATGCCAAATCCTTACCATCTTTTATTATTATGTATTAATCTCTGACGTTGCGAAACAATTGGCGAGATGATAAAGATTTCGTACCACTAATGAAGATTTAGCACTTGGCCTTCATTTTATGACTTTGTACAGCGTACAGTGTGCTCAGAAGTATTGAGCCCCCCCCTCACAGAAAGTTTTTTGTTTAATATGTAGGTTGGCAACATGAAATACTGAGACGCATATGACCAATTGCTATACGTATAGTCATCACTTTTCTGCTACTCACAGCGACCAACCAACATTTTCAAGACAAAATTTTTCGAGGGCGCTCGATATTTCTGAGCATGCTGTGCTAGTAAAATAGATAGGTAGGTACATATTTGAAATACGTATTCAAGTAGAGAAGAGAAAATAAGCATTGCCAACAGTTTTAAAATTAAATTGTGAAGGGATTTTCAAATGTTAGTTTCATTAACAAAATTATTACCTAGCACCCCGATTAGCGCTCGGTGGCAATAAAATTGCCAACTGCCAATTTTGGACTTTTGGCCAAAAAAAGCAAGAAGTTGGTAAAATCTCCACCAATGAAAACGCTTTATTTAATGCCAACTTGACAATTTATTGGAAAAAATTCTGCCAACTATTTGCCAACAGAGGCAATATTTCTGTCAATTACCTACATTTCATTTTTCCAACTAATTGCCAACAGAGGCAATATTTTTGCCAATTACTCTTATTCTCAAAATGATAGTTACATTTTTGAATTTTAAATTTCAAAAATCAAAAATGAAGGGAAGGGTTGCATATTTTTGCTTTTTGACCACAGAAATGGTACCTTTCCATGGGGTTTCATTTTTCTGGCCTATAACATATTACTAAAATTTCCTGACCTAGGGGGGGTTCGAACCTGTGTACTCCTGCACCTAAAACCCTACACCTAACCCTACAGCTACCAATGCTACAAGGAGGATTGGGCATAAAATGAATTCTTATATTTGCTTGCAGGTTCCTGTTGTTAATTGCTTTCATTTAGGCTACGTCAAAAAAATTTATGAATGTTTTTTGTTGTAAAAAATCCCTTGAAGTGGATTTTTTTAAATTTTAGTAAAACCAAAAATTTTAAATCTAAATTCAGAAATTTTGTTAATTCTACTTCAGAAATAAAATAAAAATAAGAAAATCAATATCAATTAAATTGAAATTATTTTTTTTAATTTATTAAATAAATTTGTGAATTGACTTTTTTATTTTCATTGATTTGGAATAAATTATTTTGTAAAATGAAATTTTAAAAATGTCTGAGTTTAGCTTTACAATTTTTGGTTTCACTGCAATTTTTTTCGATCCACATAGGTACACATTCAGAATGTTTATTTTGTATTGATTTTTTTAAAAATTGAACTGAAAATATATTTTTTTCGTACCTAATTGGTTAAAAAAATAAGTTACTAATACAGTTTTAATTGTTTTCAAACAATTTTGAATCTATTACCTATCTTTTTATTTATTACTGTAGAATAAAAAAATTAAAAATAAACAAAAATATGTTTTCCTAAACAGTTACTTGAGTTCCTACTTTTTTATGGCATATTTTCACTTAAGTATCAATTTTTATTATAATTTTTTATGTTTCAAGGGCAGCCTATTCTCAAAAATTTTAAATTAGAATTAGGTACTAGGTATTGAAATTATAACTTTTTGAGGGAAGGGGGGAGGGGTTCGAAATTTAAGTGGCTGCTTGCAGTAATTCTTTCAAAAATTAAGTACATATTTTTGAATTTAGCTTCAGAATTTTTGTTCTCAAAAATTATTCTGCTTGGATTTTTTTGATAATTCGGTTCAAAATATTATTTTAAATTAAATTGTTTCCTTTTTTCGAAATTGGCGATGACTGTGGAAAACTTTTTTTTAGAAAGTTTGAAAAAAACACATTTTTTGGTTAAAAATTAACCTTTCTTTTTTGTTTTTTTTTTCAATTCAAGTGATTGTTGTGAATTTAAAAATATTTTAAAATAGGTACCGACCTCGCAAAATATTTCGCATTTGTTCTTTTTTGTTTTTGCTTTTTTTTTACAGAATTTGACTGAGTGTAGTGATTTTTTTTTGAAATTGGAAAAAATGAAAAAGGTACTTACTTTGAAAGAAAAACTATAGTAAAAACCAAAAAAATCAATTTAAAAATGTTGAAAAACTCTAATTTTTAATTGGGTTCTAAAAAAAAAATCCATTCTTATTACTTATGATTTTAGTTTAATTTTAAACTTTGAAACCACCAAAATATACCAATTATTTCAATGAAAACCTCAAAATTTTGAGCACTGAAACATACACTTGAATTTTGTAGCACTTCAACTGAATTGTAAAAAAAAGAAAAATAGCATCTGTAATGTCTTGCGCAAGCGCATGATGCTGATATTGGCAAAAAATTGCCAAAATGTTGACAATATTCTTCTAAGGAAGTTATCGCCAATTTTTTGACAATTTATTGCCAACCACAGCAAGATGCGCATGCGCAAATAAAGTATGTGGCAATGTTTTGACATTTGGTTGGCAATTTTCTCTTACCTTCATTTTCTATTTCGTAGGTGCCAATTTTATACTCAAAAATGCCAATGTGGCAGTAAAAATGACAAAAATAATTGCCACTGCGCTAATCGGGACAGTAACGTGAGAGCTGACACATAGGTAATATGTCAAAGTATCGAAAAACAAAAAAAAAAGAAATATTTTGAATTAAATAATAATATACTTAGGTAGATTTGCTTTAATGTATATTTTATCATTCCACTTCTCCCTTTTTTTCTTTTCAGTTCCACTTAAGACATGCCGCTTATAAACACATCCATGAAATAAAAATGCAAGCCTCTTTTCAGAAAAAAAAAGGTCGTTATCGAATAAGATTTGAATTAAACATCTTATAGATACCTACCTAATTTAAAAACAAAAACAAGGGATAAAAATTTCAATTTTTTTCGTGAGTCGTTCATACGTAATCCTCCGGTGTAGGTATGTATAGGTAAGCGAAAAATATAATGATAGATAGGTAGGTACCTTACTTATTAATTTGCATAGAGCAGCCTACGGAATGTAACAAATGCTTATGAAAATTTTAAATTCAATTCAATTCAATTCCACCCACAGCTGAATCGTTTATTGTTCATACTAGTACATTTTTCAGACTATTTTTCAAAGTTCGCACGTTTAAATTAATGTGCTCAAAAATATTATTTTTTGCAAGCGATTTTACTTTTTTTTTTGCTTTAATAAGAAACGGAATAGGTATCTAAAGTACGAAGTAAATACGAATTTGCGAATCTTTTTAAATTCGACGATTTAATAGATAATCAATTTCTCGAAAGATGAGTAACCTGTACCTAAACTTGGCTAATTTCTTAATTTCAATTCTACGGAAACGGAAGTTGAAAGTTTTAAGTTTTGTACGAGTATAATCTATAGTGTCATTGTATCGAAAAGATGAAATGACCGAGAATCTATCTTAAGATGAACTACTCTTCGGGAAAACTTAACGATACTTATATTCGAGGTAAGAGCATCCGGTATGTTGGCAAAATAATTATTTTGACTCAAATAAGTACACGGCAGCATTTGCATATTTAAAGGTTATTGACCACTAAGTTATTCATTTTCAAGTTGCTTCGATTAATCATCGTTGAACCTCGAATTTCCTCATTCATTGGGTAGGTAGGTATATTTTTTGAATACGATTAACTAATTCGTTGAAAAGATGAATGAATAATTATACAGTTTGAGAAACAGCTGAGAGAAATTAATGATTAAGTATTCATCCGCACCTGAGGTCCAAATAATGTGGTAAACAAAAAGTCAAGATTAGAACGCGCTTCACCAAAGATATTTTTTAAAATTAACCGCCAATATCGAATTTATTTGCATTTAGTGTTTAATTAGCCATCTATCAATACACTTTCGTACTTTTTCCACTATAATGAAAAACTCTAGTGGAAATCGCGTGTTATGATTGATTTGATTCGAAAACGAACACCAAAAAACGTACAGGCCTGTTATACTGAATTGCAGGAAATAACTTCGGTACCTACGCTTTACGGCACGTACAAGGTGGCCAGAAATATCGGGTACCCCTAAAAAAGTTTTCTAACTAAATACTTCGGTTGGTCACAGTGAATGATAATAATGATAACACATGATTGGTTGTTGGACCGGAGAGATAACATTCCACCAATCATATGCATCTATTTCACGTTGCCAACCTATATTTTTAATGAAAAACTTTCTTAGGGGTGTACCCGATATATTTTCTGGCCACCCTGTATATAGTATACCTAACCTATAGGTATACCTATTATTGTATGTATTTCAAAAAACAAAACATCTTACCGGGTAATCGTCGTAAGGTAAACTCGATTTATCAATACTCATAGGTGCACTTTGTTGTAAGTCTTGAACACGTTTTATTCGAGGAATTGTGTGGTAAATTTTTGTTTCACCGTTTGTATCTACTGTCTCGTGCCATGTGGCTTCCAGCGCATGATATAAATTCACCAATAGAAAAAACTGAAGACATAATTCTTTAACCAGTCCTGTCATCATTTTTCAAACATGAACCAAAATATCACAATTGATTTTTCCAAAAACTGAAACAGATAATTATTCAATTTGTCAAATGAATGCAGCATAATAAGAAGTACCAATAGGTTAGTACTACATACGAGTATCAAGTTGGAATTTGAAAGCATTAAAGCGTTTTGTACACGAATAGGTAGTATAATTCAAGCAGAATTATAGAAAATTAGTAGGGTATATTAATCACAAATATGTACAAAGGATTATAAAACGTGAAGAAATACTGTATCGTATGAGAAACCGAAGGAGCGATACAAGCCTAAAAGCAGCAAATGGCATTAAGAAGAAAAAAACGTAGAATAAACTCTGATTATTTAAATGTTCATAACACTTGCTCTGTTCAGCCCTGTTGTTGTTTCTATGTATGTATGAGTGGTACCTACTCATATCAACTTGTTTTCAAAAACTACCTCGCCTAAATATGGCAATAAAAACGCCCACGCTACATTAACGTAAATAGATTAGCCAAGAGTATAATTTTAAGGGGCAAAATTGTTTAATTTTCAGCTTATTGTAGGCACTTCGCAGTTGAATACTGGGATATTCCATAATTTTTTTAATAATACATACACCTATGGTACTATGATGAGAACATTAAAATGCAATCTCAAGTTTTCTATTTGAAAAATAATATTTTCGGCCATATAAATGTATTATTCGCATTTGTTTTCAAAAAAAAAAAAAAAAAAAACTCAAGTAAATCAAAGCATAAGTCTTTCTTGTAGGCCAAGTTTTTGTCATTCAACCAAATATTCTTATATACTTACTCAAAAATCTACGAAGGTAAAATTACTTATTATTATTAAAGAATTTTTCTGTGTAAAAATTAAAATGTGAGACTTTCTGTACGTAAGTACATACATACGTATAATTTCCTTTCATTGTTTTCAAGTTAATCAATCAAAATCACAAAAAAATCATATATGCAGTGCAATTTTTTCTATTATTATAAAATGAAAAGAAATGATTGATTTCATAAATAGGTAATCTATTGTCTGGCAAAGTCAAAAAAAAAAAATTTCAACCTCAAATACTTTCTCCAGCTTTGGAAAAGTTTCCCTCCTCCACCTCGTAGGTAACTGCATGAGGAAGGTATTATAATTTAATTTTTAAGCACCATAAAAGGGAAAGAAACGTGTTTGATACCTACCTATTATGTTTTTACCCAGGAACTAAGGTAAAATGTCAGTAGGTACCTAACATTTTACTAAACGAATATCTGCTCTCTTTAGACTTTTAAGCTTAATACGAGTATATCCTAATTTACAATGGGGTGAAATGAAAATACGTAATTTACTACATAATAAATACAATATGATAATTTAGACAATTTGTTCATCATCATATGTATAAATAACCATCAAAGACGTCTTAGTTTTAAACCTTTTAGGCGGAAATTATTTATGATTCTATTTGACGTAACAAATTCACGTTCGTATTAAATACAACATTACGTTACGTTCCGTTACATACAGTAACTTCTAAATAATATAGGTTGATAGAGGTACAAATGTAACTGTACAATCGTAAATACATAATTATAAAAATTTTCGAAACTGAAAAAAACTGAAGTGCGCACACTATAAATTGATGAATAGATTTGTGCGTAGTTAGAAGTACCTACCTTTGTTGTAAACCTTCATAGGTAGGTAAGGTATACCTCGGTTTCGTATTCTAATACAGACTCCAACGAATAACGAATTTGCAACTTATGAATTCATTGCTTATCGGTTCAAAAGCTACTGCGAAATATCTCCAAGATATCCTTAATTGTTAAAATTTGCTTTAATTTTTAGAATAGTCACCATTCTGAGACCTACCAACGCGATGCTTCAACTTCCCTTAATTCATTTTTCTTAAAATACACGAAAATCTGAATTGAATTTTTTTAAAAATTCAATTCCATTGAGAATAAAATTATGCGAGTAAACAATAAATGAAATACTTAGTATTTTTTGAGTAGGTGGTGTTGTAAGTAGGTAAATGCTAGCATAACAGTATGAAAAAGTAAGTATCTACTATTTCAATGCGGATTACAGTTTAAACTTTGTTTCTTCTATCGAACAAAGTAAAGACAATTCGTGAAAAGGTAGTTGTACAGATGGAAAAGCTAAATGCTCGACTTTTCATGTCTCATTTATCATTTTGTAAAGCAGAATTGAGCTCAACAGATGAACAAAATAACGTTTCAGGTTACCTATCTAATTGTTTTGCCAAGTTTTTATGGTTTCAATATCAATTCTGCGAATGAGAATTCATTTAATTCATAAACCAATGAAAAAGATTATATGAAGATACAAATTTTAAATCCGTTATCTTTTGCTGGATTGAGGTCTTGAACTTAGCGTATATGCTTCGGTAATTAAAAAGAATCGAATAATACGTACCTCTACAGGTACTTAATCTCAGCGAGTACGCTTTTTAAAATGCCTATGTATGTACCTACCTACCTACCTATGCGTAAATTTCAGAACTTTCAATTAAAAAGTCATTAAATTAATATGTATTTTCACTTCCAAATGATCAAAAAAAGATAACACGTTTGCTTTAAAATACCTATTGGTATCTCTATCTACATATAATATTGTTCATCATGGTAAAAACTTCTATTCCTCAATGAATTGAATAGGTTTCAAAATCATTTCGAATTTTCAATCCTTTCGTAAATTTTCACTGTAGTTTTACATTGAACGGAAAATGTTTACTAACAGTTCATTTTCTGAAAAGAATTAATTTATTTTTAAATTATTCTCGAATGCTGTTATCTTTGTAAATTAATTTTCATAGAAAATGTCATTTCGATTTCGCCCACTGGCAGATATAGCACTATTCTACACAATAAGTTGGTACCTTTAAGTACACAGTGCATGACTCGTAAAGCACCTTGAAAACTTTTACCTACAAGTAAATGATAAGATCTGATTTTCGGTGGATACATTTTCGCCTGAACTCCTGCCGATTGTCACATAATTTTTCATTGAAAAAACATTTTCTCGAAGTTGAAAGTGGTAATTATGTGACTGGGGTTTTTACCATGTATGATGTTTCGAGATGGAAAAAGTAATACTTAGTGACTTATATTAATGGTGTTTTTTGTTTTTTTTTTATATAACTAATACATTGTACGTATATATTCCTACGTGTAAAATATTTTTCAAAAGTAGATAGGTAGGTTCTTAATATACTTAAATGCAAATGATAAATGCCGATGTGTAATTCAACAATTGTATAAGGTAGAGTGGGGTAATTGCAAAGCACTCTTTGATTAGTGACACTTTGGGAGGGCGCTGTGAGAAGATTATTGCACCGATGAAGCTAAAATTTGTACCACTTATACTTCAGGGGGTTCTCTATCAATGCTAAAATTTTGGTACAGTTTGGTCCACAAATCGTGGAAAAAATTGCAATTTTAAAATTTAAAAATCGACTTTTGCATTTACCCCATTTTTCATTTTTTTATTTTTTTGCATTTTCAACACACTCGCTGTATTCTACGTGTCATTTGCTAACTTTTTATGTATTCGTGGTCTTGATTCGGTAAAAAATTCGATAACTTTTCCACTTCCCAAAAAAAATTTTAGGGGAGTGAAAAAATGTTGAAAAATTATTTTTTAAAAAACTCGCTAAAATGAACAAAAAATCAACTATTGATCATTTCTGATGTTTTTTATGTAAAAAACTCGTCATAGAAATACATTTTTCGTCAAATATATTAGTAAAACGTTAAAAAAGAGCAATAATCTTAAAATGCAGTAAAACTGTTAATCACTTCTCTAACGTGTAACTCATCATGTGACCGTGGAAGTTTATTTTTTTGGTAATTTCAAACCATTTTCAAGTTATTTAGGGCAAAAAAATATTTGTGGTAAGAGCAAAAATGAAAAAAAAAATCGTTTTTGCAATCACCCCGAGTCGATTTTTTCTGGGGTAATTGCAAAAACGCAATTTACGGACCAAATTTTTAAAAAAATTCAAATTGCGATATCTTACCTTAAACTTTAATCCTTCATGACCCTAAATCGTGAAAATTCCAGATAAATCGACAGTTTTTTCTATTTCACATGCATTTTTTTTAAAAAACACCTCTCACTTTACTTATGAGTGATTTCATCATGCTTTGATAAAAGTGTTTGCTACGGAGGGACAAGTTGAACCCCGCGAGTTGTGACCAAGTGAATATGTCGGTAAAGGTTGTTGCTTCGACACCCCTTAGTTGGCACAACCAGAAAATTGATATTTTTTTGCATGAGGTCACAATTTTGCAATTACCCCACTCTACCTTAGATACCTATTCCTCCTCATATCCTTGCAAAACACGTCCATATTTTTGTTTAATTTTAATAATTTTTTATCCATATTACGTTATTAAAAGGATTAAAAAAGAGACACATAGAATGGAGGAAGAACGTGGGTAGTTGCAGAAGATACTTACAACGTGTTAACTGTTACGTAGTTACCTCAACTTCAACTTCGAAAACTCGTTCAAGTGTTAAACATGTTTTTCTTGAATTTAAAACAATCTTAAATACCTAACATTCAACTCTTAATTATGCAAACATCTCGCTCTCTGGAAATGTTCACGAGATTTTTTCGTAGAAAATTTTCAACAGAATACTTTTTCAAAAAGAAAATGCCATCTAACAATAACTTTTGACCCTTCATTAATTTATTTTTCATTGTTACCTGTATAATTGTTTTTTAGTAAACGAAGAAAGCTTTTCAGAAAGATTTCGGTCACATTTTATACTTATTGAAACTGGAAATTCGAATCGTTTATTAGAAAGAAAATTGGAATCCTTAAAATGGAGATTATTGTTTAGATATTTCTGAATAAAATTTTAAATAAGTAATAGGTGCAGTAGGTAATTTTCAACCAGTAACTTCTATCTTGATACCGTCTGGAAGGTTAATTTCTTTGTCTTACTTATAGGGATGTTACCTAAAAAACTGATAGTATATATATTTTTTTGAACGAAATATTAACATGGAAGTATTTATGTACACACGTTAAATTTTTCCACGTACATATATACAGGTACTACTCGTATTTTTATGATAGACATTTTGGTAATTTCCAAGCATAGTACTTTGGTACAAAAAGGAAAATTACGTTGTAAGTAGGCCCAACTACCTACGGAAGTTGCTATAGATAGATAGAACTTCAGTTGCAGATTAATAAATGTCGACGCGACGACGTCGTGTCTAACGAATGACTTTTTTCACATGAAAAAAAAAGTAAGGGGTAACCATTATAAACACAAATATTCACGTGAGGTACGAATGTAATTCGCAAGTCGGGACTGAAAAAATCCCACAGGACGAGTTAAGTAGGAGAGAGCAAGTGATGATTAATTTTTTTCACATCCTACAAATTCGCACGTGCGTTTAGAATTTTCTTTCTTATTTTACACGCAGGTGATATGTACGTATTTCATAATGATTTTCAAACCTAGAATCCGACTCTTTTTTGTTGATTTAAACACATGTTGCTGGATTAACAGTGGAAAATTGGCATTGATTTTTTACTTTGTGGTTATTAAAACCAGAAAATTTTTAAAATAATGATTTTGATAATTTTTTCTGTTTCTCGTACGAGATTTTTTCTCCGATTCATTCCCATTAACCCAAACATGTAGAGCTCATTAGGCATTTTACTTAATCTGAAAATTTGACGACGTCAATTTGTTTGTTTGTCTATTATCTTTCCGGTTGCAGCTTTTATAATATAGTTTTGTTTTTTTTTCTTCATAAAGCTTGAAAAGTTTTTGCCAAAATTATTATTATTTAGAAACTTAGGCTGTGTTTTAAAACAAACTTTAACATAGAAATTGCTTTGAAGTACGAATTCTTGGCTTTCTGCTGATTAAACATACTCGTAGTTAGGCACCTATTATGAACGTGTGAAATACCTTTAAAGTGTGCTTTAAGGTTTGTTTTCAAATGCCAGTTTGACTCCTTTTAAACAGACTTTCCATCATGTTTATTTCTCTACAACGATACTTACTATAAGCGTACGTTTCTTTGTCTGTTTAATAGTACCTATAATTGGTAAAGGAGATCTATTTTATTGCTAAGTTATGTCAGAGAAATTACGAAATAGATTACTGTATATAATTTAATGACTTTTTAATTGAAATACGAGGGTCCATTTACAAGAAAGAACGAGCAAGTAGTTATACCCAGAAATTTGAAGAATTCAATGTTGTAAAAATGGATCATTGTTTCATAACTTTTTCAAATCATGAGCCTTATCTGAGCTCTAAAAAACGTTGATTTTTAGTGAGCAGTGACAAAGAACATACCTATATTTCTTTGATTCCAGTTTTCGAAAATTTTCTGTTTAAAGTTGCTCAAAAATTTGCAGATTTTGAAAAAGCTTTGCACACGGTCTCTGAATTGCAATAAGTGACTTAACTTTTTAATTGGATTTGATTGAAACATTGATGTTAAATAAATTGCATGATCACGCAGTTCGCCGTAAATGCGCATTTAAAAAAAAAATTATGTGAAATAAGTTGCCTACTCAGTTTGCCGTAAATACGCGTTATTTCTGTGTTTTAACTTTCAAATTTCAACAGAGAGAATCAAAAATGAAATCATTCGCCTCGATTTCGTTCAAAATTTTGTTTGATTTAGCAAAGTTCCTAATCGTCATCATCATCACATCATCACTATATTTCTGTCGCAATTCTTTTAGACGTTGGTGTGATGGTGATGAGCAGCGCTGTTGATTTTCAATTTTCATGCATTAGATTTACGATCACGATTTTTTACGAAACAGTCAAATTTTGAAGGTGCATTGTATCTCACGATCGATTGACTTTGAGGCTCATTTCTTTTTTGCAGTATTTTAAAGACAATCAATTGAAATTTGAAAAGCTTGAATTTGAGTGAAGACATTTTTTCAGCCTCCATGTAGGTTACGAACTGGGCAATTCTCAAAATAGAATCTCAATACTGTCCAGAGGAAGGAAGACTGAGAGACCACAAAGATGCACAATCTCGATCAAAATTAAAAAAAAAAAAAAAATCAAAAATGAAGTGGCAGGTCGATTGTTGGTAAATCGAAGACCCTGAATTCGAATACTGCCCTATTTTTTTCGATCGGACCCTTGACACCTCTCAATTCTCTCTGAGGCCTCAAGTAAACATGATCAATATATCAAGAAATTGAAATAATGATATGTGACGCGTCGTTTGCTAGGTTTTCGATGGCGATGAGTTAAAATATCCACCGATTTTTTGGATAAGTATTCTCCTCCATATTTCTAATTTAACAAGGATGAAAGTTTGAGGAAGTAATAATGTGACATTTTTTGAGGAAACTCTTCAAAAGTATGATCATTTGCAAGGAATTCCGAATTATTTATAGGTACTTAATTATGAAAATTCAAAATCGTACTGTCTTGCGGGGGAAGAGGTATGAAAAAGAAATAATGCGCAGTCATTTTTAAAGTTGCGTTCATGTTTTGCTTTCTTTCATTTTTCTATGCCCATTGTTCAAAGCTGTTGTTTATTAATTATTGAAGTTCTATATCCTCTCCAACTTTCCCCAACTAAATATGGTATAAGTGAATTGATGAAATGAGCGTTATGCTATTAAAAAGACTTCGAACTCTTTTTTTTTTTTTAAAGAAATATGTAGGTACCTACTTTCAGGTTTGGCAAACATAAGTCGGGCTCAGGATGGGCGTCTACTCTCCTGTTTGAAGTAAAAACAAAAGTCCCTCAGATGAGAAGAATCAGAACTTCATAAATTTCAATGAAATATCAAAAGAGTATGGGCCACTCTGTACTTGATTGTGAATCATTGATTAATTAATGAATATTTATTAGTTCAGTTATAGAAAAATTACGAGACATTGTTTGAAAAGCAAACAAACAAAACTTAATGGCTAATTTCAAATAAAAATGTTGGGATTTTCTTTATTTTGATTCACATGCGACACATATCTACGAATGCAAATAATTGTATAAGGCTCATCATATTTTATAATCACGTATCTTAATAACGCGTGTTTACGGAAATGATTTAGGTAAGTAATGTCAGTTTGTCACCCTGAAAAATATGTTTGATAAGGTACATCCTACAAGTTTTTGTTAGAGCAGTAAAACACCCACTAATTCAATGAACATGTAGGTTTATAAATACAAGTAGGTACCAAGACTTAAACAAAAACAAACAGATGTGGAAGTTCTATACATAGGTAAATGAGGTTTACCGAACGAATTATTCGATTAGAATTACATTTTCATTATCAGGTTTTGTTAAATGGTATGAAGAAAATCTCGCGTGAATATAAATAGCATGCAGATATGTAAACTCGTGTAGGTATAATACAGTGGTAAAGGCAATGCATAAATCCTCCAAAATCTTTGTAGGTATAAATATGGTTGAAAATACGAAGTGAAGACCTGACTGAATTCTTAATTACTTATAAGTAGGTACCTAACCATCTACACACACATTGAAAGAGGCCTGAAGGAAAAAATTGTTAAATATGTAATTGATTAGGTATACGTACACCTACTACCAAAGTTCATTTTTATTTCTATTTTTTGTACTCAAAGGAAACTGAACTTGATTAAGTTAAATTTAGTAGCGAAAGTAACTCTCCATGCAGAGGCAAGGGAATAAAGAATTTTTAGAGCAATGCCATCTTCCTGAATTGCGAATTCCTACATATATTATTTCAACACAGAGCTGTGCTTGGAGACGATTCACAATTCACATACTATAGCAGTTTACGAGCACGCCGAATTGCAAGACGATATTTTGGCTTAGTATAGGTATAGGCTACCAACTCGATTTTTCAAAAGAATATAATTGAAGATATGCGATGTTTCTTTCCCGCTGCTCGTTTAGTTTTTATGAAATATCTACTTATACCTACGAATAAAATTGGTAAAATGTATAGATTGTTATCTGAGTAATTGCTTCCTTTATTTTATCAAAGAAAATACACATTTGTTCGCACTACTGTCTCGTTAAAACAAGCCCAAATTTTGACAATCTTCCTCTTTCAAAAAATTCATGCTTAAAAGCAAATAAAGATTTTGATTTTCCTATTTTCAAAATCAAATTCAATCGTTTTGTTTATTTTTAGTATAAGGTACTACAGGTATCTGAAGGGTGAGTGACTGAGTGATCCCAATGAAAATTTGGATACAAACGTCAAACGAGCACTAGACAGACAATCATAAAAAACATCTCGACTTTCTCGGAAATTCAAATAAGGAAGAAACGCGGTTCAAAAGAATGAATTTTTGATCGTAGTGTGGGTAAAAGTTGGATAAATTGGTTTTTACCTAATTTGAAATGAGATTTAAACAGTTTTTAATGCTAAAAAATTACGGAAAATTTTCAGAAAATTGAAAATTCACAGAGCTGAGGCATAAATAACGTTTCAAAATTTAATTCTACATAAATACGTATTAGGTAAAAATGTGTCTCACAATCAGTAATTTTTTTCCTTTCTCAACTCGCTATCTCATCTTTCAGTCAGCTTTTAAGACTACCTATATCAATGATTCATGTTACACACTGCAAGGTGTTTCATAGATGATTGGCCTCCTTCCATCCGGTTAGTAGGTAGCTCGAATATACTGTAGAGCACAAGTAGGTATGTTTGCCTACATTTTGGAATGAAGGGGTAAAGTCATGCTCGTATGAAAAAATTCAAATTTTTCAGCAATTTCAATCTATTTTTACATGTAAAGGCGATTGCTGTAAAATAAATGTAAGTATTACCATTTCAACCCACGGTGCTGGTACCTAATAATAGGGGGAAAATAAATTTAAAAAAATTGACAAAAAATTCAAGTGATTACTTTTAAAGCGGGTTCGAGACCATTTCAGAAAAAATAATTTATAACCAAATCAACGTAGGTAGGTACCTACATATTTTCCTTTTAAAAAATTCCAACTTTAAAAAATGATCGGTTGTAGGTACTTTTGAAAAATTGAAAACAAAACAAAAAAAACGTAGATATTCAACAATCTTAATCAATGTAAAATAAGCTTTTGTAAAGAGTTAGGTACCTATTTTTTTCAAAATTCTATTCATAGCTCCATCAGTATTTAAATAGGGAAAAACACGTCAAATCAAAATTTGTTTACCATACTTTTCGATTAATCAGAAATTCGTTTGAATTTTTTCTTCTCAAATTGCATTTTCCCCTTCTATGCGGACACCCTGTACCGAAAAAATGTTTCATTTTGATCTTTTTTTTTAATGAGTTGAAGAAATTGAAATTTTTAGTTGATGTGATTCGCTGCCTATAAAATTAGACATTTGTTTCCACATTGAGCGCTCAGTTGGCTTTGAAAATGTACCTACTCGTATATGATTTTAATGGGTAAATCACGATACTCAGTTCAATACGTAGGTAAATTTGAAACAAACACTCATAACATAATCCAACATGGGCTAATTTTCAGTAATTTTCCAGTAATACCTACTTAGAAACTTGATTTATGCTTTCACATTAATTATCCTTGGGTTAAGATCTGTTTCCAAATACCAGCCAAAATATCGGAAGCAAAAAAAATTTAAAAAAAATAGATATTATAAATAAGCAAAATTCCATACATCTACTCGATCATACCGTTCGTACGTTGATTTGCGCAAATTAGGAATCTATTTCAATAAACATTCGAAAAGCTTTGATTTACTTAGGTAAGCGTAAAATTAAATACTTTCGCTAGCACGTATAAAATGTGATTATAGCGATAAAAGGCCGAACACCGTAATTACACACGACTTAACTTCCCAAACGAAATGTTTTCTCAATACTGACATTATTAAAGACAAATTCCCCGACTTTCGATCAATTTCCATTTATTTATTTCCCAATGGACTCGGCTGTCTTAAAATAGGTAACATGTTGAAATACACTGTCATACTTATGCACATGCATTAGTATTAGAATAGGAAACAGAGAAACAATAATCAAAATAATAAATACAAATTCTACGAACACCTGGCGGAAGGAATTTTTTTTTACCTGTATCACAAACAATGCAAAAAATAAACACTTAGAAATATCGCAAAACGCGTAATTTTGAAACATACACCTTAAATGAAATACGGGAAGAAATGGCACGCGTTCAAGGCGAATGGTAAAAATCGCAGCTATATAAAGAGAAAATGGTATAACAGGTGGTTTCAAACAACATGCGATCTAGAAATTGCGCGTGCTCCAAGAACAAAACTTTTCACAAATTAATTGTATGAAATTTTGAGATGCTAAAGCTAATATCATATCGAAACATCGAAGCGATGGCAGTTGCAAAATTTTACACTTCTTAACTTATATCTTTCGTAAAGTTAATTTTTTCATACCTCTTAAATATGCCTACAGCGTTAAGTAACTTTACCCAACTTATCTACTTCAAAAGTCTAGATGATTCAACCTGTACATATACATATATTAAAATGATTCGTGGAAGAGTATTATTTTTCTGTTTCAAGAGAATGTAGAATTTTACTATTTACTCGATGAAGATTTTTCAACTTCATAACGAATAATAGATCTGCATATTTCAACCGTTACCCTTCCATCGTGCTCGTATTCTAGAAATTGGTAAACGTGTAGGAGAAAATAGTAGATAATTTCATCGTCTTGAAAGCTTCCAACGATTCGTTTGCGTAGGAGTAAAATTTTATTTTAATGCCATTGTGACCTATAGGTTGATGATGAATTGTAGACGAAGGAGTAATAGGTAAATTTAGACTACGAGTAAATAATTGATTCCAACTCATCGTCGTCGAGAACATGAAAAAATCATCAGATGTTTTGACTCAATGACCCGCCGTTTTCCAAGTTGAAGGCCGATTTTCGAATTAACCTTGTAATCATAACTTATGTTTTATACTCAAATTGCACCTTAGGGAACTTGAAACGCACAAGTGCATGAAAGATTGCCTATATAATAGTCGTAAGTATTACAGGGACAGCGATATCAAAATGATTTGTTGGTGGTCAAAACACGAAATTTGGCCAAATTTATTCATTTAAACGAGTATTTAGTATTCCTTTGCTGCGACAAATCGGCCATTTGAAATTTTTACCCGAATGCTGTATAAGCTGGAGGAACCGCAACGTTTTCCTTAATTTTCCGCTGTTTCACGAATGGGCGGATAGGAAAACTTGAATTCCTTGTTGAATTACGATTCATTTTTCAAGGTGAAGACTTTTGGCTAAGTACATAGGTACCTATACTTACTTTTACATTTTACAGGTGAAAGTTTGAAAGAAAATGTGTGAAATTTCAGATGAAGTAACCGGTATTAGGTAGGTAGTAGGTACCTACTACACAAGTCCGGCCATCGCGATTTCTGGGAAAAGCGTGGTCTGAAACTCTCATAACCGAAATTTCAGCTGCTCAAATTCATCAAAAATAACCATTTTTGGAAATTTGTCAACTCGTCCGAAAACCGAATTTCATCATACACATCAATTCTGAAGTGTTCAGCCCAATTTTCGACTTCTTCGGTATTTTTTAATTCCTCCAGAAGGCGTGGAAATTAATTTGAGCAGCAAAGAATCGAGAGAAAGTGACACCAAACCACAGAATGTTACCCGATCCACTTTGATCGTACAAAATTAGTACCCAAAAATTGTACAGTATGTGAGGAAATACAAGCACCTCACCATCTACTCCTGCACTGTTCAAATCAGGAAAGGAATAATTTGACATTTTAATATCTAAAATTTCTAGAACGAGAAGGAAATTATGCAAAATTTTCTTCACAGCCTAATACAAGTTTATCGAGGCGTCAAATATACATAGTTAGTGTTAGAGAAAACACAGCCGAAAACAATAAATCCAAAAATGCTACGCGAATCGTGTACACCTCTGTAGTATTTTTCATTGTGTACAACTTTCGTTCGTAGCTTATTTACAGATTTTAGTAAAGTTTCAAACATATAGGAATGTAAAATTAAATCTGCTAAACAATCGCAACTTGTAGCTGTACAATGAGAAAAACAATATCGTCCATTGATTTATTATCTGAAGTTCTTGTATTTCAGAGTGGAAGTTTTTTTTCGTCGAATAACGCCTGACTTGAACTAATTTTTTAAAATTTCCCATGTTAGGCCCACTAACCTACTGATCCCACCCATAGAGAAAAAATTAAACTTACAACAAAAACAAAAAATATTTTTAACACTTTTTTTTTCATTTCGCTATAGATACATCAAATAAAGTATAAAATCAATTACCAACAGAAATTTTGGAAAAAATAAGTTCATTTATTTATGTAAGTATTCGTTCAAGTCGAGAAAATAATTCGGTGTGTGCCTATTTTCCAAACGAAAAATATTTAGGCAGGTGCGTCAAATTTGAAATCGAGCAAAAATACTCACCTAATGTTTAAAAAACTACCATCGTACCTATCTTAAAAACATTTTTCTAATCAAAATTTAATTTTTAACCATCACGTAGTTTTCTTTGATTAAAAATATTTCAACGAAAATATAAGTAATCTAAGTAAAAACACGTATCGAGTTATAGCTCGCTACATCGACCCAGTCATAAATGATTAAAAATATCGTTTGTATTGTACCTATACAGTGTGAAAGCACCCTCGCACCTTCAGTCCACCACACAGTCAACAAATCTTTTTCGAATATTGCACAACTTTCGTGGAATACTTTTAGGCTTCAAAAACACTTAATCGGTTGCGAAATCGCTTTGTTGAAATTTGATCGAATGAAAAATCAACGAAGAATAAGTAAAATGTCGCGAGTTGAAAAAAACATCGAACTTCTCGAAATAAAATATAAATTTTCTCATCTAAATGGCGAAAATACGATGAAAATACACGGGGATAATGTTCAAAAATACATAAGTATCTAATATTTTTTCCTAACCAAATAGTTTTCTGATTTCCATGTTGTTTTCATTCTATAAAAAAATACACTCGAGTACCTAAGTACATACATAAAATTTCCAAACACCATGAGATTGTTTTATACGAACTTAAGTAGATAGGTAGGTGAGTGAATTCAAACACGCATTTAAAACAAATTTTTAAAATATTCGCTCAAAATAAAACTACGATATTACTTATTTAATAAAAAAAAAGCCCAAACGTTGACGCGATAGTAGAAAAAAGTTCAATAACATATCCAAAATGTACCTAGCTCTACCTACCCTCGTCAAATATATAAGACGACGGAATTCTTATATATTTCAGAAATGTACGCTACCATTATTGCGATTTGTGGGAGGCTATAAGCTTACAACATTCAGCGCCATATATCAAATTACCTGATATACTTATATAAACTCTTCAGTCTGCCTGAATTCTTCTGTAAGAAAGCTTAAACTACTAGGTAGGTACATATGTTTGAATATTTCATGCTGGTTTCGGTACTACAAAATATGTATACAGTACATGCGGAGTCTCTACATATACATTTTGAAATAACCAAACGAAAATAGAAAATGCCTCTAGGAGTAGCTTTTATCAATCTGATATGCCTACAGAAAAACGTAGAATGAATTACATCAGCCAGCATACGAGAAAAATAATTTTTGTTACAAGGAGTTAACAAAATACATATCAATTTTTAAGCATTATTTTAAGGAGAAAACATTAGAAGGTTGCGTAATTGGGTCTAACAACTTTTTGTCTTGAAGAAAATCCACTTTGAATTCAGCAAAATTTAGAACTTTTTCGATAAAGCTAAAAAATATTAAACGATTAATTCGATAACGACGAATTGATTAGTTGGAATAAATAAATCAACTTTTCTGTAATACCTACCTAACCAACGTATATCATAATTAATTACAGACCAGATAAATGACCTATTTCGAGAAGCCACATAGACGGAAAAACAAATAACCCAAATTAATTCCTCTTGATGAATTTCAAATTGAAGAATTGGAAAAAAAATCGTAAATTTAGCGCACACTATTGACAAAGCAAAAGCTCCATAAAATGTCATATATAAGTAAACATAGAAAATCTTTCAATACAATTAGTCTCACGCGGCGTAGAGCTGCGGGCGTATCGTCCAAATGAATCATTAAAACGATTTTTAAAAAGTTTCTCCGTTGCTCTCCTTCCGGTATTTGTTTTAAAAATTGTACGTAAAAATATTAAACATATTTATTTTCGTTTAGTACTGCGAATGCGAAATGTAAAGTCGATTGTATTATCCGAGACCGAGATGGATGACGAATTAAGTCGTTAAAATTTTTCAACCCTTTGTTCCAAGTGTTTACAGTATTATAGAGTATTTTAGTCGAATAGAAAATATAGTAGGTACACGGCCCTTGTACCTACTCCTTTTTTCAAACGATGAAAGTTCGGTTCAACACAACTGTTTTAATACAAAGAGTACACGAAAATCAATCATCCTTACGGTTTAATTAATTAATGAACAAAGATATACTCTTTGTTTTTGAATAATTTCCACGACTGTGACTCACGTAGGTATATCGAATAATTAAAAATTACCAAAACGATCAATATGTGAACAAAACTCTCTCGTAGAAACGGCAAAATATTTTAATATAAATTTACAATTTATTCACAGGAATACAAACACTCACTTGATACTTAATTTACTTTTTTACAAAAAGAAAAAAACATCGATACTAATAAAAAATGATATCACAAATTTCTCCAACTCAAAGGTAGCATTATTCGTCAATCTTCTGTAACTGTATTCTGAGAATTTTCTGAAAAATGAAATAATTTTTTTAGAGCAATGAACCAATAAAGAAGAATGAACTTCATCAAAACAAACACATTCAAACAACACATAGAAATTCACTATTACTATTACAAATAGAAATGTTTGGTTTTAGACTCTCCTCCCTCCATCATTATTAAAATAATTTTGATGAGTGATTGAGACAACGATATCGAAAAATCAAATCGATGAGTTGTTAATGAAAAAAAATCGAATGTACATAGTACTATTTGTGGAATTTTTTTCAACATAACATACAAAATTTCTGACTGAGCAAAACGAAGGTGAAAAATTTCCAAAAAAAATTAGACCTACAAGAAAAGCTAACAATCACAATGCGACTGAAAAAAAGACGTAATCAAAATAGGTACCTATTGTACTTGACGTTTCTACAATTTCTAAAACAAGTAAATTTCAGAAAAGTTGAATATGGGACACATGCATAAGCTGGGGGTTTATTAAATTTGCAAAACTGAATTTTCAAACTTCCTTTTACTTCCCTTCTTTTCAATTTTTCAATTTTGTTGACGTATCTAGATTGGATTGTCCAAACTGATGATATTTTTTTCCGCATACTGATCGTTTGAAAGTCAATATTGGCATTTTTTTCCCATCTCCACCATAACGAAAAAATGTTATCCAACCCGGAAGCAAAAGTGACTTTTGACAATTTTGATTCATTTTCATCGCTTCGCTTGGGCAATAAATCTCAAAATCGTTAAAAAAAAAAAAACTTTTTCTCTCTCAGTTGAATAAACTAGCCTATTATTTTTAAAAATCAACTCCAATATAATTCGTATAAAAAACTTCCTATGATTTGAATACTGAAAATTTGAGACAAATAATTTTCAAAAAACCAAGTACGGAAACAATAGTTATTAGACAATAACTTTCCTACATTTTGCAATGACGATAAACAAGTCAACTCAAAGTATAAAATTGATGGAAATT
The DNA here is from genome assembly GCF_950023065.1 of Planococcus citri. Lineage (NCBI taxonomy): Eukaryota > Metazoa > Arthropoda > Insecta > Hemiptera > Pseudococcidae > Planococcus > Planococcus citri. The sequence goes on from NC_088677.1 coordinate 38,918,879, forward strand.
TTTTAATTTGTCGATTTTGAGATCAATAACTCCGCCTTTAATTTTCAGTTTTTCAAGTACATTTGAAATAATCAATTGCTTAAATCATTAGTGACTGTAAAAAAAATGATCAACTAATCAGTAATACAATCGATTATAATCGATGAATTAATTATTAATCTACATATTCAATTTAAACTAACAGGTGATTCGTTTCCCTACTAGTAATTCAACCTTTTTTACAAAGAAATTAAATTGAAAAAAAGCAAAAAGCAACTTGGAAAGATCGATTTTGGATTTTGAGAAGTCATGGGGTGGGACACATCTCTCCCTCAGCTATCGAAAAAGATAAAACAAATGTATTTCACCGAAAAGATATGATTTTTTCGATAAAATAATCATGCCCTACATTAAAAAATAAGTTTTTAAAATGAATCTGCCTCACCATAAAAAATTACTTGAATTATAATTAACAAAACTAATGAAGATTATCGTTTCGATACTTCTACGGAAAAAATCAATTACCCCCCCCCCCGGGGGGGGTGAACATTTTTAAATTACTTATCTGCATTCAATTTGCGGGAGGTCATAACGAAGTCCACGTACTTTCAGGTTTTCATCACCACCGCTAATTATCTATAGATAATTGATATCTTAATTAGGAAATTCTTACAAGAAACAAGCACAGTTGATCACAAAAAATTCCACGATTCAAGATCTCAATTTCTCCCAGTAATTAAAGGGGTGATAAAAACCTTCATAGTACGACTACGATAGAGCTACGAACGAATTTCTAAACCTCCGAATCATAATCAAGCCTTGGCGGACAAGATTTTCTTTGAAAATGAATCACCTGAAGTGAGTAAGAAATGACATACCTCGCCAAAGTTATCTTTCTCTATCGAAAACGATCCCGAGACAACTTTATGAGTTGCTTGATTTGTTTCGTCCGTGATTACGGCGCCGTAACTAAATGTATAGTTAATTCGGATATAATAAGAACTACGTGAACTTATAATCGTAGAACATGCTTAAAATACGGAAAATTTTAATTAAAAATTTACAACTACATGAAACGTTCACACGATATTTAATAAGTTTGCGATGTTACCATAATACCAAAGGCTATCCAGTTACTTATCATAAAACCGGATAGTCCCTGATATCTTGGCACAACGCAATAATCGTGTTGATCGCAAGTTATCAAAAGGATACGCTATGAAATGTCTTCGGAATTCTTCATTAGCTGCGGATTTTTCCAATTTTATTCTTTTACCAGATAATAAGTTAGGAAGCGGCTGTCAAACAAAATTAAAATCATATTCACTTACATCAAAAATGTGCCTTCTTAGGGTTACAAAACTAATGTCATTATTTTATTTACCAGATCCGGAAGCATTTTTCGTTTAATTTTATCAGGCGTAGTTTCATTGCTCTGGAATAAAATCACAATTATTTGACATACCTATAACATTACTTTAAAATGACGTCACAATGTATGTAATTACACGTAAATCTATTCAGAGATTTGCATGCAAATACTTCTCGCGTAAAATGTGACTGGTGATAAAATGAAATTTAATTCCTCGTACGAAAAATTTCCCGCTAAATGAGATACGCTTTTTGAACACACACAAAACCAAATGAAGTGTAAAACAAAACGGAAATACGTACTATATTAATAATGCAAACGCGACGAAAAGATTGAATACCTTTATGTTTTCCTTCTGTTTTCTCGGCTTCTTTGTGGGCGTCGTTTTGGTGCTACAATTTGAATCAGAATACGAATTTAAGAATGGCAGAAGTTTAGAGGCTGCATTTGTCTTGGATATCGTGTACAAATCCTGCATCACATTCGAAGTGATTTTCAAAATTAATAATTCAAGCTAAGGTAGGCGATTATCGTGAATTTTTACAATCTTTTGTAGACTTACTTTCAATTCAGACAAGTTGGTAGCTGTTTCCCAAGTTTTATCGTCTCGAGTTCTCATCACGCGAGGAAATCGCATTGAAATTCCATCGGCAGTATGAACATCGTGTTTGGTGAACTCATGCCCGACTATTTCCCAAACTGGCATTTTCTGCACGCGGTAAAAAGAAAGAAATAATACAATAATAATGTTCGTTACGTATTCATGTCCATGTTGAAATGCATCACCAACCTTCGGATCTTTAGCAACGAAATCAGGTATCATGGTTTTTGTGACATCTAACCAACGAGGAACTTTATTCACATCTCGACTAATTTTAACCATATCTAAAGACTAAATTCAAAATTAAAATAAAGTTCTCGAAGCACGATTACGATTACAAATGTTATAGGTACTCAAATGCGGTCTTACTTGCAAAGCCTTCAATGTTTCATCATCATGTCCGTGAACTTTGGTAACTGATTTAAATTTTTCATCGTCTTCATTAAAACACCCCATTAGGAATATAGACATCATTCCTCCTGCAGCAAATCAATTATTTCATTTCTTAGATAAAGTTATCACCGGCAAAATTCAATTTTTGAGACGGCGATATCGATAGATAACGAACCCTTATTTCCGGTTCCATACCAGGCTCCTAGAACGATTAAATCGACAGAATCTGCAGCTTTCCCTTCGAATAGATAATCCCGTTTTACTTTAATCCATCGACGTTTTCCGGGTTCATAAATGCCCTGTAGAAGATTGCCGTTGATATTACTTTATGCAGATGTAATAGGTGTACAAGAATATTTTGAAAAAATATAAAAAACGAACCTTCGTATCTTTAAGAACGAGTCCTTCCAAACCCAAATCTAATACTTTGGTCAACATTATTTCCAAGTGTTTCAGTGTCTACAACAAACGGATAAAATTTAAAAGAGGAGTCCACATATAAAACATTTAAAAAAATATACGTAGGTACTTCAATCAATTTCACGTCGGAAACAGTGACGTGATTCGGAATTTCGATCATATTTTTCTCAAGTATTTCTCGACGTTTCTTCAACGGTCTGAAAAGTAACAATAATTCATTTACTTAATTTGGAAGAAATGCAATTCGGACAACTTCATAATTATGTACTTGAAATTGGCTTGTAAGTTTTACAGAAATGATATAATATTCATCTCACCCCTCAAACTTTCCAAATCGGTAAATCACACAATAGATCAGTACCTCCATCCACCTTCCCCTCAAAACACAAATATGAGTGTCACAAGCTATATTTTTTTTAAATTCAAAAATTACGGTACTTACGTATCAAGTAAAGATTCTCCATTGAAATATAGACAATCGAAGACAAATAAACAAGGACTTGCATCTTTAAATTCATTTTTCTAGATACAAACGAGAAAATTGTCATTTTATCAAATATCCTAGTTTCGACAAGAATAACTAAGAAAGGATCTTAAGTACATACCTTATGAATACCCAAGCTACCGAAGGGTAAAGGATTCCCAGTATTTGTATCTATCATTAACACCTCACAGTCTAAAATAAGATCATTTCCGGTTGGAAACGCTCTAGGAATGAAATCTTTGAAAAGGTTGACCTACGAAATATCAAACAAATTAGCATTAGAAGGCAATTTTCAAGTAGGTAAATATGACCAAAATAACATTAGTATGAAGTACCTTATGAGGCATCACAGGCTTTAAACTACGAGAAAAAAACTTGAAATCTGTTCCTTTTTTGTGCAGTTGAACTCGTTCTCCATCGTATTTTGTTTCGGCGTAAAGTCCATTAGGATGTTTTGTGATGGCAGATTCTAAACATGAGCAAGCTTCTGCCTAAAATATACAAAAATAGAATTAGGTCATGAAAAAGAAATGAATTTTACAAGATTTTACCAAAATAATTTCATACCAGCATGGGCGATACAGGCGTAAGAAGTTTAATTTCAATTTTCAGCGCATTTTTACCTTCACTAGAATCTCCGGTTTTACTGGTAATTTGTTTCACAACCATATCGATATCGCGACAAGTCTTGAATAATTGATAAGCATCGGGATGAAGAGCTTCCAGACTGAAATTGACAAAAATTAATTGAAGTTCAATACCACCAGTCTATCGTATTATTGAATGTTACTCACACGTGTTTTGGTCCGGCATTAATTCTTAAATCGTGTTTTATGAAACGAATTGCGAACTGTAAATCGTTGGCAGTGCATCTGAAAAACCAAAGAAAATTATCATTAAATCAATCAAACACGTGTCGATTTTGCAATATATTCAATCGCAATATTACGGCCGCTATCAAGAAAAATAATTCATAGGCCCTCCTCTCCGATCAAAATTTACTAACTTTTCACTGAAGCTGCTCAAAAGTTTTTGTTGTTCATTTTCTTTGGTGACTTCGGATAACTGCCTTAAAAATATATCAACTGCTTTTAAAGTGAGGGTGCTTTTTGCAGCAGGTTGTACGGTTTTACTCTTGACGAAAAATTCGCCTACTGTTAACGCTACGTCTCCTTCATCCAAATGTCTCAACATTTCCTCTTGATCTGTTTGAAATATCTGTTGAATTGTACAATACTAAATTATAACGATCAATACCAATGACAATTACTTTAAAAAACCTAAAATCTGGACTCCGCAATATAAAAATTTATTAGGTACATATGTAGTGTTACTCGAAAGAATTTCACCAGGGAAAATATATATTTTTTTTATTTTGTAAAAAAAATTGTTTAAAATAGAGACCTATATTTTTTCTATTAGATGTTTTTTTTCTTCAAAATTTACGCAGGAAATCTTCATGTCAATAGATTAAACTAGTTAAACTCGCTATCGAAATTGTTATAATTGTTTCATGACGTCAGCTTCGTAATTTATTTAATATTATCTATAATGATACTCATGAAGATGATTGAGATGATATCGAATAATACGACTAAGTAGAGAACGGAAAAACTAAATTACGGTCCAAACCGTTTTAAATTAACGATGTTTTGATTCAAATGAATATTCTATACAATATCTGTTATTTAATCTTGAATTACTCACTCTGCTGAATATTTTTACCAATTGTATGCTTTGTAAATTGTAAACAGTTTTTACAGCTCCAGGCAGTAATAAACGGCACCATAAGAATAGATCTCCTTTGAAGGAATCTGAAATGAAAAAAAATGAGTATATATATCATTTTTAAATTGAAACAGAATATCAAAATCCAAACATCTGATCTCGAAATTCATACAAATTGAAATTAAAGTTCATATTAGTGTGCACTTAGCATGCATTTTAATGTTCTGCAAATAATAAAATGTGAAAAAATGTAGAATGCTGCACAAAACTTCAACGCACACAAATAATTAAGCCGAAAATTGATTTAAAAATGACAACATTTTTTATAAGAGAAAAAAAATATGTGATATTCAACTTTACAAAAAATGTCTTTTTTTATTCAAGGAAACGAGCAGTAAAAATCGAACTCACTTTCTTCAATCACGGAAGTCGAAACATGCAAACTTCTGGGAAATCATCTTTGAAATTTTTACGAGCAAAACTAAATACATCGAAGTCTACACATTTAATACTGACGGTTACTTTTCTAATGATTTCGTATCTTCAGTCAAATAAAAGTCGACTTCGACGTATCTCCAATGGTATACCTAATTTACATCGTTGATAAAATTCAACGTTAGATAAAATCTTGAAATAGTTTTCTACTTTTTTCTCTCCTTTCCCTATTTCATCTCGCGAACTATTCAATTAACTCGAATTAACTAATAAAAAGCTAATTTCTAATGAAAATCAGATAGCGTAATTAATTAGATTGCATAATCTACAAAGTTAATTCGTCTTTATAGATAGCACAGTCAGAGAACTGTTGAATTTGTACAAATATATTCTTTCAAGTTTGCTTTGCATTCTGAATGAAAAATGCTCGTAGTGGCAGTTCATGATAATTATGAACATTATTTCGTAGTAAATAAATACCTACTTCCGAAACTTCAAGAAATTTTTTTATCATAAATGATTGAATTGAAAAAAAGGACACAACAAAAAAAATTTCCGATAATTACCTTATTAAATGATTAATGACCCCGAATCGCATGCAGATTTCGTTTTAACAAAGAAGATAACAATATTATTATCATAAATTAATGAATTGATGTATGTAATACATACTATAAAATAAGTATTGCACACATTTTTGTTATAAACATATAAACTAACAGCGTAATTGGGTTGATGTGAGGTGTTGGAGAAATTCGTGAAAGGTGTAATGTAATTATCTAAGCAGTTATAAGTATTTAATGCAAAATGATGGTAAAATTGAACAAAGGTAAGACATCGAAGTTACTTTTATAGAAAATTGAAAATTAGGCACTAGCGACATTTTTTTGAACCAATGAAGATTTTTTTTAGTCATATGAATTGATGTACTTTGTTCCAATATTTCAATTTATTCAGATTCATCTTACTATTCTGAGGTACTAAGGCCGGAAATCAACGATTTTGATAAGATCAAATTAATATTATCATTATGTACTTAAGCTCAATAACGTAATATTTGAGAAGAATCCACGAAACATTTTTATTTCTGGAATCCACACACTAGATTTTCCGAACATTACGTACCGTGTATTTAGTGTATCACTATGCACCATAATTTCAACAACAAAACATGAATCAATACCAATTTACGACCGTCTTGTACTTTTGTATCTCGAATTTTCCGCTAAACGATCACACTTCATTCGTACGATCATTGAAAAATACAATACATTCGCAATCGCAAATACAGGTAAAATCATTCAATTGCATCGTTTCACATTGAATAATGATTCGGTAAAAGTCATATTTTATAGACAAATTTTTTTAATTTCCAACTAATAATATGTAGACTACTCTAACTCATATAATAATGTGCTCATACTTACGTCCATCCGTGCCTTTCTGGAAAAAGTTTCGCATAATATTGATTTTACGCAAATAACTACTTTCATTAGCAACTGAAAGGCAAAGTTTTCTGAATTCCCTCAAAGAGTTGTCTTTATGAGAGTAATCAACAGCTTTAGAAGATACCGAAGACTTGGTTTTTTCACGTTTCTCTGAAGTAGCTTTTTCGCTGCTAATTTCCGAACAATTTTTCTTCCATTGAGCTCTAGCATCTGAAATCAACATTCACATGGTAAATGCTGTACGTATACTGGATATGACAGCTGCATTTTGATCGGTTAAAAAAACAATTTTACTATACCATCGGGTAAAAATTTGAAAACCTCTTCTAGTTGAGTTTCCGACAGAAGTTCGTATCCTTCCATATCATCAATCTTCTCTATTTTTGGAGTAGTAGCTCGTTGTTTTTTGAAGGCTTCAAATAGACAAGCCACGTGATGCCAAGCGGGCATTTTCCCCGAGCCAAATGGATTCGTTACCATTTTTGCTATTCTCAGTGAACCCGCATTAATGGAGTCTTTGCATTTCTTGCACTTGGACCGTCCAGATTTAGCAAGTTCCACCTTGAACAACTTTTCTTCTGGTTCTTCTACGATATCAGGATCATTTTCGCATTCGGCGTTTTCGTTATCACTCATCTTACTGAAATATGAACAAAATGTCATATCACTACAAAACAAACCTTACTGGTACATAATGCTATCCAGTCTACTCTATGATAATAACAATTGATGCGATGCTTGTATAATAGTTTGGTAACAGACCGACAAGGATGTACATTAATCGACATGATACTACCGCATCGCCGATCGTACAATTGAAGATCATTTTGGACTAGTAAAATCGTGTACACAAAACTGTACTTACGTCAACTGTGCAGAAGATGATAGATTTATTCAAATTTACACATCACATGAATACTTTTCCGTACAAACACGTACTGTGAGATCTGAAATTGTGAAATTTGACAAATTCTCCTTATAACTTTGAGTAAAAGTAAACGAAAAGATGAATGAAATTGAATGTCAGTAACATTTTTCAACAAGGTCTAGTTTCCTATTGGGCCGGCTGCTGCAACTCTGCAAAAGCAAAACAGCAAAACATGATAATTCGATTTCTTCAAGTTTTTCCGTGTTTGTCTTTTTTCGAGTTTTTATATCATACTTCGTAAAAAACAAATAGAAACTTTAATTATCTTTCTTTGCCGTAACGTTAATAAATTGTTACTTCACCCATTTTTTATTATTTGAGAAAAATAAAATAAAAAGAAAACTGCTTCCAACGGTCACGGACGTCACGGTCCAAGTCCAGGTACGGAGAAGGTTGACAATGTCGACATTAGCGATTCTAGTGCTGAAAGAGGTAAGCGCTTACTAATTTTGAAGCCTGGTGTAGGCTCTGTTCTTGACGACAAATTTACCACGTCCACGTGCATTCCTTTGACAAGTTTAGTTGTGAATGGTCTGATAATGTTGAAAAATTGGCATGATGCTCATTACAAACTTGGGAATCAAAATTTTGTTTGATTTTTAATGTGCTTAGTCAAGACAAGTATATTGGCCATTGGGTAGGGTAGTATACAAGTTACCATTTTTTTATTTTTGAAAAACTCATTTCATCAGACTATAGGCAAAATCAAAAACATGCATTTAATTTTAACTAGTCATTACCTAACATTTTAAATTACCTGTTTGTACTAGTCAAATTTGTTTGAATTATAATTAATTACACTTTAAAGCATAAAATACGCGAAACAGCTAGTTTTTATGATTGATCAGATTATTGAGCGACATGGACATCGAAAAGCACTAGGTAATACAGGGTGCCCAGAAATATCATGAACCCCTAACAAAGTTTGGTTGTTGGACTGAGATAATAAGTAATAACATTTCACCAATCATATGTATCTATCTATTTCACGTTGCCAACCCATATTTTTAATGAACACGGTATTATTGGGCACTCTGTAAGTTAAGTACAGGTAGTCTTTCTCATCTGAGTCGAAAAAATGAAAATGGAACTACCTACTTTAGGTTCTTTTTATTTTAATTCAACAGGTAGTGTAATTAATTAAAATTCGAACAAATCAAATTTTTTAATTAAAATTTTTGTGACTTGAATTGATTTTGAAATCGAGGTGTAACAAATTTTTCGGTGAGCTTTCGATATACCTATGCCAAAAGGTAAAAAATACGTAAGTACCTAGTACTTAGTTTTGTTTTTTTTTTTTTTACATGGATTTAGGCAGCTTTTCGAGAATCTGGATTTTGGCAGATTTAAAATCCACGAGAATCTGCTGGGATAGTAGCTTTTGAAAATGGATTTTGGATTTTACCTACTTGAAGAGAGAAGACTTCTAATGTTTTGAAAGTATGTGGTAGGGACCTAAAAAGTGTTTAAAAAAGAGATTCAAAAAACGTCTCAAAAACCAGATTTTCGAGAATCCGTGTAAAAAAAACATACTTAGTATCAACTCAACTCAACACAAATGCAAGTTTTAAATTTACGTAGGTACATGTATCGTGAAATCGTGAAATATTGACATTGACTGTCCGGCACAAAACTGTTTCAATTTAGGAATTAGGACACTGTCAAAGGTGACGGCGTTGAGTCTGTCAAAAACACAGATGAATTTCAGGTTTCAAGTGCGTTTTTCGTCTTATGAACAAGTTTTTACTTAAAAAATTTTCGAATTTCGTCTTTGTTTTTTTTGAGATTTTCGTACCTAAAGCTAATACCTATGAAAAATGTTTAGAAGCTTATATAAAATTTCGACTTTTTTATGGGTATGTACTTGAAAATCTTGTTCTGCTTTTCCCTATGAAAAATGCTGGCTCTATCACTGGTTTTTAGGCATAGGCATACCGTATCTACCTTAAGTGCCTCTGCCCATCTTATATTTTAAGCGTAGGTAACTTCGTTGTATGTGCAGAAGTAGATAACCCTGTTACTAGGTGATCGCGTAAGTTTTGAGTAGTAAAAGCAATTTTCTCGAAAATATTCAAAGTGGAGATATCGACTTGGACAAAGAAGAAGAAACCCTTCTTCATCATACTAGAGTCAGTGTCGCAATGAAATGAACAGCACAACCGCATTATTAAGCCATTAGCTGTCAACGTGTCACTAGAAAATTCTTATGTTTTGAAATTTACCTCGCGTACAGGTTCATATGCTCTGTACTTTTACAAGCCATATATATATTATAATTAACACACAAAACACTTAGGTTTTCGTTTTCAAATAATTGGACAAATTGAAAACGTTTTAAACTAGGTACGGTTTCCCAAGCTAAGCGCGTAAGCTTCCAGCGTTACTGAACTGCATTCTCGTGTGAAAAGTTTTGATCGAAATTCTCTCGTCATCTGCCGCCAACGACTGAAGGTTTGCGGAGGAGACCTCCAGTAAATACCAATCCGTATTTTAAAAAATGACGTTTTCTATACTGTTTATTTTTCTAACCAACCGCGCGCAATCAACCGCTATTCTTGAAAAAGTTCATAAATATTGAAAAAAATAAAGCGAAAAGTTTTATTCAGCCATACAAAATAAAAAAATAAATAAATAGGTACCCATCTTCAGAAAATTATTCTTTCATATTTAGACAAATTTTTCTGTAAGGTATTTTTATAAGTTTGAAAAAATTCATTATAGCGTGAAACGATATCGATTTTTGTTATTCTTTCAATAAATATTCGAACTGCCTTGTTTATTTATTCAAATCTTCAGATAAAGTTTAACCAACATGTTAAATTCATTTTTTTACTTTCATCAACCCCACAGGTACGTAGGTTCTACAGTTTCAAAATCTTGGAAAATGAGTGAGACATTCTACCGAATAAATGCGTATTTTGTGACCTATGATGAAATTACCTACATTATTGTAGGTACATACTTCGAAAACAAGCATTTGTATGTAGTAGTAGGTTGATGAGTCTACGTGCGTGGATGGATCTAATTGAAAAAACACTTGCATATGGTATACCTACCTATCCAAAATGAAAATAATACATACGAGTACATTAAGTATATAACACTTTTTACAGTAAAAGTAAAGTGATACTTCCCCTTCATCATGGAAATATTTAAATGTAGGTACATATTTAAAGTGTTATACACGCACACGATGGGTATAGCCTACTTGCTGTAAAAAACATTTTATACTCAAGCATCATTTCATGAACAAATTCCCTACCTCCCGCGTCAAACATTCTTAACAGTTGAAAATGATTTTTTAATTACGTATAGATAATCTTCTACGTATCTACGAGTATGTATATGAGTTTTATGCAAATACTTACTTAATCTGCAATATTGTTTTATTGTTGGACCAATAGTACACATTTCTCAAATTTTTTTACCGATAGGTACCTACAATTTTTTTGTCTCAACATAAAAAATAAAAGCGCGCTTTTTATTACCTACCGCTCAATAATATGAAAATTCCTTTCAATTGTTGAACAATTTTACACTCAAAAGTTAAGGACCTGTTTCAAAGGAGCAGAGAATAAATAATAATTTTAGAAATTAATCAAGTATGCGTGTACCTATATGTATAAATTCATTATTTGAGTTGATTGACTGAATGTGAAGTAAAGGACCATTAGTCATAGGTAAGTAAAAGTTTCATGTGAAAGAAGACTCCATGATTGATAATTTAAGGTTTGAGATGTCAATTTTTAAATTCAAACCTGTACTGCTTCTTAGACGAAACCACAACTTTCAATTGGTAGGTACATACGTATTTAAAAAGGTCCGTTCACATTTTTAAAATCGGTAGGAAATTATCATAGCACCAATAAGCACATAATGAAGACACCTAATTATAAGAAATAGATTTAATGCTTTTAAAAAACTTCAATATCCATCTATCTAGTAACCGTTGGACAAATTAATATTTCATTATGATAAAAAAAATAAATACAAGCAGACGAATAAAATTTTCCACTCGCCTTTTTACCATTTCAATCTCAAGAATTAAAACACCACTATTATCAGGTCTCTAGAAACACTTTAAGATGGCAGCACCGTTTTAACGTGGGTTTGAGTACGCCAGACAATTGCGAAATCATTCTCCGGTTAATCTAAATGCTGGGGTCAGGTAAGGGTACCTATATAAAATAGGGAAACGATACATCGAGAAATTCATTCTGTACTATCTGTTGCGCATTTGAGGGAAACGTATGTTGAACACTGTTGAATAATTTTTGAAAACACAGGTAATATTTTTTCACGTATCTATCCTACGTATATTAACCTTCCTACATACTCATAATAAAATGTAAAGATACCGAAACTTTTTAAAATTTCAGCTTTTTAAAAATTATAATTTATAAATATGTACCTATTTTGGTACTTCGAGAAATAATTATTGTTTAATTGCGACGTTTATTACTTACCTATTATCATTTTACCATTAAAAATTACGAGACAAAGATCATTTTCATAAACAAACTTTTTAAACTTATTATTGATAGTATTTATGCAGCTTAATTGTATTTCCGCGAATATTATTGGTATTGGTACGCTTCGTAAAGTGAATCAATGTCCGTGAATTCTTGATTGATGTTTTCTTTTCATTGCCTCAACGATCCGAAAAACGTTTTGATAAACAGCAAGGAAATTTTGAACCAATAATGTGACATTTTTGAAATTAAAAGTAAATACTTAAGATCATGAATTTTTATAATTTTTTTTTTTTTTTTGCTTGCAAATTTGATCCAATTTTTTCAGTATTAATATTATATAATTTGATAAAACGGTAAGGGATGCATTTTTATTTTAAGAAAAATCTCAAATCTAAGAATTTCAACAAAAAGAGTGCTCGTAAGTTTATGCAAAATATTTAAAAAAAAAAATTAAAAAATTAAATTTCTTTTTATTCCCGGGTGTCAATATCTTTTTATTCCAAAAATGTATAAAGGAAAAATTCAGATTTTCGTTCATGCTGGTAGAACGATAAGAGTAAAATGTGCAGATTTTTCAATGCATAATTTTTGCAAAACAATACCTAAACCGCATATAAATACGCGCGAAAAACTGTTATTTTTAGTCAGATCAACTTTAACAAAAACCAAAACATTTTACGATTTAACGAATAAATATCTTCTCCCTCAATTCTCGAGACGTTGGGTATATTATTGAAAAAAACTGAAAAAAAATTAACCTGATTCGAATTATAACATGGTGCTTTGCTTGAACAAAAAAAATCCTCCAAGCTGGAAATTATTTTTTGAAACTTTTATTTGCGAAAATACCGATGAATAATGAGAAATGAAATATCGTAAGTGGGTCCAGGTACATATTACGTACCTACATTGATAAGATGATAACGTTAATTATGAGAGTATCACGTTCAAGGCGGTTTCATTTCAGCTCAGTTTTCCTCTTCCCGTATTTTTTCTGAACAATGATTTGACACGTACTTCGGAGAATTTTAAAAAACCTTTTTTTCATTATTATCTATCTCTAAAATGTAAAAAAAAACTAATCCATTTGATGATTTTAATAAAATTAAATGTTTTATACTTCTTTTGTGTACCTACTTAGGTATACACGAGGTACCTTACACTCCTACCACAATTTGATTTTTTTTTTAAATTTTAATTATACATAGTAGGTGAGACATAATTTTACATATGTAGGCCTGGAAGAACCTAAAATTGATGATAAAATTTGTACTTCATAGCTTCATCGTGATCAATAAAACGACGTTATATGTATTTTTGCATTTACATCGGTAACCCATCTATGACCACTACCAGGTTTTTATCAAGTGTATCTACATTGTTTCAGTCTTTTAGTAGGTATTAATTGAATTTCATTCACCTAGTATATTCTTTATTCATCCACATACCCCCATTAGGCTCGTAATGAATCTCACTAATTAGATAAAACTAAAAATGCTCGTTAGTAATAGAAATTGGTAGGTACCTAAATCCTTTTAATAATAGAATTATGTGTAGGTACCCAGCTACGGGCTATACCCACCAGCAAAATTCAACTCATATAAACTCAGCATTTCATTTTTGAGTTTTTCTATGCAGTCATGATAGGCCTGCGTTACAGAAGTATTGTTTTCTTACGTAAAATTTTTCAGCATTTTAAAACGGTTTGAAATAATAAAACTTGCGAAGTTGTGCATTTTGTTTATTTAATCAATATCGTTCAATTATATCCCTAAGGGTTGGACGTATTTTCTTTTTTCGGAATTCAAATTAAAAATCATATTTTGGTAACGTATAGGTATAGGTACCTAACTTGAAATATTCCTTAAATCGATTGCGCTAAATCAATTCAAGATGACAAATGCACTTAAATATTTGTATATTGTGCACATAAATTTTTAATGCATGTGCCACTCATCTTAAAGCTTTCCGCTATACGAGAGAAATGAGTAGAGGAGAGAATCCTATTGCCTTAGGGAGAACGTTGTTTTTACTTTCCTTACAACGTTGCAATAGTATTGTTTTCGCCCGCTAAATCCCTTATGTAAGCATGTGCGAGTATGTATGGAGGTATGTACATATGTACAAATATGTGATCAAAATGTTGTGAACACGATTGAAGGCGCTGTAATTGAGATATTGAGTTCAAATTCGCACACGAGATGAGGAATAATTTGAGCACGATCCTGTTAACTTCTCGGCGTGATCGATACCATTAGGTGAATTTTAATGAGCATTGTTCGTGAAAAGTGAAATGCCATGAACGTGTCCTCAGTTTCGTTTCATAGTGAACTCATGAACTGGTTGCGTTGCATTGCGATGCAACGAGAAAGGGTTGATGTACCTGCTCTTGAAATTGAATTTCACATTGTTATAGTCTTCATGTCTATCCACAAGTTCAGATGTAGTGTTGGCTTTTGTTCAATTCTCAAGTCTATGCTTGGGTTTTTTTGTATTCACCTACGTGAAAAAAGATTAGTACAGTTGTTTTTACACCAGAATAGCTTACCCGAAATACCTACTACACATTTTTTTGTGATTGATAATTACCATTTTAAAATTTTTCTTTTGCAGTGTTGTCTTTATTCGTGTTATCTCTCAAGAAATCTTACTGTTTTTAATTGAAATATTTTTTTAAAAATGTTGTGTTCCCATGTTCGGAAAATTCACGATGCTTGCATCACAGTTCATTTATTTTATAATTTGTAAAAAGCAAAAAAAAAGAGAAGAAGAAAGAAACTAGAAAGAAATCGTTAAAAAAATTGTAGGCATGCCTATAGTTTCAAAAATGTTGACGTAATTTTCAAAAAGAGCGTTTTCCCTACCAAAAGTTTTCTTTTTTGAGAAGAAAACACCGGGGTACTTGATTATCGATAGGTACAGTATACATAGGTAATTAATGGATAATGTTTCAATTAAAACTATAAAAAATCAACTAGCTAAGTAAATTAGATAAAAATGTATTTTTCTAAACAAAAATTGAGTAAATTTCAAATATTGATCTTATTATCGGTAACTTAATAAGGAAACATTGTTTTCATAATTTCAACATTAGCATAAAAGCTATTCGTTATCTAATAGCATAACTTTTTAAAAAACGAGATGAAGTTATTACGGTCTGAACAACGCAGAAAAAGAAATCGCCGAGGAAAGCTTTTTATTGTAATAATAAAAATTTTGCATCTTTTTCCTACTTGAAATTTACCTGAGATGTTCTACAGTGTTGAGAAAAGATTAAAATGACTGCTTTGGCTAAGAATAAAATGAAAACTACGACCATTCAGACATTATAGGTACCTATAAAGTTAGCCTATCTTAAAGTATTGTGCCATAGGGCTCCAATACAAATCAAATTCCTCTCCGCACAAGTATACACAGCTTGATGTATTTCGATGAGTACCTACTACCTACCTAGGTAAAAAAAATGCACCATGATACCAATTTTCAAAATTTTTTCAACTTTCAACTTTTTATCTATCAAAATTTGAAACTACTGGTAGGATGGTAGGTAGTTGTTAAAATTTCGACGAAAAAACCTCGAATCGGTATTTTTGCCGAATGAAGTTTTGTACAACAAATTTAATAAACAATTGGGTTCAAAATTTTGTACTTTCTTAATAGGTACGTCTTAAAGTTTGTACCTATGTGGATTGAGGATGCATACCGTCTAAGGAAATTTTGGCGCAACTTATTTTTTATTTGTCAGCAGGTCATGCAGCAAACAACCAGAAGCTGAATTTTTGGAAATTTTAAATCCTGTTTCTGCTTAAAATACCAAGATTGGTATCATGTTCATTAAAAATTGTACAGTTTTTTCCCAAGAAAAAAAAATACTCTGTTGTAATAAAGAAATGTCACTGGTACCTATAGTGATCTACCTACCTTTTACATACCTACTATAATCTATATCTATGAATGGAAAAATCTGAAGAGTCATCTGACAAATTGCTGTTTTTACTTCACTTTTTTGATACCTATTTAGCCTTTGGATGAAAGTATAATACCTATTACCTCTAAATTTTTCCCTGGAAGCAAAATCAATTGTAACATTAATTTTGATATTCAAGATGCGATGGAGAAATGATATCAAGGTATTTTTTATTTATCAAAGCAGGAGGTGGTGGATGCTACGTTTTAACATCGAAGAACTTTGCTGCAGTAAATGTGCGTTGAAAAGATTATGGTATTGTATTTCTTCTTTTTCCTGAAGTCATCTCAATTTTAATCAAATTACGTATGATGCAATGTATACTTTTTCGAATTAAGAACAAAAATTAGATAGATACTTACACTTACCTACACACAATGTAAATGCAATCTTTAATTTCCCTACTCGCGTACCTAACCTACCTATACCTATCACTCGTGTAGGTAATTAAATTTCTGAACACGCTCTTAAAATCAGACAACTATTTGTTCAGTTGCCTCTTCTATGTACATTTCATCCAATCATATACATTTGCACATTTGTACTTGAAATCTTGAGCTATAAGCTATAAAATCTGTGAAATCATCTCATCGTTGAAAGTTTCATTGGAGAAATTGTCCATAAGTTAATCTAACACCAAACACGATTGCAATATTTTTATTATGAACTTCTACCGAAGAAACTTTACTCACGTAATGTTGAAGAATTATTCGCCAATGATCTTCATATTATGTCGCAGGCTGGACAACAAAACGTGACCAATGCTGCAATGCAGAAATTTATCATTGATTCGTCGTGAATTGTTTGAGTTTCAGTTGCCAGGATAACAGTGTAATTTTAGACTTTCGAACAAAATCTTGTTGTAATAAATTACGTTGCGTAGTGCCACTGATAAAAGTTAAGAAGTAATTTTCAATTTAATTAAAACTTTTTTTTTAAAAAAATGGCTGATGTGGTGGTCCACCTAACTTAAACACATACACTTATAGGGTCTATATTTATTCGTCTCCATTCCGTTGTTTGTCTTGGAGATCATTATTTAGGTGTATAATTTTAAACACTTACTCACATAATGGAAATTTTCATTATAAACGATTAGGCTCGTTATTATATGTCTATTTGTATCAGTCTTTGAAAGATAGGAATATAAATCTTGAACGTTGCTGATTCCTCCCTTAGCACAGCCCTAGTCCACCTTTCTGCATTTTTAGTTTTTTTTTAAAAGGAAATTTCCATCAACCATAGTCAACTGTAGTACGTAGGTACGTACCTATGTTAGAAAAGTCATTGTGCAAGCTGGGTACCATAGATATTCATATTTCTTAGTCTATATATGATAGTTTTAGAATTTATTAGCATTTATTTTAAAATATACCGCAGAGTAAATAATTTACTTTCATGATATACGATCTAAAAAGAAAGCAAAAATATTCTAGATACCTACGTGGCATTTACATCGTACATTTACTTAGGTAGGTAGGTACTTGTATTTTTAAACATCCAAGCTCAAGGTTTTTACAATGTTATAAAGAAAAAAAATTAATTTCCTTAAGAAGCATTCACTTACTCGTACCTATAGGTATATCGTAATAAATATACCTCAAAAAATTAACTTAGCAAGTATCGCAGGTGTAAGTGTAAAAAGATCACGTTGGTACGTATTCATAATAATGCTCTTACGCGGGTAGGAATTATCTACCTACAATATAGCTGTAGGTATGTGGTATATCCAATAATGGCATTTCCGTCGTGAATATTGGATGGTTATTATTTCGTAATTAAATCCAAGAGTATACATTTTAGATTTACTAACTTAAATGCTTTTATAATGCATTAAGCTGAAAGTAATAATGAAATCAATTCTTCGTGTGTTTATACTGTTTGGTGCACACAGAGACATTGGACCTTGTTCTAGAAGCGGCATAATTTTTCAGTTTTGATTCTCTGTCGCAAATTCTCACTTTTTCTACCGGGATTAAATTTTTTTGGTGATAATTAATTCGGTAACATTTGGTATTATACTTATCCATAAAATTATAAACATCTTAAACCTCGCCTTCTTGAGAAAAAATCGGAAAAATTTTTTAAAATTGAATAGGTACTTGAAAATTCTCAACTTTTTTTCGCCTGCCTTTTAAGTTCTTGAGAAAAAAAATTAATGAAGTAGGTACATATGTATGTACATAGGTAACTAGGTACGAGTACCATTGTGTATGTAATATTATGGAATAACGATAATAGTGTTCATACTCAAGTATGTATACCTACCTACCCACCATCAGTGGTTTTTTGTTTCTATGCACATTGCGCAATGCAACACACATCAATTTTGCATTTTAGACACTCCCGAATGAGTTAGATCATTTTGAATTCAAGTCAACTTCAATATTTGTAGTTTTCGGCTTGAAATCCACGACACATTTCAATGTCGCGAACAAAGTTGATAATTGGATATTCAGACATTCCACACATTGCTACGTCATTTTACCAAAAGTTTTCCTATCTATTTGGAGAATACCTAGTTCACGAAATCAAGATCTTTCGAGGAATGCTAAAATCTTGCATTAAATAAATTAGAAACTCATGTATCTATATTCCCAGTGATAAAGGCAGATCCCTCTAGTTCCATGAAAAAAATTATGAGAGACAGGGGTTAACCTAATAAAACATATGTATAGGTAGGTAGGTAACTGCCTATAAATGTTTTCTTCGTAGGAAAACTAAAAAAAAAAAAGAATGTTAATCTCATCAAAAGGAAAATAGGGAAGCGAAGAAGTTTACACTTATTGTGACTTGTGCAAGTAAAGGTACCTACTTGAGATAATGATACGATCTCTACCATTATTATTGCTACCTACGTGAAGTGTGTCGTGTAGATAGACCTTTGTTCAACTTTTACTGAAAATTATCGATTCATCACATAAAATCCACTGGCTACAGCAGATGAAATCGTCGAGCAGATATTTCTAAATTTTATTTACGGTGGTAATCTAACTTGGAAAACAAGAATAAGTAAGACACGAGTGAATAATAAACTCGAAAATATGGTTTTTAAACATCCGATACAAACATTTCGTTAGAATCAAAACAATGATAATAATGGCCATTTCAAAAAGGAAATTCGTTCATAAAAAAGAAACTCGAAGAAAAAACATGCTCTGGTGTAGGCAGGCAGGCAAATAGGTACTTCTTTCATCCTTGCACATTTTCGTCTTATAATTTTGGAAACCTTTTAGTACCAGAACATTAAGTTGCATTGATAACCAAGTCTTATTTCAACAATGAAATTTGAAATAAAAACACTATCTTGTTACAAGTTTACCTATCTCAATAAATAATAGGTATAACTGTCGAGCGTTAAAAGTCTTTCTAATGAAAGTCTAGTGGGAAAAACAACTTTTATTCAAACGACACCTATTCGGTTTTTAAAAAAGAAAATAAATTAAATTGTAAGAGCTATTGGAAAATAGTTACAGGTGCACAATGATGATCAAGTTCGTTCACAACGATGACATTTCTCCAATGCAAAATAAAGTACTCGCGCATGTAGTTTCGATAAAATGATTTTCAAGTCGGATTCGTTGTTTTATAAATTTCAAACGTACCTATTTCAAGCGAATAAAATGTGTATCTAATGTAAAAATGTAAACCAATAAAAGATAAAAGCATTTTTAAGATATTGCGAGAAGTCGTTCGCATAAACGAAAATATCGTGGCGTAGGAAGAATAGGTAGGCAAACTTTTTTACAAGAAATTGGTAGGAGAGGGAAAACATATGTACATTGTACATTATGCGGAAGCTGTACTGAATATTTGAAATTCCACTGTGATAGGTTAAACAGCAAATGTACATATTAATAATTAGAGCTCGGATTTTTATGCGCTTAAAAAATCATTTTATGCGCATAAAACATGCACTTATTTTGATCAAATTATGACAAAATATGCCCTTATCCATCAAAATATGCACTTTTATGCAACATCAATATGGGTATCTATAGAAAGGATTTTTCATTTTAAAGGTGAAGAGAAGGCTAGAAAATTGAGAAATTCAAAAAAAATAGGTCTAAGTCTTCAATTTTACATTGAATAATCAATTTTAGGTCAACATACAAATCGCCTCAACGTGGTAAAAAGAAATTAAAAAATCATTTTTTCAATTTTTTCCCCTGAGTTTTTCGATTTTTAATGAAAAATACTACCAAAAAACGATGTTTTGGCCAACATTTCCAAAATATGACTGAAAAATGGAAAAAATGGCCAAAATATGACGAATATGCGCTAAAAATGGCTAAAATATGCATTTATATGCATTTATACCCAAAATATGCAAAATATGCACTAACAAGTTGGGCTCATTTTACTCAGATTTGTATGATTCGCAAAAATCCATAGGATATGCACGATCTTCTGCGATGAATGAAAATATGACAAATCATAAAAATCCGAGCTCTATTAATAATAGATGTTTATCCAATGTCTACCTAATACGTACAATCCCTTTCATTTTTAACAAAATTTAATAAAGCATTGGTACGATTTTTTTGAAATATTTTCCCACGTGTTCAACTCGTAGAATGGCTCTGATTTCCACGTATCTGTGAAACTTAAATGATTTTTGGGCTGTTGGTGATTTAGAGGGAGATGAATTTTTTCAAAGGCAGCAGGCACCTATTGAGAGGACAGCGAATATACCTATTATCTGCCTATTACAGAATATTTAAATTTCCTCGAATCAAATATCTACCTATGTAAAAACCTCACAATATTGACCAATCATCATTAAGGTTGGAAATATTTATTTTTGTTTTAGGTGGCATAATGAAAAACATACTGATGGCGACTGTTTTCACATTATTTTTCACATTAGACTGTTCATTAGCGGAAGAAACTCAGAATCCTTCTAAAGAAGATATTATTTTATTGATTGAAAAAATTGATAAAATCCTTCGGGTACATTGAATATTTTCATATTAAAACAACGCACGATGAAATAAAAGAATAAGCAACAGAAAAACTTATTCAGTATTTCGTCGTTTACTTTTTTGTAGGAGAAAGATTACGAGAAATTTCGTACGTACTATCCACATTTTTTAGAAATGTTTGTTAAATTTTGGAAACAAACGCAGGAACAGAATAAAGAATTCAACGTAAAAGACGAACGATGGGAAAATGCAGTCAATGATCTTCCAGACCCAACCGGTGAAGAAGGTTCTACCGCAGTATTGCGCTTCTTATCTGCCTGGTTAAATAACGACGAAGTTAAACGCAAACGAGGATATCGTGAGTACTTTTTTATTTTTCATTCCAGATCAGAAAATGAAAACAAGGACTAAAAATAACTAAGAACACGAATGCGGTTAAAAATGTTAAAAAGAAACGAAACCATTTTTATATAAGAGGATTTATCTTACGCCTTTGCTCTTGTAAAAACAAAGAGCAATTTGCACTTCAACGTAATTACATAAATAGGTAACCTTACAAGTTACCCTTTTTTTTTCATGCCCCTTCACTTCACGTTCAAATTTCATTTTGGGTTACCTAAATTTCTTTTTATTCAAAGAAGTTTTTTTTTCGAAGAAAATGAATTAAATAGCTACTAAGACAGTTTATGGGATAAATGTAAGATTTTCATTCATTTGGTAAAGATTTTTGAAGCCATTTCAATACTTGTGTTCAAATTTTAGGTTTTCTAAGATTAAAATGGCTAAAAAAAAGTTGGGTATCTACATTTTTCTTTTTGAGCAGTTTATACACCGAACTCGTCATCTACCTACGTGAAATACGATTTGTGCGCGAAAGAATCAACACCCACAAAAATGTTGTTACCGTAAACTGGGGTAACATTGAAATCGCGGGGTAACATTGAAGGGTGCGGGTTTTCATCACATTATGCTCCATTACGGTGGAACTATGAAGAATGGAGCAATTCTGACACTGGGAATGGATAGAGTACACTTTGGCAGTTATTTTTCCTGTTTTATCATTTTCAACTAGTGATTCCAACACCAATAAAAAAGCAAGTGAAAAAAAGTGGTGTTTTAATTGATTTCGATTAATGTGAAAAGCTTGGTGTCTGAAATTTTGAATTTTCAAATAATGAGTCAAGTGACATTATAGATGTGTTGGTACACCTCCTGACTACAAATTAATGCATTTGTTCATGTGCCAAAGTTCTTCCCTGAGGAGTAAAAAAATAATATTCAAACTGGGGTAACTTTGAAGGCTATGAAAAAATCATGAAATTTCAGTAAAATTGGCCAAAAATGCACGAAAATGCTTGAAAACTTGTTAAAAATGATGTGAAAACTTGAAAAACAGCCCTAAAATCATCGAAAAATCATGGAATTCGGTCAAATTGGCCAAATTGCATGAAAAACTCCTGAAAACTTGAAAAATTTCAAATTATCAATTTCTAGCACTCTTTTATAAGTTCAATTGTGAATATGGATCATTTTGTAGGTGCTTGACGCGTATAAAGTGACCAAGAAGTGAATATTCATGGTTTTGATAATTTTTGACCTTGAGCGAAGCACATTTCAAGGTGCCTTCAAAGTTACCCCAAACGCTGGGTAACTTTGAAGGGCACTTCTTCTGGCTTTTGCGCCTGACAGGAAAAAGGTAGGCAACTTCTATAACCGCCAAAACGTAGTGCTGACATAGCTTTATCAAAAGCACTACACACATTTCCCCTACCTCCGCCATTCATACCTCTAAACATGAAAAATTCTGAAAAATCCTTCAATGTTACCCCAGTTTACGGTACCTTACCTTATCCATAAAATTGAGCATTTTATTAGCAAAATGAAGGGGCGGGCGAATGGCCAATTGCCGTCTTACCTATACTTCTGTAAAGACCTATTAATCAAAACATCAAGGATGAATAATGATGTTTCTGCAATTACCCTTTCTTCTCAAATACCAACATAGTTCATTGGCGCCGTATTAAACGGGCGTCCGGGCGTCCCTTTTTCAAGTACCGGGTACCAACCACGTTGAATACCTAATTCGTCGAAACTACTTACCTACTCACGACAGTTCAAATCGTATGAGCAGTTTTTTCTTTTTTAGAAAAAATGTTATGTATTGTTTTAAAATGACTAGTCTACGTAAATTAAAACTTTTGTTGCAGATCGAGCGTTATGTCACTTCAAAATTTGCAACATGGGGTCTAAGAGGAGTAACTCTTGGGACATGTGGCGAAATAATCCTCAGTGAACGAACAAATAATGGCGAAAAAATATCGTAAATAGCGTTAATATCCTAAAAACCAGACTTTAAAAAAAAAGAATTTTAATATTATTCGCTTTTAAAATCGCGTTTTTTAAAACTTACCTATTTAATTGTAAATGACAATGATAAGAATACCCATCTTTTTGAGCAATCTTGATAATTTTTCATTCCTATAAGATATCGTACCTACGGACGTACTTATCTAACTTCTTGAAATCATCATAATTTTTTCATGTACCTTCCTATTGCTATTTACTTACTTGAAAATAAAATAACAGTACTTATACTTAAGCCTACGTATGCATTATTATTGATCAAGTATTTACCTGCTTTCTTCTTGTACCTGTTTAACTGTAAGATTTAGGTAACAAACATTTCTTCAAATTGTTTGTTGTGAAAGTATTTTACATTTTTGTGTACAGTTTCTCATACAAATAAAAACTGATTTTCGAAAAACATGCTTTTAAGTTCAATTCACGTAACATTTTCACAAAAGTTCATATAGAATAGATTGGTAACTCATAACTTCATGAGATATGTAAAGGCATTCAAAAACATACCAATCATAAGATAGGCTATGCAATATATTTTAATGATAAAATTAATAGGTACACACAAAGTACATATACTTAGTGGCAGTAATGTGCACCTCCTGCACACTATGCAACAATCTGCTACAAATTATTCAAAAAAATTGTCAGTTTTGGTGTAATGTGGTTTCTACTTCCTATCTATAATAAAATCATCTCAAAATAAAAAAATACCTAATCTGAACACAAGCTGAAAATAAATGCCTTCCAAGTTTCATGTTTTTGTACATTTTGTACACATTATTTACATAAAATATAAACCTTTGTTTTCTTCTACAAGTGCTGATTTTACTTACATTATGTCATGGAAAACTACCTAGTTCAGACTCAAAGAGCATTAACTATGACTAAAGAAAATCAGGTGTAAAATTACAAACAACAAAAAAAACACTCCACATTTTTCTCTCTAGTATCCGCACCTGAAGTAAAATATAAAAGAACTCAAGAGTTTTGGGCAGTTATAGAGAGGAGAGCTTTTCCTCTTTGCCCTACTCTGAATATAAACATGTCAAAAAGTAGGTACATAGGTAGTAGTAGGTATAAAACTTATTCATAACAAGTAGGTATTCATACTGGTAACTAAATAAAAAGGTAAAGATCAGTCAACATTAAGTATATGCTAGATGAGAATAAAATGTACACACATCTACATGAAATGAATATGTAGGGTAGGCTATAATAGGTACATAAATTCATATTTGTCCTGAGAAATTAATTAATGGTAGATAAAATGAAACTTTCTTAGAACAGAAACAGGTTTACAGGGTAGATGGGGTGAAATTTGAATTAATCTAAAAGTTCATTCAATCAAAGTACTAGGCACAATGTCTTCATAAATGAGTTTTTTGATGTGGCACATTCAAGTAAATTTTCACACATCCCACAGTACCTAGGTACCCACAAATGAACATATTTTCTAGAATTCTATCCTCATTGCTTGAGAGTAATATCAAATTCATATCACAGTATTCATTCATATCAATGATATTCACTATTGAGTTCAAACTTCAAATCACAACAATATTCAGAGTGCTTGTTGAAAAATATTCCCGACCTCACCAACTTTTTGAGTTGTAAAATTGTTGAAAGTGGACATGAATCAGCGCTTGTGTTTTAAGAATTCAGGTCAATTCTCCAAAATATAGAGGTGTTGGAAAAACTAGTGTACAGTGTACCTAACTAAAGTTTGAAGGAAATCTTTTATATCTAGTGAAAACAATGTTTCCAAAGATGTATTAGAATATTATTTTGGTGAATCATTGAAAATCCATGCATCGAAGTCCATGGTACGTTGTCTTGCACTGTTATTGTATGCTGGTTCACAATTCAAAGGGCTGTTATTACATTCAAAATATTCAATTTTTCCTGTAAACTGTGGAAGAAAAAAAAGTTGTTGATTAGTCAATAGGCAAATGAAGCACTCATATTGTTGTAATCTAGATTTCTAGATATGTTGATTAAATGTGGATATTTTATTTCAGAAACAGCTACTGATTCTGTGCAATAGTGGGATTCAACCAATATGATTTTTGTAGGTACCTTACCTACCTACACCTATACCTATAATACTCATCCAAGATCAATTATGCAACCTGATTTGACATTAAATAGGTAGGTAACATGGACATGTTGTTTAGTTTAAATGCGGTCATCATTTTTTTAAAAACAGAGATTTGCCTATTTTCTCTCATCAAAAACCTTCAAAAACATACAGGAATGTAGGTATTTATAATTTGACAGTTTTCCATTTCCTCTCATTTCCTCTTTGAGAGAAAACTTGTCATTTTTGAGCAGAGAGTGAATTTGGAGAAGGGGTTTGTACCTATTAATACTTTTTTTTGGGAGGGGGGGGGTGTTTATAATTACAAGATTATTACACCCGTAAGGGGGGGGGGGTTAGATTTGGTTTGTGAGGTTGATGTTTTTTATTAGGAGGGAGATGAATTTTTGAATTTCTGAGGGTTCGTCAGGGATAGTAGGTGGGTTTTCTTTCATCAGTAGTGTAAGTCTGTTTTGTTTTAGTTGGGGACAGTTGAAAAGTATGTGTTGGATGGATGTGGGTTGCTGATATTGCAAACTTATTGTCCTAAATTTTATTGGAAGTCAATGTCATAGAGATTAACTTTGAAAACAGTTCTTGATATGTAGATATTTTAATTAGGTATTTAGGAAGTACCAGCATGCACTCATGCTTGAAAGTTTCATAGTAGACCAGACAAGTCAATAACTTTTAAAAATGAGATTAGGGCCAGTCGAATTAAATTCTCACGAAGTAGTGGAGAATATAGTCTATTCAGATTTTGAGAAAATTTGATTTGTTATGATAAAAGTGGCCCAAGAAAAATAGAGGAGAGGAGAGAAATGAGCTGAGAGATGAGTGAGACCAAATCTGGGGCCAAAAGCAAGAAAATTTCGAACATGAGATAAAGTGGGTGGATGAAAGTTGTTAAAGAATATGCAACAAAGCATGAGAAACGACTTTCATAGGTATGTCATTTCAGAAAAAAAAAAACATTCTGTATTACACAATATGTAATATGTATTACATTTACTTGATTTACTCACCCTGTGACTCCATTAAAATGTTGGTATAGGTATTTACGAACCATTCAGATTAATGTATTGGTTCAATGTGTTTGATAAGTTGGTCCATTTAGCAATATAGTAAGTGAGCATACCCCACAATAAAATTTGGGCAACCCAATCTAACCAGTATAGCCTGAAAATCATACAGGGAATTTATTATTATTAAAATTATTGATAGGTAACACAATAATTTTTTCTAAAACCTTCATGTAGGTAATCTTACAGTTTAAGTTGGAAACGAGCTTTTGGTAATGTTGATAATGGTTCTTTCATGCAATATTGTCTAGCTCCCAATAAAACATCTAGTAGATACTTGTTGTTGTCTGCTTTTGTGTTCCCCATGTAAAAAATTTTCTGTTCTTTCTCACTCAGCTTATTTGTGAGAGCAATTGTTTTATGATTCAAAAAACTCCATTTTCTTGTGGTGAAATATTGTAATACACCCATTCCGACTTGGATTCTTTTCTGTACTCTTACCATGCTGAAATAAACAAGGAACTCATTTGATTACCACAAAACATGAAATGAATACCCATTGTGTAAGTCTGGGTACTAGGTAGATGATAACTCAACATTAATTGAAGGGATTCTTTTGGACTTTATTAGAAAAGTATTTTGAAAACTTTTCAAATATTGTTTTCAGTAGGTACCTACCTATATTAAAAAAATATTGAGAAAGTTCTCCAATAGATGGTTTCGGCAAAAATTACCCATTTCAATGAAGATAGTACCTACAGCTATTTTTACCTGTCAAGTTCATAGCAGGTAGGTATTTTTAGTCAATATTTTCATATTTACAGCTACTCGTACATAGCTCAATTATTTTGAAAAGAGGAATATTTTATTTTCACATAGAAGTTAATAAGGTTCAAAGCAGGAAAATTCTATTTTCGATTTTTTCTCCATAAATTTGATAACTTTTAAAAGAATTTCAAACAACTTCAAATTTAACTTTTCAAAATCACACACAAATCAAGAGTAGAGAATGAGGCTGCTCATCAACCTCAAAGTTGCTGGGAAAAAACATTAATGTATCTACTTGAGACTTCATCTTTAGAACATTTTAATTTTTTTTTCTCTTTCCAAGTATGCTGCATAGTATCTAGCAATAAAAAATGGTCACATACGTACTTATTTGAGGAGAAGATAAAAACAAAGATCGTAGAAAATAGTTTGTTTTTTGTTAATGAAAAAAAGGTTTTAATTTTTTCATTTTCCTGTTCAAAATTTTGAATAGAAAACAATCTAAAATCATCTTTGCAATTTTTTAAGATCCGAAACATTTTTAGGCCTACATGTAATGAGCAAATTAAATGGCATTGAAATAAATAAGGTACCTATAAATTATAGTACCTACTAGAAATGAATTAGGTACCTAAGTGCTTAGAATAAGTTGAATGCTGTGGTATGAAAATTCCAACATTAAAGATTCAAATTATTACTACTGGTTTCTTATGCAAATATTTACAATTAAATTGATAATTTATGACTTCCGAAAATTCATATTGGCAAGTGAGTACTTACAAGGTTTTTTGACCCATTAAAAAGAGCAATGCGTCGATGAAATAGGCCGGTATGATTTGACAGAACAGTACAATTAAATAATGTGTTATTGGATTCATTCTGATGGTCCCATTTGGAAACCATATTCCAGCTTCAAATGGATACTCGTAGCTCAATTTCTTACCATGCTTTAATACCTCACCCCAAGTCATAGTTTGAACTTCACCATTCGAGATATTGTATACAGGAACTTTTTCTTCCAAGTCTTTTCTTCAGGGATAGAAAAAAAACAAATAGGTAGGTAAAAGTGCAGTTCTACTAAGTTTTTGGTAGTGATGTAGGTAATTTGAAAATTATTTCTACTAACGAGCTACGTCCACGTTCCCAAGCAATAGCAATTATTGCATTGATTGCAACATCAACTGGAATTACTTCGGCGCAAAAATCTTCGTCAACCATCATAGATCTAATGAGACCTTTTCCAGCTGCCACAACCACTCCAACTGGTCCATTCAAACTGTCCACCCAGCCAGGCATTGGTTCATACAAGGCTGGTGTAACTATTTTAATAAATAATGTTAGTACATATTGGCATTTTCTACTTTTAAAACAATTTTAAATTGAAAATGAGCCACTATTCCTATGAAAAATTATTATCTGGCTGTTTGACATTCCAAGGGAAAAAAATCATGTAACATGATTCGTGAAATCAATTTTGGATCCTACAGTGTGAGATTTTTACAATTAATATTTTCCATTTGCTCTCTTGAATGTTACATCTTACCAACCTATAGATGGTCTAGCCACAGCTACTGGAATTTTGTCCGCATATTCGCTCACCAAAGCTTCTGATAATCTTTTTGAGTAAGTGTAACAATTCGGATGAGGTCCTAACAGCCTAAAAAAATCCAACATAAATGTGCCATTAAATGTAAAATTTAAGGGAAATATATAATCGCACGACAGAAAAGGGTGTTTGAACGACACCAGCAAACGACAATAAATGCTGTGGTAGCGACAAGTTAGGTCTTTACAACGACAGGTTTTCAACGACAAAATAATGAGTCAGAGCGACTATTTTTAATTATTAATCACGACAAGTCCTCCCGACAAAAAAGGATGTCTAAGCGACAGAATAAAATTTCAAACGACAGAACAATTTATCCAATTGCAAATCTGAAAATACACGAAAAAGCAATAAATAAAATGTTGGATTGGGATGCTAGCAAAAATATACTTACTTAAAAATTGCCCTGAAATTGGTGCAAAAACTGTGTGACAATTTTCAAATGAGGAGTCGGCCTGCAAAGTGACCTAACTGCAAAAAAATGATTTTTGAGATAGCAACGCTATCTGATAGCTTAGGACATGCCCTACAAAAGGAATATATCGCCTTCATCCAGTTTCACTCTTAACACCCCTTCCCCCCCTGAAAATGATAAAATTAAAAGCATGGCCTGCAAAGTGACCTTATTTTTACGATTTTCCAAAAATGTGTTTCATAGGGTACTGTTTGTTGAAATCAAAATTAATTTTAACCCATTCTGAAGAAATTCAAAAATTTTGGAGACATCGAAAATCGCACTGGAGGCTTCAGAGTGATTCGAAATGGTAAAATCGTAAGTTGAGAATAAGCCACAACTCCAGTTTTAGCTACCCAGCTTCCTGTACATAAAAAAATCTTGAATGAATGAATAAATCTTTGCTTTCATAAAAAATAATATACGCAATAAAAAACCGGAGAAAATTGCGTACATATCACTAAAAAACTAAAAAAAAACGTATGTGCGGCCTGCAAAGTGACCTAACTGCAGAATTTTTTATTTTTGTTGCACCCTGTAGCGAACCCGTGTTCATATTTTTCAGAAACGAAAAGGTGATTAAGTGAGTGAGGGTTGGCCCTTTCGATTCCCGAAAACAGATTTCGAAAATGTGACTTTATTTTCCTAGGACACGTTTTTCTCATTTATCTCAAAATCAATTTTTTGCAGTTAGGTCACTTTGCAGGCCGACTCCTCAAATGTAAAATGTGAGGTTCCTATGGACTTATTGAGATTGCAATTTGCAGAATAATACAGTACCTTTGCGTTTTATCAATCAATCAAAAAGTTTTATTTTATGACGTCCGGCATCTATGTATGATAATGAGAATTCGTCAATTTTTTCAACGAAAAAAATGAAGATCATTACACTTTATATAAATCATTCATTTTCAATAACATGGCGCGTGACACACAAGTCGAAGGACATTTGGGGTATAAAACCGAATGTACACGAATGAAAGGAGGGCTAAAAATCTCAATACCAAATGTAAAATGTGATGCTTGCATAGATAAAAAAAATAAAATAAAAATTATGCCAAAACCGTTGAGAAATTTGCTGTGTACACAAAATTTACCACTTTTTGAGAATTACCCTCCTATCATTTTATGAAAATTTCTATTTTTTTTCATTTTATTCGATTTGTAACTTTTTTGGTAAAAATAGGCGTGTTGATGGATTAAAAAAAAAATTAAAAATAGACGTGTTAATGGATATTTCAGTCGTTAATTTTTTTTTACTACTGTCGTTCATTTTTTTTAAACTGTCGTTCAATTTTTTATTTGTCGTGGACATTTTTTATCTGTCGTGCAAACATATGATTGTCGTTCAACTTTTTTTTCTGTCGTTCAATTTCTTTTTTGGTCGGGCATTTCTTTTATTTGTCGTGCCTGTCGTTTAGACCACCTTTTCTGTCGTGCGATTCACCTATTCTGTCGTAACGATAAATCATACCCAAAATTTAATAGGTAGTCATTGATAGTAGGTATCTATTGCCTATTCAGTTATTTATACTTATAGGTAGGTATGTATTATTAAATTATATGATTATCACATTATAAGTAGACAATTAGACTCATCTTTTTAGATGAATTTAATCTCTGTTTGTGTCCGGAAAAATGATTAATTACTGTACATATCAATATCTTACTCAATGTCAGTCAGTTAAGTACAGCAGAAAAATTCGTTAGAGAGATTTATCTATGTATTGTGCATATAGTATTTAATAACCTGAACTTTTGATATAATTATGTACTTAGTATTTCAAGTTTTAAGTAGGTACTTGGGTACTCTATAATGTGGGAAAATCGTAACCTTGGGGTGATAGCTTCCAGTGTAGTTTCATCCATCCACGAAACCATTTGTATAACATCTCTGGGGTTAACAGGAGCTGGGTAAATTATTTCATCCAAGACTTCGTATTCACAATGACAAAAAGCTGTTGAAAGGTGGATAAACGCCTGTGAAAATTGAAAGTTTTTCAACAGTAGGTAGGTAGGTACCAATTTATTATATGTACAATTTAGAAATAAATTAAAATTATCATAAAAAACAATACATTACTTAGGTACAGCATTATATTCTTGAAATTAATTTAATGAAATACAGATACTAATCATGTTTCATTAAAATCTCTGATGAATTTAAAAAATAAATAAATAAATGATGTAGAGGAGAAAGTACTGTTTTAAGACATATGTACAAGTACATAAAATTTTAGCTGCCCCAAATGATTCTTCAATTTTTAGTAAATACGCAGGTAAGTACGTATTTAGAAAAGTAAAATTTTTCATTTTTTTCCCGCCAAAATTGGTTATTTCTAAAATCATAAGTAGTCATCAAATGAAAAAATCAGACAAAAAACCCTTTAATGCATAGGTGGTCACATGTGACCACAGCTCAAAAATGGTCATCATTTAAATTTGAAAAATTGCAGTTAGGTACCTATACCTATACTTACCTTTAAATGTTTCATTTGACAGCTCAAGTCCAATATTCTCAAAGTGCCGACAGTATTATGCTCCACAGCAGCTTTCAGACCAGCCTCCAAACGCAAAGAAGCTGCTCCATTGATAACAACAGAAACTTCGTTGAGCAGAAGCTCTTTAGATTCGGCGGCTAGTCCCAAATCTTTTTGAGTAAGATCTCCTTCAATCGCCACCAGTTTTTTGAACACAGATGGGTTACTCTTTCTCAATTTGTCGAATAACTGAAATTGAAACATTAACCGTATTATTAAGTAGGTATGAATGTAAGTACCTACATCAGGAGTTTCAAGATCTACTTGATAAGATTGGCAAAGAAAAATTCAAACAGGTATTTACCTAACCTAATTTTAATAGACTAGCTCAGTTTTAAATAAATTTTTCAAGCTACATTATAACTTTTCGGAAAAAATATCAAAGAGGGCAAATTGTCCACACTGTTGACTGTATAAATGATAAAATATCTTCTCGAATTAAAAGTGGCCTGTCCGGTGTCTGTTTGTGACAATGATTGTTCTGAATCTCATTTTGAACCCGTCTGTAACTTTGAACTGCGATGATGAATTTAATTTCTATACCCAAGAGCCCGGGTATTTTTATCGAAGTATCTATATTACATTTTTTTGACCAGCGTTGAAAATCATTGAAATCGTTGAAGAATAAAAAAGCACACGAGTATGAATAATCCAGGTATTGAAAATAAACCTTTTTATCTGAAAATATTCGCCAAAATCGAAAAATTTTTACGCTTAGACTTGAACACCCTATATGTATTAATTTCAAATTAGCATATTTTTGATGGTGCCTTTTTTGTTACCAAAATACACGGGTATAAGCTAGGCTGTCTTCATTTATTAATCAAAGAATCGGTATTAAAAAAAAAAATCATCTTATCCATCATTATTACTTGTAGGTAAAGCATATGCAGGTGTCCAGAAATATCGAGTACCCCTAAAAAAGTTTTCTACTAAAATACTTTGGTTGGCCACAGTAAATGATAATAATGATAGCACATGATTTGGTTGTTAGAGATAACATTTCACCAATCATATGCATCTATTTCACGTTGCCAACCTATATTTTATAATGAAAAACTTTCTTAGGGGTTTTCGATATTTCTGGGCGCCCTGTAGAAGTCAAAAAATAATACCTAAGTATATTTTGACGTACGTACCGGTAATTTAGAAAGTTCTTCAATTCTAGTAGCGGGAGAAAATCCTTTTTTGGGGCGACACAAAACGTAAATTCGTTTCAGATCAGGTATGCAACGTAGCATTTTTTCTAGGAGTACTTTTCCCATAAAACCAGTACCGCCTGTGACGAGAATCGTCCTTCCGGCGTACCACTCAATTAAACTGCCTTCCGTCATATTCAATTCTGCAATGAAAAAAAGGTATAACATGTTAGTAAGAATTGTTACAATTGTACCATTTTATAAAAGAAATAGTATAGAACGATAATTAATGCGGTTTCTTTTCTATAAAAAGTATATCGAGCAACGATGTATAGGTAAGGTAAGTTAATTATACTTAGCCTAAGTTTGTTGTTTTTTTTTCTCAGAGAAGAAAATTTTTAAAACTCTTTACAAATGGATGAAGTAGATATCAGTAGGTATAAAAGTCTGGATTTATTGTGCAAAAACTTAAACAGAGTTTAATTATCCTTAGGGGACATTTGTATTCCTACACAATAGTTATCTGCTAATATAACTAATGTCATAATAACGAGTCGCAAATAAAAATGAAAAAAACATTTCGCGATCCTTCCAGTAAGTAATCGTGATTTTTTCACGCGTTTCAAACGCTGAAAATTCTCAAATGAATTTATATTGCAATTTCAACTCGTTTATCCAATTTAGCGACCATTCGAACAAAATATCGTATCAAGTTTACAAATGTTATGGAAAAAAAAAAGAAACACACGCTCGTGATAAATGACAGCACATCCCTCTTAAGTATCAGTTTCTGTAAGTAATACCTACTTTGTAAATCAGATTCAAATGCAGAGCGGCCTTGAATGACAGAAATTTATCGCAAAGAATTAGTCAAAACCGCAACTAATATTTTCTTTAATAACATCTGTTGCTTACGATCAGTCAATATTTCTTACAGAGAATCAATACCTACCTACCACACTTTCCAGTCATTGAGGATAGTTTAAAATAGGAATTTCCATACCATTGTGCATTTTCAACAGTCCTCTTTGTCAGAAGTAGCAAATTAACAGCTGAATAATTATGTTATCGCATTATTTTGTAACATCTTTAATGTTTCATTGGTGTCTTGGCAATTGTATTCATCTTTTCCACTTTGAATTTTTTTTTTTCAAGAAATGTGTACCAAGATGTGAATACCTATTTTAAAATTTTGTAATTAATCAGCGCTCCAAGACACGCGGCCGGAGAGTAATAAAAATCGCACCAAGGCCCAGATAATGAAAAAAAAAGTGGAGAATAATAGTGCTCGGCAAATCTTCATCAATAAAATCGTCTCAATTTGCTATAGGTATGCATTGCTGAGTACCGGGTGGACAATAAATTACATGCAAGTCTTGACTGTCTTGAGAATCAAGGTTTATTTTAACATGAATAGGTAACTCAAGTTTGAAACGTGTAAAGCTGTCGTTTAAGTAGGTAATTAAGTACTTACCTACAAATATAAGCATTAAAAATTTCCAACAGCTGGAGCTTTCAAATTACAAAAAAAATCTCCGTGTATTGTTGACTCGATAATCGATATAGCACATTAAAAGTGCAGTTTTACTGATTCATGATATCTGGATATGAGTGAGAAAATGGTGAGAAAATACTCATTAGCAATTCATTTCCAATTTGAAGGAGGAAAAGGGCTGAAAATTTATGATTTTTTCATAACTAGGTAATCATTTTTGGAAGAAGGTGAAACAGAAAATAGTACATATGTACCTACATTTATTTTAATGCATGGTAGGTATATTATAAAGTATTAAATGTTAATTTTTCAAAACACATATTTAAATTAGCTTTCAATTCATTTTTGATTTGAATTCGTTAAAAATGTATTCTGAAAAAATAGGCATACCGTACCTATCAATAAGTAGGTAGGTAGTGTAGGTACCTATGAATAAAATGTTGAAACGAATACCTACAGAGTACAGACTAAAGACTTCGTGTGTATATTTTTACTGCAGGTGATATTATTAGCATTGAAATTTCGTTGATGCCAAAAATTCGTTCAAGAGTTTTGACCTTTCTTTTTCGTAGACACATCCCACTGCGATTACCTGGATGATTCACAGTTGTTTACAATCGGAAAACTAATAAAATATGCAATGGCAACAGGCGAGTGTATGTCGTACTCGTATATACCCACTCCTGAATGTAATATTGAGACTATAAAGTTCGAATGAAATAATTTATGCATTTTATAAGAATAATAATTCGATTGAATAATTAAAACTGGAATTTAATCAAAGTAAATAAACACAATTTTGTTAGCATTTACCACGCGTTTACATTTACGTTACATTGAGAAGAATTCGCGGTATGCAAGCGTTAATTTTCACTATGCGTGAGATACCTATCTCATGAAGATGCTTTTTCAGCATTGAGAAATAATTATCAGGTAGGTACTTACAAAGGAGGTGCCCCAGGAGACATTCGCCGATTTCAACGATTCTTGCACCATCGAATAGAGGACATCGAATAATACTTAGATTAACCCCAAATTTTCAGCTGCTGAAGTTGATAGGTATTTTGATTTTCACAAAGCAATTTTAAGAAACCGAGCAAAAATAGTCGGCGCAGGTTGCATACCTAAACCTCTGAAATTATTTGGGCATTTTCATACATTACGTTGAGACTAGCTCACGGTGATTTCTTACGTGCCGACTATTTTTGGCGAAGTTTTCAAAATTGCATCGTGAAAATCGAAAAATCGCTCTGCATAGCTGAAATGTCAACTTCAGCAGCTGAAAATTTCACCATGGGCTAGTCTCACCATAATATGTATTTAAATGCAATGTCGAGAAAAGCGATAATTTATGTAAAAAAGACTCTTGCGAGAGGTGGATAATAAATCTGCGTTGGTGCATCTACATACACATAGGTACCTTATATCTACGACAGGTATTATCAACAAATTGACACGTCATGTAAATACTACCTATAATTATTTCAAAGTCTAAGTCATAATAAATTGCAATAAAACTTTCATGATTGATGTTACGATGCATGCGGAGTTAGGTTATGCACACCAAAAGACTGGGGATGGCGCTACAATTTAGTTATGCAGAAGAATGGAATAAGTATGCTACTTAGTTCGAGTGCTTACATACTTTACAAGTTACGTTACATGAGTATCATTGACTGATGCAATGATGAGCAATATTATGTGGTTAGTTGGGTAAAGTATCTCTATCTACCCTGTATGCAAAATCTTATAGCTACGAACGTACGTTCATCGCAAAATTGTTTTCAAATTAAATTATCACAAATTAGGCTAAACGAACGATAAGTGCCTTTAATAGTCCTGCGTTGAAAAGAGTAGTTTCATTAATAGATAGACCTGACCGTCACTTGCTAATTGCAAAAAAATTCTACTCGCCTCAACAGCAAAACGATATAGTTTGAAAATTGGATTAAAAATCGAAAATTCGACACCTTCGTCCATAGGATAGATGATAATTTCTCTCTTCAATAATGGAGTGAAATTTCCTCCTTTTCTTATTCAGGCTAGAAAAGTGTATATAAATAAAGTACTAACAGTTACATATCTAGCCGGTGGTTAGCCAAAGGTCATCATAAGTACGCACATCTGACATTACGCCAATAACTTAACTCAGTCGCCGCAATTTATCACTGCAAGCATTACGTAAACTTCAGGTTTTTGTAAACTACCTTTCAAAAACGCGAGGTGTTTTTTTTTAATCTGATGCATTTCACTGCGAAATTGAAATCACGCGCTAGCAAATTGCATATCAAGTGTTTATGTCTAGTCAGACGCAATTATGCATTTATATGGATAAGTACACATGGTTTATGCCTAATACACCAAAACAATTATAACCTAATTTACCAACAAGTACCTAATAAGTATTTTTAGTTTCGTGAAAATGAAAGTATCAGCCTGCTACCTGCTAAAAAAAACTACGTATAGGCAGAACGTTTGCACTAAAATCGAACATGCATTAGATTACCTAATCAGTACAGGTTTTAATTATCAATTCACCAGCCAAACGATTCCAGACATGATACGCAAGTGTAGGTACGTTATTATATTATAAGGAAGTTGCACCAACGTTTGTCAATATAATATAGACTAACCATTACATTATGATTTTTAAAATCACGTGAAAAATTTTGAGTTTTTGAAGATTTTGTAATGATAGGCCAGGTATGGTTTAATGAGTAGTTATGATTATTTTGTCGCTTTTTTATAGGTATGTAGTAACTTCTTTGCATATCTATAGGTAAAGCATGATGATGAATTTTAAAGAGAATTAGGCTAAATGCTTCGAGTATTTAGGTCCTACTTACCAACTAGCTACATTTTTATTATTTAATGCTTAAAATTAAAAAAAATGATCTGTCTCCTTTTCGAGTGACTAGGTAGGTAATCGTTTTTATACAAATTTTCACCGTTTTATGCAGACAATTTTTCAGGATAGAAAGAAGGAATAAATGAGAAGATTGAGAAGAGAGGGGAAAGAGACAGATGCTATTACATATTTTATAAAATCAAACAACGATTCAACAAACTTTAGGTAAACCACCAACACCCCCCCCCCGGCCATCACACAAAAAGTTACATCAATGAATTGGCTATTACATAAAATCCCTAAATGAAGGTCAGTCAGGTCTCTGAGTCCGGGAAGTCGGTACTGTTTTTGAGTTTCAAATTCAAACTTCATGAAAAAAATAATGAAATTACACAAATAGGTAAATAGTTAAGTACATAGGTAGAAACAATATATCGAAATTGGTTAAAAATTTTAAATCCAAGTTAGGCGCCTACTTCAGAAAAGTTTTCATATTATAAAAATTATTTCACAAATAAAATATGGTAAGTATTCATCTTTTTTTTTATAAAGAAATATTAAAAAAATGTTTGCTATCTTACAAGGGAGGTGCCCCAGGTGACATGCGCCGATTTCAATGATTTTTGCACCATTGGATGATTTTTAGGTGAAGCATCCGAGACCATTGCGTAAGCTTTTTCACCATTCTCAGTGCAGTGTGCAGTTGATGAAAAGTTAATACACTTGCTAGATGGGAGCGTCAATAAATCTTGATCTTGCTCTCCTTTCTTCTTCCCTATCTGCAAAAATTTTGGACCATGAAGTTCATATTTTTTTGTCGACTTTTCATTTTCATTTTAAAATCTTGACACAAGTTCGGTGGTATATTTGAATATGATACACAGTACACACCAAATTATTCAAGTGAAAAGAAGAAATGGATTACCCGGTCGTGGAAAGCTTTGGAATTGCTCCTGGTTGATTCATTTGCCTTGCATTGTTACATCACCGAATGTTTGAATTACATTTTATAATATGTACCTACGTATAAAAATTACGCATGAATCGGAGTTCAATTTATATCTATACCAATTTTTATTTTTCAATTGACAAGCATATCCTTTATACATACCTATATAGATAGGTAATACTAAAATTTGTACTTATTTGTTCATTTTATTTATTTTTTTACATTTTTTGAGCTCGACAGTAGATGCAATATTATTTGTTCACGTATTTACATGTGAAACTGCATAGATTCTAATTTACTGCAGGAAGATTTTAGTTGCGTGAACGCAGCTTTCACCACATCAAGGTTGAAATTCGGTTCCTTATTTTCGTGATACTATCCACGCATCGTGTCGCGCGACACCCAATTGGTCGAGTTTGCATGAATTCGTTCACGCGTAACAGAACATACCTATTTTATTTAAACATATTTCGAAAATGTACTGTTGCTATCGTAATTACCACAACCTATCTGTTCATTGATTGAGAACTCAAAAATTTGTTCTGCATATGTAAGATGATGGTAAACGCTTCTAATTTGTAAGATGAAGAGTGATGTACATTGTACACGTTATATGTAATTCATAGGTTGCTACGTAAAATGACATAGCTAGGTAGGTAGGTATATGTACATTGTACATATACGTGTACAATGGAAGAACCAAGATTAAAAAGATTTCATGAAAAAATGTAGAATACACGGAACGATTCAGAAGTTGAATTTGATGTTCATTAATATAAGGTAGGTACCTACCTCAATAAGTTAACTACTACAGAACTTAGGCGACACTATCTACCTAGGTAAATTAGCCTAAATAATCAACTCATTTTTAATCGCTTTTCCAACTTGTGTTGAAATTGTAATGGTTAAACATTTAAAAAGATAAAAATCAAGAATCTATAGGTACGAGTATTGACTGCGAAAAAAAAAAAAAAATCCGAACGTTCGTCTGACCAACATTGAACTTACATTCATTATGCCTATAAACGTAAAAAATATAGTAAAAAGGAATAAAAAGAGGAAGAAAGAAAAGGAAAGTGGTTTATTGGTTCTTTATGAATGAATTAAGGTTGTAATCGTATGTATCTCCATGTTTGAAACCGGTTGTGTTGTGTCGGTGCCAACTTCAAGTCAGGTTAATTGATAGACTATTTTTTACTGTTTTGCCGCCTTTGTATGTACCTACTTACTCGAATCATGGGTTCAATTAATGGATAATTAATTTACGCACGAATAAGTATAAATAGCATTGTCAAAAACTGTAAACATCTAATAGACTTGGAATGCGCGTGTACCCACATTTAGTACCAATAAATTAAATTATCAAAGCAATAAAATTTTGATAGATTGTTTATACATAGATGGACCGACATCAATAAAAGCGTATAGAAAAGTTTACCACCCCGAATAATCATCCAAAAGTATTTGCCACTTATTAGGTATACATATGTACATATCTACTATATGTACATACATTGTACCTAATGTATACAGGGATATTGTAAACCTATCATTCTGCATCGAAGAGGAAGCAGGAAAAACTACTGCGCGATTAGATAGGTGAATCAATTTTAGGATTGATCCAGGCTGTGTGAAGAAACACATGTAGGTAAGTTCATATGCCTTCATTGAGGTATGTACTTCTTTCCTTTAAAACTCTTCTATCTTGCACTTGTGCTCTTCTTGTGTACAAATCTTCAAAGTTTAAGTGATAGACCATTTCCTTAGATTTTCAACTGATCACCAAGTAAATACATACCTAGTACACATCAAGGTAAATAAATACTATCGTAATAGGTAGTCTGGATCGGCGCTTGGTGTTAGTGCGCGTTGCGTTTGTGTTGAATTGTGACGTCAGTGGTTCTAGAGAATCCGCAACTCTTATACGCTTTGTACAGTGTCGCTAATTTTTACTACTTTGAGCTTTATTAACTTTTGAACGGCAAGTGCTAGCGCTTTGGATTGAAAACTATTCGAAAGAGGATAAAAATCTGAACATTTTGGTTAAATAAAATACTTATGTGTCCACTGAAAATTTCGTGTAATTTTAATTTAAAGTGGGATTTTTATCGCGAGTGGCTACTTTTTACAACTTTGATCTTTAGTAACTTTTGAACGATAAATGCTAGCGCTTTCGGCAAAAAACCATTTGAAAGAGGATACAACTCTGAACATTTTGGTTAAATAAAATATTCGAAGTTGGAATTTTTTCCGCGAGTTATTATTTTTTTACAACTTTGAGCTTTAAAAACTTTTGAACGGTAAGCGCTAGCATTTTCGGTAAAAACCCATTTGAAAGAGGATAAAAATCTGAACATTTTGATGTATTAAAATACCTATGCGTCCGCTGAAAATTTTGCGTAATTTCAATTTTAAAGTTGGATTTTTACTGCAAGGGCTACCTTTTACAACTTTGAGCTTTAAAAACTTTTGAACGGCAAACGCTAGCGCTTTCGATAAACAACCATTTGAAAGAGCATTAAAATCTGAACATTTTGACCTATTAAAATACCGGTGTGTTCATTGAAAATTTCGCGTAATTTTAATTTGAAGTTTTTTTTTACCGTTAAATTTGAAATGCAACGTGAAGTGATGAGAAATCAGAACCACTGACGTCACAATTCCACTCCCTACCGCAGCACCCAGTGTGTTATTACAGTAATCCAGACTACCTATTACGATAGTATTTACTAGGGGGCTACGCCCCCTGGCCGCTTCGCGGCCCAACCCCCATACTCGTTCCTCGGGCTTCGCCCTCGGAACTCGCTCTTGGGGGCTGCGCCCCCAAACCCCCCTTCGCTCACTCTTAGGAAAGGTTTGCTACCAAGTATATGCCAGTGTCTCCAGATTTGGCGATTTATCGCATTTTTGGCGATTTGAAATCGTGAAAAGCGCCCAAAAAAGGCTGTTGGCGATTTGTCGCATTTTTGGCGATTTGAGATTTCTTCAATCTTTTCTTTTTTAATGGGATTTTTCATTAAATTTTGTTTTTTTAAAAAATATTTTTTGTAAAAAATTATAAAATACTTTCTGCAAAAGGAATAAAAAAATACAATTTTTTCTGAAAATTTCAGAAAAAAATTGACATATTATTGGTGGTAGCTTAACGAAAAATCTGGCGACACTGGTACGTTGGCGATTTTTGGCGATTTCAGATCGGCGAAATGGCGACCTCGACCTCGCATCCAAAAAATCTGGAGACACTGGTATATGCTTCGATTAGAACTTTGATTAAAATGATAGATGATAGACGCGAAAGCAAAGTACTGATGATAGACGGATTAACATTATAACATTTATTAGCAATAATACATATTAATATTATGTATCTGTTTCTGTTGAGAATTTCACGCTTCATCGATATGCGATATGCATAAATCATAATCCTCGCATTGTACTTAAGAATTCCGTTGTTGGAGGAGTGGGAGGTTTGTATGCGCGCGCATGTCGCGTGATCCTGTCTGGAATAACAACGACAGCGATGCGTTGTCCGGTACATTTACGTTGGTGTGTGTGCGTATGCTTGTGTGGGTGTGTAAGTACACACATCGTTGTAACGGTTGTTTGTTATAAAATGCCATCAAAATCGATCAAAATCACACGATCTAATTAACTTTTTGCTAATCTGTTTTCACCATTTTACAGAGCATGAAATATCGAACATTTCCCTCGTTGACAGTACCCATCCAGCGTTTTTAGTTTTCGAGATAATTTAATTCAAAATTGTGTAACTGAAATTCGAAATTTGAATTCAAAATAGCTCAAAAACTAAAAACCTCAGAGGGGTAATGTAATCGAGGGAAATGTTCAGGATTTAATGCTCTTTAAAATGAGATATTAACCACCCTTCTAGCCTTTTTCGTTCTTGATATATTTGAGAATAATCGAAAAAACGGCAAAAACAGCCCATTTAAACTCAAAATTTGGGCCCTTTAATTTCAAAATTTTTGCCCCCACGTATTTTTCCTATATTCTAGAGACGTTAAGCTGTCGATTAAAAAAAAAATCAGCTTTCTAGGTGCCATAGATCGGGCTCAGGACTTTTTTCCGATTTTTCGGGTATTTTTTAATTAATTTTTTTCGTATTTTTCGCGTATTTTTGGGGTATTTATTTTTCTTGCAGCTTTATAGGATAGATTTACCTTGCTACACATACACAATACATATACAGTCGGCCCCGCTTATTATGGTCGCGTTTGTCCGAGGCAATTTGATTTTATTAAGCGGGTGATTTTATAAAGCGAACTTTTGAAAAAAACACAATCTTCACATAAAATGTATTTTTTGATAATTTTGGCTAAAAACATGACTTTTTTTGACAATTTCAACAAAAGTTGGGATTTTTAAATAATTTTTTCAAAAAAGAAACTTCTGTACCTACAATTTTGGCAAAAATTTGACTTTTTTGTTAATTTTTCATTGTTTTAGCAATAAGATTTTTTGAACATT
Organism: Planococcus citri; assembly: GCF_950023065.1. Lineage (NCBI taxonomy): Eukaryota > Metazoa > Arthropoda > Insecta > Hemiptera > Pseudococcidae > Planococcus > Planococcus citri. The sequence continues at coordinate 38,961,781 of NC_088677.1, forward strand.
TTGGCAAAAAAACAGGTGCTTTTTGGCAATTTTTACAAAAAATTGAGATTTTTTGATGAATTATGACACATTTTGATGAAAATAGCGAAGATAACGAGTCATGAAAGGAGAAATGTCTCACAAATTGATTTTACTAAGCGGGGAACTTGATTACATTAAAGGAGTGATTTCCTGTGTAATTAGGTACAAAAAATCGGGACCAAGCCATTTGATTACATTAAACGGGTGATTTTATTAAGCGGATCCATAATAAGCGGGGCCGACTGTATTGAGAAATTGTTTGGCATCTCTCTATTCACTTTTTACCCTCTCCTCGATTTGTAATAATTTGACCAAATTCGAATTCTGGAACTATAATTACATCAAGATTGCCCTTTAAAACCAATTTTGAAAATATGTCATTTTTTCTTGAACGCATTGAAAAATTAAGTAGATACGTGATTTTTCCATTTTGTCCCCGTCATTTGAGGGTGTGTGGCATCCATTCAAGGAGAGTCAGATTCAGTTCGAAAAATCTAAGTGCTGTACGCCAATTTAATCAAATTTTGTTCGAAAATCTTCTAAAAATTAAAAAATGAAAGTCTTATTTACCATCCAAACTTCAACTTGCTACATAAGTTAGTGCAATTTTTGATGATACGAGTACATACATTATTTTGGTTTTTGTTTGCTAATCCAAATAGCGTGTAAAGAGACGGAAATCGTGATTCTTTTATTGAAAAATTTGTGAAGGTGATGAGAAAGAATGGAAAAGGTCTAAAGAAAAAAAATGAA